>NC_050096.1:170230824-170855824 GCF_902167145.1 Zea mays
GGAGTTAGGGTTCAGGTGAGTCAGGTTGATATGATAAAAATCAAGGATGCCACGGAAAAAAGGAGATATGGGAAGGCCGAGGCCGCGAAGAAGGAAAGGGGTATAGACCACTGACTCGTGGGTATCTTCGGTTGGGACAGTAGTCCCATGGCAAGAACGCCAAGAACAGAGTTCCCGTGGAGGGAGAACCCCGACGGAAACAAGGCGGAGAAGCTCAACTTCAGAAATCACAGACATATGGTTACCTGCGAAGGGTAACTGACTGTTGGGATCGATGGCGGGGATCACTGCAGCAGACGAGTTCGCGGTTTTCCTCTTGGGCGCCATTCTTGCTTCTCGCTAGCGAAACAGAGTGGGAGGCGAGTGGCAGAGAAGATTCAGATGCGGAAATGCAAGAACTAGGGCACGGAAAGCAAAGGCGGCTGAAAGCGCGACACTTAAGGGATATTCTTGAGCCAGATACCTTTTGAAAAAGTGCCCGGTCATCACCCAGCGGTCATCTCCGAAATCTCAGCACACCACGTGGATATCTAACAGTTATTTCCAAGAAAGCCGATGTGCCACCTCATCACTCGGCCATTTTCCTCAAAGAAACTTGAAGAAGCTGGCTATCACTCGGCGTTGCCTCTAAAACGCCGACCATGGGTTCAATCACTCGGCATTACTTCTAAAATGCCGACGCCGACTTGCTATCACTCGGCGTTGCCTCTAAAACGCCGACCACGTGTTCAATCGCTCGGCATTACTTCTAAAATGCCGACGCCGACTTGCTATCACTCGGCGCTGCCTCTAAAACGCCGACCACGTGTTCAATCGCTCGGCATTACTTCTAAAATGCCGACGCCGACTTTCAACCACTCGGCGCTGTCTCTAAAACGCCGACCATGTGTTCAATCGCTCGGCATTGCTTCTAAAATGCCGACACCGACCTTCAATCACTCGGCGCTGCCTCTAAAACGCCGACCACGTGTTCACACGCCTAGCATTACTTCTAAAATGCTGATGCCGGTATTCTATCACTCGGCGTTATTTCTAAAATGCTGGTCTTGTGTTCGATTGCTCAGTGTTACTTCTAAAACGCTGATGTCAATCTTCACAACTGCTCGGCGTTATTTCTACTACATCAAAAGAATCGATTCAACATTTAGCAAAACCAGTGAAGAGTCATCAAAAAGAGGAAATAAACGACAACTTTCATCGAAGGGAAGTCAGCAAGTTACAAACCAACTCTTTATGAGTTGATACTTCCCTAATTCTACTCTACACTACTACTACTACTAAACTACATTATACTACTACTACTACTAAATTACACTAATTACTACTACATTATATACTAAACTATACTAAAATCTAAAAAGACCAGTGGCACCTAGCCACTGGCCCTGCCCCTGCCGCCGCCGCCGCCCCGGGTGCTGCCCCTGCTGCTGCCCCTGGTGCTGTCTCCGCTGCCGCCGCTGCCGCCCTTGGTGCCGCCTCTGCCGTCGCCGTCGCCCCCGCCATTGCTGCCGCCGTCGTCGTCATCGTCGTCGTCGTCGTCGTCGTCGTCTTCACCCTCCTCGCCGCCGTCCGAGTCCTCCTCATCCGAGGAGTACTCCGACTCATCCGAGCCTTCGAGCCCGGCGCGCTCGACGGCCCGGATGTATGTCCAGACCTCCGCGGCTATTCCCTGGGAGTCGTCCGAGTCATCGGACGACGCCGGGGGAGAGACGGGAGCCGGAGACCCCTCGGGCTCGGAGGAGAACTCCTCCTCCGAGTACTCCGAGTCGCCAAACTCCTCTGATGGAGGAGTCGGCTCACGCTTACGCTTGTTGTTCTTGCCCATGGTTGAGAGCTTTGGGAGAGAAGAAGGAGAAGAGGCAGTAAGAAGCAACGAAGAGATGCGAAGAAACCAGAGAAGCAAAAGGGTTATTTATAGAAGGGAAAGGCAACCGCTCACTTCTAACCGCGGTCACTGAACAGTCGCAAGGCATTCAATAAGCACTTCCACCCACCCGAAGACACGTCAGGCGGCGGACGCCGTTTCATGCAACACTACACCCATTGGGACTCCAGTCAACAGCGCAAAGGATATGATTACACTAGCCGTCCCATCGCATTACTACTCAGAGGCAACCAGGCTAAAACACTCAGCGTACCAAGCCATCTCTTGCCCACACCCATTGGGGGGGGGGACGCCCAGGAATTATCAGTATATTTTTCAAACGGTCACATCCGTGCAGGGCGTGCAGTGAATACCTCAAGACAAAAATGAGATATCAACAAGAGTTAGAGGGAAGCCAAATATAGCCAGTGGAGTGCAAAATATGGTCGACAGAAATGACTTGAAGACTAGACAGAGAACGTCCATCAAATGTCCAATCAGTCACAGAGCAAATAAATTACACTACCTAGCGAGATATGGATGGATTGCGAACTCGGCTGCAAAAGACAGAAAACATGCTGACCTCTGAAGCATAAAAACTGATGACATAGCGCGGATGACATCATGCCAATTTTTTACAAGCAGAAAAGATAATTCTCAGCAAAAGGACACAGAAGGAAGACCTTCGAGTGGATTATCCTCAAAAATCCACTTGAAGGTCGGGGGCTACACCCATTGGGTGCACCTTCGGTGCACCCCATGGATTATCATTCTAAATCAATATAGTGCCGACCTCTAAGGCGTAGAACAAGATTGGAAAGGTCAATCCTCAACTGAGATACAGGAACGCGAATGGAGATAATCTTTGGAGAAGACCTTTGAGTAGATTATCTTGTAAAATCTACTCAAAGGTCGGGGGCTACACCCATTGGGTGCACCTCCGGTGCACCCAATGAAGTCTAGAGTCTTACAACCCAAAATGCCGACCTCTAAGGCACAAGCACAAAACCAAACTTTGGTCGAACGAGTGATCAGAGCCAGAGAAGACAGCAGGAAGTCATTTTCCGGACCTTGGATCTTTGAGTTGATTACCTCTAAATTAACTCAAAGATCGGGGGCTTGTGGGGGATAGATATCCCCTGGGTCCACTAAAGAAGTAAAAGGCCTCACGAAAAGCCCAAGGGCCCAAATAGTTCGTAAGGTCATTCTTTCGTGGGCCTAGGGAAAGACAACCAATAAAGAAGACGTGGGACTGACTAGTGCAAACACAGGCGGCCCACAACGTCAAACGAATGAATCACAAACAGAGACCCGACTTTCCCGCGCTGAAGCCCCCATGCAACGGAGCCATGCGAGGATAAGTCGGCGGAGGTTACGAAAAGATAAACTCAAGAGGTTTACTATCTTTCAGCTACTTGTTGTTATCGTATCACATGTAATGCTCCACGGCCGAGTATATAAGGCCTAGGGGGCACCCCTTCAGATCGATCGACCCTATTCTACTTAGCCACCCACAAACATTCTCTGTGCCTTCTATCCAGAGAATCCTCTTGTAACCACGCTCATATACTCACCAGGACGTAGGGTGTTACGCACTTCTAAGCGGCCCGAACCTGCAAACCTTGTCCGTTGTCCCTCGTGCGATCGGCACGAACCATTTTGCTACAGTCGTCGACACCGTCCTACTCCTAAAAGCACCTTGAGGGGCAACCCCGGGTGTGCGGGCGGACCCAAAACACCGACAGCCGGGCCGGGCCGGGCGGCCCGAATGTACACCTATAACCGTGATATTGCTGCTTTCAATTAATTATGTTGTTTTGCGCTCATTGTTTGTCTAAATGCCAAAATTTCAAGACAAAATTTAAGTTAAAATGTTAAAAATGCATGAGATTTTTAAACCTTTTAAATGTAGTTGCAGCATTAAATAGAAAAAAGAAATTGAGAAAAAAGTAATGGAATATGGCAGCAGCTGATTGGTCATTACTCTTCGTTTATGGAAAGCTCTAGCTCCTCGCGTCGTCACTATCGTTATCCCCGTTTGTCGCCATTAACCAAACAGGCAGCGTCTTGCCGTTGCCGACCATTCTGTCTAGTCTCTACTCTGCCCTAACGCACGCGAAGCATCCCCATCCCCCCCGCGCCGTCCTGCCCCAATCCCCTCAAAGCGCAACCGCCGCAACCCGGTCTCCTCCTCGCCCTCGCAGCTCGCCGCTGGCGAAGACCCCCAATGGAGCCCTAGCGGCGTGTGCCCCACGTCTCGATGGTTCTCGTGGAGGCCCTGCGCGCGCGGCTGCTGGCCGCGTTGCGGCCGTGGCTGGCGGTGGACCCCGCGGACCTGCGTGTGGAGCCAGGCCTCTTCGCTCGCGCCCGCGTCGTCGCGCGCGGGCTAAAGCTCGACGTCGCCGCGCTCAACGCCGCCGCCGGGGCGGGGGAGTCCCCGTCCTGGCCTGCCACGTTCGACCGCGCGGCCGCCGCCGAGGTCGAGCTCGCCGCCTCGCCATGGGCCGCCCCCGCGATCGACGCCGTCGTGCGCGGCGTGGACGTCGCGCTCACCCTCAGGTACTACTGGCGACCCCTGCGTTCGCACCGCCCCGTCCGCCCATACTGGTGGGGGCAGTGGTCGCGGCTGTTGCGCCGAACCATTGTGTTACAATGGAGTATCTCTTAACGTTTGTTTTTCATTCTGAAGGGAGCCTGCGCCGAGGAAGCAGCGGCCAGACTATAAGGAGTGGGTATCTGAGGAGAAGAAGCGAGTGCTTGCATCATTGGACCCTCAGGTACTTAACTTGCATCAGTTGACGCTTGTATTTGTAGTCAAGTTATTTCAATGCTTTGCTTAAAAACCGACAAACTGTCCACCTGTTCTACTTGTTAGGGTGAGATGTTGCATGAGATGATCGAAAGTGTAGTTCACTCCCTGGAAGATAAGTTCACTTCAGTGTTTTCGACTCTCCTTCTGAACTGTGGTCAGGTGCGGTTTGACGATGTCATGATACAAATTCGATACCTTGATGACTCCCATTTTTTTGTACTGAGGACAACCGACTTACGGTTCGGCCCTGAGCCTGTTTTCCGCAGCACTCTGTTCAGAGGACTAGTTGGGTCTTTAATTCCATCCAGAAAGAAGAATAAATTGTCTGTTAAATGCGCTGAATTTGAATTCCTGATGAAGGAGAATGATTCTGTAGATTGCAGTGCATCTTTCACTGGCGTATCTGCTTCAGTCAGATTGGATAATTTGCAACTTTCTGCCTTTGGCATTCATGTTCCCAAAACTTGCTGGAAAATTTCACCAAAGTTTGCTCCTTCTTTGCTGGTGATATTGGATATTGCAAACCAAAAGGAAGATTATGCAGTTAGGAACGGCAGAGAGCTTTGGAAAGCTGCTGCACAAAAGGTTGACAATTCAGTAGTGTGCCAAAGGTTTTCTTTAAGAAAAGCCGTAAGCTGTGCTGCTTTCTGGCGGAGCTATGTCCATGCTTATGTATTGTTGCTGACATTAGCAGGGTATCCCTCAGACAAGATTGTAGTAAGGAACTGTGGCAGGGTATCAAGGAACAAGAAATTTTTGGGTACTATTAGACATCAATGGAAAACTGTTGTTGATCTGGAGGATAAGATTCCTGTAGAAGCTATTGCTAGAGCACGGCGTGCTGCACGTTCAAAACTGATTGTATCACAGCAACTGAAAAAGCAGGAATCATCAAAAGCAGTTCTGGTTTCTTTCTTGTTGAAAATTCTTATGCCCTTCTTATGTTTATGGAGGTTTCTTGTGTTCATATGGAGGCCAGTGTGGGCGATGATGGGCCCTAGAAACAAGGCATCATATGCATATTTTTTTCCTGGTTCTACTTATGATGTTGACATGGAGCTTCATGTCAGCGTACACCTTGGGGAACTGTCTGTAACCTTGTTACCGTTCGTTGATTGTTTCACTGATATGAAAGGATCAGACAGAAGAAACACTCAGAATGAGTTAGCTTCAGTGCATCTTGTAATGAAGTCATCATGTTTACTTTACTCAGCTGGTTGCACCACACAATCATTTTATCTAGTTCTCGGGGAACTGAAGACATGCCTTTCCAGTGTCCCAAAGTTGGTACAAGCAGATAGTAACAACAGTCCAAGGAGGAGTTCATCTTTTGGAACATCAGAGTTCATCAAGGACACTGACTCTAGGATAATCCTCTGGTGTGACTCAGCTAGTATGAGTCCATTCTCCCGACAACAAGCCGACAGATCTCTTTACTTCAATGATGATTTGTCCACTGCCCTTATAAAGAGTGATATGGATGAGTTATGGTCAAATTGGATGATAATTAGCAATGCATACAATGAATCGGGTGTGATTCATCATGAAAAACCTTCTATTATTTTTGAATTCAAATCTTTTCTGATTGATCCTTACATAAGTATAAGTGGTTACCAACAATGTAGATTCACAATTGGGAGACTAAACCTTGATTTGGATTATTTATGTGTTTCATCAACTTATCTGCTGTACAGACAGTTCATGCACCACAAACAGGCAAAAGAACCAACTGAAAGATCAGCTGATTTTTCGAACAATGATGATACCCATCTAGACTCTACAAGTGGAGTTGCTGACAAATTGAGATCATCAAATCATAGAATAAAGGTTGCAATGTTGGATGTGATTCCAGAAAACACTCTTCGTATTGTAGCACTGGTTACTGGTCCAAGTATACGGTTATTTTTTGATAAATATAATATGTTGCAAAATAGCAAAGACGTATACAAGCCCTTGCTTTCTCAGATGAATAGCCGGTCCTGCATAGTTTTCAGTCTAGCATATGTGGAATGTGCTCTTTGGCCAGCATCGCTTTCTTCAACTCCTCCAATAGCAAATTTTCATACCAAAGAATCACATAAAACATTTGTTAGTGCGAAGGAGCCCCAAGAACATCATCAGCTACAAATAGAAAGTAGTGCAAGGAATGTTTATCCAGGGCATGTTATGCTTGATGCTCGCTTCATCTTTGCTGGTTTAACTCTTCTGATAGATAATCTAGATGCAAACCAGCAGTCTCACATTTGCGGACCGCTGTCATGCAGTTTCCTGATTTCAGCTAGCAGGTAACATTTGTTGACCTTTCATTTTTGCGGACGTGTGACTCAAGATTTTCATTATGTTACCTAAACTATATTTTTGGTCTGGTATTTGGCATGACAAGTTGAGTCTGAAAGGTTGTCTTGTGAGACTGTTATAATATTAGCATGTAATACAATAGCTATGATGGACATTGGACAATCAAAATTGTTTATTGTACCATTTGTTGTGGAATCAGGTTGCATGTTTCAACTGCATTTAATTCTTTTATTTTTCCTTGCAGGAACTATGTCTATTCCTTCTTCGGGGTGAGAAACGTCATCTCAACTAACTTAGAAGGAAAGATCATTGGTTTCCTAGCTTTCTTCTGCATGGATGAACTCTTCATGGTTTGCCAGGTATGCACTGTTACTAACCTTGGATTAGAGGGAGTACAATCAGTCCTTAGGACTTGGTAGAATATATAGGCACAACTAATATGGGCCACATGGGCCTTAACACCCCCCTTCAAACTCAAGGTGGAAGTGGAGGATCTGAAGCATTGAGTTTGATCAAGTTGAGTCGATTCTGTTCTCTTGTTTGTGCTTTTGTGAAGAAGTTTGCAACTTGCATTTCTGAGGGCACATGTTGAAGAATAACAATTTTCTGTTGACAATGAGACCGAGTAAAGAAAACATCAACACCAATATGCTTGGTAAGCTCATGCTTCACAGGATCATTTGCAATCTGTATGGCACTAGTGTTATCACACATAAGAGGTGTAGGAGTATCACAAGAGACACCCAGATTAGCTAATAACCATCTTAGCCATATAATCTCTACAGTAGTATGATCACGAAGATGATATCCCCGGTGATTTGGTAATGAATCAGCAGGCTGTGACCCATCATTTATCTGTAGATAATCAGAAACAACTGGAGAGTCATCATTGTTAGTACAAACATCAACAATAGGTTCATCAGGATCGGCTGTGGGACTAGTGCGAGGATGACGAATGTAGGTTTTGGTAATTGGTGGTTTAGATGCGAAGTTTGAAGTGGGTGCTGAAGTAGAAGGATTTGTAATGGGAATGAGAACATTAGGTGGGGATGTTGGATTTGATGGTGTAGTGGAAGATGAAGACCCAGATGAAGGAGCATGGATGGGAGGCAGCCACATGAAAGAGGTGGACTCTGTAGAAAAAGAAGAATGCGTGAGGGAGTTATAAAAGAAAGGTCGATTTTCATTAAAACTCACATCATGTGAAATACGAATGCGTCGGGCTAAAGGATCATAACATTGATAGCCTTTATGCTTTGGAATGTATCTAAGAAAAACACACTCAACAGATTGAGCGCTCAATTTAGTCCATTCACGAGGTGCTAACAAAACGTAGCATGTACATCCAAAAACTCTAAGATGGTCATAGCGTGTAGGAGTTCCAAAAAGAACTTCACCAGGAGTTATGCCAGATAGTTTTGATAATGGTTGTCTATTGATGAGATAGACAACAGTAGATACTGTTTCACACCAAAAATGCGAGGGAACAAACGAAGAAATCAAGAGAGTGCGAGCAGTTTCTATGACATGACGGTGCTTGCGTTCAACAACCCCGTTTTGAACATGAGCGCTAGGGCAAGAAAGCTGAGGAAGAGTAGCCTCTGAAGTTAGGAATTCTCGAAAAGTATCGAATAAATATTCACCACCAGAATCAGAGCGAATTTTTTTAATAGTAGTGAACTGGGTGTGAATCATGCGAGCAAAAGACTTATAGATAGAGAGCAACTCAGAACGGCGTTTCATGAAATAAATCCAAGTATATCGAGAATGATCATCAACAAAAATGACATAGTATTTATTACCACCTTTTGAAACAAAAGGAGCTGGGCCCCAAACATCAGAGTGAACAAGATCAAAAGGTCTAGCATAATGAGAATCACTAGTAAACTAAGGAACTTCTATTTGTTTTCCAATATGACAGCTTACAATGAAAAGTAGACTAAAAAAATGTACGACCTAAACAACCCGATTTTATTAAAGTGGACAGACGAGATCCACACAAATGACCAAGACAGTGATGCCATTGGGCAAAAGAGGCTGAGAGAATCGAAGTTGCGGAGAGCACACGTGCCGATGATATAGTGGGTGGAGGAAGGCGCAAGGTGTTGAGGATGTAGAGGCGAGGACTAGTCCTACGGCGACGGCCAGTCCCAATCACAACCCCTATGCGACGATCCTATACAAAACAAGATGACTCATCAAATCCAACAAACAATTGTGATCAGTAATTTGCCTGACTGAGAGAAAATTCATAGACAACTCAGGTACAAAAAATATATTAGGGACAGTAAAGTGTGGAGTGCAAAGAGAACCCTTGTGGGTTATATGACTTAAGGTACCATCAGCAGTCTGAACAGAAGCGTCTTCTGTGACAGGTGTGGAAGAAACTAACTGGGACTGATCAGAAGTCACATGAAAGGAGGCTCCAGAATCAAGAGCCCAAGTCAAGGACGAGGCTGTAGCAGGTGAAGTAGAAGCAATAGCAACGAAACCTCTAGGTGTAGAACCAGTACTACGACCACGAGCTGCACGCTGTGCACGAAAATTAGCCAACTTCTTTGAGAATTTAGCAAAAAAATGTTCAGACCGATGGTATTCTTCTTGAAATGCTCAGAAGGAACCAAAAGGAACTCCTAGGTGCATAGGACTTGTGAGCAGCAGCCAATACACTATGAGAGCCAGAACCAGTAGCAGAAGACATTGACTTGAGACGAGTCTCTTCATCAAGAAGGTCAGACAAAGCCTTTGCCATAGTAATAGAATCAGAAGTGTGGAGTAGACGAGCACAAAGAGTGCCATATTCAGCCCGAACTCCCATGACAAATGTGAAGAACTTCTCAATAAACTGATAAGCTGGACATGGATTGGTTGCACAGGTTGGCAACATGGATAGCAAAGAACTCATCAAACGATCAAAAGCAGAATAATACTCATCAATAGTCATATCATTCTGCTCAATAATATGTGTATGACTGTATGTTGCATCAGAGTGTGTAAAAGAGCACCACTGTCCTGAACAAAATGACATTTCAGATGAGACTAAATAGCTTTAGCATTGGTGAACTTGGACAGACTCATAATCATGGATGGTTTAGTGCTATGAACCATAGCCACCATCACATTGCCATCATTAATCTGCCAAGTTTTGATATCCGCAGCATTACTACGATCCTTACGTAGAGCAGGTGGATCATCAGTCATTTTTTTAACGCGCAAGAGACGATCATCAGTCCAATGAAAAAGTAAACCATGACCACACAGTGCAGTCTGAACACAAAAGGCCCACTTTGGATAATTCTGGCCATCAAGAATGATGTATACCACGATTGCATTGACTGACATGATGATCAATTGATGCGTGACTGACAAAAGATGTAAATAATCAATCACGCAGCAAGAATAGACACAATGAACCTGAGCCTCTGTGTCACACCCGATTTTGGAAGGCAAACCGAATGTGAACCATGTACGTGCCAGGATCCTCACATACACAACGATTACATATGACTCATCATACATAATGCTTTGATTAATAATAAAGAGTAAATACTAATATTACAGACTAGAGTCATTTACATAATATATATCAAAGTACACAGAATAGAAACGTAGCCAACGTAAATAAACCCACCACAAGCAGCTGGCTCGGGGAGGTCACTAGCGTAATCCTCGAACTCGTCGAAGTCCTAGAACTCCTGGAAATCCGTCTCGACGCCTTCTTCTTCTTTACCTGAGCATAGGTTGCACCAAAGTCAACCTGGTGTTTTGTGAAAGCAAGGGTGAGTATAAATCAACGTACTCAGCAAATCAACGTACATCGCACTAACGACACACAAAAACTACTAAATAGATGTCACGTTTACACTAAATTGGTATTAATTCAAGACATGTGAGTTGACATTGATCACATTAACAGATATTTATAAAGCGTAAGTTAAAACTATAAATTTGTTTTCAACTGGAAAGCTAAATTTAAAACATCAGTTAAACAAATATTTAAGAAATTATTTAAATCATGTGAAATGATGAAACACTATTTTTAACGCATGGACATCGTTAATATGAACCTAACGCAACTTGAACGGCTCAAAACGGATTTAAAACATGGAAGGTATGGACGTTTAAAATTACTGGGGTCTACACGTAGTTAACCATAGCCTGCGAGGGCTAGCAAATAAAATTACCAAGCTCAGAAATTATTGTTTATTTACACATATTCTTGAGGGTCTTATTTACAAAACCGTCTTCTTCTTCCTCTCTCCCTCATGTGCACACACAGGAACTGCCATGGGCACTTGTGGTCGACCAGGGGAGGAGGTAGCGCGGGCAGGGGGTAGGGCGAGCTCGCCTGCCCTACTGCTTGCCGCAGTAGCAGCACCACGGGAGGTGGGGGGAGGGGAGAGGGGGGGGGGGGAGGGGAAGATAGAGGGGGCGAGGGTCGACCGTGCCGGTTGAGGGCTGCAATTTTAACAGTGAAAAACGAGGACGAAAAAAGAACAATGGAGTTTGCTCACCGGAGAAGACCCTCGCCGGAGTCGAGTCGGAGGTCCGATCGACGAACCGAAAGAACCAAGATGAAGCCCTCGACGATACAAACACAACGGTATCCTCGGATTTCACCAACGACGCCAGAATTGAAAGTAATTGCTCGTTGGAGTTGGAACCGCCCCGAACTTCGGCGAGGAACTGACGGCGCTGTGGTTCTCGACTCGCGAAATGGATCTGATATTCGGAACGGGCTCGACGAAAGGACTCCAACCATATATATATTGCTAGGGTTTAAAGATATTTTAATTTTCGAAATAAATCAATTTTTAGGATTAAAATAATTCCAGAAAATGGCTTAAATCGTATTTAATGTCTGAAAAATATCATGAAGACTCCAAAAATTCTAGGAAAATTCCTAGACATGATTTGACACCCAACGAACTCAAAAAACATATTTAGAGTTTTTGAAAATGTTTTTAAGTACCTCAAATAATTAGATTTTGGTTTCCAGAAAATAGAAAAATATTCCGAAAAATATGAAAATTTATCGAAAGCTTCTACAAGGTATATTAACATGTTTCAAACACCTTTTACACTTAGAAACACTATGCAACGACATGAATGCAACCACCAAAGCACCTCTAGGGCTCACTTCAGTAGGCTTACGCCAATATATAACAAAATGACTCTCCATTATTTAGGAAAAAGAGAAGAAAAGGAAGGAAGGAGAGGGTAACACCTGAATTTGGTGGATATTAAAAAAGAAATTTTATACCCTCAAATTCAGGGTGTTACACTCTGTTCCAACCAGATCCTGGTGAGGGACACCACACCTCTGTGCACGTAGATTGTGGCCTTGCATCGGCCTGGATGCAGTCTGGACGCGACCCAGTTGGCGGAGGGCCTAGACGACGGCCTGACGGCGGCGGATCAAGGCCAGGCGCGACCAGGCGGGCCTAGCGCCAGTCTGTACGCGGCCCAGTGCGCGGCGGAGGGCCCAGACGGTGGCATGGTGACGTAGGATCTAGGCCAAGCGTGACCAGGCGGGCTTGGCGACGACGGGCGTGAAGGAATCCGAGTGGAGGAGGGTCGGACGGCGGGGAAGACGACCAGATCTGGGACGACAGCGATGGCAGATCTAGGCCAGGCGGCGGTGGATCCGAGCAGAGTCGCGATGGCGGTGCCGGAGGTGAAGGTGCAACGGCGGCCGACTCGCCTGAGGAGAAGGTCGTGAAGCCGCGACAGCGGCCGACGCACCAAAGGAGAAGGCTGCGACGGCAGCAGGGAGATGGTGGCGATGGCGGCTAAAAAAAGAAGAATAGGCCCTAACCTGCTTTGGTACCATGTTACTAACCTTGGATTAGAGCAAGTACAATTAGTCCTTAGGACTTGGTAGAATATATAGGCACAACTAATATGGGCCACATGGGCCTTAACATGCACAACATATTATATCAGTTTTTTGACATTATTAAATCGTTTGTTGATTTATATTTATCTATGCTTTGTGAGTTTTTTTTTCAAGAGACTAAAAATGCATGACTTAGATTTGCGTACACGCGAGAAATAGAATTAAGAACTACAAATATATTTTTCCCTAAATCATTTCATGGCTTATATTTATGAACCAAGTATTCTACTCCTTGTAATGTCTGCTTTAACTCACTATTTTTTTACTCTATCGTGGTGGTTATCAACACTCTGCAGCTTATCGAAAGCATGCATTTGGATGCATTGAAGTCTGATCCTGGAAACTTCAAATATTCCAGAGATTTTATTGGAAGACTAGCATCGTTTTATAAAAAAGATATGAAGGGGAGCACAATGGAGCTTGTTGAACATATTGCGGAGGAAGACACATCGGATCCTCATGTAGAACTCAGTGTTGAACTGCAACTTGATTTGGAGTCATCAGACATCATCTTTAGTGCTTCACGTGGTGGACTTCGGATAAATCCTACTGTGTTTATCAATAGTTTTATAAACTGCATCAGCAGCTCACCTGTATTTGACAACATAGCAGCACAGGAATTACTTGATGTATTAGCTCTAGATGTTGGGTTCTGCTTGAAAAGTTCTTCTGTGAAACTTCTCCTTAATGGAGAATGCACAGACTTAATCGTTAGCCTATCTGGAATTCAGTGTGTGATGTTCGAGAATCAATCTCAAATGAGAACTTATAATGATATACTCCAGCATGAATACATATCTAGTGGCTTACTGCATAGCAAGAACCAGCTCCTTATATCAGAATGTGTCTTTCATATTAGTGTTGATTCCAATATCAACTTGACTGACAAGAAACTGCAACATGAATCTAGTAGTCGTCGCATATCTGCTTCTCTAGGAAATTTGTATTCAATTAAAATTGAATTTTCAGAGGTTTTTGTTGGAGACTACAGAATACACAGTTACCTATCCGATTTGAGGCAGCACAGCAAACATAAAACCTCGCTGTTGATCCATGATGGTCTTCAGGTTGTCAAATGCAAAATCCAGGTACACCACTCCTCTTGAAGTCTTTTCTGCTGATTCTGCTAACATGGTTTCAGGTATATTGACATTGTTTTGCATGTTCTTATTGTGAAAATGTCCAGCTATGAAGCATTTAGTTTATTTCTGAGTTGTTCCTAATTGGCACCCCGTTTTTTGTTGTCTTGCTTTGCTTCTAAGGTATACTATATAACTGCTATTGGCAGGGTGGCTTGATCTTTCTGGAAACAATTTCATTAGCTAAGCTTGTTCTGTGTTGCAAAGTTCACTTAGGGCTGCTTGTGGATCTCTCACTGCGGGCAACATCAAACTTAGTCAAAGATACGGTAGCTCCAATTTCTGCAGGAGGTGTTACCAACAAGTATACTGAGAGAGGGGCAACAACAGTGCCTTTAGGTGCTCATGTTCAAAGTATGGAATCCCAATTGAGTGTCATCAAATGCTTTGATATTGAGTTAACTTGGATATCTCTGACTCTTGTTGTCTTGGACAAATCAGGTAATTGTTTTATATGCCTATCCTTAGTTCAATTGTGCCGCCAATAAATTATATATCTTTTCCTGCATTTAGGTACACATCAGGGATTAACTTTTGAAGTCGATGCGAGTCTTCAACAAATGAAGCTTGGCATGGAGTTTTTGTTTGAAGTGAAGCGCCTTTCGATCTCCACTGTCAGTAATATCTGCAAGAATTCCCGTGAACAATTAAGAGATGTACCAGGACCTCATTTTCGATCCAGCAAGTCTGTTGATCTTTCACCTCAGTCTGAAATTCAAGAATATCTCCCATTTGTAGAAGCAGACAATATGCGTAGTTATGATCACGAAGCTCCTTCAAGCTCAAGTTCTGTACCTGGAAGTGTAACAGGCAACATATCACTAGATTTTTCATCACGTGAAAATCAGATACTGAAGCATTTCTCTGCTTATCTCAAGATCGAGAGAAAAAATTTGGATGGTCACTCCGGTTTTGAACGTTTGTGTGGTGATTGGTCTGGAAGTGGGTCTCTTTCTGGATTGGAGGTTGCAATGTCACTCTCAAACGTTGAGGTGATCTCTCTCTCTCTCTATCTCTCTCTGACTTACTATGTTTTGTCTGTAATTTATGGGTGACTAGTTCTAGAAAAACAAATAGAGACTACGAGAAAAATTAGGAGAACTATCATAATTGACACCCTGCTTTACATTCTAGACCAAATGGTTTGAATTGTTCTTTCGTCTCCATGTTCAGAATTGGAGCTTATTTGGCACATTTATGACTGCATATATCATGTCTATTTTCATCATTAGTTCCATGGATACTGTCATATACTAACACCCTTCTTTTCAGCTATGCGCACTCCCCCCTCCCCCCCCATTAACCCTGGTTCCTTGCAAAAGTTGTCATAAAAATATATATCTTTTTGGCAACATGTGCTATTTGCATCCACTTCTGTGACAACTGACAAGCACTCAGTTTTGGAGACAAACTTTTTTTCTCGAACACGCAAGAGAATTGTGCATCATTATATTAAGAAGAATAAGGACGTTCTAAGATAGACCAAAGAACAAACTGCCCTTGAAGGCAGGAAGAGAGGGGACAAAAAATAAGTTACAATTAAAAAAAAGAGGGAAAGAGGGGGGGGGGGGCAGCAGCCCCCACACCATCCAAATTATGGCCACAGCTGTCTAATATCCTTTGCTCCCGCCTTCCCCAAAGGTTAACATTCTCTTGCACGATCTTGCGGATACTCGGGGGTGCCCCATCAAACACGCAAGCATTCCTATGTTTCTATGTTTTGGAGACAAACTGAGAAAAATATCTCATCAAGAATATGGAAATGCATTCGTTGCAGTTTATGAGTATAAAACATTTGGTCATGGCTATCCAAGTCAGATTTGGTGCAGTTCAACTACACATTATGTTCTATGAAATTATGAATTATCCAATGAGTATAGCTTTTCTCTGCAGATGATCTCGTCGCTACTTGCTCCTGTTTATGGGATAATAAGTTCTGGTTCAACTCAGAAGAAAATACTGTCTGGTGGCACCAGTCACCAGGCACAGCTAGATCCCATGGATTATACTATACCTGATGGTAATTCTGCTTAACGACAGACCTGCATCTTATAGACCTAAATAACACTGCTAATCCATGTATTATTGCCATAACAGGAGCTATTGTTGCTATAAGGGATCTTAATCAACATATGTATGTATCAGTCAAAAACACTGGAAGTACATACCAAGTGATTGGTGCATACCATTATTCCCTTGCTGGTGAATACGCATTGTTTAAGGTTATTACTTGATACCTTACACTAGAATTATTTTTTCTATTTAAGGTTATCTCTTGATAGAGAAGGTCATGCCTGGTCTAGTGGTGAGAGCCAGAGGCGGACCTAATGGTGGGTCCAGGTGGGCCGCGACACACTTTAAGCCCGGCCCATCAAGATCCCACCCAGCCCTGTTAGTCAGTTTCTAGCTTCCAGCATTTGGCTTTGGCTTCCATCTCCACGACACGAGGACGAACGGATCGTAGATCACAGTCGCAACTTTGGGCCTTTGGTGTTCCTTTGTCTTCCATCTCCATGATTAGGAGACAGGGGACCGGCAATCCATGAGCACGACCGCCACGCCGCTGCCTCGCGCGGTCGCGCCTTGGCCATAGTGCCCACCAGCCACCGCCGCCCTTGGCCCTAGCGTCAGCCACCGTCGCAAAGCATCATCGAGACCTAATGTATGCAACTTTCATGCTTAATTGTTGAATGTTAAACTTTATATCTATTTATCGAATTGTTTACCAAATTTACTTTAAAATTATATATGCCTTACATAGAATTGTATATGGAAATTTTGTTACGGCACACCCTATATAAAAATCCTAGGTTCGCCACTGGTGAGAGCTGTCTCACTGAGCCACTAGGTCGCGGGTTCGAAGTAGTATCTCCGCATTTTCGAGGGAAGGCTTGCCTCGTTTATCCCTTCACCAGACCCCACTCATGTGGGAGCCTGTGACACTAGGTTTGCCCTTTTTAAGGTTATCGCTTGATACCTATAATCCCATATACTGGAATTGATTCTTGCTATTAATCATAGTTATCTACAAGGGATGCTGCACCTATGTGGTTGTTGGAAAGACTATCACCTTTTTTTTTCTCCAGGTGAAACACCATAAGAGCTGGAGATCCAACACACAATGTATTTCTCTTTTGTCTTTATGTGCAAAGAACAATGAAGGCAAAGAGTTGGCCCTTAGTTTTTCTCAAGGATCAGATTTCGTTGAAATTTCTTCTGATGTTGACAAGCTGTGTTCAATTTGGAGCACAGTTTCTCTAAGGGTTGATAGTTCTGAGGATGACAGTGATGATGGAAAACCTTACAAGGTTATACCAAGAAGTTCGTACCATCTTGTCAACAAGAAAAACAACTATGGCATTGCATTTGTTGATGGCTTGCTAGAGTTTGTGAAAAAGCCGGGAAATCCATTTAAAGTGCAGGTTTTTGATGAATCTATTTTTTCTGATGCTTCAAGACTTACTGTTAACCATATGAAATGGGACAATTATACTTACTTGGATGTGGACGATGATGTGCCTTTTTCTGTGAGGGATAGATTGGCAAGTGGTGCAAGTTCTCAACATGTAATCATCAATGTTGACAAGATTGTTTTTACCATCACTCATGAAGTCTCTGATACTGATATTTTTTTCCCACTTGTCCAAACCTGCATAAGTGATATCCGTGTTGTTACGCAAATATTTCCATCTAAAATCAGGATTCTAAGTTCATTCAAAGTCTCAGCGCAGTATTTCATTGCACGAAGAAATCTGTGGTCAGTCTTGTGCTAATATCTATATTTGTTTTCCTGTCTAATTGCATTTTGCTGGTTTCTTCCAAACTTGCAAGGAGATTTGGAATTGAGTTCTTGCTATTTGACACACAGGGAAGAACTCATCTCTCCTATCACCTCCTATACATTCTTTCGATTTAAGTTTTTTACCCCAGATCCAGTTACTAAGTATGGAAAGACGGCCATGCGTTTCTTCTTTCAATTAAAGCAGGTGTGATACTTTAATAATATGCTTGTTTCAACTACACAGAATTGTTTAGCTGCCAGTTAGTTAATCTCAATTCTCACCTTCATTCTTTTCTTTTGACAGAAGGTTCATCTTCGTTCTTGCAGGTGGATGTATTTATTAATGAGCTTTCATTTGACATCCTTCTATATTTGGTTGGAAAGTTAAACTTGATGGGTCCATATGCTGTCAAAAGCTCGGCTATCTTTCCTAACTCCTGCAAGGTATAAACTAAAACTTATGTTTATATCATTCAAGACAACCAGAGTTGAATTTCATTTTGTATGCATGAATGTGAACCACAATGATATGACCGACAACTCTACAATCATATTTTGTTATATTCTATGATGTAATAAGTCTTTGTGGTCTTTGTGGTTCTTTTGTGGAGGACAATATTTTTAGGACAGCATCTCTAGGAATCTTAGAGGACAACATCTCTAGGACATCTTAGACTAGCATCTTAGCATATGCTTGGCTACCCTTGGCTGCTATAAGTATGTTACCCCAACCCCTGAGGTTGGGTTGGCATTGAGTAAGACTTAAACCAGAAAATTGCCCCAACTTTTAGTGTCATCCTCTCGATTAGAGTAAGAGTTCCGCTACTTGCATTCTACACATTAGTTCTTAGTATTGTATAACCATGTGCATGCGTTACCTAATCCACTCAATCTATGAAAAGTAATAATATATGGATTGGACCCATAAGACCCATGGGTTGGCATGCTGCCATTGTAGCCCGACAGGAAGAGCTTAGGAGGCGCATGCTCCTGCTCCTCCACAATCGCGTGATTGTATGCTAACTTAGAAGCGGCGGTTATAACTCAATAGTATTGGCAGGCAAGCGAATGAATGTGCATGGACACATGCATGTATGTTCGTTCCTTCGAGTAGTTGCTGTCAGGATTGGTAGGCAGCAGTTATGTGGGCTCGCTGGGGTGATTTCTTTCGTCGTAAGGAGGCGGTGACAGAAGCAAATTAGTGGATTTGACGGAGAAGAGAATATGATTTCTGTTAGCAGTCTTGACTGCGCCATGCAGGCAGTCCCTACAGGCTGGCGCCATCTCTGTCCCTATCAGCCACATAAGGACAGCCATCTGCTGATTGGTTCTGATTAGGACAGCTAGAGATATGTAGAGATATGAGGGGATCCTGATTGGTTATGTTTCTATAGCTAGAGATGTGAGGAGATCATGATTGGTTCTGTTTCCATAAACCACACAGATCTCCTCCCTATATATATGTAACCTTTAACCCTCATATCATCAATCAATATTCAGCAGTTCATCTGCTTTCATGGTATCACGAGTCTAGGTTCATTTCTACTCACCTTCCGCTGTCTAGCGCGCTCACCCGACGCTGCTACGGCTGCTGCTCCTGCGCGCCGTCCATGGCTAGCCACCAGCCCCCTTCTCCCAGAGTCGACGACGCTGCTGCGGCAGAGGCTGCTCTGCGCGCGCAGCAGGAGAGGGCTGCTCGTCTTCAAACTCGCGAGCTCGCCCTTGCGCGTGCCCGCGATGCTGAACGCGAGGCGGCTGAGGCCACCAAGGAGCGCGACGCGGCCGCCGCCCGCATCCGCGACGCTCTTGCCCGGGCCGCCCAGGCCCGCGCCTCTGCTGATCCTTTGGACGAGGAGGTCAACAACGACGACGCCTCCACCATTCGTGACGACGCTCCTGACGCTCGCACGCGTGAAGCTCTTCTCCTTCATGAAGCCGCTGCGCTCATCAATCTGCACGCTCAGGCGGTTGCAGTTCAGAACATCAGGGCTATCATTCCCGTCCTCCTCGACGTGTCGTCCACCCTCTACACCCGGTGGCGCGACGCCTTCCTGCTCGCCGTCGGCAAGTACTCCCTGGAAGGCCACGTTCTCACCGACGACTACGCACCCTTCTCTCCAGATTGGGTGCGGATGGATTGCGTCGTCAAGTCTTGGATCGTCGGCACCATCACCACCGAGCTAGCCGACGCCGTTCTCATTCGCGACGTCTCCGCCCGCGCCGCGTGGCTCGCCATAGAATCCCAGTTCCTCGGGAACCGGGAGACTCGAGCTCTCTTCCTCGACGCGGAGTTTCGCAACTTCCGCCAAGGCGATCTCTCCATCACCGACTACTGTCGCAAGTTCAAAGGGATGGCCGATGCCCTCGGTGATCTTGGTGAGCCCGTTCCCGACCGCACTCTCGTCCTCAACGTCATCCGCGGCCTCAACGAACGTTTCAGCAGCATCGGTCTTCATCTTCGACGCGGGCGGCCTCTTCCTACCTTCTTGGAGGTACAAAACGATCTTCTCCTCGAGTAACTTACCTTGGCACATCACTCCTCGACATCGGCCACCGCTCTGCTCGCCTCCGGACCACCTAAGGCGTCGCCGAACAACTCCAAGCCGAAGCAGCAGCCGCACCAGCAGTCACGGGGCAAACGTGCTGGGAAGAAGGGCGGGCGTTCGCAGCCAAACGGCGCAGCTCCCGGTGGCTTCTTCTCCGGCCCCTCTGTTGGTGGACAGTGGCCGTCCCCTGTCCGTGGACAGTGGCCGTCCCCCCACAATCCGTGGTCCGGGTCCATCCACATGTGGCCCGGCCCGCGGGCTCCAGGCGCTCCTTCGACTCCTCGCCACGATGCTCAGCAGCAGCCACCCCCGCTGCCCCAGTCCCTACTCGCCGGTGCCCAGGGGCAGTGGTCTGGGATCCAGCAGCCACTTCCACCATGGCCTGGGAGCCAGCAACCGCCGCCATTGACTACCCAGCAGCAGTGGCAAGCTCCACCGCCTGGCTTCTACAGCTCGGGCGCTCCTCTCCCTTCCTGGGATCAGCAGACGCTCCTCTCCGACTTCAGCACCATGACACTGCAGCCCCCTCAGCAGCGTGAGTGGTACTTCGACTCGGGCGCCACCACTCACATGTCCTCTGATGCTGGTACTCTCTCCCAGTCCACTCCTACGCAGCTTCCTTGCTCTATTATTGTCCGCAATGGTCATTCCATTCCTGTTATTTCTGCTGGTCATGCTGCTCTTTCCAATTCCCTTCGTCTTAACAATGTTCTTGTTGCACCTAATCTCATTAAGAATCTTATTTCTGTGCGCCAGTTCACTTCTGACAATAATTGCTCAGTTGAATTTGACCCTTTTGGCTGCTCTGTGAAGGATCTTCTCTCTCAGAAAGAGATCGTCCGCTGTGACAGCTCCGGTCCTCTCTACCCGCTGCGGCTTTCAACATCCACCTTTCATGCTGCTGTTTCACCATCGCTCTGGCATCAACGTCTTGGGCATCCAGGTCGCGAAGTCATGTCCAAACTAGCACACATTTCGGGGATTTCTTGTAATAAGAATGCTACTACTGATACTTTGTGTCATGCATGTCAGTTAGGTCGTCATACTTGTCTTCCTTTTAGTGTGTCATCATCCCGTGCCACTAAAATTTTCCAGTTAATTCACTGTGACCTATGGACTTCTCCTGTGTTGAGTATTTCTGGTTTCAAATATTATCTGGTTATACTTGATGATTACTCACATTACCTATGGACTTTCCCCCTACGCCTTAAGTCTGACACATTTGCCACTCTTACTCATTTCTTCTCCTATGTGCATACTCAGTTTGGCGTCCCCATTCAAGGTGTTCAGTGCGATAACGGTCGTGAGTTTGACAACTCTAGTACCCGCGCTTTCTTCCTCACCAATGGTGTCCATCTCCGGATGTCATGCCCCTATACTTCGCCTCAGAACGGCAAAGCCGAACGCATCATTCGCACCATTAATGACGTTGTTCGCTCCCTTCTTTTTCAGGCCAGCATTCCCCCGTCTTACTGGGCTGAGGCACTCAACACCACTACTCGTCTTCTCAACATTTTGCCAACCAAGACACTTCGTTTTTCCACCCCTCACCAAGCCCTCTTCGGTACAGCTCCAGTCTATAATCATCTTCGTGTCTTTGGTTGCAAATGCTATCCTAACTTGTTAGCCACTTCCCCCCACAAACTTGCTCCTCGTTCTGTTTTGTGTGTCTTCCTTGGTTATTCTGATCATCACAAAGGATATCGATGCCTCGATATTCACTCCAACAAGATCATCATATCTCGGCACGTAGTCTTTGATGAGACTTCTTTTCCCTTTGCCGAACAGTCATCCACACCCACTGCCGAGGATTTCGAGTTTCTCTTAGATTCTCACCCTGCCGTGCCTGCTCCTATTGGATCAGCACGTTTCTGTCTCCTTCCTGCAGGTATAACAGACGCTCCCGCACAGCCACGTGCGGCCCCTGTAGCAGCAGTCAGCAGTCCGTGCTCCAACGACCAACTGCTGCCCCTGCCTACCGCCGCACCTACACCTGATCCTGGCTCCGCCCGGACAAACGACGCTGCACCTGCAGTCGTTGCCGACCGCGCCCCGGATACCCAGCCGGGTCCCGGCCCTCGACGCTTCGACGGATTCGTCTACACTCGTCGTTCTGCGCCAGCTCCGACTGCTGATGCTACTCCTTCACCGCAGGCGCCCGCTGCAACAACGCCCGTTGCTGCACCCGCTGCACCGACGCCTGTTGCTGCTTCTTCGCCTTCAGCAGCCGCATCTCAGCTCCCACCCGGCGCTGTTCCTGTTCCCCCGGTCGTCAACCATCACCGCATGACTACTCGAGCAAAACTGGGGTTTCGACAGCCAGCTCTATTTCACGCAGCACAACTCTCACCTGTGCCACGGACCTATCGAGCTGCTCTTGCTGATCCTCACTGGCGCCAGGCCATGGAAGAGGAGTTCTCGGCTCTCTTGGGGAACAACACTTGGGATCTTGTTCCTCGTCCTCCGGCTGCCAATATTGTCTCCGGCAAGTGGGTTTTCAAGCACAAGTTCCATGCTGATGGTTCTCTTGAGAGGTACAAGGCTCGTTGGGTTCTTTGAGGTTTCTCACAGCGTCATGGCATTGATTTTGACGAGACCTTCAGTCCGGTTGTGAAGCCTGCTACAGTGCGCACTGTGTTGACTCTTGCACTGTCTCGCAACTGGCCTGTTCATCAGCTCGACGTCAAGAATGCATTTCTTCATGGCACTCTGTCAGAAACAGTATATTGCTCCCAGCCTTCTGGTTTTACAGATTCAGCTCACCCCGACTTCGTCTGCCGGTTGAATCGTTCTTTATATGGTCTCAAACAGGCGCCCCGCGCCTGGTACAGCTGGTTTGCCTCGTTTCTGCTCTCACTTGGTTTTGTGGAGGCTAAATCTGACACATCTCTGTTTGTCTACTGTCGCGGCACTGACTTGGTGTATCTCCTGCTCTATGTTGATGACATTGTGCTCACAGCCTCATCCACAGCCCTCCTACGGCGCATCATTGGAACTCTTCAGCAGGAGTTTTCCATGAAGGATCTCGGCGAGCTTCATCACTTTTTGGGGATGCAGGTTCAGCGCACTCCGAGTGGCCTGTTCCTCTCTCAGCGGCAGTACATGGTTGACATTCTGACTCGCGCTGGCATGGCCGAATGCAAGCCTTGCTCCACTCCTGTCGATGTAAATCCCAAGCTCTCAGGCACAGATGGTACTCCAGTCACTGATCCTACGGATTTTCGCAGTTTGGCAGGGGCTCTCCAGTACCTGACTTTCACTCGACCAGATATTGCTTATGCTGTTCAGCAGGTCTGCCTTCATATGCATGATCCCCGCGAGCCCCACCTCGCTGCTCTGAAACGGATTCTTCGTTATGTTCGTGGCACTCTCCACCTCGAATTGTTACTTCGCCCCTCTGCGCAAACTGAGTTGGTGGTCTACTCTGATGCTGATTGGGCTGGTTGTCCAGATACACGCAGGTCTACCTCGGGCTACGCTGTGTTCCTAGGAGACAGTCTTATCTCCTGGTCTTCCAAGCGACAGAACACTGTCTCCCGCTCCAGTGCCGAGGCTGAATATCGTGCTGTCGCTAACGCTGTTGCCGAAGCTACCTGGTTGCGCCAGCTTCTTCTAGAGCTGCATGCTCCTCTGCAGCGCGCTGCATTGGTTTACTGTGACAACATCAGCACTGTCTACATGTCCTCTAATCCGGTTCAGCATCAGCGCACGAAGCACATTGAGATTGATCTTCACTTTGTCCGCGAGCGGGTTGCTCTTGGTACTATTCGTGTTCTTCACGTCCCTACCACTTCCCAGTACGCCGACATCTTCACCAAAGGCCTGCCATCTTCATTGTTCACTGAGTTCCGGTCCAGTCTGAACGTCCAGGCTTTCGACGCTCCGACTGCGGGGGGGTGTTAGCAGTCTTGACTGCGCCATGCAGGCAGTCCCTACAGGCTGGTGCCATCTCTGTCCCTATCAGCCACATAAGGACAGCCATCTGCTGATTGGTTCTGATTAGGACAGCTAGAGATATGTAGAGATATGAGGGGATCCTGATTGGTTATGTTTCTATAGCTAGAGATGTGAGGAGATCATGATTGGTTCTGTTTCCATAAACCACACAGATCTCCTCCCTATATATATGTAACCTTTAACCCTCATATCATCAATCAATATTCAGCAGTTCATCTGCTTTCAATTTCGTCCATCACTCTTCAGTATGTAGAAAACCATGTAACCCGCCCAATCCAATCCTATCCAATCTGTTAGAGATATGTATAAGCGTGTATATATTTGTACTCACCTAGTACACCAAGCCATACAGCCTTAGTTGTACACCAAGCCATACAAATATAATGAAGGGTCACACCCACAATGGGACTGGTCTCTAGGCCTAACCCTGGCTCCTCCCCTCCACTTCCCCACCCACCCCCTAGTCGCTGACCCTTCCCTAGGGCACCACTGGTCTCCTCTCCTAGGTACTGATCATCGCTCCTCCTCTTGGTCGCTGTCACCCTTGTTTTGATGGCACCACCACACTCTAGTGACTACAGTACCACGTCCACGACAGAGGACGCCCCCTCCATCAACTAGGAGCAACCGATGGTGATCGTCCACCCCTATGTTTGTTGGAATAAGTTTCGTGGTTTGTGGGAAGGACAACAACAATCCTTGTTTGTCTTTACTTTAGGACAACATCTGCTTTGTGGAGGCGTAGGACAGCATATGCCTTTGTGGAGGCGTATGACATCAATCAAAACTAGTTGCTGTGAAGGCGTAGGACAGCAGGCAGGGCAGCACCTTTTCCTACTGCAGTTTTGGCTGCTTTAAGGACAACAGCTTGGGTAGAGTACAACAGTGCATTGCTGTAGTTCTTTTGACTAGAGGACAACAACTTGGTGTAGTGCAGTTTGTATGACAACATATTCACATCTCTAGTAAGCATATGCTGCAGCCCTTGGGCTATAAATATAAATATGTATCCCAACCCTTAGATGTGTATGACATTTGAGTAGTGTGTGAGAAATAAAACGAAAATTGCCCTAACTCGTATTGTAATCATCTCGATGGGAGTAAGAGTCTCGTTACTTACAATTGGTATCGGAGCCAAACTATCCTGCAGCCTAAACATCTCTTGCTTATCTCCTTCTCGCGCCTCTCCCCATACTCAATCGGCAGCAAGAGCTCCAATTGTTCCTTCCTCTCCAACTCGGACGAGCAGCCTTTCGTCTGAGACAATCTTTTCCACACGCAGCAACCCCTTACTAACACACCATGTCCCTACGCTCGGTCACTTTGAGTGCGCGGCGCTAGCAGGAGGCCGAGGTCGCCGTGGCACAAGAACGCGAGCGAGCAGCAGCAGCGGCTGCAGCGACAACGACGAGGGCAGCACAACTGGCGGTGGCGGAACTGGCAGCAGCGAGAGCGGAAGTAGAAGCAGTGGAGGCGGCGGATGCTGCACGTGCGGCGGCGGCGGATGCTCCCGTTTCTAACTATTCGTATCTGATCCCGAATCCGTTTTAAATACATTAGGGTAGGATACAGGATGAGCTACTATCCGTCCGTATCCGCTCGTTTTCACCCCTACTCCCACGGAGCGGTCGTGCGTGGCGCGGTTCTGCCTGTCGTTATGGGCCTACGTCACCCCCTGGCGTGTGTAGGCATACACCCCTGGCGTTCTTTCGGGTATGTAGGTCACTGTAGAGACTTTGGCGCTGAGGCCCTTTTGACCGAGGTTGACTGGCTCCATGAGTCAGTGTGGGTATTTCCGTGGGCGCATGCGGGGGTGTTCCATTGCGTCAGCCAGAGACCTTTGGGTGCCGTATGTACGATTCAAACATGGCTTGACGATGTTGCGTCTTATTGCGGTCGCCGCGGGCTGGCAGCGTCGACCTGTGTTCCCTTCTTGCGGATCAGCTTGGTGGGGACTTGGTCGTCCGCCCCGTCTCGCAGACTTACTCGGCGGGGACTTGGTCGTTCGTCCCGCCTCGCAGACTTGCTCGGTGGGGACTTGGTCGGTAAATGGGCCGGAGAGAGGCTTATGGGCCTTGCCTTGGGTACCCCATTCCTGGTACCCGACAACATGTTTCATGTAATAAAGTAGAGTCATCTTCCCTCTGTCATGCTTGTTAGCTAAGAAACATGCATGTCTGCCATTCACTAGCTTGTCATTGCATACCTCCGCTCTCTTTGGGTTGTTACATTGTGATGTTTGGACATCACTCGTTCTTAGTATTTCCGGTTGTGTTGTCGCTACTATTTGATGCTCATCGATGACTTTTCACACTATTGTTGACTCTTTCCACTTAAAAGCAAACCGCGCCACCACCTAGTCAGCTTTCTTGCTTACACTAAGAACAAATTCTAGCTTCCTGTCAAAGCCATTTAGGTTGATAATGGGCGCGAGTTCATCAACGATGCCCTCGGCTCCATTCTAGATTCCTCAAACATCTTTCTTTGCTTTTCCTATACCTATACATCACAACAGAACGATAAGGCAGAACATGACATTTGGACCTTGCACAACGTCTGTCGTACCCTCCTGATCCACGCTCACGTCCCACCCCCATACTGGACTGAGGCTATCCTCACTGCCGCCTATCTCTTCAATAGGCACCATTTTCGGCCATCGGCAACTCCATTACATTTGAGCGCCTCTTTCATCGTTCCCCTAACTATAGCTCCCTCCCCATGTTTAGTTGCCTATGCAATCCAAACCTTACAACCACCATATTTCATAAGTTGGCGTCTCCTTCCACGACTTGTGTTTTTATCGATTACCCTACCTATCATAAGGGCTATTGGTGCCTTGATCTAACTTGTAGGTGTGTTACCATCTCTAGACACATTGTGTTTGATGAGTCCTCCTTCCCCTTCGGACACCATCGCAACCTCTCCCACTTCGGCTTTTGCCTTTCTCTTGCAGGATGATCATCCCTCGGCCGCTCCATCTTGAAGTGTAGAGCAGCCGCAGGTCCACCCGACGTTCGACGACCTGGCCATTGTGCCGCGTGGCCCTATTGTGCGTCGCGCTGCAGTGGGATGACCGACCATCGTTGTATGGACAAACCTACCGCTTTGTCCAGGCCTGCTGGATCTCTTGCGACTACTGGACTTCTTGTGGCCGTTAAGCTAGGTGATGGTCGGTTTGGTCTGGGTGTACCAACATTGGCCTCTTCCAACCCAACCAGTCTAGTCCACCTCCAGGGCGCTTTAGCATTGTTTAAGTTGTCCATGCCCCGCAACGGTTCATAATCCCTAGCCCTCGCGGTTCTCCGGGACTGTTGGATAGTGTTAGAACTGTATTAGGGTTTAGGGGGTCTTCCCTGTACATTTACCCTCTCGTCCTTCTGTAATGGGCCTAGGCCCAACTACTCTTATTATAAATACATCTCCCAACCCCAGCTAGGGTTAGGGGTTTTTCCCCAATATTCAACATGGTACTAGAGCCACAATAGTTTTTTTCTACCTCCCTCCCCCCTCCCACCAGCCGCCGCCGCCACCCTAGGCATCGCCGGCTCCCTCTCCTCCCTCCAGCCGCCGCTGGCCGCCCCCTCCTGGCCCAGCCGCCGCTTCCTCCCCTCCCCTCGACCGCCGGCCCGGCCGCCCGGTACCTTGCGCCTCGACCGCTGACCCACCCTCCTAAACCGCCGCGCCTACCTCTCCACCAACCCCATACAACATCAGTGCACGAAGCATGTGGAGATCGTCCTACACTTCGTCCGGGAGCGTGTCGCAGCAGGCGACGTTCGAATTCTCAGCGTCCCCACAACGCTGCAGTTCACCGACATCTTCACCAAGGGCCTGCCATCCAGTGTCTTCCTAGACTTTCGATCCAGTCTCAACGTCTGTACATGATAGAGTTGTGACTCCGGGGGGTGTTAGAACTGTATTAGGGTTTAGGGGTCTTCCCTGTACATTTACCCTCTCATCCCTCTGTAATGGGCCTAGGACCAACTACTCTTATTATAAATACATCTCCCAACCCCATCTAGGGTTAGGGTTTTTCCCAACATTCAACAGATAGCTCCAAGCTTAGGCATCTCCTCCATGCCCTATGCAGGGTCCCAAATAGACTATGACCTGGTGTCTCCAAGCATACCTGACCCTCTGCTGTCTTCGCCACATCCCATGGTGACTCATGGCCGAGCTGCCGCCATGGGGACCACACTCGAGCTCCACCTTGCCTTCTTGTCGAGTGCCTCGACGATTGCTTCACCCATCATGCCCAACTATTGCAACGCCTTCATCGACGACAACTGGTGTGTCGTGATAGTTGACAAGTATATGAGGTTCTCCACGCCAACAACACCTAGCGCCTCATCCCTCATCCACCAAGCACCAATGTAGTGATGGGCAAGTGAATCTTCAAGCATAAGCTCCACGTGGACGACTCCCTTGCTTGTCACAAAGCGCGCTTGGTTCGTGGCTTCTCCTAGAAGCACAACATTGACTGCGATGAGACCTTGAGTCTGGTGGCCAAGCAGACCACGATTTGCGTCATTCTCAGCATTGTGGTCTCGCGTGCCCAGTCAATTCACTAGCTGGACGCGAATAACACCTTTCTTCACGGTCGCCTGGACGAGAACATGTACTATCAGTAGCCTCCTGGCTTCGTCCACCCCATCGCTCCTGACCATGTTTGTCCTTTAGAGAAGTCTCTCTGGTCTGAAGCAGGCACCTCACGTGTGGTACTAGCGGTTCGCCACCTACATTTAATGCCTAAGCTGTCAGCGCCCCCGAGTATGGGTACCCTATGCGCTATAGGCAAACTAGGCCTACATGGGGAAGACAAGCTACGAGTCCCACCTTCGAGGTGGAATTAAGGCGACAAGACTCATCTGAAGAGACAGGGGCATACACGGCTAGGACTCCTGCCACGCGGTGACGCAAGGGGCCCCTTGCCGCTCAAGATCTTCAAAAGTGTACCCATTCGCAATGGCTCTTGCCGATTAGCTGATCGGCGAGAGCAGCAACATGTGGCCAAGACAACTCCCTACCCACTACGAGGTCCGTAAATACCACGTGTCCCTAAGGGTTCGCATCCCCCCCGATCACTCAGGGAGGGCTTCGGACCCTTACGATATTCACCACTACGGACTCCAACTCCATCAAGTATTGAGTGGGACTCGGGAGCCCTAGACTCTTAGGCTCTGAAGGCCTCTAGACTATCTGGGATCCAGGCACGCCACATGTCTATCAAACCTCCAGGACATCCTCGGCCAGGAGTAGGGATGTCAATTCCCCGTCGAGGAATGGCTCCCTATCCCCGTCCCCATCCCCACGAACGCTCATAGGGGAGATTTTCTCCCATCCCCGTCCACATCAAGGAATTTATCCTCGGGGAATCCACCCCTGTTAGAAAACATAATATTTAGAGGCAAAATCAAATTGTTTATATCAAATTAATATAAATTGAACAAACACGATTTAAAATTACAAAAGACATCAATTTTAGAGTTTAGTTTGGTATTTTATAATATGCTATGCATTGAGTTTTTAATATAATTTTAACATATCAACGAACTAATTTAGATCAAGAGATGTTCGCGGGGTGGATACGCAAGGAACGGGGATGGGCGATGGTTCCCCATCCCTGCGAACCCGACAAGGACTAAATTTTTCTTGTTACGACCCCCGTGCTGTCTACATGACAACCGATCCGGTACATCATAGGCGTGCCAAGCACATCGAGATTGACATACACTTTGTCCATGAGAAGGTGCCTTTGGCACATCTTCACACCAGTACGCGAATGTCATGACCAAGGGCTTGCCTACTCATTTGTTCACTGAGTTTAGGTCCAGTCTTTGCGTCTGGGATCCTTCCGTTATGACTGCGGACGGATGTTAGAGATATCTATAGCCGTATAGGTATGCTGTTATGGTCGCTAGATCGGTGAGGGATTGGGGAGAGGTGTATCGATGGGCAGGAACGTCGGCCGGGAGCCTCTGCCCACGGCCGAGCAAGAGGAGGATTTCTCCCTTCTAATTCTTGCCTACTTTATTTCTCATCCATTGATTACATAAAGAGGCCAGCTGGCTGCCTCTATCTAGCTAGAGATCCTTATCTCCTTAAGACTCTCCTAAAAACTCTCAACAAACTACTAACTGATAACCTTCCTAGATAATCTCAATTAATCTCCAAAATAATCTCAACTAATCTTCTAATCTTATCTCTAACTATCCTTATCTAATCCCCCTTGGAGGGCCCATGGCTGCTGCTACCGCAGCCCCTCCGTGGGCCTCCTTAGGCCCTGACATATGCACATCTTTGTGCTCACTTTACTTGTACGTCAAGCCATACAACCTATATAATGAAATGTCACCCCAACTCACACACAATGGGAGTGGTGTTTCCCTAAATCTCTACATCATCCATCTATATTGATCCATAAATGATTGGGTCAAAAACTCATCCAAAACCATGTAACCCCATCCATGCACAATCCTAGTAGGGCATTGCATAGCGAAAGGGCCTCTAGCCTAGTGGTTAAAGGTTTTCGAGTAGCACCTCCAAGTCTCGGGTTCGATTCCCCTCAGGGCGAATTTTTAGGGTTGGTTAAAAAAATCCCCTCGCTGTGCCTCATCCGCTCTCGGGTTACAATGCCCTATGAGCCACCCTTCGTTTGGGCCGTTGCAGAGTGGACGGTTGACGCCGACCCGTTAGTGATAGAGGGCCAAGGTTTGGGTTTTTTCTCGGCTGGGACCAATGTTTCGGTCTCTTCTTAGCCATCAGTGGGTTCTGTGTGTGGGAAACCCTAACCCTAATTTGGGTTGGGAGTGCATTAATATAGGCAAGTAGCTGGGCCAAGCCCATTGCACATAGGGGTATGTAGGTAATTACAAGGGGACTAGGCCTAAAGCCGTAACGTGGTTCTAACCATAGTTGTTAAAGCGGCAAGGCGAGGTAAGGCGACCGACCCCCTTTTACCTTTTATGCGATAAGGCGTAAGGCGAGACGACACCTTAGTAATATACAAAAACAGACAATAAAAATTGAATATATAGGAATATAGTCTCAAATAGATAGGGATAATAGTATTATAGTAGCAAATAGGAGTACAAGTTCAACATAAATCAACATAATAGACTAGTCCAACTGAAGTAATAGATAGTAGTAGATAACACCCTCATCTCTCAATAGCCATCATCAAACTCATCATGAAATGTAGGAGGATTCTCTTCATGATCTTCCACCTCGTTCGCCTCATCACTATCACTCACATTCATATCCAGATTTAGAGAACTAAAACTGAGTTGATTAACTAAGAACACTGGCAGTTAACTGAAACTGAGTTAATTGAAACAGAGAGAGAGCAGAGAGGGAGAGAACAAAGAAAGCACAGACGGGAGATATTAGAGAGAGGGAAGGGAAGATAGTGCACTGGGGGAGATCAGAGAGGGAAGAGAGCACACTGAGGGAGAACAGCCATCCAAGGTGTCCGCAAAGCATCGCTAAGGCGACACTCACGGCGCTAAGGCGACACCTTATTGTCTAAGGTGGACGCCTTAGTCATGGACGCAAGGCGAGGCGGATGCCTTGCCCCTAAACCTCGCCTTACCGCTTAAACGACGCCTTAACAACTATGGTTCTAACACCCCCTGCAGTCTCAACTCTATCCTGTACAGATGTTGAGACCGGATCAAAAATTGGTGAAACACTCGACGACAGTCCCTTGGTGAAGATGTCGACGAACTGCAGCGTGGTCCGGACGCTGAGAACCCGAACGTCACCCGCGGCGACACGCTCGCAGACGAAGTGCAGGTCGATCTCCACGTGCTTTGTGCGCTGATAGTGCACGAGATTCGTGGAGAGCTAGACCGTGTTGACGTTGTCGCAGTAGACGAGGGTGGCGCGCTATAGGGGGCTATGGAGCTCTTGGAGAAGCTGCCGCAGCCAGGAGGCCTCGGCCACTCCGTTGGCCACAGCGCGGTACTCGGCCTCAGCGTTAGAGCGAGAGACGACGGGCTGCCGCTTGGTGGCCCAGGAGACGAGGTTGGCGCCCAGGAACACGGCGTAACCGAAAGTGGACCGACGCGTGTCGGGGTAGCCAACCCAGTCAGTGTCGGTTGTAGACCACGAGCTCTGATGTCGGGGAGGGTCGAAGGAGAAGGCTATAGTCGATGGAGCCACGGAGCTGGCGTAGGATCCGCTTGAGAGCGGTGAGATGGGGCTCCCGCGGGGTGTGCAATGTCGGGCCTTGAGAGTGCCGACCCTAGGCATTAATACCGGGAGGGCGGTCATTCCCTCCCTGGCCGAGTTTTTTTAGTAGGGTATTGCATATATACAATATACTTCAGTTCTCTCTCTCCTTCCCTACTGCCTCTTTCTTGAGGTATGATCATGCGAACCATTGCTTCTGCAGATAGAGAACAGCTCAAGGCTGGCACTTGTGTGTCATTTTAAAGATAATGGGGATGCACTAATTCCTGGGCAACAGTCAACTTCAGTTTTCTTGAGGTCTGTTTGCTTTGTTGGTTACTCAGACAATTCTTGTCATCTTAGCAAGGGATATGTTTAATACTTTGCACATTGTCATAGTTGGACAATGCATTGTGACTTAGTCCGCTGGATGTTGATTCTTCCCTCACACTTTGTATTCTATTCCTGTTTTGTCTGACACTCCATGTTTACACATCCTCCAGCCACTTAACATTTGATGATAATATTTCACATGATCAAATGGTTTCTATTTGCTTACTCAAGGAAGGTGTATTTTCAACTATTCCAATCAGCATTTCTCTCCACGAGTCTGGTATTTTTGCATGGAGAACCCGTGTGTCACCAGTCAAAGGTATTTCTTTCAGAGAATATTCATTCATAGAAATTTCAGCAGTTTTTAGATATATGTTTCCAAAGTTGTTCCGAATCTGCTTGCTTTAAAGTATCTTTTGGGTTGAACTATTTTCCATTACCTTTGTAGACCTGACAACCTTTTCTGGACCATTTATTGTGGTCAAGGTGTCTCATAGTTCTGAGGTAGGAAAGCAAATGCTTTTGTACTTTTCCATGCATATTGATTATTGTATTCTAATTTTGTCTTCTCATAGTTAATGCTAACTAAATGCAGGAAGGCTTATCTCTTTCAGTTCAACCTTTGGTTAGGATCCATAATAAGAGTGACTTTCCTCTTGAACTCCGGTTTCAGAGGCCAAACAAAGCTAGTGAAGAGGCTGCATTTGTCACAGTTAGAAGTGGAGATATGGTCGATGAATCTACTGGAGTATTTGACGCCATGGATTTGTCTGGTGGACCAAAAAGAGCATTGATGTCTCTAGCTCTTGGCAAGTAACTATACATTATCTTGGCATGATGTTGGTTCCCATTTTGCATGACACAAAATAGATCTTATTAGCTGCTAAGTTATTGCATGATGATCGATTGAAAACTATTGGAGAAAAGGGATAGTAAAGGTTCTCCATAGGACCACACTGTACATAAACTTAGTTTCCTTTGGAAAATGGTAGTACTTAGAAATGATTTTAATTGTAGTGTTAATTCTGCATACCATTCTTTGTATACTTTGCATTTATTCAACAGACTATGTAGCTTGTGTGAGAAAGAATTTCCATGTTCAATGCTTTCATGGGTTTTCTAGAACATGTTCAATAGCTGTGTGTCGTTTCATTAAGAAGAAATAAGTAAAAAAAAGGAAGGTTAGGAATTAAATCCCATCTCTGCCCCAAAGACACCCACCCACCTACATCCTAGGGTAAAGCTAAGAACGCTCGCCAGACTTGGGGCCTGCTTGTCAAAAGCTGAAACAAACAGATTACAGACCAACTGTTGAGGTGAATTTTGAGGAAATAAACTACGAGAGGAGATTTTTCTGGCTTTTGGTGTGCTGAGAAGCTAAAAATCTATTACAAAAGTCAATAGAAAAAATTATTACAAAAGTCAATAGCAAAAAGGCAACGACCAGAAGCTAGAAGCCAAAAGCAAGAAAACTAACTTTTGAGCCAAAAGCTGCAGCTCAAACAAACAGGGTATAGCGACCAACTCACTTAACACAACTAGATTGCAGTGTAAGTGTCCTTAGAAGCAAATCCTGGACTGCTGCCCCAGCCAAGCGCTGAACGTCGAGAGTCGGGGCAGCCAGCCCAATCCGCATCGGAATACGCGGTGAGGGACTGGCAACTCACTTAACACAACTAGATTGCAGTGTAAGTGTCCTTAGAAGCAAATCCTGGACTGCTGCCCCAGCCAAACGCTGAACGTCGAGAGTCGGGGCAGCCAGCCCAATCCGCATCGGAATACGCGGTGAGGGACTGGACAGGGCCGACTCCAAGGTGGAGGCCGGAGGAGAGAGTGCCCTTCAAATAGCGCAGGATCCGCTTGAGCAGCGCCAGGTGGGGCTCGCGCGAGTCGTGCATGAAGAGACACCCCTGCTGAACGGCGTAGGCCAAGTCTGGGCGGGTCAGGGTGATGTACTGGAGAGCGTCGGCGATGCTCCTGTACATGGATGGATCAGCAATGGGGGCACCATCAGTGGCGGAGAGCTTGGCGTGAGTGTCGACAAGGGTCGATGTAGAGTGACACTCAGCCATGCCAGCGCGCTGGAGAAGCTCGACGGTGTACTGTCGCTGAGACAGGAAGATCTCGTCGGAGGAGCACGTGACGGAGATGTTGAGGAAGTGATGGAGGTCCCCAAGGTCTGTCATGGCGAATTCCGAGTGAAGAAGGATGATGAAGCGCTGAAGAAGATCCGTCGAAGAGGCGGTGAGGATGATGTCGTCGACGTAGAGGAGTAGGTAGGCGAGACTCTCACCCTCTTTGTAGACAAAGAGGGAGACGTCGGAGGAGGCGGTGAACCCGAGCTGGCGGATGTACGTGGCGAACCGCTGGTACCATGCCCTGGGAGCCTGCTTTAAGCCATAAAGAGAGCGCTGCAGAAGACAAACATGGTCAGGAGCAGCGAGGTCGATGAAGCCGGGCGGCTGCTGGCAGTAGACGGTCTCCTCGAGGTGGCCATGAAGAAAAGCGTTCTTCACGTCCAGCTGGCGAATGTACCACGAACGAGAGGCGGCGATGCTGAGGACAGTCCGGATGGTCGGGTGTTTGACCACCGGGCTGAACGTCTCGTCGTAGTCGATGCCATGCTGCTGAGAGAAACCGCGCACCACCCAGCGTGCCTTGTGACGAGCAAGAGTGCCATCAGAGTGGTACTTTTGCTTGAAGATCCATTTCCCGGAGACAACGTTGGCGCCGGGGGGTCGAGGAACGAGGCGCCAGGTGCCGTTGTCGATGAGCGCCTGGTATTCCTCAGCCATGGCCGCGCGCCAGTTTGGATCAGCCAAACCGCTGCGGTAGTTGCCGGGTATCGGAGAGGCAGGCGTCGTCGCAGTCGCCGAAAGACCCACGTACCGCACCGGTGGGATGGCGCCAGACTGGGTACGGGTGACCCGACGGGGCTCGGGAGGCGGCGGAGGTGGAGCCGGTGAAGACGAGGTGGGGTCTTCGACGACGGGGAGGGCTGGCTCAGCCACGTACTCGGGCAGAGCTGGTGTAGTCCGCGGGCGTCGAGCGTACACGCGCGGACGTTCGCGTGGTGCGTCCGGAAGTGTAGTCCGCGGAGGCGGTGGCGCAGCTGACGAAGGAAATGTCGTAGAGGCGAGCTCCTGGAGGACGGGGCCGCGCATGAGGATAGCAGGGTCTTCCTCATGCACGACAGGCGACGGCCGTGGTCGCTCGACGTCACGCGGTGACGGAGCTGCCACGGGAACAACTGCTGCAGGGTTAGAGGCAATCAAAAAATCCATATCCGTCATAGGGAGGGGTGTGGCGTAGAAGGGAAAGGCTGTCTCGTTGAACACGACGTGACGAGAGATAATGACGCGCCTGGTGGTGAGGTTGAGGCAACGATAGCCTTTATGGGAAGAAGGATATCCCAAGAAGACACAGGCTGCCGAGCGCGGAGCTAGCTTATGTGGTGTTGTGGCAGAGAGGTTTGGATAGCAGAGACACCCGAAAACACGAAGGTGACTGTAGTCGGGGGTCTTGTTATATAGTATGGTGTAGGGAACGACGTTGTTCACAGAGGAACAGGGCCGACGATTGAGGAGGTAGGTGGCGGTGACGAGCGCCTCAGCCCAGTAAGGTGGCGGCATGTGGGCATGTATGAGGAGAGTGCGGCTGATGTTATTCAGCGTGCGAAGGATCCGCTATGCCTTGCCGTTTTGCTGGGATGTGTAAGGGCAGGAAAATCGGAAAAGAATGCCACGAGATGAAAATAGAGAGGTGAGGGTGTGGTTAGCAAATTCAGTGCCATTGTCAGTCTGGAAAGTTTTTATTGTAAAGCCAAATTGGGTTTGCACACAAAGGCGCAAAAATCAGTGATGTGAGAGGCTACTTCAGATTTGCGAATAAGTGGAAAAGTCCAGCAAAAATGAGAGTAATCGTCTAACAAAACCAAATAGTACTGGCACCCTGATATGCTGGCCACGGGAGATGTCCAAACATCACAATGAATCAAATCAAAGGGTGCAGAACTGCGTGTTTGAGAATGAGTAAAAGGTAGTCTCACATGTTTGCCAAGCTGACAAGAATGACATAGAGATGGTTCTACTTTATTACAAGGAATGGCAAAAGTATTTCTAAGAGTATTGATTGCAGTAGAAGACGGATGACCGAGCCGAGAGTGCCACAGGGAGGTGGTGATGGCAATGGAGGCGTGCGGCAAGGTGTGGGTGGCAGCTGGAATGGTGTAGAGGTCCCCATCACTATCGCAGCGAAGCATCACGCGACGACTCGCCATATCTGAGAGCTCCTAGAGGGGGGGAGTGAATAGGTGATCCTGTAAAACTTAAAGCTTAACACCACAAACTTGATTAAGAGTTAGAACAATGAAATCAAGTGAGTAGATAGGAGAGCTCTTGTGAAGCACAATAGACACAATAAGGACAAGCACAAGAGACACGAGGATTTATCCCGTGGTTCGACCAAGTACAAAACTTGCCTACTCCACGTTGTGGCGTCCCAACGAACGAGAGTTGCACTCAACTCCTCTCAAGTGATCCAATGATCAACTTAAAATACCACGGTGTTCTTCTTTACTTTACTTTTTCCCGTTTGCGAGGAATCTCCACAACTTGGAGTCTCTCGCCCTTACAATAAGAATCACAATGAAGCACTAGAGTAAGGGAGGGAAGCAACACACTCAAATCCACAGCAAATACGCACACACAAGACCAAGACTTGAGCTCAAGACCATATCTCAAGGTTCTCACTAGAACGAAGCTCAAATCACTAAGAATGTCGAACAAGTGCGCAAGAATTAAGTGTGAGTGATCAACAATACTCAAGGAATGCTTGGTGTACTCCTCCATGCGCCTAGGAGTCCCTTTTATAGCCCCAAGGCAGCTAGGAGCCGTTGAGAGCATTTCAAGAAGGCAATTCTTGCCTTCTGTCGCCTGGCGCACCGGATAGTCCGGTGCACCACTGGACACTGTCCGGTGCGGATTCCTTTCCTTATTTGGCGAAGCCGACCGTTGGCGCTTTGGAGCCGTTGGCGCACCGGACACTGTCCGGTGCCCCTTCTGACCGTTGGCTCTTGCCACGCGTCGCGCGCGGATTATGCGGCCGACCGTTGGCCCGGCCGACTGTTGGCTCACCGGACAGTCCGGTGCACCACCGGACAGTCCGATGATTTATAGCCTACGTCGTTAATTGCTTCCCGAGAGCAGCCAGTTGACAGACGCCGTCCTGGCGCACCGGACAGTCCGGTGCACCCAGACCGAGCTGTCTTTGGCTGAACAAAGCCATCTCTTTTCCAACTTGATTTCTCCTGTTTCCAGCACTTAGACACAATACATTAGTCTCCAAAACAATGTACTAAGTCTTAGAAACATACCTTTTTACTTGATTTGCACTTTGTCCATCACTTTGCATAAGTCCACTTGTGTTGGCACTCAATCACCATAATACTTAGAAATGGCCCAAGGGCACATTTCCCTTTCAATCTCCCCCTTTTTGGTGTTTTATGCCAACACAATAAAACCAACTAAAGAAAGTGCAACATCAATACAAATGAGAACTCAAAATTGTTTTGATTCAAATTTGGCATATATGGATCATTCTTTGCCACCACTTGGTTTGTTTTTGCAAATCAACCTCAATTTCCTATCTCTAAGTCAAACACACTTGTTGAGACATAGAGATATTTCAAGAGAAATTGATCAAAGATTCAAAAACTCCCATTTTTTCCCATAATCAAGCCTTCTCCCCACAAGAGACCAATGGTTTGAGAATGAGAGACAAACAAAAGTATTTTGACAAACAAAAACTCTAACTCTACTATTTTGGCCTTATTTTCTCCCCCTTTGGCATCAAGCACCAAAACGGGATCAATTTTGGCCCTTTAACCCCATTGCCTCACCAAAATCTTCAACTAAGAGTAAAAAGGCAATAAGAGTACAAAGATGAACTTGGAATCAGTTACTCTTTCATCGGAGTGCAGTGGAAGTCTTGCATGGTCCAAGTCCACCTTTTCCCTTTCAAACCACCTTTGAGACTAAATTAAGCAAACTCAAGCACACAGTTAGTCTCAAAGGGTCAAGTTGTAGCACATCTCCCCCTAAATATGTGCATCACTTGCAAATGGACTTTTGAGGTCCGGGGAGTGCTTGTACAACTTGAGCACCATAAATAAACAACAAAATGCATTAAGGAACATGATCAAGGCATAAAACACATGTATGCTATAAATCAATCCAGGTTCCGCGAATCTAAGACATTGAGCTCACTACGCAGCTTGCAAAAGGTCGACTCATCTAGAGGCTTGGTAAAGATATCAGCTAGTTGGTTCTCGGTGCTAACATGAAACACTTCGATATCTCCCTTTTGCTGGTGGTCTCTCAAAAAGTGATGTCGGATGTCAATGTGCTTTGTGCGGCTGTGTTCAACAGGATTATCCGCCATGCGGATAGCACTCTCATTATCACATAGGAGTGGGACTTTGCTCAGATTGTAGCCAAAGTCCCTGAGGGTTTGCCTCATCCAAAGTAGTTGCGCGCAACACTGTCCTGCGGCAACATACTCGGCCTCAGCGGTGGATAGGGCAACAGAAGTTTGTTTCTTAGAACTCCACGACACCAGGGACCTTCCTAAGAATTGGCACGTCCCCGATGTACTCTTCCTATCGACCTTACATCCAGCATAATCGGAGTCTGAATATCCAATTAAGTCAAAGGTAGACCCCTTTGGATACCAGATCCCGAAGCAAGGCGTAGCGACTAAATATCTAAGAATTCGCTTCACAGCCACTAAGTGACACTCCCTTGGATCGGATTGAAATCTAGCACACATGCATACGCTAAGCATAATATTCGGTCTACTAGCACATAAATAAAGTAAAGACCCTATCATAGACCGGTATGCCTTTTGATCAACAGACTTACCTCCTTTGTTGAGATCGGTGTGTCCGTCGGTTCCCATTGGAGTCTTTGCGGGCTTGGCGTCCTTCATCCCAAACCGCTTGATCAAGTCTTGCGTGTACTTCGTTTGAGAGATGAAGGTCCCATCCTTGAGTTGCTTTACTTGGAACCCAAGGAAATAGCTTAACTCGCCCATCATCGACATCTCAAACTTTTGAATCATCACCCTGCTAAACTCTTCACAAGACTTTTGGTTAGTAGAACCAAATATTATGTCATCGACATAAATTTGGCACACAAAAAGATCACCATCACAAGTCTTAGTAAAGAGAGTTGCATCGACTTTCCCAACCTTGAAAGCATTAGCAATTAAAAAGTCTCTAAGGCATTCATACCATGCTCTTGGAGCTTGCTTAAGTCCATAGAGCGCCTTAGAGAGCTTACATACGTGGTCGGGGTACCGTTCATCCTCGAAGCCAGGGGGTTGCTCCACGTACACCTCCTCCTTGATTGGCCCGTTGAGAAAAGCGCTCTTCACATCCATTTGGAACAACCTGAAAGAATGGTGAATAGCATAGGCTAACAATATGCGAATTGACTCTAGCCTAGCCACAGGAGCAAAAGTCTCCTCAAAGTCCAAACCTGCGACTTGGGCATAACCTTTTGCTACAAGTCGTGCCTTGTTCCTTGTCACCACCCCGTGCTCGTCTTGTTTGTTGCAGAACACCCACTTGATTCCCACAACATTTTGCTCGGGACGAGGCACCAGTGTCCAAACTTCATTTCTCTTGAAGTTGTTGAGCTCCTCTTGCATGGCCAACACACAGTCCGGATCTAGCAAGGCCTCTTCTACCCTTAAAGGCTCAATAGAAGAGACAAAGGAGTAATGCTCACAAAAATAAACCAATCTAGAACGAGTAGTTACTCCCTTGCTTATGTCACCCAATATTTGGTCGACGGGATGATTTCTTTGAATCGTCGCTCGAACTTGGGTTGGAGGTGCCGGTTGCGCTTCTTCCTCTATCACATGAACATCTTGTGCTCCCCCTTGATCACACGCCTCTTCTTGATGAACCTGTTCATCGTCTTGAGTTAGGGGATGCACCATTGTTGAGGAAGAAGGTTGATCTTGCTCCTTTTGTTCCAGTGGCCTCACATCTCCAATCGCCATGGTGCGCATTGCGGCCGTTGGAACGTCTTCTTCATCTACATCAAGATCAACAACTTGCTCTCTTGGAGAGCCATTAGTCTCATCAAATACAACGTCGCTAGAGACTTCAACCAAACCCGATGATTTGTTGAAGACCCTATACGCCTTTGTATTTGAGTCATAACCTAACAAAAACCCTTCTACAACTTTGGGAGCAAACTTAGAATTCCTACCTTTCTTCACTAGAATGTAACATTTGCTCCCAAATACACGAAAGTAAGACACATTGGGTTTGTTACCGGTTAGAAGCTCATATGACGTCTTCTTGAGGAGGCGATGAAGGTAGACCCGGTTTATGGCGTGGCAAGCCGTGCTCACGGCTTCCGTCCAAAACCGTTCGGGCGTCTTGAATTCACCAAGCATCGTCCTCGCCATGTCTAATAGTGTCCTGTTCTTCCTCTCTACCACACCATTTTGCTGTGGTGTGTAGGGAGCGGAGAACTCGTGCTTGATTCCTTCCTCCTCAAGATACTCCTCCACTTGAAGGTTCTTGAACTCGGACCCATTGTCGCTCCTTATCTTCTTCACTTTGAGCTCAAACTCGTTTTGGGCTCTCCTTAGGAAGCGCTTGAGGGTCCCTTGGGTTTCATATTTATCCTGCAAAAAGAATACCCAAGTGAAGCGGGAAAAATCATCAACTATAACAAGACCATACTTCCTTCTATGCTTAGATAGACGACGGGTCCGAAGAGGTCCATATGAAGTAACTCCAGGGGTCTTGATGTTGTCATCACATTTTTGGCATGATGAGAGCTTCCCACCTGTTTACCTGCTTGACAAGCTGCACAAGGTCTATCTTTTTCGAAAGTTACATTAGTTAGACCTATCACGTGTTCTCCCTTTAGAAGCTTGTGAAGGTTCTTCATCCCCACATGAGTTAAACGGCGATGCCACAACTAGCCCATGCTAGTCTTAGCAATTAAGCATGCATCTAGACCGGCCTCCTCTTTTGCAAAATCAACTAAATAAAGTTTGCCGTCTAGTACACCCTTAAAAGCTAATGAACCATCACTTCTTCTAAAGACAGACACATCTATATTTGTGAATAAACAGTTATATCCCATATTACAAAGTTGACTCACAGACAACAAGTTATATCCAAGCGACTCAACTAAGAACACATTAGAAATAGAGTGCTCGGATGAAATAGCAATTTTTCCTAACCCTTTCACCTTGCCTTGGTTCCCATCACCGAAAATTATTGAATCTTGGGGATCCTTGTTCTTGACGTAGGAAGAGAACATCCTCTTTTCCCCCGTCATGTGGTTTGTGCATCCGCTGTCGATAATCCAGCTTGAGCCCCCGGATGCATAAACCTGCAAGGCAAATTTAGGCTTGGGTCTTAGGTACCCAACTCATGTTGGGTCCTACAAGGTTAGTACAAATAGCCTTAGGGACCCAAATGCAAGTTTTATCTCCCTTGCATTTTGCCCCTAATTTTCTAGCAACCACCTTCTTATCCTTTCTATAAATAGAAAAGGAAGCATTTAAAGCATTATAAATTGTAGAAGGTTCATTCATTACTTTCCTAGGAACATGAACAATATTTCTTCTAGGCATATGATGAACAACATTTTTCCTAGCCACATTTCTATCATGCATAATAGAAGAACTAGAAGCAATCATGGCATGAGAATCAAAAGCATCATAACTTCTATAAACATTCTTAGAATGTCTCCTATCATGATACATGAAAGCATGGTTCTTTTGAGCACTACTAGCCATAGGGGTATTCCCTTTCTCCTTGGCGGAGATGGAAGCCTTATGGCTTGTTAAGTTCTCGACTTCCCTCTTGAAGCCAAGACCATCATTAATTGAGGGGTGTCTAACAATCGTGTAGGCATCCCTTGCAAATTTTAGTTTGTCAAATTCACTCTTGCTAGTCTTAAGTTGGGCATTAAGACTAGCCACTTCATCATTCAATTTAGAAATTGAAACTAGGTGTTCACTACAAGCATCAATATTAAAATCTTTACACCTAGTGCAAACTACAACATGTTCTACACAAGATGTTGATTTATTAGCTATTTCTAACTTAGCACTAAAATCATCATTTATGCTCTTTAAGCTAGAAATAGAGTCATGACATGTAGACAATTCACAAGAAAGCATTTCATTCCTTTTAATTTCTAAAGCAAGGGATTTTTGTGCCTCTACAAACTTATCATGTTCTTCATACAAAAGATTCTCTTGCTTTTCTAAGAATCTATTTTTATCATTCAAGGCATCAATTAATTCATTAATCTTATCTACCTTAGTTCTATCTAGGCCCTTGAATAAACATGAATAGTCTATTTCATCATCGCTAGATTCTTCATCACTTGAGGAAGCGTAAGTACTAGTATCACGAGTGCTTACCTTCTTTTCCCTTGCCATGAGGCATGTGTGATGCTCGTTAGGGAAGAGGGCCGACTTGTTGAAGGCGGTGGCGGCGAGTCCTTCATTGTCGGAGTCGGACGACGAACAATCCGAGTCCCACTCCTTTCCAAGGTGTGCCTCGCCCTTAGCCTTCTTGTAAGCCTTCTTCTTTTCCCTCTTGTTCCCTTGTTCCTGATCACAATCATTATCGGGACAATTAGCGATAAAATGACCAATCTTACCACATTTGAAGCATGATCGCTTCCCCTTTGTTTTGGTCTTGTTAGGATGCTCCTTGCGACCCCTTAGCGCCGTTTTGAAACGCTTGATGATGAGGGTCATCGCTTCATCATTAAGCCCGGCCGCCTCAGTTTGTGCCGCCTTGCTAGGTAGCGCCTCCTTGCTCCTCGTTGCTTTGAGAGCAATGGTTTGAGGCTCTTGGATTGGGCCATTCAACGCATCATCAACGTATCTAGCCTCCTTGATCATCATCCGCCCGCTTACGAACTTTCCAAGTATCTCCTCGGGCGTCATCTTGGTGTACCTAGGATTCTCACGAATATTGTTCACAAGATGTGGATCAAGGACAGTAAAAGACCTTAGCATTAGGCGGACGACGTCGTGGTCCGTCCATCGCGTGCTTCCATAGCTCCTTATTTTGTTGACGAGGGTCTTTAGCCGGTTGTATGTTTGGGTTGGCTCCTCGCCCCTGATCATTGCGAATCTCCCAAGTTCGCCCTCCACCAACTCCATCTTGGTGAGCATGGTGACGTCGTTTCCCTCATGCGAGATCTTGAGGGTGTTCCAGATCTGTTTGGCGTTATCCAAGCCGCTCACCTTATGGTATTCATCCCTGCACAATGATGCTAGAAGAACAGTAGTAGCTTGTGCATTTTTGTGAATTTGCTCATTGATAAACATAGGACTATCAGTACTATCAAATTGCATTCCACTCTCTACTATCTCCCATATGCTTGGATGGAGAGAGAACAAGTGACTACGCATTTTGTGCCTCCAAAATCCGTAGTCCTCTCCATCAAAGTGAGGAGGTTTACCAAGTGGAATGGAGAGTAAATGAGCATTTGTACTTTGCGGAATACGAGAATAATCAAAAGAAAAGTTTGAATTGACCGTTTTCTTTTTCTCGTAGTCGTTATCGTCGTCCTTTTGGGAAGAGGAAGATTCGTCGCTGTCGTAGTAGACTATCTCCTTGATGCGCCTTGTTTTCTTCTTCCTCCCATCTTTTCTTTTGTGGCCTGAGCCTGAGTGAGTAGACTTGTCATCCTTTGGATCATTGACGAAGGACTCCTTCTCCTTATCATTGACCACCGTCCCCTTGCCCCTAGGATCCATCTCTTCGGGCGATTAGTCCCTTTCTTAAAGAGAACGGCTCCGATACCAATTGAGAGCACCTAGAGGGGGGGGGGTGAATAGGTGATCCTGTAAAACTTAAAGCTTAACACCACAAACTTGATTAAGAGTTAGAACAATGAAATCGAGTAGAGAGGAGAGCTCTTGTGAAGCACAATAGACACAATAAGGACAAGCACAAGAGACACGAGGATTTATCCCGTGGTTCGGCCAAGTACAAAACTTGCCTACTCCACGTTGTGGCGTCCCAACGGACGAGAGTTGCACTCAACTCCTCTCAAATGATCCAATGATCAACTTGAATACCACGGTGTTCTTCTTTACTTTACTTTTTCCCGTTTGCGAGGAATCTCCACAACTTGGAGTCTCTCGCCCTTACAATAAGAATCACAATGAAGCACTAGAGTAAGGGAGGGAAGCAGCACACTAAAATCCACAGCAAATACGCACACACAAGACCAAGACTTGAGCTCAAGACAATATCTCAAGGTTCTCACTAGAACGGAGCTCAAATCACTAAGAATGTCGAACAAGTGCGCAAGAATTAAGTGTGAGTGATCAACAATGCTCAAGGAATGCTTGGTGTACTCCTCCATGCGCCTAGGGGTCCCTTTTATAGCCCCAAGGCAGCTAGGAGCCGTTGAGAGCATTTCAAGAAGGCAATTCTTGCCTTCTGTCGCCTGGCGAAGCCGACCGTTGGCGCTTTGGAGCCGTTGGCACACCGGACAGTCCGGTGCCCCTTTTGACCGTTAGCTCTTGCCACGCGTCGCGCGCGGATTATGCGGCCGACCGTTGGCCCGGCCGACTGTTGGCTCACCGGATAGTCCGGTGCACCACCAGACAGTCCGGTGATTTATAGCCGTACGCCGTTAATTGCTTCCCGAGAGCAGCCAGTTGACAGACGTCGTCCTGGCGCACCGGACACTGTCCGGTGCACCACCGGACAGTCCGGTGCACCCAGACCGAGCTGTCTTTGGCTGAACAAAGCCATCTCTTTTCCAACTTGATTTCTCCTGTTTCCAGCACTTAGACACAATACATTAGTCTCCAAAACAATGTACTAAGTCTTAGAAACATACCTTTTTACTTGATTTGCACTTTGTCCATCACTTTGCATAAGTCCACTTGTGTTGGCACTCAATCACCATAATATTTAGAAATGGCCCAAGGGCACATTTCCTTTTCAATATCCTTAACAGAAAAACCAAGAGCGTCAAATTCAATCGAACAATTGTTGTCACGAGTAAATTGACGTACCGAGAGGAGGTTACGAACGAGGGAGGGAACCACTAGGACATCACTAAGAGTAAAAGTGGATGAACTAGTTGGAAGGACAGAGGAGCCGCGGTAGGTGATAGGAAGGTTGTGACCATTGCCGACAGTGATGGAAGTATAGGAGGGTGGAAGACGGGAGAGGAGTATACCATCCGTAGACGTCATGTGGCTGGAGGCGCCGGAGTCCATCACCCAGCTGCCCTGTCTCTGAAGGGCGAGCTGGTTCAAGGCGGCGATGAGGCCGGATTGATCCTAGTTCGGCGTGGGGGGCGGCATCTAGAGCGGGGCGAAAGCGGTATGCGCCTGAGGTTGGGGAGCGACGCCCAGGACTCCTGCGCCAGGAGCACGCCACCCGCCCTGTCCGCTTGGGCCTCCCTGCGGCGCGCCATATGGGGAGAAGCAGAACCAGGGGCCCGATGGCTGGCGGCCCGACTGCTGGTGAGTAGAGGCACCGAATTGCTTGCCATAGCCGCCGCCCTTCTTGCCGCCGTCGCCGTGTCCGCCGCCGCCTTTGCCATAACCTCCGCCGCCTGCCGGTGTCTGATGGGGAGCAGCAGAGGAGCGGCAGCCGCCGTCTTGACCTCGTTGGCGAGGCGGAGCTCCTTGAGTTTCAGGAGATCAAGAGCAGCGGCGAAGTCGGGGAGGACGGTGGAGTTGGCGATGTCGTTTGCGGTGTTGCTGAAGCGGGGATTGACGCTGCGGAGAAGATTGAGGATGAGCTGCGAATCCTCGACGGGATGGCCGACGTCCCGGAGATCGGCGGCCTTCCGCTTCATGATCTCGGCGTACTCGTCGATGGAGGAGTCGCCTTGGGTCATGGAATGGAAGTCGTGGAGGTGGAGAATAGCCCGCGGGGCCTTGTTGGCGCGGAACAGACCCTCGATGGCGACCCAAAGGTTGCGGGCGGTCTGGTTGTCGCCGTCGACGGCGAGGCTGAGGATGGAGTCGTCGACGGAGCCGAAGATCCAGCTGCGAACGCAGCAGTCCGCTTGATCCCAGATCAGGTCTTGCGGGCGTGGTGGAGCAGAGCCGTCGATGTGGTGGCGAAGGAGGAACTTGGCGCACATCGATTTGAAGAAGGATGCCCACCGGGAGTAGTTGGAGGCCTTCATCTCCAGCCTGGTCGGTACATGAGATTGAACCGAGACGGTGGCATATGAGGGCACCATGAGCTGCTGGATGGCGCCAAGGTCGGCGCTGGTGCCTAAGGTCGGCTCAGATGGCATCCCAGACATGGAGGAGAGGCGCCAGCGGCGTGAGAGGAAGCAGAGGGCAGCGGAAGGAAGGCCTGGATCGAATTGATCCTGGTTCTCCGATACCATGTAGAGAGTTGGTTTAGGGGGAGAGCACACACACCCAATCAGGGGGGTGACTTCTCATATATATAGCCAAGTGGTCTGGTGTACAGGGATACAATCTCCTAAACTAGGAAGGTTATCACCTATACAAGGTATGGCTAAACTAGGAAGGTTAGTCACCTATACAAGGTAAGACAACCGGCTATACATATATGCCTAATAGACACACTTTTCCCTAGGCCACCAAACAATGCCCTCCCCTTGCTTTCTTTCTACCTCTCCATAGAAAACCTTTTCTTATCTTATCAATTGCATCTAAGGCCCATTGGGGAATGTCAATTGCCATTGCTAAATAATCCGTCATGCCTGTGAGAACATGTTGCACTTGAATTCTCCTTCCTGCTCTGGTCATCAAGTCAGCTTTCCAGTTGGGGAGTTCATCTGCAATTCTTTCTACAAAGGCCTAGAAAGCTTATGCAAGGATAGAGGGAGCCCCAACCCTAACGGGCACTCTAACACCTATGTTTCCATGGTCCAAAACCCAAGGATGATTAAGGAATTAAGCCCCTTTTCTGCTATGCCTTGCACCTGCTCACTCGCCCTTCTCCACCATTCCATAGTGTAGGATGAAGTGAAGTGGATGTTCTATTGCATAGAGAAGGGGTTACAATATATAGACTCAACCCTAACCCTAATGGGCCGGCAGCCCAACACTGGTGCCGGCCCACACACACTCACACACACACAGTCTAACATCCCCCCGCAGTCGCAACGGGGGCACCACACACGATGAGACTGGAGTAGAGGTCGAAGGTAGGAGCCGACGGGTTGAGATCCCACGCAGTCGCAGCGTCGTGATGGTGCGAATGTTGCGGCTGGAGAAGAGACCGGTGTGTGCTCCAAGATGATAGCCTCGAGATGCCGAGGTAGCCGAAGTTGATGTGGTCGCAGTCGGGAGACACGCAGCAGAAGCCTGATCTTCGGGAGGGGTCGATGTTCGAGCGTCAACGATCGGCAGGGCGACACAACAAAAGAGCACCGGCAGGCCGACCTTCCTACCTCTTCGATCGTCCGGGCGTCAAGGAACCCCGCTAGGGAGGCCGACAACAGCGCACACGTCTGCGCCGATCATGGTGTCCGCGCCCGCGGCAAAATAGAAGGGGAAACGACAGATCCGGCCGGGAAGGCCACGACAGCGACGGATCCAGCCGGGAAGACGCGATCCAGCCAAAGGGATGACGCGGGCCGGGAAGGTCGCAACAACGGGGATCCGGTCGGGAAGGCCGCGATAACGACGGATCCAACAAAGGCGATGAAGGGGGGTGGGCGGCGGGGTGGGTCCAGCCGGGCAGGGGCATGCGCCGGACCTGGCAAGGGGTGTTGACGGCATCGGTGACGGGAGAAGCTCGAAGTGGAGGCGCTGCTGGGGCGTCAGCGCGAGCAATTAGGAGGTGGCTAGCGCGATGACAAGGGGCTGCACGGGCAGAGATGCCGACACAGGGGAGAGGCGCGCAAGGTATCCGTGCCGGGGAAGAGGTGGCCGGCACTGGTGAGGACGACACACAGGGGCGAGAGCGGTCGAGGGGAAGGAGGCCCCCATAGCCAGAGAGGCAGCAGAGGTTGAGATGTGCGCAGCGGGAAAGTAGGCCGTCAGAGAGGCCACAGTCGTCGCTGCAGGAACGAGAGACATTGAGTGCCCCGACGGCCTTAGATCGAGCCGGGAGCCGAAGCCAGAGGGGCAGCATCAGCCGCCAGAGCAGCAGCAGATCGGGGGGGGGGGGGGGAGACGGCCGCCAGCCATGATTGGGGAGGAGGAGGCGGCGACTTCGCAGGCCTGCACACGCGACGGCGGCCCACGCCCTCATGCTTGCAGATCTAGCGACGCAGACGCAGGGGCGCGCGAATCCGGTGGTGGCGTGGCCAGTGAGGTGGCGGGCGTGCAACTAGGGAAGGGGAGGGGCTGGCCGAGAGGGGCGAGCATGGCCGCTTGGCCGGCATGAAGGGAGGGGCGGCCATGACGCCGGGCTGCAGTTAAGAGGTGGCCGCGGGGAGGGGACGAGGAGGTCGTGCTGGAGGACCAGCCGACGTCGCACTCGTCGAGCTCCAGCTCCTGGACGCCGTGGGACTGGGAGATGGTGTCGTCGGGTTGCTTGAGCAGGCTGAGGAAGCGGAGCGACGAGGAGGTAGTGGCCATGTGGCGACTGGAGAGAGAGAGGGGAGGAGGCGGCGGCTGCTGGGGAGCGGTGGCTGGGGTGTGGCCACCCCCGGCAGTGAAGGTTGAGCCTCCCGGGGGGCAGCGTTGGCGGTGTCCGGCGGCTCTGGCGGCTGCTGTTGGGGGTGGGTGGCGGCTGTGGGGTGGGTGGCGGCTGTGGGTTGAGGAGGTGGCGGCTGGGATGTGGGAGGAAGGAAACCCTAATCTGATACCATGTAGGATGAAGTGAAGTGGATGTTCTATTGCATAGAGAAGGAGTTACAATATATAGACTCAACCCTAACCCTAATGGGCCGGCAGCCCAACAGTGGTGCCGGCCCACACACACTCACACACACAGTCTAACACATAGCATTCCTTTCACCTGGCTGAAGGCCCCTCTCAGTAGCTACTTCTTGCAGTACTACCTAGATGCTTTGTTGTGCACTATTAAAGACAATTATTCTTGTGTTTTCAGATGCCTTTCATGGGTAATCTATTAGGCACTACTTACCTTGCACCTGATTACATGAACAATTGTGAAGTTTACTTGAATTCATGATTTCTCTGAAATTGTAAATTTTGTGTTTCATAACCCATGTGTTCATGTATTTTTCTCTTCTTTTTGCATGTAGTGCTATTGTTATCAATTAAATAGCCAGGTAGTGCTCTAATATTCGAATATTGATAAAAATGAAATCCCAATCATAAACTAAGTTCAAATATTATCATTCTATATACATTATCATGTGTTATGTGTTGTACATTCTCCTTGTGGTTGCAACTTTTTATTAAGGATTTAAGCATCCAGGTGCATGAGCCTAAAATGTCAAGTATTCAGGTCAGAGGCAGTAGTTATTATACGACACTTATTTAACAGTTGTCCAATCCATTTCAGGAAATTTTATGTTATCAATTAGACCTGATATTTCGGAACATTCTGAAAATATTAGCCGGTTAGCTTCAGTGAAGTGGTCCGAGGACATCATTGGTGAAAAAACCATCCGAATATCTGGGATTATTGAAAAACTTAACTATAACCTAAGGAAGGCCTTCAATGTTGATTCCATGAAGTCTTCTTTCAGCTCTCTAAGTTGCCCTGTTTTTTCCAATGGGCATCATGTTACAGATCTTCACTTTTTAATTCATATTCTTGGTAGAGATGTGCCTGTGCAGCCTACAAATGGATCTCGAGTTGCTGAAAGAAGTGCACCAGTTGCTTTACAGTTCCAGAGACAAATTTTCATATATCCAACTGTGCAAGTGTATAATTTCTTGCAAACAGACATACACGTGCTTCTGACAGATTGCCAACAGGGTAAACTCTTATGTACGAGCATTTAGTTTTGGGGAAGTGGATGTTCCTGTTGAAGGAAGCAAACAATAAAAAGATATGTTTTACTTAATTCTTTTGTATACTATAATACAGGAAACGTCATAGAAGATGGCTTTGGCGGTATTGGCAAGCAGACAACAATCATAAGTGGTTCAAGTGCTTATTTCTATGTGAATCCTACAATGTTTAATTTCTCAGTCACACTGATTTCATATGGTTCAAAGTCTAAGACAGTTAATAGTAGTGATTGGGTTAAGAGAATGCAAAAGCAGACTAGTAAAGCTCAGTTTCTTGACATGCAATTAGAATTTGTTCCTGGGAAGTTTCATTCTAATTTGAGATTACTACGTCAAGAGAAAGGCTTGTTGGAGGTAGAATGGCGATTTTGATGTTGTTGCTTCTTAATTTCCCATTGACATCTGATGAAACCGCTTGACTTCGAGAAATTTAAAAGTTTGAAGATATCAAATGATCTATCTGATATCCAGTCTCTTGATTGTGCAGGTTGCTGTATTCACAAGATACACATTACACAATACCAGTGACTACATGCTGCAGTGCACAGCTTCACATAAAAAATCACTACCTGTGTATGTAAATTTGTGTACTAGGTAAGCAATCTTACATGATTGCTCATAAAATGCTGAAATCTTGCAGGTTGGAATCTGGAATGAACAGTATCATTCTTCCTCCACAACATGGTTGTATTTTGCCCTCAATGTCAATGAGCTCCTGGTTTATAAAGTAAGCAGTCACATTAGTTTTGTTCTCTGCTGATTGAAAAAAATGGTTCTTGATTCAACACAGCGGAGATAGCTATTTTGCACAAAATTTCATTAAGCCTCTATATCTTGTATTGTAGAGTTTGCTTTTGCAAATAGTCAATCTGGTATGGTTATGAACACTTTGTTCCTCACCTAAGCCTCAGCAGGTTTGTTTGCTCTAGCCCTAGCCCAATGATAGACTTGCCTGATCATAACACAGTTATTTCAGTACTATAGATTATGTTAGAAATATGGCCAATTGCCCACCTGATGTGGTATCATAATCATATGGCTGGTTTAATGGTTCCTGCCAGAAAGTTCTTCATAAACAGCAACGTGCATCGTCTGTTCCATGTTACAACTTACAAGCACACATTTTTTCTTAACTTTTGGTCTTATTCAAGGTGAGGACCATATAATTCATATCTGTTCCTCTACATGGCTGTTTAGCCTGTTTACACGCTGTGTAAATGCTACACAATGGCTTGTCGTGTTTGTTTAACCAGCCACTTATCCTGTTTAATCGCCGTTTAGTCTGTTTAAATGGCCATTTAGCCTTTATAAACAGCTAAACGATAGGTTACTGTTTAGTCCGTTTAAACGTTTACGCTAACATTTTGTTTGTGAAACATTCTTCATTGGCTAAGATAATTTTGATTGTTGATGATATAGAATATAAAGTCAGGAAAGTGGTTCCATTTTCCTTTTTTCGAAAAGAGCGCAGGAGAACTGCGCACCCATATATTAAAGTAGAGAGGAAAAGGGGGGGGGTGGGGGCAGAGAGGACCCAGATACAAAGCACTCCTTATGGAGGCCAGAAGCAGGCATACACAAAACTATCCATAAGAATCAAAACTAAAAAACTACAACCCTAGGAGCTAGGAAGCTTGGTCGGCCAAGAAGGAAAGACCTTTGGCACCAGCCATCTGCCATTTCTTCCTTTCCTCACCAGCTTCCTAAAGGAGGAAGGAGATACAAGGGGTCCTGCCGTCAAACACCACCTTGTTCCTATGATTCCAGATCATCCAGGCCCCTAAGGCAATAATAGAATCCAATCCTTTCTTTCCCAGACTGAGGACCTGAGCCGAAGATCTCTCTCACCAACCAAAGAAGGAAGCCTCCGCTTCCTAAGGGGATAAGCTGTGCAACCCAAACTTTCTCAAGAGGTTGTACCAAAACACTCTTGAGAACACACAGGAGACCAGCAGATGATTGATGTTTTCAGGTTCTTGGTCACATAGAGGGCACCTAACCGGGTGGTTCATGCCTCTTTTTGCTAGCCTATCAGCAGTCCAGCATTTGTTGTGAGCCACCAGCCACAGGAAAAAATGGCACTTGGGTGGCATCCAAGATTTCCATATCCTTTTATGATGGTGAAAGGAGCATGAACCCTAGAAGAGACCAACATAAGCAGTTTTAGCCGAGTAAATACCATCTGTCACTATGGAGAAAATGTGCCTACCTTCAATATCAGGATGCAACGTTGAATCTGATAAAGCTTCCCAGAGGTGCAGATAATCAATCAAGGCCCCTGCTGATAGAGCACCCCTAATATCACCAATCCATCTTCTATTGACCATAGCCTCTTGCACTGTTCTTTTGTTGATAATTCTTTTAGGTATGGTGCAGATCAGCCTTGGTGCGATATCAGCGACCTTTCCATTGATCCATTTATCAACCCAAAAAAGAGTATTAGCACCATTACCAACCACCGAAACCAACACTGCATAGAAGAAGGATCTGGCATTGCTTGGGACCTAAATGGGGAGGTCTACCCGTGGCCTGGAAGAATCGGTTTTTTTCAGCTAAACCATCTCATTCTAAGAGACCAACATAGCTTAGGTAGGCTAGAAATCCCCATACCTCCCAGATGGAGAGGCCTGCAGACCTTTTCCCAAGCAACCATACAGTGGCCTCCTTTAGCATCCTTTCTGCCTCTCCATTGTTAAGGCCCATTAGGCCCAGGTCTACTGCCTTTATATATTATATAGTCCTTAGGGACTAATCATCAATTGTTAATCCCAAGGTTAGTAACATGGTAACAGAGCAGGTTACGTTTAGGGTTTATGAAATTTTTTAGCCGCCGCAGCCTCTCCCTCAGCCGCCGTCGTGGCCTCTCCCCCTGCCGCCGTCACAGCTCTCCCTCGGCCGCCATCGCGGCCTCTACTCCGGCCGCCGTCGCGGCCCGGTCTTCCCTTAGCCGCCGCCGCGGCCTCTCCTCCGTCCACAACTGTTCGGGTCGTGGCTCGTCCGCCGCTGACTCCTATTCCTCGTCCGCCGCCGACCCCTGCGCCATCTGCTTCCCCCCGCGCTACGACACCCAGCGCTGCTCCACCCGCCACCATCTGCTTCCTCGTCCGCCGCTGCGTTCGCTGCCGTTGCGGACCCCCGCGCCATCCTCTTCGTCCGTCGACGCCCAACGCTGCTCCACCTTCGGTTGCCCAGATCTACGACGCGGCCACCTCCATCGCCGGTCAGCTGATCGAGGTGACCACTAGCAGCCCTGCTCCACCTCCGGTCGCCTAGATCTCTGGTCGAGGCGACCACCGGGACCTCCTGCATCATCTTCACCAGAGAGGGGCACCTCCGACCGTCTAGATCTCCACCAGGGAAAGTCGGCCATCTCCGTCCTACACGTCTGCGACACCTACCAAGTTTTTTTGGTACCCTTAAGCTAATCTTTCTCAGATCTGTTATTCTTCAGTGTTCTCTTGGTCTTCAATATGTCGGCCAACGCTATTGTTGTCAATATTGTGCTTGATGGGCAGAATTATCCAGAATGGGCTTTTTGTGTTCAGACTACATTAAGAGGTTACGGTTTACTGTTTCATTTGACTGAAGATTCACCAATCTTAGCAGCCGATAGAAGCAATGCTGCTGCAATCAAGACTTGGCAGATCAATGATGGCAAGGTAATGGCTGCAATGGTCAATAGCACTAAACCAACTATGATTATGAGTCTGTCCAAATTCACCACTGCTAAGGCTATCTGGTCACATCTGAAGGATCGGTTTGTTCAGGATAGTGGTGCTCTTCTGCATACCCTTATGCAACAGACTCATGTCATTGAGCAACATGATATGTCCATTGATGAATACTATTCAGGCTTTGATAGTCTTATAAGTGCATTGACCTCCATGGTGCCTGCTTGTACGGCTGTGCCTTGCCCAGCCCACAAGTTGATTGACAAGTTTTTTACATACAGATTTGTCATGGGAGTTCGATCTGAATTTGATTCTCTTCGTGCAAGACTGCTTCACAGTTCTGACACTCTCACCATGGCTCAGGAATTGTCTGAATTACTTGCTGAAGAGACTCGTCTTAAGTCTATGGCTTCTATTATTGGTGTGAGTTCTCACAGTGTGTTGGCTGCTGCTCAGTAGTCCAGAAACACCTCTTTTCAGCCTTGTGAACATTGCAAAAAGACCACTCATCGGTCTGAGAACTGCTTTGCTAAGTTTCCAGAGTAGATGGCTGATTTTCGTGTCCGTCGTGCTACTCGTGGTCGTGGTACAAAAGACCATCTCCTAGAGGCTCAGTTGCGGTTGCTGCTACTTCATCTGCTGGTGCTTTGTCATCATCTTGGGTTCTTGATTCTGGAGCTTCCAAGAAACCTCTTCTAATTTTATCAATTGCCCATTTAGGGAAATCAATAGCCATTGCGGTATAAATTGTCATACCAGTGAGGACATGCTGCACTAGAATTCTTCTGCCAGCCTTGTTCAACAACTCTGCCTTCCAGCTTGGGAGAAGATCTGCAATTTTCTTTTTCTCAATAATGGGCAGAAACTGCTGCTTGGTCAGTTTATGAAGGGAAAGAGGGAGACCCAAATATTTGCAAGGGAAGGAAGCCACCCCACATAGTAACCAATTTTGAACCTCCAAGATGGTCTGCTCCGAACATCTGATAGGGTAGATGTTGGATTTCTGAACATTGTTGCGGAGAACAGAGGCGTTCCCAAAAATTTTAAGGATGTCAAGAGTAGTGGATATGTCATTCTGAGTTGGGAGCAGGAAGAGGGCCACATCATCAGCATAAATAGAAACCCTATGAAGTTTCTTTCTGTTGGATAATTGTTGCAGTAACCCAGCCTCTTCAACCTTGGAAAAAAGAAGGCAAAGGACGTCCATGACTAGAATGGCCAATGTATCTCAGAAATTGCCCCTTCCCTGTTAAATAGAGTTCCAATTCGATTGAGAAAAAGGAAAACAGTTCAACAAGCTCTCAGGGACAACAGTTGGGTTGGTGACATCTCTGGCAGCTTACCGGCAGAAGTGATTGTTGATTTCTTAATAATTTGGGATTTAACTCAGGATATTCATTTGCAACCTGGAGTACCTGATGCTTTCCGTTGGCTTCCAGGTGCTTCAGGGGAGTACTCTGCTAAAACAGCCTACCAACGTTTCTTGGCTGGTTCTATGGAATTTGAGCCAGGTAAAAGGATATGGAAGAGTTGGGCGCCCCCTAAGTGCAAATTCTTCATTTGGCTTGCTTCCCTTAATAGATGCTGGACAGCGGACCGTCTAGCTCATAGAGGTCTTGACCACCCGGTGAAATGCGTTCTATGTGATCAGCAGCAGGAGACAATTCAGCACATCTTGGTCTCTTGTGTCTTCTCCAGGAATTTATGGTGGCAGATCTTATGCAAAGTGGGGCTGTAGCTTGTGGCACCAGGGCTGAAGACGTCAATTTTCCAGGATTGGTGGAGTATGGCTGAAGGTCTTGTGCCATCTTTGCACAGGAAAGGGTTCAACACATTGGTTATTCTCGTGGCTTGGTGGATCTGGAAGCACAGAAATGCTTGTGTTTTTGATGGTGTCTCCCCAAACTCGAATACAGTTCTGCAACAGATCCAGGAGGATGCCAGGCTTTGGGAGATGGCAGGTGCTAAGGCTCTGAGAAGGTTGTGGCCTTAAATTAGGGGCTTGGTTCACTTCCCCCCCTTTTTTTTTGTTTGTTCTTTCTTTTTCTTCCTTTTTCTCCTTTATTTTCTGATTTTTCCCCCTTTTATCCTTTTTTTTGTATAGCTGTTGTTCTTGGTCTTCTTTAGACCTTCTCTACTTAATATAATGATGCGCAGTTCTCCTGCGTGTTCGAGAAAAAAAATAACATCCTTGCCTAAGCCCCCTTCTATGGTGGATTTTATTTCCAGGACAACCATTGAGCAACACTTGAGTAGTAGAGGAACCAAGAACCCACAAATAATATCTCTCCAGACCTGGCCAAAACCCAATGCCTGCAGCACCTCAATTAGAGAAGGCCATGAAACCGAGTCAAAGGCTTTTGTGATGTCAAGTTTGAAAAGAAGACATGCCCTATTTTGTTGATGCAAAAATCTCGAAGTTTGCTGAACTTGCATAAAATTGTCCTTAATGAATCTTCCTTTGATGAAGGCACTCTGATTTGGAGATACCAGCTCGTTCAGTTTGCTAGCAAGCCTATTGGCCAGGATCTTAGTTACCAATTTAGCAAAGCTGTGCACTAAACTGATAGGTCTGAAATCTTTCACCTGATCGGTCCCATCAATCTTTGGGACCATAGCAATATATGCAGAATTTACTTTGTCCAAGTTTATGAAGTTCCTACTCCATACTGCTGAAATTGCATTGAGCACCTTGTTAAACCTCTCTGTGAACCCATCTGGCCCAGGGGCCTTATCGGAAGGAAGATTCGACACAGCTTCCCAAACCTCCTGCTTAGTGAAAGGGGCGTCCAGAGTAGAGAGGTTATGAGCTGGGAGACCAAGGGCTTCTAGGTCGATGGTGCTTTCCCTGAAGACAGACTGACCGATAAGATTGGAATAGAACTGGTCCACCAGATTAGCTTTGTCAGCCTGGCTAGTGACAATATTATCTCCATCTCTCAGCAAGGTCACCAATTTTTTTCCTTTTCCGATATCTAGCATGCATATGGAAATATTTAGTGTTTGCATCACCCTCCTTTATCCATGTTATTCTTGATCTTAATCTTGCCATTGTTCTTTTGAAGGAGGCCAACAACAAGGACTGTTTCTTGAGGGGTCTGTGATCTTGAGCAATTTCAAGTTTATGCAGCAGCTCCTTTGCCAGACAAAGCTGAGAAACAATATGCCCTACCTGCTTTTCACTCCAGATATGTAATCTCTTGGCCGTCTCCTTGAGTTTCCTATCCAGAGTAAGAAAAGGACATCTGGCCGATTGTACAGAGTTCCAAGCTTCCAGCACCACATCCTGAAAACCCTCCATTCTGGTCCAGAAAGATTCGAAATGGAACATTTTCTTGCCAACGGTGTTGTCTTTTAGGCCAAGAAGCAGAGGGCAATGGTCTGAATCTTGTGAAGATGAACTGAGTAGAAGCACATTTGGGAAGTAGGATTCCCAATCGGCAGAACATAGAACTCTATCCAACTTCACAAGCACTGGGTTATCTTGTTGATTGGTCCAGGTATATTTTCTTCCATGCAACTGAATTTCTTTAAGAGCCAAATCATTGATCCGCGTTCTAAACGGATCACTAGTCTTATATATTAGATTAAAATCTCCAGCAACCACCCAAGGTCCAACACAAGCTGCCTTGACATCTCTCAGCTCTTGGAGAAAAATAATTTTATCAGCATTCCCCTGGGCCCATAAACACAAGTTAACCACCACGGTTGTCCATCCTGTCTACAGAACTGGACCGAGACACTATGACTGTCAATTCTCTGGAGTCCAGTATGGCCAATGTTCCTCTTCCAAGCCACAAGGATGCCACCACTGTTTCCCATCGAAGGCAAGAACACAAACTCTGTGAACTCAACACCAAGCATGGATAACATATCTCTTCTAGAAATAAATTGCATTTTAGTCTCTTTACAACAAACGACATCAATCTTAGCAGAATCGACCAAAACTCTCACAACATGTTGTCTGACCGAAGAGTTAAGTCCTCTCACATTCCAGAAAAGTATTTTAGAAGGATCCATTGGATAAAATAACAGGGAATCAACTGAACAGATGAACACAAGCCCTAGGACTTTAAGTGTTCTGGTGTAGACCACCCAAAAAGAGCAGCTAAGGCATCAACATGAGACTGGATAAGTGGGCGCTTGAAAAGCAAAGCATACTCCATTATAGCTTCAGAACTAATCTCATCAGAATCGTTGATTATATGCAAGGCCCTCATAGCCTTACTGGAAGCCTTGCTACGCTAATCTTGCATGGAAAACTCAACGCCAATTCCAGCCACACGCCTACTTCATCGAGGCATAGCCACGGTCAGATCTTTCTGCCTCTTCAGTCTAGTTTCGGGCGCAGGAAGGAGATGTGAAGGCTTTGTGCTGATCATGTTGATGAAGGATGATGGATCTGTCAGGGGTTCTGAGGTGCCAGTGGACAAGCTGTTTATCCTAGCCGACGTGCTCTGGGTGGGTTCCTCAGCACCCGGGTGGTCAGTGGTCACTTCAATCAACTGTGTTGTTTCACACTTCCTTCTTGAGTATACCTTGAGCGGAGTTTTACTTGAGTGCTGCTCAACATGGTCGCATATATATTTGCTTGCCCCCCCTGTGGTTCAGTTCATTTAACTGGAGATGGGGCGAGACTGGTATTATACTCTGTGTCTCAGGCAACCCAATAATAGGGGTCGAGGCCACAGGCGCACAGTCCGTCTGAGGCAGCCCAAATCCAGAGCCAGAACCAGCATTTCCCATCCCAACGTCCTGGGGCGAGACTGGTCTGAGAGTATGTGTCTCAAGCGGCCCAACCATGTGGGGCGATACATCAGACAAGCAGGTCGTTTCAGGCGGCCCAAGGACGGGTCCAGCCGGGGGGAAAGCAGAGACCTGAGAAGGGACTAACGCAAGGGGCGATCCCGACCCAGCCAATTCCAGCGACCCAGTCACCAGGGGCTGGGGCAAAATTGTCTTGGGAGGGGTCAGCGACCCGCGTGCCCCACTCATAATGACAGTGGGGTCCATGTCTAGGGAATTGTTCATCTTCCACCTTGGGTCCTGACCGATTGCCTTGAGAATTTGCAGCTGCCTCAAATCTTCACACAAGATTTCTTCTTTAGCAGCATGTTCCACGTCCTTCAAGGTAAATGAATGTCCTAGCTGTGTCTCCAAGGGGGTAGTGGGAAGCGTGTTTGACTCCCTGGTGGCATGCGAGACTCATCCTCTCCCTTGTGGCGGCTGTGGTCCCAACCTGAGATGGACCGGCCATCAGGGGGAGCGCCCGAACGTCGAGGACGAGGATCCCTCCTGTCTCCATTTTCATGATAATCGAATCCTCGGGCTGATGATCGTCCGCCGGAGACAAGGGAGGCGACCCCCCCCCCCCCCCCCCCCAAGTCCGCATCCGCAGTATTGACCAGAGTTGCACTGACACTGACATTGTATGATAGACAACCCCTTTTATTGCTCTGTAGCCCTTTCTCAATAATGCGTAGCGTCATTTGCCCCTGTAACTTTTTAAAATCAAAACACCACGCTTGCACAACAAAGGATGAGAGTTCTTTCTTCAGCAGGGTATCTGAATGAACTTCTACAATATGACATGAGTCCTCAAGGATAGCTTCCACAGTGGACCGAAACCATGCATGTTCAGGGATCCCACAGATCTGCACATCCACTAAGTGGGCCATTCGAGACAGAAGCATGCAAGAATCTAGACCATCTTTTGAACAACATGCAGAAACGAGGTCCAGTGAACAATCTGCCATCATTGAAAACCTTGGATGCCATTTCCTCATCCGGCAGGAAAAGTAAGAAATCCTCCGGCGAGGAATGGTGGATGGACATTTTGTCAATGCTTACACCAAAGCTGCGAGCCACCTCATCCAACACCTCTGATCCCTGCACTACAGGTCTGGTTCCTGCAATGGTGACGAATAGGGCCTTTCGTAAATTGATCTCCTCCCTTGCCATCTCATCAGTGAACGTAAGAACACGTGAGACGTCAGCTGTTGGGAGATATATGTTGTGGCTTTCCACCCTCGACTGAGTGTAATGAGCTTTAGTATTATCAGATGAAGAGGGCGGGGAGTCCACACTTGCACCAGCTCCCGCATCTTCTACAGGACCTTTTCCTTTCTTACTCTTGGACCTTCTTCTCTTTCTCTTGTTGCGAAGGGAACGTTGATCAACAACCGTAGCAAGGTTGTTCATCATTGGAATGAGCTGATCAGTCTTTGGGTCGGTTGTTTGGGGAGTAGGAGAGATACGCACCCAAACCGACTTCTTCTGATGAGGAGCAACACTCCCAGCTCCGCTCTGTAGGGATGAGACCTTCTGAGATGATAATCTCCGGAACACCGAGAGGCGGTCCCTGGGCTCTTCTAAACGCTGCCAGACAAACTTCTTTCCCTCCCGATATGATTCTCGGCTGAACGGTCTATCGGTGTCCAGGTGGTCACGCAAGCAACCGGGGATCTTCTGCTCCTGAGGACCGACTTGTATGGAAGGGCAGAGGGAAGCTTGATGCTCGAGCTTGAGACACCTAAAGCAGCGAGGTGGGCACCGACACGAAGCAACAAAATGGTTTGGAGAGAACCAATTGTAGCACCTTCCGCGGAGGTTCACAGTGTTCCCTCTACGCGGAGGAGCGCAACGAAACCGCTTTCTGCTCTTCACCACGTGCCAGCCATCATCCTTGCCGACCGGCGCCAAGGCATCACGCCGGCACTGTCTCTCTTCCTTGTCACAGAACACCGGCCTCGCTGCGCTAAAGGTCTTCACATCTAACGCAGGAGAGGTGGTGCCGGTTCTAGATAGAAGGGCCTCCTTATAGGAGTGCAACGGTCTGCCAGAGGAGGAACCCGAAGCAGTGTCATCCCATCGCTGGAATTTGGACCGTCCAACCTGAGAGGCGCGGAAGCCAAGAGGACGAGACTGAGGGGTGGTCGCCGACGCCGGAGTGGCAGCCGTCGAGGGGCTGTGGTGGCTGGCGGAAGGGGAGGGGTTGGGGTCGGGGGGGGGGGGGGGTTGGGTCAGGGGGAGAAGCCATGATGATCGATTGGTTCCATTTTCCTCATTTTTAGATATATTTGGTGTTACTGTAAACGTAAATGCAAAGCAATATGATTCCCTGGCGGAGTTCTCAAAACTTGTTTATAACTATGTAACTTATACATGGCAGGTCAAGCAAATTACGAATAAGCCCACAAAGTGAGAAAGGATCAGAAGTTATTATTGATTTAGAAGCACTGTCTGGCTTCACTGAATTTTTTCTTGAGATCCAAGATAATATATTTCCCCATCGTATTGCTGCTTTTGGAGTGTCTTTACAACCTGTTTCTTATAACTTGCCTGTGCCATCACAAGTAGTACTAATAGCTCCAAGATATGTTCTTTCAAATGAGTCTGATGCTGCAATTGCTGTTCGTCAATGTTTTGTTGAGGTGCGACACTTATGCTGTAACATGTTTTGTTGAATGTTGAGATCCAAGATAATATATTTGTAGTTACTCTCATCTGATACTAGTGGATGTGGTTACCAATTATGTAGCACGGCATTGATGGATTGACAGTTGAAGCTAAACAGCGGGCTGCTTTACAGACATGGAAACCTGGGAAAAAACGAGAAGTAAATTACTTTGATTTATTTGTTAAGAAGCACAGAAATGTTTTTGAGGATTCTCACATTTTTATCCAGTTCTGTCCAAAAGAACCTGGATACAGTTGGTCTGGACCAATCTGTGTTTCATCAATTGGTCGTTTTTTCTTGAAATTTAGAAGATTAGAAGGAATGCTGGAAGATGGTATTAAAAGAGACCCTTTGAATGCTGGGAAGCTGAAACTATTTGCTTCTGTCGATGTTGCTCAAGAGACAACTTCTTTTGTGCTACACTTCACTAAACCACCGAAGGTTACACTCCCATATCGAATAGAAAATTACTTGAGCGAATCATCTATCCTGTATTTCCAGAAGGTGCAGATCCTTTTTTAGCTTTGTTATTCTATTCCATGAGGGAATCAATCATTGTCATGATATTACTGATACATATATTAATTTGATCTAGGATTCAGTTGATTCAGATGTATTACACCCTCAAGAGTCAGAACAGTATGCTTGGGATGATTTAAGTTCACCGCGCAAACTGGTTGTCCGAATTGTTGGCAAGTTTTTGACTCCTAATGACATATTTATTTATTATATTGATTAATGTATTATTTTGGTGGTTATTATTGATAGAAGTGGAAACCCCAAACCCCTAAGGGCTTGTTCGTTTCGCCGTTAATCCATGTGTATTGGGTGGTATTGAGTCGGTTTAAATCCATAGCAAGTCAAAATATATCTCAATCCATCCCAATACACATCAATCCACATGGAATTGAAATAACCGAACACGGCCTAAACAAGTTGGGAGATGTATTAATAATAGAGTTAGGTGGGCCTAGGCCCAATACAATGACAGTCACACAATACATCAACACACACGCAATACATATAACACCCCCCGCAGTCGAAACTCTAGCCACGACAGATGTTGAGACTGGACCGAAACTCCTCAAACACCGGCGTGATAAGGCCCTTGGTGAAGATGTCGACGAACTGAGAGGTAGTCGGGACATGAAGAACTCTCACATCTCCAATGGCGACACACTCATGCACGAAGTGGAGGTCGATCTCAACATGCTTAGTGTGTTGGTGCTGGACAGAGCTAGTGGAGAGGTATACAACATTGATGTTGTCGCAGTAGACAAGTGTGCTCCGCGTCAATAGACTGTGGAGCTCCTGAAGCAGCTGACAGAGCCACGCCGCCTCGGCCACGCTGTTAGCCACGAAGCGATACTCGGTCTTGGCGCTGGAGCGGGAGATGACCAGCTGCCGCTTCGAGGACCAAGAGACAAGACTGTCGCACAGGAACATAGCATAGCCAGAAGTGGACTGGCGCGTGTCGGTGCAACCAGCCCAGTCAGTGTAGACTGCGAGGTCGATGGTCGAAGAGCGATGAAGGAGGCCGAAGTCGAGGGTGCCCCAGAGGGACTGAGGATTTGCTTCATAGCGGTGAGGTACGGCTCCCGGGGGTCGTGCATATGGAGGCACACTTGCTGGACGGCGTATGCAATGTCGGGCCGGGTGAAGACGAGGTACCGCAAGGCCCCGACAATACTTCGATAGCATGTGGGATCGACCACGAGGGGCCATCGTCGGAGGTGGCTTTGTCATAGAGTGTTCATCGGAGTCACGCAGGGCTTGTAGTCAGCCATGCCAGCGCGCTCGAGGATGTCGATGGTGTATTGGCGCTGGTGGAGAAACATACCCTAGGGACGACTTTTCACGGTGATCCCTACGAAGTGGTGTAGCTCACCCTAGTCCATCACGAACTTCGATTGAAGGGAGGAGATGATGCGCCATAGGAGATCGGGCAAGAAGGTCGTGAGAACTATGTCATCGACGTAGAGGAGGTATGTCGTGTCTAGGCCGCGGCAGAAGAGGAAAAGGGAGGTGTCCGCCTTGGCCTCGACAAAACCTTATGTGAGCAAAAAAAGGTGGCGAAGCGACTGTACTAAGCTCGAGGCATCTGCTTGAGGTCGTAGAGGGACCGATTGAGCTTGCAAATTAGGTCGGGGTGAGCCGGGTCCACAAAACCGATTGACTGAGTGCAGTACACTGTCTCCGTCAATCCCATGGAGAAAGGCATTCTTGAGGTCGAGCTGGTGTACCGGCCACGCCCATGAGGGAGCTAGAGTCAGATCAGTCAGGACAGTGGCTGGTTTCACCACGGGGTTGAAGGTCTCATTATAGTCCACCCTAGGCCGATGGTCGATGGGTGAAACCTTGTAGGACCTAGCGAGCCTTGTATTAGTCTAAGGAACCATCCGCCTTCAGCTTCTGCTTGGCATGGAGATGTGACAAAAGACTAATACTATGGGTGGAGAGGTCGAGGCATCGATACCCCTTGTGATTAGGAGAGTACCCAAGGAAGACATGAGTGGAGCAAGGCGCAAGCTTGTGGGGCAGTGGCATGGAGATTAGGATAGCAGTCGCACTCGAATACTCGAAGGGGGTCTTAGTAGGGAGAGGTGCCAAAGAGAGCAAAGAAGGGGGTGGGTGATGGCAACGGATTGGATTCAGATCGGATATTGCAAATATCCGCCCGCAATCATATTCGCGACTGCAACTAATATCCGCCTGTGACCATACCCACGAGTAGAAATTTATATCCATGCCCATGCCCATCGGATATCCATCGGATATGACAGACATAATCATTTTTCAACAATTCAATAGCATAATTAATCAAATTTCTTCCCAATTCACCATCATACACAATTAAAAAAATAATTATTATGGGCCCGCGGGCCGTGGTTAGGGGCACTAGAGCTTTGAAGGGCCAGCCGCCAGCGATGCTGCTGCCTATGGGACTTGGAAGGGGCCATGGGGCACAACGCAGCAAGCCAGCAAGGCTAGATGGGGTGGCCAATAGTGGGGAATTGGGAGCGTTGGGCGTGGGGTTCATGGTGTTAGGGTTTATTCTTTGCTATGTAATATTAGCTAGACCAAAGAACTACACTATGTGTCGATTTTGGATATCTAACGGATAACCCGCGGGTGGAAGGTAATATCCTAATCCGTGTGTATCCATACTTGGCTTCGTCAGGTCGGATATCTAACAGATATCCAAATCTACGGGTCAAATTGCCATCCCTAGGGGTGACGAACCGCCTTGTTAGGGAGGCAGTTGAGCAAATAGGTGGCAGTGGCTAGCCCATTAGCAAGCGGGAAGGGAGGCCTGGAACATCATGGAGCGCATGGCACTGTTCGTGGTGCGAAGCATGCTCTCAGCCCGCCCTACCGTTCTAAGAAGTGTAGGGGCACGACATCCTCAGCTGAACGCCCTGAGAAAGAAAGAAGTCATGGGACGTGGAATTCTCAAAACTCTCGCCTGTTGTCACACTGGACACTCCGGATGATGCGATCAAACTTAGTGGAAACCAAAGCGAAGATGTGAGAGAGCATAGGAAACGTATCAAACTTCAACCGTAAGGGAAAAGTCCACAAAAAATGAGAGAAATCATCCATAATGAGCAAGTAATATTTATAGCCAGAAATGCTGAGAACAGGGGATGTCCAAACATCACAGTGAACTAAATCAAAATTGTCTGCCGCTCTAGAAGATGTGGGAAAAGGAAGCCTAAGATGTCGACCTAGCTGACAAGCATGACAAAGATGCTCAAAAGAGCACTGAGACAGGAGATGACAGAACTGCTAGACAACTTAGACATCACATCAAGCCTAGGGTGGCCAAGGCGGCGGTGCCGAGTGATAGATGAGGTATTAGCGGTCAGGGCATGTGGGGCGGAGGTTGTGAAAGAGGAGGCAGGCATGCAAAGCGTGTATAGCGGCCCAGAGTTGCCACAACGAGCGAGAAGGGTCCTGGTAGCAAGATCCTTCATAGTCAAACCAAAGGGGTCAAACTCCATAAAACAAGAGCTATCAATGATAAATTGATAAACAGAAAAAAAAAACTCTGAATAATATTGGGAGCAACAAGGACGTTCTTGAGGCGGAAGGGGTCGGGGAATGACATCACCCACTGAGGTGGCGGGGAGAACCGACCCATCGCCGATGATGATAAAGGAGGGGTGGGGAGGATGGGTGGAGGATAGGGTACCGACGTCAGGGGTGGTGTGATACGAGGCACCAGAGTCAGCCACCCAGACAGTGACCGAGGTGGGCGGCACCAGTGTCATCGTGCTGAGCCAACAAGAGTCCCACCCGGCACCTCAAGGGCCCCACGAGGACGCAACAGGGAGGCCAGGAGAAGCAGGTGACCCGACTGGTGTTGAGGTGGAGCCGAGTGTGGCGGTAGCGCCGATGGAGGCGGGGCAGCGTAGAAGGCCGGCAGTGGTGTGGCAGGGGACGACAGAGTACCTGCTGACGGCCCGATCCACATGGAACTGGTGTCGGTCGTTGGGTTGTAGTAGGAAGGCCACGAGCCACCTCCCCGGGCCGACGATGGACCACTTGGGCCACCACCGCGACCACGACCGCCCTGGCGACGGTGGCGACCACCTCCGGAGTCGGGTGCTAGCAAGGAGCGCAAAGGACGGTGGGGACGAGGGGGTGCCCCCCCAAGTGGCCACTATAGAGGGATGTCGCGGCGTTGGGGTGAGCTCCTCGAGCAGGAGATCATCGCTGACCCTGGCGAAGGAAGGGAATAGGGTGACCCACGTGAGAATAGCCTGTAGGTGTGCGTAATAGGGGCTGGGGCTGAGGAGGAGGTTGACAACGAGAGTCTCGACCGTGACCGGGGAGCCGAGGTCACGGAGAGTGTCCGCCATGGTCTTCATCTGCCGACAGTACTTCGTGACAGAGAGATCCCCCTGGACGAGCTGGCGAAAAGCAGGGTCCAAGTGTAGAATCTGGACCTGATGATTGTCGAGGAACCGAGCCTCGATAGCAACCTAGGCCTGGAGAAAAAGCCCCCCCCGCTCGTGGACGACATCCTATAACTCGACAATGAGGGTGTTGAGGTTCGAGGATAGTACCATGTTGTCCATCCGACACTAGGACTGCGTCGGCGCAGCAGCGTCGGTGAGGACGTGGTCATCGAGGACGTAGAGCGGTGAAGGGTCAGTAGGACCTGGTCTTGTCAGCGGGTGTACTGGGCCGAGTCAGGGGGCAAGGACGACCGAGACGAGGGACCAGATCTTGGGGAGTCCGACCACCTGAGCGTGAAGGTTGATGATGTCCGACGCGTCGGGTGCGGGGGATTCGTAGTCGTCGGCGGGGTCAGAAAGTCCTCGCTCGGGACTCCCTCGAACTGAGTGCGTGAAGGTTGATGATGACCACATGAGTAATTAAGCTGATAACTATTAGATGATAGAACTGAAAAGATAAAATTGTTGCCACTTAAATTAGCGCTACGTCATCAAAACCACCAACTAAAACTGCCTAGGGGGTTATTTGTCTGTTTTTGCAAAGCTGGGGGGTTAAACAACCGGTTTTAAAGGTGAGCGGGTGAAGTAGACCACATACTAAAGGTTAGGGGGTTATGTAGACTTATTCCAATTACAAAACCAATGAAACTGGAAAAGCATGACAAAACAACATTACTTTTCAATATTATATTGTTAACATGTCTCTAACTTAGGTATTTACTATTTCCTTCATCATCAAAGTCGATATTGATTTGTTTGCTAGGCAGGATGTGCTTTATTGGCTGGAGGTTAATTTGTTGGCTTGAATGGTTTGTACGATTTGCAATGTTAGAGTATGTGGCGCAATCGGCGGCGACGGGGCCGCGCGTGGCACGGTCGGAGGCGACGCGGCTGCGTGTGGCATGGTCGGAGGCGACGCGGCCGCGTGTGGCACGGGCGCCGGGATCGGGGGTAGGGAAAGAGGAGGAATGTCGACGGGATTGACATCAAGGAGGGAATTGAGGTCGGGCGGTGGAGAGGGTCAGCAAGGGGGAAAACATCCTCATTGAAAACAACATGATGAGAGATAATGATGCGGTGGGTGAGAAGATCGAGGCACTGGTACTTGTTGTGATCAGAGGAGGTACTCGAGGAAAAGGTTGTGACTGGATCAGGGCGCAAGTTTGTGGGGAGTGGTGATGGAGGTGGTTAGGATAGCAGGCCTTCGACATTTGGGTCGGCGAGTAGTGATACATTCTGTAGAGCACCAGTGGGAAGCGGGGGCCTCGACCTGCCACTGCGCGTGTCGGTAGTGGCAACCGCCGGTGGGAATAAAAACTGGTTCGGAGGCCATGAAGGGCAAAAGCTCACGAGCTTGGGTCCAACAGGCGGCGCGGCCAGGGCCTGGGCAAGTGCCGACGAGCGGGAGGTCGCCGCGCGACTGAGTGGCGCATGCGACAAAAGGCGGGTCGAGCGCGAGTTCGCCGGCCACGGGCGCATATGCGTGGGGGATTACACCGAGCGCAGGGATGGTCGAGAACAGACTGGGTGGGCATAGGTGGCGCGGCTGCCTGCTCGCTGTAGTTGTTGAAGTAGCAGAACTTTATCTCCCGACTGTTGCACCGCGAGCACGGTAGGGCTCGCCACCAGTGCCCTCGGCCTCGGGCGTATCGGTCGCCTGCTACAGGGGCAGAGGTTGTGGCAGGAGCGGCGGGGACGGAGGCAGGGCTGCCGGCGGTGGAGGGGCGCCATCGTTTGCAGCGCGGTGCATTTCGGGGGGGGGTGCTGGACGGCGTCAACGTCCGGGAGATTGGCCGTGGATGGGGGTGGAGGAGCGGGAGGCTGGGCTAGGGATGGTTAAGAGGTACAGGCAGCCGTGGCCGAGAGAGGGGCCAGCGTGATACCATGTTAGAGTAGTGGTTTGAGAGAAAACCCTAACCCTAATTGGGTAGGAGATATATTAAGATATAGCTGGGTATATACAGTGATGACACACAATACGCTAACATGCAAGTCAATCCCTTGCAATACCCCAAATCAGAAAGGTATACAATCATGTGTATATACATTGAAGAAAACAGCCCACTCTAGAGTCTAGATAATAACTACTCCCTCTATTCCAAATTATAAGACATTTTGTCTTTTCTGGATATAATATTTTTTGCTATGCACTTAGAGTAATTTGGAACAAAGGGGGTACAGTGAGGGGTAATTTGAAATATAAGTGGGTACTTCACAGTTCACACGTGAGCTTGAACTACCCCTCACGCTATTTAAAGTTGTAAACTTTTATAAAAAAACTAATTTGGCCACATGCCACATCAGTGGTTTGCAACACCGATTCAGTTGTTGTGTGTATAGTTAGGGCTGGTGCAAACCGATTTAGTTCCTTGAGCACCATTCAAAGACTGCTTATGGACGAAGTGGAGTGTTGAGTAGGGCTGGTGCAAAGCAACTTGAAAGCTTTGGTCTCCCAGCTGCCTTTTCTAGAGTCAAGACTATTTCTAGCGCTTAATGCTGTGACAGCTGAGGTCATCCTATTATAGCATGAGATAAGAATAGAGTTTTTTCCCTGTTTGTATTAGGGTTCTAGTCTTTTTTTTCCTGTGTTCTTTTTGCCTTGTTTGGGCATTGTATTGTGGTCCATTTCGGACCTCTCTCTCTCTTAATATAATGATGCGCAGCTCTCCTGCGCGTTCGAGAAAAAAAAGCTGTGTGTATAGTTAGGAAGATATTTTTGGTGAGATGCCTCCTGCTTATTCACATGACCTTTTGCTCTTAACTTTTTTTCTCGAAAAGCGCATGAGAACTACACCTCATTATATATTAAGAAGAAAACAAAGGTCTAAAGAAGACCCAGATACAAGAACCTCATGGAGGTCAGAAAACAAGAATACAAAAAACCGTCTATAGAGCACTTAGACTTACCCTCCCCACAGCTGCCCTAAGCATTAGGAAGCAGAGCCAACTACATTCAAGGCTCTAGCTAGGTCTAGATTTGCTCTTAACTTCTGTTATGTACCAAATCCTCTAACCTTACTGATTGTAGGTTATAGCGGTGGGAGATTGGAGGTCGAGGCTTGAAGCGCGACGAACGCCGAGCCGGCGCCGTAGTTGACGGCGCAGCCCACAGGGGCGGCCGGCTAGGTCTAGGAGTGGCGGCTAGGGCTAGAACTGGTGGAAATTCCGACTCCCTAAAGGAAGCCGGAAACAATCTTGTTTCTGCTTGAACAATCCCAAGGTGTCTTACAAGTATTTATAAGAAAGCTAGCTATCTAGATAAGTATGAACTAAGCTATCTAGATAAGTATGAACTATGGGCCTTGGGCCCTATCCTAAGGCCCTGTTGCGCCTATTATAGGCCTGGCCGTACATAACAACTTCACTGTCCCTGTCTAACACATTAGTCCTTTTTCATCTTTGCTATGGTTTTTTAATCATAGTTTTTAACACATAATATTATGATTGATCTTCTCCAGATACACCTGCATTGCGTGAAATTAAAATAGATAAAATCAGCCCATGGAAGCCATTTTTGAAGATGCGCCAAAATAGCAGGCTTAATCTGGATTTCTCATTCAGTGGTGGACTCAATTCGAGAAAACAGAGATTTGATGAATCATTTGGCTTGAGAGTGTTCAAAATTGGCTACGAAGTGTATGCCGATGGTTTAACAAGAGTTTTACGAATTTGTGAACATGCAGATAATCCCAAAATTGAGAAAATTCAATGGCCAATAGCAAATATACAGTTCAGAATTTCTTATGTGTGTATTCATCTTCTTGACAAGGACCAGGTTTGTTCCTTTTGACTTCCACCAGGCCTAAGCATGAGACCGTTTTTTAATGAATTGTGCCAGTAATCTATTCATACTTGCAAGTCAAATTCAGTCTCAAATATCATTTTCTTTTCGTGTTCACCTTGTTGAAGAATGGGGAAAATGTCCAATTGCCATCTACAATTTTAGCAGCAAGACTTCAGCATGTTTCTTCTGATTCAGTTGTCACAAATAGATTCAAGCAAGTATCTGTTGCAATTCATGTAAGTATTGGTCCCTCTGCAATTTTGTGTTTCAGTGCAAAAATGCATGTAACTAGATTATTGGCTGGAACGAAATTTGCAGTTTTGGACTTATTTTTTATTTACACATTGGAGTTCATGATGACAGTGTACCTGCTGCCATGTCGTCACCACCACTGAGGCTGATTATTAGGAACTTGCTTACTGTCTTATATAATTTGCATGCATTAACAATTATTTACATGTTCAATCATTTGTACATGTAATTGTTTTCTCTGTTGAAAGCCATTGCAATGCATGAGCAGTTTTGGTAGTATGTAAATAATGAAGCATTTTTCCCCAAAACAACTGCAGTCATTGAATGTGGATGAAAAATGGGAAGGGGCTTCAATTGGGACAATTCTTAGGAGGAACAAGCTTCAGGATGCTACTCTCGATGAAAATATTCTTCGTATGATCTTTGTACTGAATTCAACTGACTCCAGTGTCAAACAAATACAGTATTGTGCCATCATCCTACAGGTAACTTAAATGGCGTGCTTGCTCCTTGCTAACATCTACAACAGTATGTTCTTAGGCTTGCTGGTTTGGACATTGTTAACTAGTGCAATATCACAAGAATAATAAATTATCTAATGACGATATGAACAGCCTGTTGATCTTAAGATTGATGAGGAAACGTTAATGAAGCTAGTACCATTTTGGAGAGCATCTCTTGCACCTTCAGGCACGACAAGCACACAATTTTATTTCAGACGTTTTGAAGTACATCCAATTAAGGTTCCTTGCTCTCGTTTTGTTTCACATTTGTAATTATTTCATATAGTGTTAAGTTTGAAATACTGATTGGGTTTTTTATGAAATTTAATAATGTAAAGATCATAGCAAGCTTTCGGCCTGGTGGCCGACGCACAACATATAGTTCTGCTCAAGAGGCTCTGAGGGCACTACTTCATAGTGTTATAAAGGTATATTTAAAAGCATATTTCATCTATTATTAAAGTGGACCCTTTTTTATCATAAAAGGACCTCTTTCTTTACTTCACATCACAGTTTCATCTCTTACCTCTTCATTTTCAGGTGCCTGAAATTAGCAACTCAGCTGTGGAGCTCAATGGGGTTCTCCTAAATCATGCTTTAGTTACATTTCGTGAGCTACTTCTAAAATGCGCTCAGCACTACTCATGGTATGGTACACCTTTCCCATTTATTACATTGTCATCTGGTGAATCTTGATATCCCAAACTAATGAATAACATTCAAGTAATCAATAGGTATGTATTAAGGGCAATTTATGTAACAAAGGGAAGCAAATTGCTTCCTCCATCTTTTGCCTCAATTTTTGATGACTCTGCTTCATCTGTTCTTGATGTCTTCTTCGACCCTTCTGATGGATCGCTCAACGTCCCTGGCCTTACCATAGGTAAACAATAAATATATGTTCAAATATTTGTAGGAATACTCCATGGTTATTGACTGTTAGGAAAAATACTCCATTGGAGCTCTGGTCTTGTAGTTTGGAAGATGTTCACTATGATAATTGTACAATAGTTATTAGTGTGTTCATTGATGTTGTGTTATTTGAACTACTGTGGTATTATGGCTATGGATGATCGGTTATCAGGTTGCATCTAAAAATAGGGACTTCTTTTCTCTGTTATAGATTTGAACTGTTTGTTTTACTTATTTCTGGATTATGCAGGCATGTTTAAATTTATAAGCAAGAACATGAAGTCGGGTGGTTTTTCTGGAACAAAACGGTACCTTGGTGATCTCGGGAAAACTGTGAGCTTCCGAAACATACCATCAATATTTTCTTCCAACGGGTCAATATAATGCTGGGTCTTCTGTAGGTTAAAACTGCAAGTTCGAACGCTCTCTTTGCTGCTGTCACAGAAATTTCAGATAGTGTTGTTAGAGGAGCGGAAACAAATGGTTTGAATGGCATGGTATTACTCCTGTTTTAATTGATGAGTTCATGCCACTTTTCCTTTTTTTTTTGGTTTCCTTATTTTAAACATACACGTGCAGTTAGACTAGGTGTAGGTGAAATGACTTCCTCTTTGCATTAAAACATTATGAAGCATTTTCCCCTCTTTTTGTATATAGGTTACTGGTTTCCACCAGGGCATGTTGAGGTTGGCGATGGAGCCATCTGTCTTAGGGCAGGCTATAATGGAGGGAGGTCCTGACAGAAAGATCAAACTTGATCATAGCCCTGGACTTGATGAGGTTCTCCCCATCTTTTACTCACTCCGAATTTTATCCGAATGATGTTACCGCTTCAAATCTATAACATGCCCTGTGCCATTGTTCAGCTATACATTGAAGGGTACCTGCAGGCTATGTTGGATGTCATGTATAAGCAAGAATACCTCCGTGTCAGGGTGATTGATGACCAGGTAACTTCCTCATATCAATTTGCTTTCCTTTATGTGGCCTCAATGCATGTTTTCACCTAGAAATACTGTGGCTGTCTGAACAATCTGATACCGCACTTCCTCTTCCAGGTTATACTGAAGAATCTACCACCAAATAGCGCCCTGATAAACGAAATCGTGGACAACGTCAAAAGCTTTCTTGTGAGCAAGGCACTGTTGAAAGGCGATTCTTCCACAGTTCGACCGATGCGCCATCTGCGAAATGAACCTGTAAGTTCTGTTTTCAGAGCTAGCTATACGACGGGTACCTTGACTAAGGTGCCTCGTGTTGTGAGGGTGTAATCGATCTTATAACTGCTTGCAGGAATGGAGGATTGCCCCAACGGTGCTCACCCTCTGCGAGCACCTTTTTGTGAGCTTCGCTGTGCGTGTGCTGCACCGGGAAGCCAGCAAGGCCATCGCTGGAGTCATGTCGAGAGTGAAGAAACCGACCGGAGAGGAGGTCGAAGGCGACTCGCCCGCATCTGGTGGCGTCCTGTGTAAGCGGAATAGGCTGTGGACTGTCGGGAGGTTTGCCGTCTCGGGCATGGTCGCCTATGTAGATGGCCGGCTGTGCCGGCACATACCCAACCCCATAGCCCGGAGGATCGTCAGCGGGTTTCTACTGAGCTTCATCGAAAACAGGGGCAACGAATAAGCGGGCAGCCGGACAGGTGATAAAAGGGCTCGCCTTCTGCCACCTGCTAATAAGGCGTACCATGGACCATGGTAAATAGGCGTGCACGTTGTACAAAGAACCGAGGTGTGGTAGTGCTCTTGAGCCGTAACCGATCTCTGCATAGAGCTGTGCATCAATTTTGACCGCCTTCAGGCCCACGTTTGGTGTACAGAAACACTGGGACAGTAATTCCGCAGATGCTACTTCCTGCCTACATTTCGTTGACATGGACTCGTGCTTAGAGTAAGTTTAATAGTCCACAACGAGCCTTTTCACATAACAAACTCGGTTAGAGGCCCTTTCACATAGTCTATCTATATCATCTTATTATACTTGTTCTACATGCAAAGTGATAAATAGCATGGCTATGATAAACGTATGGAGCCGTTGGTGTGTTGATCATGAGTCACTCCACTGGGTATATCTCTAATTTTATTGTTTCTAAATTCAATAAGGTGTTCTTGTTTTAACCGCCAGCATGTTTATTATGGTTGTCAATGCAGCGATTAATTATAGTTCACACGTGTACATGTGTTGTTACAAATTCACTATTGATTGGGTCAAGTTAAACATAAAAATACCTAATTTCTTGACGATCCAAAAAAACATCATGGTATGCAATTTTCTATTAGTGGTTTTGTTGATGCGTTGAAAACATGTGCATTTGATGGGATAAAATATGAGAAAGTGGTAAGATGATCATGTGGATGATGGCTATGAGCTGCTATCAAGCCTTAAGGAAAACCCGAATGCTTTTATGCTCATGAGGGGAAAGCGCTTGAGGTTGCTGGTAACCTATTTTGAGGCAGCCTGATTAACGCTTTTGCTAAAAAATGTGGACTTAGATGCTATACACCACACAACTAGCAAAACACGATGTGATGCACTTGAGGCAAAGTTTGGTGTTTCTTGTAATGAAAATGGACCTTGGTCTATTTGACTAAATGATTTTGGTGTTAGATGATCAATATAACCTATAGATTAATTGTAGTTGCAAGTGTTTATGTTTATAGTTCATAGGATGCGAAGAGAATTGGACTGAGGCTCCGATGATGCAACACCTTAAAAGAAGACCTAAAAGATGCGTAGAAGTCCAAGACTCAAGACCAAAAAATAGTGAAGAAATCTAAGAAGTGAGTAGTCAGCCAACACTTTGATGGCGCACTAGACATGTCTGGTGTGCACTGGACAGTCTGCGCAGAGAAGTCTGCAAACTGGACTCTCGGGTGCTGTAGCATCGGACAGTCTGGCCAACGATCGGCTACAACTTTATCAACGGTCGATTGCTATGACCTCAATGGTTGGCTGACGTGGCTAGGACATCGGACATGTACGGTGCGCGACGACAGAAACAACCAGCTTTCTGTCCAACGGCTATAATTGAGGGGGAGGTTATTTATACCCCTCCAACTGGCCATTTGAAGGTCTGGGAGCCCAAGCAACATATCAACACATGTCATAGACATTTTCAAGTGCTCAAACACCCAAGTGCTTAATAGAATCACTTGGTGATTAGCGTAGCTGCTTTGCGAAGTGCTTAGATTGGTTAGACCGCTTATGCACTTGCTTTAGGTGATTCCTAGTTAGTTAAGTGTGTTTGGAAAAACCCACAAAACTCCTTGGCTTTTGTGTGAGCTGTTGTAATTGTATTGAGTGGGGCGAGAGTCTTGCGAGGCCGTGACAACCATGTTTGTGTCACGACCACCACCGTGTACCGGAGGGAATGGGGCCCGCGACGTTTCGGCTGGAAGCTCGATAGTGGAGACGGCGGGGCACCACTTGCGCATGGAGAAGGCCCGTGGCTCTCTACGGAGTTACTCGATCGTGGTGCTTGGCCCTCGCGTGGGCTACCCTTTATGTAGGGGCACCAACGAGGATTAGTCAGGACCTTGAGTGGTTCCGGATACCTCGGTAAAAATACTAGCGTCATCCACGGGAGTTTGCATCTCTACCCTTACTCTTTACCTTCCACATTTACATTAAGTACTTAAGTTTCAATCTCTCCTTTCTAGTTAGAATGATTAGGATTGGAACTTAGGTTTTGCGGTAGACATAGCAACACTTAGACGAAACCTAATTTGCACATTTTAGATTGTTTATTTGTATAGGTTTTGTTTTTGGTATTTTTCTGTGGCCTAGTATAGAGATAGTTTTTAGAAGTCCTAATTCACCCCGCTCCCTTTTAGGCGTCACTGTTTCCTACAAGTAGTATCAAAGCCTTCTTTGGCTTATTTGAAATGTTTATCTTCACTGCTAATCGAGTCGACGCTTTTTAGAGAAAGGGGATGGATACCCATAGGCCACCACACTTCGACGGCACTAACTTCCTATATTATAGTTCTAGAATGGCTTGTTACCTAGAAGCGGTTGATCTAGGTGTTTGGAGAGTCACTCGCGATGGGATGAAACCACCGAAGAATCCCGATAAGCTCACCACAGTGACGAAAAAGAAATTCATTTAAATGCTAGAGCCAAAAAATTGCTTGTATGAATCTCTTAGCATGGAAATTTTTAATCAAGTATTTACCTTGAAAACTGCTAATGAGATTGGCTAAAATTGCATGAGCTCCATGATGGCACATCTAATGTCTGTGAGCAAAAACATTACCTAGTTTTAAATGAGTATAATTCCTTTGCTATGAAAGAAAATGAGCTTGTTAGAGACATGTATTCCTGCTTAAATCTTGTGATTAATGAGCTCAACTCTAGTGGAATTAATAAGCTAGGTGATGCCGACATTGTGAGGAAGATCATCTCCCTCCTACCACAACAAAGGTATGGAAGCATCATCACCATCTTTCACAACCTTGAGGACTTGAGCCAAATGACCCGACGATTGTGATTCGAAAGATTGAGGCATTTGAGATGTCACGGGAAATGGGTCAAGGAGAGGAGCCAACTTCTTCAAAGGCATATGCTTTTACATGTGATAACAAAAAAATGAGAGGCAAGAAGAAGGCTCCAAGCTCAAGTGAAGAAGAGGAGGAAGAAGAAGATGATGACGATGATGATGAAGATGATCAAGCCTCAATATCATCCTCCGAGGATGAAGAAACAGTCCGACGTGGCGGAAAGGTAATGGGGATAATTCGCAAGATTAATCTAATGGGTGTGCCCCTACGGGTCGAGGATCTTCTCTTTAACATTGATAGGAAAAGACAAATGAAGAGAGGATGATTCACATGAGGGGAGAAGGGCCACTTCACGTACAACTGTCCAAATATGGTTGCACCCACAAAGAGGAGGAGCAAAGGCAAGGCACTCACAAGTGTCAAGAATTGGGATGATTCAAGCGAAGATTAATCTAATGGGTTAATCAACTAATTTCCAAGGACTCGCAGCCACCGCTCATCATCACGCTCTTCACGGTCATCTCACAAATGCCTTATGGCGAGAGGTAAAACGACTATTCCATCCTCTAGCGATGATAGTGATAATAGTGTGATGGCGAGGGAAAGCCCTCCATAGATGAACTTACACATGTCGTTAAGTTTTTGAGGATGTTTGCACTAAAAAAGGCTCAACTTAAAACTTTAAAGAATAAGTTGATTAACCCTCAAAATGATTGTTAATGTTTGCTAGAAAATTTTGAAACATTAGCAAATTTGAATTGTGAGCTAACAACTAAAATTGAGCAATTAGAGTCTAATGCTCCATCCTCAAGTACCGATTATAGCCTTGTCAAAAAGAACGAAAAACTTAAGGCTAAGTTAGCTAGCTCTCAAGAAGCCATTAAAAACTTGCTAGAGAAAATGAAAATTCTTAGCATACATAATAATGAGCTAACTAGTAAGCTAGAGAGCATCGGTAGCACCCTAGGAGCATCTTTAGCTAAATTCCTAAAACTATTAAGAAATATGCTTCTACTTCTTGCTTTGATTTAATTGATGATTCTAATCCCTGCAATCAAGTTCTTGTTAGAAATGTTGTTATAGAAACATGTTCAGATGAGATTGCAATAGAGAATGAGCAATTAAGGCAAGAGGTGGCTTGCCTAGGCAAGGCTTTGCATGACAAGAAAGGCAAAGCCAAACAAAGCCAACCTCCACAGGATAACACCACTGTGGGAGTGAACAAGCCTGTAGAGGGAGAAACTGTGGTTTGTAGGCTATGCCACAAGGAATGCCACAAGTCTTACCAATGCAAGGTGAAGACCGGGGAAAAGCAAAAGAAAAAGCCAACAAGCAAAATCTCCGACACCTACATCAACAAGGTGGATAAAAGGGCTGCTACACCATATTTGATTAAGAAGAAAAAGAATGGAAAGGTGATAGCAGTCAAGGCCAACAAGCAAGCCAACAAAGGAAAGGGGACCAAACGCATCCGGGTGCCAAATAAGATTATCTCAACCATGAAAAGCACTAAGAAGGTTTAGATCCCAAGAGGGAAGTGAGAAGTTCGAAGAACTGCGGGGAATTTGGAGACTTGGCAAAATTGGGATGTATATCATGGGATGCATCACATCGAATCAAGTTTATTTCCAAGTGGGTTAGTGAAAATTCTGGACCCAAATTCCCCACCCATGACTAAGGTAACTAGATTTGTTGCATTTCCTTGTTTTTAGATATGCGTATCTATTTTCTTGTATCTAGTTTTACCATACATGCCTAGTTTTACATGTTGTATTTACTTTTCATTAGAGTTGCATGCATACTAGATCAATCATATGGTAGGAATGCTCATTTTCAATTCATATTCTTGAGCAAACCTACATGGTTTAAAATGGTAACTAAGCATGGCACATAGCTTATTTAACATTCCTAAGTAGATGACATAAATGCTTTGCTTCAAAAGTTTATATTCTACAAGTGTATCTATTTTCCATGTGGTGTCATCTTGTTTGATATGTGCCAAAGCTCGGATTATGGATAATTTGCCCCTCTTGATCTCAAAATCAAAGTGCATGACTCCTACAAGTATTCAAAACTTGTATGCACACTTTCAGGGGGAGGTTACTACATAATCTAAGTCTTTGAGACTAATACTGGTTTTCAAGTTTATTATGTATAGTAGTCTCATTGAAGGAAAATGGAGTCCCCAGGAGAAGGACAATAAGCTTCCACTGCAAATCTACAAGTATTTCCGCAAGTGGTGTCATTCCACTATCGGTATCATTTACATGTCTTCTCTAAATTTTGATTAGACTATATTTCATATGTTATGCTTCCCATGTTGCCATAAAATGCATATGTTGTTAAAATATATCTTTTACATGTGCATAGGGGGAGTTAGTATATTTAATCATGTCCTGTCCCTCTCTTTCTCATATGCTTTTCCTAAGTAGAGGATATCCAACAGGGGGAGTATGTCTTCCTTCATAGAAAGGGGGAGAATATTCTTTCAAAGGGGGAGAACACTCTTTTAGGGGGGTAATCTTTTAGAGCTACAAGTGGTAAATCTTTTAGAGGGCAAGTCTTTTAGTTGCTTCCTATATGCTTTTAATGTCTTCGTTTTTGGTGTTTGATTCTAAAGGGAGAGAAGTTTTAGGGACCAAAGCAATTCAAAATATATCAAACACCAAACACCACCCAATTTAAAATTTTAAAATCTAGAACTTACAAGTGGTTTGGTTCTTCAAGTGTTTTTGGTCTAAAATAGGAAGTTTGTGGATTATGGAGTTAGGGGGAGGCTTAAGTCTATAATCTCACATAGTGGGGACATTCATGCATCCTAGCAAGTAGATTGCATAAATTCATCAAAATATTTGTTTTATTTGCTTGCTTTGGTTGTGTTGTCATCAATCACAAAAGGGGGAGATTATAAGGAAAATAGACCTCGGCCCATTTGACTAAATGATTTTGGTGTTTGATGATCAACATAACTTGTGGACTAATGTAGTTGCTAGTGTTTATGTTTATAGTTCACATGATGTGAAGAGGATTGGACTCAGGCTCTAAGGATGCAACATCTAAAAAGAAGACCTAAAATATGTATAGAAGTCCAAGACTCAAGATTAAAAGAAGCTAAAGAAAATAGTGAAGAAATCCAAGAAGTGGGCAGTCAGCCAGCACTCTGGTGGCGCACCGGACAGTCTGCGTAAAGAGGTCCGCAAACTAGACTCACGGGTGCTGTAGCAGCGGACTGTCCAGTGTGCACCGGACAATCTGACCAACGGTCAACTACAACTTTACCAATGGTCGACTGCTACAGACCTCAACGATCGGTTGACGTGGCCAGGGTACCGGACATGTCTGGTGTGCACCGGACTGCCGGTGCACCAGACGATAGAAACATACTGCTTTCTGTCCAATGGCTATAATTGAGGGGGAGGCTATTTATACCCCTCCAACCGGGCATTTGGAGGCGTGGAAGCCCAAACAACATACCAACACATGTCATAGACATTTCCATGTGCTCAAACACCCAAGTGCTTAATAGAATCACTCGGTGATTAGCGTAGGTGCTTTGCGAAGTGCTTAGGTTAGTTAGACTGCTTATGCGCTTGCTATAGGTGATTCCTAGTTAGTTGAGTGAGTTTAGAAAACCCATAAAACCCCTCGGCTCTTGTGTGAGCCGTTATAATTGTACCAAGTGGGGCGAGAGTCTTGCGAGACCGTGACAACCGTGTTTGTGTCACGACAGCTGTCGTATACCGGAGGGAATGAGGCCCATGGCTTTTCGGCTGGAAGCTCGATAGTGGAGACGGCGGGGAGCGTTCGAGAGGAGCCGGAAGCGGAGCACCACTTGCACGTGGAAAAGGCCTGTGGCTTTCTACGTAGTTACTCGATCATGGTGCTTGGCCCTCGCATGGGCTACCCTTTATGTAGGGGCACCAACAAGGATTAGTCAGGACCATGCGTGGTTCTAGATACCTTAGTAAAAATATCGGCGTCATTCATGGGAGTTTGTATCTCTACCCTTGCTCTTTACCTTCCGCATTTACATTAAGTACTTAAGTTTCAAACTCTCCTTTCTAGTTACAATATTTAGGATTGGAACTTAGGTTTTGCGGTAGAGATAGCAACACTTAGACAAAACCTAGCTTGCACATTCTAGATTGCTTGTTTACATAGGTTTTGTGAGAGCACCTAGAGGGGGGGTGAATAGGTGATCCTGTGAAACTTGAAACTTAATCCACAAAAACTTGATTAGGCGTTAGCACAATAATGCCAAGTGGCTTAGAGAGGAGTCTCAACAAAACACAATAACCACAAGAGATCAATCACAGAGATGGCACAGTGGTTTATCTCGTGGTTCGGCCAAGACCAACGCTTGCCTACTCCACGTTGTGGCGTCCCAACAGACGAGGGTTGCAATCAACCCCTCTCAAGCGGTCCAAAGACCCACTTGAATACCACGGTGTTTTGCTTGCTTTACTATATCCCGCTTGCGAGGAATCTCCACACTTTGGAGCCTCTCGCCCTTACAAAGATGTTCACAAAGAAGCACGGAGTAAGGGAGGAATTAGCAACTCACACAAGACACAAAGATCACAGCAAATACGCACACACAGGACCCAGACTTAAGCTCAAAAGACTAGCACACTAGAACGGAGCTCAAATCACTAGAATGTCGAACAAGTGCGCAAGAATGGAGTGTGAGTGCTCAAGAGTGCTCAAGGAATGCTTGGTGTACTACTTCATGCGCCTAGGGGTCCCTTTTATAGCCCCAAGGCAGCTAGGAGCCGTTGAGAGCAATCCGGGAAGGCAATTCTTGCCTTCTGTCGCCTGGCGCACCAGACAGTCCGGTGCACCACCGAACACTGTCCGGTGCGGATTTCTTTCCTTCTCTGGCGAAGCCGACCGTTGGTGCCTTGGAGCCGTTGGCGCACCGGACACTGTCCGGTGCACACTGGACAGTCCGGTGCCCCCTCCCGACCGTTGGCTTGGCCACGTGTCTCGCGCGGATCGCGCAGCCGACCGTTGGCCCGGCCGACCGTTGGCTCACCGGACAGTCCGGTGCACACCGGACAGTCCGGTGAATTATAGCCGTACGCTGTTAAATTCTTCCCGAGAGCGACCAGTTCGCCTGAGCCAGCCTGGCGCACCGGACACTGTCCGGTGCACCACCGGACTGTCCGGTGCTCCCAGACTGAGCAGAGTCTTGGCTGCTCGAGCCAAGACATTTCCAATTGTTCTTTTCCTGTTTACAGCACTTAGACACAATACATTAGTCTCTAAAACAATGTACTAAGTCCGAGAAACATACCTTTTTACTTGATTTGTACTTTGTCCACCATTTGACACTTAGGCACTTGTGTTGGACACTAAATCACCAAAACACTTAGAAATGGCCCAAGGGCACATTTCCCTTTCAATCTCCCCCTTTTTGGTGATTTATGCCAACACAACATAAAGCAAGTAGATCAAGTGCAAAATCAATTCAAATAAGAACTCAAATTTGGCATATATGGATCATTCTTTGCCACCACTTGGTTTGTTTTTGCAAATCAACCTCAAATTCCTATCTCTAAATCAAAAACACTTGTTGAGACATAGCAAGAGTTGTTCCCAGAGAAATTGATCAACGATTTCAAAAACTCCCCCTTTTTGCCATAATTAAACCTTCTCCCCACAAGAGACCAACTTTTGACAATAAGAGTATTTTGACAAACAAAAACTCTAACTCTACTATTTTCAAAATTCACAAGTGGTAGCTGATCCATTTATTGCTTTGGCCTTATTTTCTCCCCCTTTGGCATCAAGCACCAAAACAGGATCAATTTTGGCCCTGTAACCCCATTGCCTCACCAAAATCTTCAACTAAGAGTAAAAAGGCAATAAGAGTACAAAGATGAACTTGGAATAAATTACTCTTTCATCGGAGTGCAGTGGAAGACTTGCATGGTCCAAGTCCACCTTTTCCCTTTCAATCCTCCTTCGAGACTAAATCAAGCAAACTCAAGCACATGGTTAGTCTCAAAGGGTCAAGTTGTAACACATCTCCCCCTAAATATGTGCATCACTTTGCAACAGACTTGTGAGGTCCGGGGAGTGTTAGTACAACTTGAGCACCATAAATAAGCAACAAAATGCATAAGGAACATGATCAAAGGCATAAACACAAGTATGCTATAATTCAATCCAGGTTCCGCGAATCTAAGACATTTAGCTCACTACACAACTTGCAAAAGGTCTGCTCATCTAAAGGCTTGGTAAAGATATCGGCTAGCTGGTTCTTGGAGCTAACATGGAACACTTCGATATCTCCCTTTTGCTGGTGGTCTCTCAAAAAGTGATGCCGGATGTCTATGTGTTTTGTGCGGCTGTGTTCAACAGGATTATCCGCCATGCGGATAGCACTCTCATTATCACATAGGAGTGGGACTTTGCTCAAATTGTAGCCAAAGTCCCTGAGAGTTTGCCTCATCCAAAGTAGTTGCGCGCAACACTGTCCTGCGGCAACGTACTCGGCCTCAGCAGTGGATAGGGCAACGGAAGTTTGTTTCTTAGAGCTCCATGACACCCGGGACCTTCCTAAGAATTGGCACATCCCCGATGTACTCTTCCTATCGACCTTACATCCAGCATAGTCGGAGTCTGAATATCCAATCAAGACAAAGGTAGACCCCTTTGGATACCAGATCCCAAAACAAGGCGTAGCGACTAAATATCTAAGAATTCGCTTCACAGCCACTAAGTGACACTCCTTAGGATCGGATTGAAATCTAGCACACATGCATACGCTAAGCATAATATCCGGTCTACTAGCACATAAATAAAGTAAAGACTCTATCATAGACCGGTATGCTTTTTGATCAACGGACTTACCTCCTTTGTTGAGGTCGGTGTGTCCGTCGTTTCCCATCGGAGTCTTTGCGGGCTTGGCGTCCTTCATCCAAACCGCTTGATCAAATCTTGGGTGTACTTTGTTTGGGAGATGAAGGTTCCATCCTTGAGTTGCCTCACTTAGAACCCAAGGAAGTAGCTTAACTCGCCCATCATCGACATCTCGAATTTCTGAGTCATCACCCTGCTAAACTCTTCACAAGACTTTTGGTTAGTAGAACCAAATATTATGTCATCAACATAAATTTGGCACACAAAATGATCACCATCACAAGTCTTAGTAAAAAGAGTTGGATCGGCTTTCCCAACCTTGAAAGCATTAGCAATTAAAAAGTCTCTAAGGCATTCATACCATGCTCTTGGGGCTTGCTTAAGTCCATAGAGCGCCTTAGAGAGCTTACACACGTGGTCGGGGTACCGTTCATCCTCGAAGCCAGGGGGTTGCTCTACGTACACCTCCTCCTTGATTGGCCCGTTGAGGAAAGCGCTCTTCACATCCATTTGGAACAACCTGAAAGAATGGTGAGCGGCATATGCTAGCAAGATACGAATGAACTCTAGCCTAGCCACAGGAGCAAAAGTCTCCTCAAAGTCCAAACCTGCGATATGGGCATAACCTTTTGCCACAAGTCGTGCCTTGTCCCTTGTCACCACCCCGTGCTCGTCTTGTTTGTTGCGGAACACCCACTTGGTTCCCACAACATTTTGTTTGGGACGAGGCACCAGTGTCCAAACTTCATTTCTTTTGAAGTTGTTGAGCTCCTCCTGCATGGCCAACACCCAGCCCGGATCTAGCAAGGCCTCTTCTACCCTGAAAGGCTCAATAGAAGAGACAAAGGAGTAATGCTCACAAAAGTTAACTAATTGAGATCGAGTAGTTACTCCCTTGCTAATATCACCCAAAATTTGGTCGACGGGATGATCCCTTTGAATCATTGCTCGAACTTGGGTTGGAGGTTGAAAGGGAAATGTGCCCTTGGGCCATTTCTAAGTATTTTGGTGATTTAGTGTCCAACACAAGTGCCTAAGTATAAAATGGTGAACAAAGTACAAATCAAGGATAAAGGTATGTTTCTCAGACTTAGTACATTGTTTTAGAGACTAATTTATTGTGTCTAAGTGCTGGAAACAGGAAAAATCGAATTGGAAATGAGATAGCTTTGATCAGCCAAAGTCTGCTCAGTCTGGGAGCACCGGACTGTCCGGTGGTGCACCGGACAGTGTCCGGTGCGCCAAGCTGGCTCGAGCGAACTGGCCGCTCTCGGGAATTCACCGGCGACGTTCGGCTATAATTCACCGGACTGTCCGGTGTGCACCGGACTGTCCGGTGAGCCAACGATCGGCCGGGCCAACGGTCGGCCGCGCGATCTGCGCGGGACACGTGGCCGAGCCAACGGCTAGAAGGGGGCACCGGACTGTCCGGTGTGCACCGGACATGTCCGATGCGCCAACGGCTCTCTGGCTGCCAACGGTCAGCTGCGCCGGTTAAGGAAAGAAATCAGGCACCGGACACTGTCCGGTGTGCACCGGACTGTCCGATGCGCCAAACAACAGAAGGCAAGAATTGCCTTCCCAGATTGCTCTCAACGGCTCCTAGCTGCCTTGGGGCTATAAAAGGGACCCCTAGGCTCATGGAGGAGATAACCAAGCATCCTTTGAGCACTCTTGATCACTCACACTCCATTCCTGCGCACTTGTTCGACATTCTAGTGATTTGAGCTCCGTTCTAGTGTGCTAGTCTCTTGAGCTCAAGTCTGGGTCTTGTGTGTGCGTATTTGCTGTGATCTTTGTGACTTGTGTGAGTTGCTAATCCCTCCCTTGCTCCGTGCTTCTTTGTGAACCTCAAGTGTAAGGGCGAGAGGCTCCAAGTTGTGGAGATTCCTCGCAAACGGGATTAAGAAAAGCAAAGCAAAATACCGTGGTATTCAAGTGGGTCTTTGGACCGCTTGAGAGGGGTTGATTGCAACCCTCGTCCGTTGGGACGCCACAACGTGGAGTAGGCAAGCGTTGGCCTTGGCCGAACCACGGGATAAACCACTGTGTCATCTCTGTGATTGTTCTCTTGTGGTTATTGTGTTTTGCTAAGACTTCTCTCTAGCCACTTGGCGATTACTGTGCTAACGTCTAACCAAGTTTTGTGCCTTAAGTTTAAAGTTTTATAGGATCACCTATTCACCCCCCCTCTAGGTGCTCTCAATTGGTATCAGAGCCGTTCTCTTCAAGAAGGGACTAATTGCCCAAAGAGATGGATCCTAAGGGAAAGGGGATGGTGGTCAACAACAACGAGGAGTCTATCTTCAACGAGCCGAAGGATGACAAGCCTACCGACTCGGGCTCGAGCCACAAGCGCAAAGACGGGAAGAAGAAGAAGACAAGGCGCATCAAGGAGATCGTCTACTATGACAGTGACGAATCTTCCTCTTCCCAAAAGGACGACGACGACTACGAGAAAAAGAAAACGGTCAATTCAAACTTTTCTTTTGATTACTCTCGTATTCCTCAAAGTACAAATGCTCACTTACTATCTATTCCACTTGGTAAACCTCCTCATTTTGATGGAGAGGACTACGGATTTTGGAGTCACAAAATGCGTAGTCACTTGTTCTCTCTCCATCCTAGTATATGGGAGATTGTAGAGAGTGGAATGCACTTTGATAGTACAGATAGTCCCATGTTCATTAATGAGCAAATTCATAAGAATGCACAAGCTACTACTGTTCTTCTAGCTTCATTGTGCTGGAATGAATATCACAAAGTGAGCGGCTTGGATAACGCCAAGCAAATTTGGGACACCCTCAAGATCTCTCATGAGGGGAATGATGTCACAATGCTCACCAAGATGGAGTTGGTGGAAGGCGAACTCGGGAGATTCGCTATGATAAGGGGAGAAGAGCCAACCCAAACGTACAACCGGCTCAAGACCCTTGTCAACAAGATAAGAAGCTATGGAAGCACGCGATGGACGGACCATGACGTCGTCCGCCTAATGCTAAGGTCTTTTACTGTCCTTGATCCTCATCTTGTAAACAATATTCGTGAGAATCCTAGGTACACCAAGATGACGCCCGAGGAGATACTTGGAAAGTTCGTGAGCGGGCGAATGATGATCAAGGAAGCAAGATACGTGGACGACGCATTGAATGGTCCAATCAATGAGCCTCAACCTCTTGCTCTCAAGGCAACAAGAAGCAAGGAGACGCTACCTAGCAAGGTGGCACAAATTGAGGCTGCCGGACTTAATGATGAAGAGATGGCTCTCATCATCAAGAGATTCAAGACGGCGCTAAAAGGTCGCAAGGGGCAGCCAAGCAAGACCAAGACAAAGGGGAAGCGCTCATGCTTCAAATGTGGTAAGCTTGGTCATTTTATTGCTAACTGTCCCGACAATGATAGTGATCAGGATCAAGGGAACAAGAGGGAGAAGAAGAAGAACTATAACAAGGCAAAGGGCGAGGCGCATCTAGGCAAGGAGTGGGATTCGGATTGCTCCTCTTCCGACTCCGACAATGAAGGACTCGCCGCCACCGCTTTCAACAAGTCATCCCTCTTCCCCAATGAGCGTCACACATGCCTTATGGCAAGGGAGAAGAAGGTATGTACTCGAAACTCTACTTATGCTTCTTCAAGTGAGGACGAATCTAGTGATGAGGATGAAATAGATTATTCATGTCTATTTAAGGGCCTAGATAGAACCAAGGTAGATAAAATTAATGAATTGATTGATGCCTTGAATGATAAGAATAGGCTTTTAGAAAAGCAAGAGGATTTGTTGTATGAAGAACATGACAAATTTGTAGAAGCACAAAAATCTCATGCTCTAGAAGTTAAAAGAAATGAAATGCTTTCTTGTGAATTATCTTCTTGCCATGAGACAATTTCTAACTTAAGGAGTATTAATGATGATTTGAATGCTAAGTTAGAAATAGCTAGTAAATCAACATCTTGTGTAGAAATTGTTGCAACTTGTAATAGGTGTAAAGATTTTGACATTGATGCTTGTAGTGAACACCTAGTTTCAATTTTGCAAACTTAATAATGAATTGGCCAGTCTTAATGCTCAACTTAAGACTAGCAAAAGTGAATTTGATAAGCTAAAATTTGCAAGGGATGCCTACACGATTGGTAGACACCCCTCAATTAAGGATGGACTTGGTTTCAAGAGGGAAGCCAAGAACTTAACAAGCCATAAGGTTCCCATCACCGCCAAGGAGAAAGGGAAGGCTCCTATGGCAAGTAGTACTAAAAAGAACCATGCTTTTATATATCATAATAGGAGACATGCTAGAAATGACTATAGAAGTTATGATTCACATGCTTATGTTTCACATGCTATGTTTGCTTCTAGTTCTTCTTATATGCATGATAGAGATATGTCTAGGAGATATGTTCATCATGTGCCTAGAAAGAATACTGTTCATGTTTCTAGGAAAGTTATGGATGATCCTTCTACAATTTATCATGCGTTAAATGCTTCCTTTGCTATTTGTAGAAAGGATAGGAAAATAGTTGCTAGGAAATTAGGGACAAAATGCAAGGGTGATAAAACTTGCATTTGGGTCCCTAAGACAATTTTGACTAACCTTGTAGGACCCAACAAGAGTTGGGTACCTAAGTCCCAAGCCTAAATTTGCCTTGCAGGTTTATGCATCCGGAGGTTCAAGTTGGATTATCGACAGCGAATGCACAAACCATATGACGGGGGAGAAGAAGATGTTCACCTCCTACGTCAAGAACAAGGATTCCTAAGATTCAATCATATTTGGTGATGGGAATCAAGGCAAGGTGAAAGGTTTAGGCAAGATTGCAATTTCAAATGAGCACTCTATCTCTAATGTATTTTTAGTTGAGTCCCTTGGATATAATCTGCTATCTGTTAGTCAACTATGTAATATGGGATATAATTGTCTATTTACAAATGTAGATGTGTCTGTCTTTAGAAGAAGTGATGGTTCATTAGCTTTTAAGGGTGTATTAGACGGCAAACTTTATTTAGTTGATTTTGCAAAAGAGGAGGCCGGTCTAGATGCATGCTTAATAGCTAAGACTAGCATGGGCTGGCTGTGGCATCGTCGCTTAGCACATGTAGGGATGAAAAACCTTCACAAGCTTCTAAAGGGAGAACACGTGATAGGTTTGACTAACGTGCAATTCGAAAAAGATAGACCTTGTGCAGCTTGTCAGGCAGGTAAACAAGTGGGAGGAGCGCATCACATCAAGAATGTGATGACCACATCAAGACCCCTGGAGCTGCTACATATGGACCTCTTCGGACCCGTCGCCTATCTAAGCATAGGAGGAAGTAAGTATGGACTAGTTATTGTTGATGACTTTTCTCGCTTCACTTGGGTATTCTTTTTGCAGGATAAATCTGAAACCCAAGGGACCCTCAAGCGCTTCCTAAGGACAGCTCAAAACGAGTTTGAGCTAAAGGTGAAAAAGATAAGGAGCGACAATGGGTCCGAGTTTAAGAACCTTCAAGTGGAGGAGTACCTTGAGGAGGAAGGGATCAAGCACGAGTTCTCCGCTCCCTACACACCACAGCAAAATGGTGTGGTAGAGAGGAAGAACATGACGCTCATCGATATGGCGAGGACGATGCTTGGAGAGTTCAAGACCCCCGAGTGCTTTTGGTCGAAAGCCGTAAACACGGCTTGCCACGCCATCAACAGGGTCTACCTTCATCGCCTCCTCAAGAAGACGTTGTATGAGCTGCTAACCGGTAACAAACCCAATGTATCGTACTTTCGTGTATTTGGGAGCAAATGTTACATTCTAGTGAAGAAGGGTAGAAATTCTAAGTTTGCTCCCAAAGCTGTAGAAGGGTTTTTGTTAGGTTATGATTCAAATACAAAGGCGTATAGAGTCTTCAACAAATCATCGGGTTTGGTTGAAGTCTCTAGCGACGTTGTATTTGATGAGACTAATGGCTCTCCAAGAGAGCAAGTTGTTGATTGTGATGATGTAGATGAAGAAGATATTCCGACGGCCGCTATACGAACCATGGCGATTGGTGATGTACGACCACAGGAACAAAATGAGCGAGATCAACCTTCTTCCTCAACTATGGTGCATTCCCCAACTCAAGACGATGAACAGGTTCATCAACAGGAGGCATGTGATCAAGGGGGAGCACAAGATGATCATGTGATGGAGGAAGAAGCGCAACCGGCACCTCCAACCCAAGTTCGAGCGATGATTCAAAGGGATCATCTCGTCGATCAAATTCTGGGTGATATTATGTCACACCCGGTTTTAGAAGGCAAACCGAATGCGAACCATGTACGTGCCAGGATCAGTTATTCACGTACACAGCAGTTACATAATATGGACATCATCACACAGTGCTCAAAATAGTATTAAAAGGGAAATAATAGTCGATTACATCGTACGTCTGAGACGTCCATATAGTTCTTACAATAAATCAAAGTGCGGAAAAGAAACGTAGATAACTGCGGCCTTCACAGGCAGCCGACTGGGGGTTGCCGCTAACCCACACCTAGAACTCGTCGTAGCCTTGGAACTCCTGGAAGTCTCCTTCCACAGCTTCATCTTCGCCTGAGCAGTGGTTGCAATGCTGACAACCTGGGGGGGTTTGGTGTGTAGAGCAAGGGTGAGTACACATCAACATACTCAGCAAGTATCCTGTTTGGCTGTAGTGGACTAGCTTTATGTGGGGATAAGTCAAGCAGTTGCTTTTAGTTGGTCAGATTATTATTTACTAGTAGAAAGCCAAGTTTTAGCATTAACCCAAGTTATTAACCCGATGTACCCTTTCCAAACGGAAAGAATACCACTTACCAGCACCATAGTCATAACCAAAACCATCAATCTCATAACCACATGTACCAAAGTATCTCTGATCAAGTACCACTAATCACTGGAGCTCCCTTGGCCGCTCATAACCGCGAGCACGGCTGATATATCAGTTTTTCAAACACTCTGCAGAGGTTGTGCACTTTACCCACAAGCCGTGATTCCCATTCTGCCCGGAGATCATGACTCTCCATTGATCACTACCAAGGTGACCCAGCAGGGCATCACTACGTAGCCTTTACAAAGATTCCCCGGGGCTGTAGCCACCCGTTAGGTTTCCTAAATGTACCGCACTCCTCCCCAAGGGACAAATCAACCTTGGCAGAGCGAGCCGCATACACCGAGCCCCATTGACGGCACGACGGCTAAGTGAACTACACCCCGGATCCTCTAATTATTCAGCTAAGGGCATCCCATTCCACCCTCATGGTTGCACTGTTTTCCCGGGCGGTCATCCATAGAACAGGTCCTTACGGAGAGGCACTCGAGAAACCGCTCGAGCCCCCTTGGTGACCACAAGTACAACATCATAATAAGAGAAGGGAAAACAGCGTATCATAGATATTCTCATCATGTTCATTGATTAGAGTTAAGCAATAGCATAAAGCTAAACAGTAATAATCCAACCCAGATAGGTAAACAAGGACATGGATAACAAAAGCTAGTCAAACCTTAGGCATAAATGTGTAAAGCGGGAGGTGAATTAAATAATGAATAGGACATAGATAGGTCAAGGGACACTTGCCTCCACCAACCGACTGCTGCTCAGGGGCTTCTCCTACGAGTTCCTCGGGCTCTTCAACCGGATCGTTCTCTATGCGATTGCAAACATACATACATCCACACATTTAATACAAAAGAACAGTACACCATACAATAGAATGCAATAAGTAAACAGACGTTCCACGCGGGCTCGCGAGTACGGTTAAGAGAGAAAGAGGAAAAGACAGTCGAGAAACGATCACGTTACATGATTATAAATTAACCACTCGCTTAATGGAATGAAATTTAATGTAGACACTATGTTTAGCGTAAAGTAAAGTCATGTTTCATGTCTAATTATTATAAGCAGGTGGAGATAAATAAAAGGATGGTCGCGCAGCGAGACGCGCGACAAAGCTCTCTAAAACAAATTAAGAAGTTAACGACTCGTCGCGCGACCGAGCACGCAGCAAGACACTTCGCCTTAGTTACGAGGAGACGTTAAGTGTCGAGCGACGAAGCGCACGACGACATACGTCGACTAAACTGAGTCCAAAGTGGAACGTCGCGTGAATACACACGCGGCGTTACACCTTAAACAACCTGAAACAAAAATGGATCGTCGCGCGACGAAGCGCACGACGCAACACAAGATAGAATCTGAATTTAGACAAATCCGTCACGCGGCGAAGCGCGCGACGCAGCACGCTAATTAACGAATAATCACCGCGAGCGCGGGCGAGCGAAGATACGGTCGGGCGAGGCCGGGACGGGGGAACGGGCGACCGGGCTGGGGCCAGGGCGGTTGAACTGGCCAGGGGCCGCCAAGCCGGGGGCGGAGGCGCGCGGGCGAGCGGGGCTCGCCGCGCCGCGGGAGGGCGCCGAGCCACCATGGCCGGCCGGGCCGAGGGGCGGGGCGGGCGAGCGCCACGCGCAGGGGCCGGGGCAGGGGCGGGCGCCGCCGCGAGGGGAGGCCGGGCGGGGGCCGAGCGCCGCCGCGAGGGAGGCCGGGCGGGGGCCGAGCGCCGCCGGGGAGGCCGGAGCGGGGGCCGAGCGCCGCCGGGGAGGATGGGGCGGGGCCGAGCGCCGCCGGGGAGGGAGGGGGAGGGGCCGAGCGGGGAGGGCCGAGCGGGGAGGCCGAGCGCCGCCGCGGGGAGGGAGGCCGGGCGGGGGGGCCGAGCGCCGCCGGGGAGGGAGGCCGGGCGGGGGGCCGAGCGGGGAGGGCCGAGCGCCGCCGCGGGGAGGGGCGGGCAGGGGCCGCGCCGCCGCGCCGAGGGGCCGAGCGGGGGCCGCGCCGCCGCGCCGAGGAGGCCGGGCGGGGGCCACGCCGCCGCGCCGAGGAGGCCGGGCGGGGGCCACGCCGCCGCGCCGAGGGGCCGAGCGGGGGCCGCGCCGCCGGGGCAGGGGCGGAGACGGGGTCGCGCGTGGGCAGGAGGAGAGGGAGGGCGCGCGCGGGGGGAAGAAGAGGAGGGAGAGGGAGAGAGAGAGGAGAAGGGGAGGGGAGCTCACCTCGGGGTCCAAAATCCGGTGATCGCCGTCTCCAAATCCTAGGGCACCACAGGGAGAGAGGGGTGGAAGAGGGAGAGGAGAGGTTGTTGCGCGGGAGATCCAAATGAGAGAGAGGGAGAGGAGGGGGGGCGCATGGGGGGGGGTTGGGCGCCAGGGGCGCGCAGGCCGGGGCGGGCCGGGCTGGACTAGGTTGGGCTGGGCCGGGCCACTTCGCGGATCGAAAACCCACGACGAGCGCGACCACAAAACGGACTTAAATCGCGAACCGAAATCCGGAACGGAACGAGACGAACACACAACATCAGACAAAGAAATGTGCTTCGGCATGATGCAACACCCATGACACTTAGGTTTTGGTTTATACATGACACGGACACCTGCCGCTATACTGGTTTGAAATTGGGAAGAAGGAGCAAACGGGGAAAGAGAAGAGAGAGTAACGCCCGAATTTGGTGAGAGAAAAGAAGAAAAAATTCTACCCCCAAATTCAGGGCGTTACATATTAGCAAGGGAGTAACTACTCGATCTCGATTAGTTAATTTTTGTGAGCATTACTCCTTTGTCTCTTCTATTGAGCCTTTCAGGGTAGAAGAGGCTTTGCTAGATCCGGACTGGGTGTTGGCCATGCAAGAGGAGCTCAACAACTTCAAGAGGAATGAAGTTTGGACGCTGGTGCCTCGTCCTAAGCAAAATGTTGTGGGAACCAAATGGGTGTTCCGCAACAAACAAGACGAGCACGGAGTGGTGACAAGGAACAAGGCTCGACTTGTGGCAAAAGGTTATGCCCAAGTCGCAGGTTTGGACTTTGAGGAGACTTTTGCTCCTGTAGCTAGGCTAGATTCCATTCGTATATTGCTAGCATATGCCGCTCACCATTCTTTCAGGTTGTTCCAAATGGATGTGAAGAGCGCTTTCCTCAATGGGCCAATCAAGGAGGAGGTGTACGTGGAGCAACCCCCTGGCTTCGAGGATGAACGGTACCCCGACCACGTGTGTAAGCTCTCTAAGGCGCTCTATGGACTTAAGCAAGCCCCAAGAGCATGGTATGAATGCCTAAGAGATTTCTTAATTGCTAATGCTTTCAAGGTTGGGAAAGCCGATCCAACTCTTTTCACTAAGACATGTGATGGTGATTTGTTTGTGTGCCAAATTTATGTCGATGACATAATATTTGGCTCTACTAACCAAAAGTCTTGTGAAGAGTTTAGCAGGGTGATGACGCAGAAATTCGAGATGTCAATGATGGGCAAGTTGAACTACTTCCTTGGGTTCCAAGTGAAGCAACTCAAGGACGGCACCTTCATCTCCCAAACAAAGTACACGCAAGACTTGCTAAAGAGGTTTGGGATGAAGGATGCCAAGCCCGCAAAGACTCCGATGGGGACCGACGGACAAACCGACCTCAACAAAGGAGGTAAGTCTGTTGATCAAAAGGCATACCGGTCAATGATAGGGTCATTACTTTACTTATGTGCTAGTAGACCGGATATTATGCTTAGCGTATGCATGTGTGCTAGATTTCAATCCGATCCTAAGGAGTGTCACTTAGTGGCAGTGAAGCGAATCCTTAGATATTTAGTTGCTACGCCTTGTTTCGGGATCTAGTATCCAAAGGGGTCTACCTTTGACTTGATTGGATATTCAGACTCCGACTATGCTGGATGTAAGGTCGATAGGAAGAGTACATCGGGGACGTGCCAATTCTTAGGAAGGTCCCTGGTGTCATGGAGTTCTAAGAAACAAACTTCCGTTGCCCTATCCACCGCTGAGGCCGAGTATGTTGCCGCAGGACAGTGTTGCGCGCAACTACTTTGGATGAGGCAAACTCTCAGGGACTTTGGCTACAATCTGAGCAAAGTCCCACTCCTATGTGATAATGAGAGTGCTATCCGCATGGCAGAAAATCCTGTTGAAAACAGCCGCACAAAGCACATAGACATCCGACATCACTTTTTGAGAGATCACCAGCAAAAGGGAGATATCGAAGTGTTTCATGTTAGCTCCGAGAACCAGCTAGCCGATATCTTTACCAAGCCTCTAGATGAGCAGACCTTTTGCAAGTTGCGCAGTGAGCTAAATGTCTTAGATTCGCGGAACTTGGATTGATTTATAGTATACATGTGTTTATGCCCTTGATCATGTTCCTTATGCATTTCGTTGCTTACTTATGGTGCTCAAGTTGTACAAACACTCCCCGGACCTCACAAGTCCTTTTTGCAAGTGATGCACATATTTAGGGGGAGCTGTGCTACAACTTGACCCTTTGATACTAACCATGTGCGTGAGTTTGCTTGTTTTAGTCTCAAAGGAGGTTTGAAAGGGAAAAGATGGACTTGGACCATGAAAGACTTCCACTGCACTCCGATGAGAGGGTAACTTATTCCAAGTTCATCTCATGTACTCTTATTGCCTTTGTATTCTTATTGAAGATTTTGGTGAGGCAATGGGGTTCTGGGCCAAGATTAATCCCGTTTTGGTGCTTGATGCCAAAGGGGGAGAAAATAAAGGCCAAAGCAATAAATGGATCAGCTACCACTTGAGAGATTTTGAAAATAGTAGAATAGAGCTTTTGGTTTGTCAAAACTCTTTTATTGTCTCTCTTGTCAATAGTTGGCTTCTTGTGGGGAGAAGTGTTGATTATGGGAAAAAGGGGAGTTTTTGAAATCTTGAATCAATTTCTCTTGGAATAACTCTCTTTATGTCTTAACATGTGTGTTTGACTTAGAGATAGAAATTTGAGTTTGATTTGCAAAAACAAACCAAGTGGTGGCAAAGAATGATCCATATATGTCAAATTTGAATCAAAACAATTTGAGTTCTTATTTGAATTGATTTTGTATTTGTTCTACTTGCTTTATATTGTGTTGGCATAAATCACCAAAAAGGGGGAGATTGAAAGGGAAATGTGCCCTTGGGCCATTTCTAAGTATTTTGGTGATTTAGTGTCCAACACAAGTGCCTAAGTATAAAACGGTGAACAAAGTACAAATCAAGGATAAAGGTATGTTTCTCAGACTTAGTACATTGTTTGAGACTAATGTATTGTGTCTAAGTGCTGGAAACATGAAAAATCGAATTGGAAATGAGATGGCTTTGATCAGCCAAAGTCTGCTCAGTCTGGGAGCACCGGACTGTCCGGTGGTGCACCGGACAGTGTCCGGTGCGCCAGGCTGGCTCGAGCGAACTGGCCGCTCTCGGGAATTCACCGGCGACGTTCGGCTATAATTCACCGGACTGTCCGGTGTGCACCGGACTGTCCGGTGAGCCAACGGTCGGCCGGGCCAACGGTCGGCCGCGCGATCTGCGCGGGACACGTGGCCGAGCCAACGGCTAGAAGGGGGCACCGGACTGTCCGGTGCGCCAACGGCTCTCTGGCTGCCAACGGTCGGCTGCGCCGGTTAAGGAAAGAAATCGGGCACCGGACACTGTCCGGTGTGCACCGGACTGTCCGGTGCGCCAGACGACAGAAGGCAAGAATTGCCTTCCCAGATTGCTCTCAACGGCTCCTAGCTGCCTTGGGGCTATAAAAGGGACCCCTAGGCGCATGGAGGAGATAACCAAGCATCCTTTGAGCACTCTTGATCACTCACACTCCATTCCTGCGCACTTGTTCGACATTCTAGTGATTTGAGCTCCGTTCTAGTGTGCTAGTCTCTTGAGCTCAAGTCTGGGTCTTGTGTGTGCGTATTTGCTGTGATCTTTGTGACTTGTGTGAGTTGCTAATCCCTCCCTTGCTCCGTGCTTCTTTATGAACCTCAAGTGTAAGGGCGAGAGGCTCCAAGTTGTGGAGATTCCTCGCAAACGGGATTAAGAAAAGCAAAGCAAAATATCGTGGTATTCAAGTGGGTCTTTGGACCGCTTGAGAGGGGTTGATTGCAACCCTCGTCCGTTGGGACGCCACAACGTGGAGTAGGCAAGCGTTGGCCTTGGCCGAACCACGGGATAAACCACTATGTCATCTCTGTGATTGTTCTCTTGTGGTTATTGTGTTTTGCTAAGACTTCTCTCTAGCCACTTGGCGATTACTGTGCTAACGTCTAACCAAGTTTTGTGGCTTAAGTTTAAAGTTTTATAGGATCACCTATTCACCCCCCCTCTAGGTGCTCTCAGAGGTGCCGGTTGTGCTTCTTCCTCCATTACATGATCATCTTGTGCTCCCCCTTGATCTCACGCCTCTTGTTCATCATCTTGAGTTGGGGGTTGCACCATTGTTGAGGAAGAAGGTTGATCTTGCTCATCTTGTTCCTGTGGCCACACATCTCCAATCGCCATGGTGCGTATTGCGGCCGTTGGAACTTCTTCTTCATCTACATCATCACAATCAACAACTTGCTCTCTTGGAGAGCCATTAGTCTCATCAAATACAATGTCGCTAGAGACTTCAACCAAACCCGATGATTTGTTGAAGACTCTATACGCCTTTGTATTTGAGTCATAACCTAACAAAAACCCTTCTACGGCTTTGGGAGCAAATTTGGAATTCCTACCCTTCTTCACTAGAATGTAGCATTTACTCCCAAAAACTCGAAAATACGAAACATTGGGTTTGTTACCGGTTAGTAGCTCATACGACGTCTTCTTAAGGAGGCGATGAAGGTAGACCCTGTTGATGGCATGGCAAGCCGTGTTCACGGCTTCCGACCAAAAGCGCTTGGGGGTCTTGAACTCTCCAAGCATCGTCCTCGCCATGTCTATAAGCGTCCTGTTCTTCCTCTCTACCACACCATTTTGCTGTGGTGTGTAGGGAGCGGAGAACTCATGCTTGATCCCTTCCTCCTCAAGGTACTCCTCCACTTGAAGGTTCTTGAACTCGGACCCATTGTCGCTCCTTATCTTTTTCACCTTGAGTTCAAACTTGTTTTGAGCTCTCCTTAGGAAGCGCTTGAGGGTCCCTTGGGTTTCAGATTTATCCTGCAAAAAGAATACCCAAGTGAAGCGGGAAAAGTCATCAACTATAACAAGACCATACTTACTTCCTCCTATACTTAGATAGGCGACGGGTCCGAAGAGGTCCATGTGAAGCATCTCCAAAGGTCTTGATGTGGTCATCACATTTTTGGTGTGATGAGAGCTTCCCACCTGTTTGCCTGCTTGACAAGCTGCACAAGGTCTATCTTTTTCGAATTGCACATTAGTTAAACCTATCATGTGTTCTCCCTTTAGAAGCTTGTGAAGGTTCTTCATCCCCACATGTGCTAAGCGGCGATGCCACAGCCAGCCCATGCTAGTCTTAGCAATTAAGCATGCATCTAGACCGGCCTCCTCTTTTGCAAAATCAACTAAGTAAAGTTTGTCGTCTAATACACCCTTAAAAGCTAGTGAACCATCACTTCTTCTAAAGACAGACACATCTACATTTGTGAATAGACAATTATATCCCATATTGCATAATTGACTAACAGATAACAAATTATATCCAAGAGACTCAACTAAAAACACATTAGATATAGAGTGCTCATTTGATATTGCAATTTTGCCTAAGCCTTTCACCTTGCCTTGATTCCCATCACCGAATATGATTGAATCTTGGGGATCCTTGTTCTTGACGTAGGAGGTAAACATCTTCTTCTCCCCCGTCATGTGGTTTGTGCATCCGCTGTCGATAATCCAGCTTGAACCCCCGGATGCATAAACCTGCAAGGCAAATTTAGGCTTGGGTTTTAGGTACCCAACTCTTGTTGGGTCCTACAAGGTTAGTCACAATTGTCTTAGGGACCCAAATGCAAGTTTTGTCTCCCTTGTATTTTGCCCCTAATTTTCTAGCAACTATCTTCCTATCCTTTCTACAAATAGCAAAGGAGGCATTTAAAGCATGATATATTGTAGAAGGTTCATTAACTTTCCTAGGAACATTAACAACATTTCTCCTAGGCCTATGAACAAAATATCTCCTAGACATATCTCTACCATGCATATAGGAAGAACTAGTAGCAAACATGGCATGAGAGTCAAAGGCATCATAATCATTACAACTCCTATACGACTGTCTTCTATCATGGTACTTAAACGCATGGTTCTTTTTAGCATTACTAGCCATAGGAGCCTTCCCTTTCTCCTTGGCGGAGATGGGAGCCTTATGGCTTGTTAAGTCCTTGGCTTCCCTCTTGAAGCCAAGTCCATCCTTAATTGAGGGATGTCTACCAATCGTGTAGGCATCCCTTGCAAATTTTAGCTTGTCAAATTCATTCTTGCTGGGCATTAAGACTAGCCAATTCATCATTCAATTTGGAAATTGAAGCTAGGTGTTCACTACAAGCATCAATGTCAAAATCTTTACACCTCTTGCAAATCATAACATGTTCTACACAAGAGTTAGATTTACTAGCTATTTCTAACTTAGCATTCAAACCATCATTCATGCTCCTTAAGCTAGAAATTGTCTCATGGCAAGAAGATGTTCACAAGAAAGCATTTCATTTCTTTTAACTTCTAAAGCATAAGATTTTTGTGCCTCTACAAATTTGTCATGCTCTTCATATAAAAGGTCCTCTTGTTTTTCTAAGAGTCTATCCTTTTCATTCAAGGCATCAATCAATTCATTAATCTTATCTACTTTAGTTCTATCCAATCCCTTGAACAAACTAGAGTAATCTATTTCTTCATCACTAGACTCATCATCACTAGAAGAATCATAAGTGACATTGTTTTGATTACATACCTTCTTCTCCTTCGCCATAAGGCATGTGTGACGCTCGTTGGGGAAGAGGGATGATTTGTTGAAGGCGGTGGCGGCGAGTCCTTCATTATCGGAGTCGGATGGCGAACAATCCGAGTCCCATTCCTTGCCAAGGTGTGCCTCGCCCTTAGCCTTCTTGTATGCCTTCTTCTTCTTCTCCCTCTTGTTCCCCTGTTCCTGGTCACTATCATTATCGGGGCAGTTAGCGATAAAATGACCAACCTTACCACATTTGAAGCATGAGCGCTTCCCCTTGGTCTTGGTCTTGCTTGGCTGCCCCTTGCGACCCTTTAGCACCGTCTTGAAGCGCTTGATGATAAGGGCCATTTCTTCATCATTGAGCCCGACCGCCTCAACTTGCGCCACCTTGCTAGGTAGCGCCTCCTTGCTTCTCGTTGCCTTGAGAGCAATGGGTTGAGGCCCATGAATTGGACCGTTCAACGCGTCGTCGACATATCTCGCCTCCTTGATCATCATTCGTCCGCTTACAAATTTCCCAAGAACTTCTTCGGGCGACATCTTGGTGTACCTAGGATTTTCACGGATATTGTTCACCAAATGTGGATAAAGTACAGTAAAGGACCTTAGCATTAGACGAACAACGTCGTGGTCCGTCCATCGTGTACTTCCGTAGCTCCTTATCTTGTTGATGAGGGTCTTGAGCCGGTTGTATGTTTGGGTTGGCTCCTCTCCCCTGATCATTGCGAATCTTCCAAGCTCGCCACCCACCAATTCCATTTTTGTGAGTAAGGTGACGTCGTTCCCCTCATGTGAGATCCTGAGGGTGTCCCAGATCTGCTTGGCATTGTCCAAGCCGCTCACCTTATGATATTCGTCCCTGCACAAAGAGGCTAACAACACAGTAGTAGCTTGTGCATTTCTATGAATCTGTTCATTGATAAACATAGGACTATCCGAGCTATCAAATTTCATTCCACTTTCCACAATCTCCCATATGCTCGGATGGAGAGAGAACAGGTGACTACACATTTTGTGGCTCCAAAATCTGTAGTCCTCTCCATCAAAGTGAGGAGGTTTGCCAAGTGGAATGGAGAGCAAATGAGCATTTGTACTTTGTGGAATACGAGAGTAGTCGAAAGAAAAGTTCGAATTAACCGGTTTCCTTCTCTCGTAGTCGTTGTCGTCATTGTCCTTGTGGGAAGAAGTGGACTCATCGCTGTCGTCGTAGTAGACGATCTCCTTGATGCGTCTTGTCTTCTTCTTCTTCCCATCTTTGCGTTTGTGGCCCGAGCCCGAGTCGGTAGGCTTGTCATCCTTGGGTTCGTTGACGAATGACTCCTTCTCCTTGTCATTGATCACAATCCCCTTGCCCTTAGGATCCATCTCTTCGGGCGATTAGTCCCTTTCTTGAAGAGAACAGCCTTGATACCAATCGAGAGCACCTAGAGGGGGGGTGAATAGGTGATCCTGTGAAACTTGAAACTTAATCCACAAAAACTTGATTAGGCGTTAGCACAATAATGCCAAGTGGCTTAGAGAGGAGTCTCAACAAAACACAATAACCACAAGAGATCAATCACAGAGATGGCACAGTGGTTTATCCCGTGGTTCGGCCAAGACCAACGCTTGCCTACTCCACGTTGTGGCGTCCCAATGGACGAGGGTTGCAATCAACCCCTCTCAAGCGGTCCAAAGACCCACTTGAATACCACGGTGTTTTGCTTGCTTTACTATATCCCGCTTGCGAGGAATCTCCACACTTTGGAGCCTCTCGCCCTTACAAAGATGTTCACAAAGAAGCACGGAGTAAGGGAGGAATTAGCAACTCACACAAGACACAAAGATCACAGCAAATACGCACACACAGGACCCAGACTTAAGCTCAAAAGACTAGCACACTAGAACAGAGCTCAAATCACTAGAATGTCGAACAAGTGCGCAAGAATGGAGTCTGAGTGATCAAGAGTGCTCAAGGAATGCTTGGTGTACTCCTTCATGCGCCTAGGGGTCCCTTTTATAGCCCCAAGGCAGCTAGGAGCCGTTGAGAGCAATTCGGGAAGGCAATTCTTGCCTTCTGTCGCCTGGCGCACCGGACAGTCCGGTACACCACCGGACACTATCCGGTGCGGATTTCTTTCCTTCTCTGGCGAAGTCGACCATTGGCGCCTTGGAGCCGTTGGCGCACCGGACACTGTCCGGTGCACACCGGACAGTCCGGTGCCCCCTCCCGACCGTTGGCTTGGCCATGTGTCTCGCGCGGATCACGCAGCCGACCATTGACCCGGCCGACCGTTGGCTCACCGGACAGTCCGGTGCACACCAGACAGTCCAGTGAATTATAGCCGTACGCCGTTAAATTATTCCCGAGAGCGGCCAGTTCGCCTGAGCCAGCCTGGCGCACCGGACAGTCCGGTGCTCCCAGACTGAGCAGAGTCTTGGCTGCTCGAGCCAAGACATTTCCAATTGTTCTTTTCCTGTTTCCAGCACTTAGACACAATACATTAGTCTCTAAAACAATGTACTAAGTCCGAGAAATATACCTTTTTACTTGATTTGTACTTTGTCCACCATTTGACACTTAGGCACTTGTGTTGGACACTAAATCACCAAAACACTTAAAAATGGCCCAAGGGCACATTTCCCTTTCATTTTGTTCTAGGGATTTATTTGTGGCCTAGTTTAGAGATAGTTTTTAGGAGTTCTAATTCACCCCCTCTTAGGCGTCATTGTTTCCTACATTTCTGATGCTCGTAGTGAGTTCTACATCATGAAGTAGTTGTATGACCAATTATATAAGTTTATGGCTAGTAGTATTATCGCTAAGTTGCCACATTCTTGACGAAAATTTTCTCTCTCTAAAATAAAAAGAGATAAGAGTTTAGCATAGTTGCGTTTATTGGATCTCTTGTTGTTGAGGAGAGGACCCGAGCAAAGGCACCTACGGAAAAGAAGTTTGAGTCTTCTAGTGCCAATATGGTGCAGAAGAAAAACTCTACTGCATACAGTGATAAGATGAAAAAGAAATAAGCAAGAGAATAACCCAAAGCCTATGTAAACAATCATGTTTAAAAAGAAGAGAACAAAGAAGTTGGTTGATTTGTTTTTGGGAGCGATGATCATTGGGAAGGTGTGTGTCCAAACCGCAAATTTAAGTAAGACAACAAGTTTTCAACCATGGTTGTTGTGAGGTTGAAGAAGGGGCATCTGAGTATGGTAATTGTTTAACTGATGTTCCTTTAGTATGTTATTCACATGAGTGTTGGATACATTGTCACACTAAGGCTAATATTAATATGTCTGATGATGCTTCTTATTTTCTTTTTATCAGGTCGATAAGACTAGGGCATTGTTGATGAGGAACAGATCTATATACATATTCTTAGTGTTAGTATAGCCATCTTGAAGTTCACTTCAGAAAAGATAGTGTTATTGAAGAACATACAACATGTCTCCTTCATAAAAAGAATCTAGTTAGCGTCTCTCCACTCCATAGAGATAGTTACAGAATTAACTTTTGAATCAAATAAATATGTGCTGTTAAAATATATGATATTTATTAGAAAGTGCTACAACTATAAAGTCTTATTTCACTTATCTTTGCATGATGATGTGTGTAATAAGGTAGTGAACGATGTTGTTATTTTGGATCAGTCAAATATTTATCATTCACAACTTTATCATGTTAATTCTAGTTGTTTATCGTGGCTAGTAAATATAAATTTAATCTTAAAAATTAATTTAGTTAAAGATTTTAAGTGTCATATATGTGCAATCTAAGGAACCTCGTAAACTTCACATGGTTGTGGAGGCATAGAACTTGAGCTGTTACAACTGGTTCATTATAATTTATGCAAGATAAACTATGAATTGATTAAAGGAAGTAAAAAAATTATGATTATTATAGATGGTTATACTAGATATTGCTACATGTATTTATTAAAATAAAAAATAAAGTGGTGTGTTATTTTAACACCTATTAAGTTGAAAGTAGAAAAATAACACGAGATGGAGGCTAAATTATTAAGATTTAATCATGGTGGAGAATATTCATCAAGTGGTTTTTTTCTCGAATTCTACATGGAACATAAAATTATATGTGAGAGGACATCATCATACTCATCACAATCCAATAAGATTGCTAAAAGTCATACTCATTTGCTAATATTATTAGAGTACATTATGTAGTTGTAGACTGTCATATGTGTTAGAGTATATTTGGTAATCTATATGTTGTGTCATTAGACTGTTATATGTATATGGTGGTTGTCTTATCTCCTACGTCATATACTCTATATAAGGTTCAATGAAATATATCAATCCTTGATAATAATCCCACTAACACGGTAATTAACCTAGATCCAATTTTTTTCTCGCTTCCACTAAACCTAGGGGCTGTCACACCCCTTCTGTCACTGACCTTCCTAAGGGCACCACCTTGCCACCAACCTCCACACCTTTAAACACTGACATTGACACCCTCAAGAAGCGGCTTGTCGCCCTGATCGCTGTCACCAACGACGTCAAAGAAAAGGCCACCACCGCACGTCGTCGCATGTTGGCTACCCGCTGCTCCTTGATTAGGGCCGACCCTAGAGGAGGGGTAGGGGTGACCGCCCTGGTCCCCGAAGCTATGAGACCCCAACTATACACATAGTATATTTGTATTTTTACTGTCACACTCGGATTTTAGGGGTCCCAAACCCAGCCGCGAACTTCACAAAGTGTGCTAGGATCAAGTCTCACACATATGATGACTCATGATACAAAAACGAATGTCACATCAATAATACATAACGGAGTTCTCTACAAAATAGACAAATAATTACATCATATGAAGACAACGATCCAGCAACCAAAGTTGACTGGGAGACGACGGCCTAGACCACTCACGAGCTCATCACATCATCCTTCATGTGCCTCCTCGTGTGGAACCTGTTCTTGATCTGCGGGGAGGGGGGATGTGAGTACAGCAAGAGTGAGCTCACATACGTTCACCGCTCAACAAGTTGTGGGGAATAATGTGCATGAACTTACCAAAGATGGGAGCTCATGTGAAGTGTAAGGCTTACCAAAGAAGATGATTAAAGCTGAGCATTGCTTTTAGAGTTGGTTAGAATTTTATTAGCAGTTATTAAGTATAAGTAGATACCAACCCAAATAAGTAAGAGATCAAATTAATATCAACATCCACAATGCAATGCATATGACAAATTAAGTTTAGTTCCATAAATTACTCATGTGAGGGTCCGAGGTGCTCATGACCGTGAGCACGGCTGATATACCAGTTTTACACTCTGCAGAGGTTGCACATCTTTACTCACAAGTCGTTTTACCCATTTGCCAATGGACCACGACTTCCCATTCATCTCTGCCGAGGAGACGAGGCAGGGTACCACTACGAGGCCTTTACAAAGTTCCACTAGCTTCCGAAAACCCCCTACGGTTTCTGAGAAGGGCAATATAGGAATCCCTCTTCCAAAAAGCCATCACAACATGATCGACCCGAGAACCTCCCTATACGCAACTCCTCTACCACATGCGATTTTTAGCTCTGCATTCCTGAAGGAATATCTATTTGTAGCTTCGGCATTCCGTGATGAAGGTATATTTCATTTTGACATAAACGAAGCTAGTACAGGAAATTAAAAAATAACAAGCAAACTAGGTTTACATTGATTGTTCCTTATTAGAAAGAAAACGACAGCGAATGTAAAACTGTGCCAAAGGTAGGATATCTCTTAATATATGTGTTTCGATTCTGGCACAGTACTATTAACTGTGCGAGCTTCGGACCCCTCTCTGAAATCTCGCTGCTGATGGGTCTGTTGACTCCCTTCTGGCTGCTGACCTCGTGAGTAGTCAGGCTGTAGTGGCGGCGGAGGTGGAAGATGTGGCCAAGAAACTTGCGGCTGACTAACCAAAGCAACAGAAGCTGCAGGATGATTACCCACATATTCTGGTATGTAGGGTGAATGACACGAAGCAGTGTGTAGAACCTGCTTCGGTTGACTTTGCCATGCTTCGGCTTCTGCAATCTTTTTTTGCTTTTGGATGGTGATTTGACACGTTCTTGTATTGTGGCCCTTGTCTTCACCACAAAATAGGCAGTAGATCTTCCTGGGCTGGTCCCCATATCTTCCTCCGAAGCCCCTGGCGCCTCTACCTCTTGGAGCGGGCGGCCGAAAAGAGCTTTGTTGCTGCCCCGAAGCTTGCGAAGAATACTGCGGCCTCTGCTATTGACTTCCTCTGTCATCACTCTGGGTAGAGTTGTGAATTGACCTGACGTGCCTCGGGTGGATTCTTCCTCCGAAGCCCCTGGTCATTTTAGAGAACCTGTATGCTTCCTCCCTTCTTTGGCGGAAGTCATTGTCAGCCCGGATGTACTCATCCATCTTCTGAAGATGCTTCTCCAGAGTCTGTGGGGGCTTTCTAGCGAAATACTGAGCAGTAGATCCTGGACGAAGCCCCTTAATCATGGCTTCAATGACAATTTCATTGGGTACTGTAGGCGCTTTTGCTCTAAGACGCAAGAACCTTCGGACATATGCCTGGAGGTACTCCTCATGATCTTGCGTGCATTGAAACAAGGCCTGAGCTGTGACTGGCTTCGTCTGGAATCCTTGGAAACTTGTCAAAGCATATCCTTGAGCTTCTGCCATGAAGTAATGGTCCCTGGCCGAAGATAAGAATACCATGTTTGGGTCACATTCCGAACTGCCATGACGAAGGACTTGGCCATGACAGCTGCATTGCCTCCATATGAAGATATAGTTGCTTCATAACTCATCAAAAACTGCTTCGGGTCTGAATGCCCATCATACATAGGAAGCTGAGGTGGCTTGTATGATGGGGGCCATGGAATAGCCTGCAGTTCTGCTGCCAAGGGAGAAGCATCATCAAAAGTAAAGGTATCATGATTAAAATCATCATACCATCCATCGTCGTTGAACAAGCCTTCTTGATGAAGCTCCCTGTGTTGGGACCTTCGATCTTATTCGTCTTGAACAAGATGGCGTACTTCTTCAGTGGCTTCGTCGATCTGCCTTTGAGGATCAGCCAGTCGGGCCATCTTCTCCTTCTTCCTTTGCACTTGCTGATGGATTATCTCCATGTTTCTGATTTCTTGGTCCAACTCCTCCTCCTGGAGTGTTGGACTAGTGGCCTTCCTCTTCTGGCTTCGGGCCTGTCGAAGAGAAAGGGTCTCCTGGTTCGGGTCCAGTGGCTGCAGTGCGGCAGCCCCTGGCGCTGAAGCTTTCTTCGGTGGCATGACGAAGGTCAGTGCTTGCCGAAGGTGGTCGAAAAAGGGTTCACCGGAGGTGGGCGCCAATGTTGGGGACTTGTTCTCAAATACTATGAATTAAGAACAAGGCAACACAAGATATTAAATGTTAATGTCCTTCGTCCTTCAAAGCATTATTCCCCTCAGGATATAATGATCTTCAGACGAAGGTCATGAAGGACGTACCTTCATCATTGCAATATAAGTTAATACAAGAAGAAGCATATGAAATATAAGAGACAACATAAACAATTATATAACATTATTAATTCATTCTTATTATATTATCATGGAAAGACAGAAACAATATTGAATTACAAAAGTACCTCGGCTTAACAGAAGACAAAAAGTACAAGCGTGATGCAAAAGCAAGTACCAGTCAGCATGAACAGTACAGGGGTACTGTTCATCTATTTATAGGCACAAGACACAACCTATGAGAAATTACAATTATGCCCTTTACATTTACTATTGGCTTATAAAAAAATCTATGAGGACTGAACAACCTTTTCCCTTTTAAGTCGGTTCCCTTTTCTGTGATTTAGCCGAAGCTCCCTTTCGCACAGCTTCGGAGCGACGACAACCTTCGTCACGACCAAGCTCCTCATCGTGTATGCTTTTATCATTAATCTGAAGATACCTGTCCATAAACCATACTTGGAAGACATTGTTAAATTATGTTTTTGAGGACCTTCGGAGGACGAAGGCCCCCAACATGGATGATGTTATATAATTATCTATGTTGTTTCTCATGTTTCATATGCTTCGTCTTTCATTAATACATGTTGTGATGATGAAGGTATGTCCTTCATGACCTTCGTCCGAAGATCGTTATATCCTCAGGGAAATAATGCTTCGAAGGACGAAGGGTGTTATCATTTAACCCCTTTTTGTGTTGCCTTTTCAGGTAAGGTAGTCTTCCACTAGCTTTCCTAATTAGTTAGCCAAGGGCGTCCCATACCACCCTTGTGGTAGCACTCTTTTTCCAGGGTGGTCGCTCCATGTTCCAATTAACATAATGATATTGTCATAAACAATAATTAAAACAACAGTATAACTGGAACATGATCATAATATAACATTAATTTACCAAAACCAAGTAGAGCAATAGCAAAACTACCCAATGGTGCTTCTGTTTGCAAGGTAAGGGATAAACAACGCTAGGGAAACCTATTGGGTCCCATCAAATTGAGCTGAGCATGTCACAGTGATTAACATGAACATTATTATGTAAAGAAAAGTGATCAAGGGCACAACTTACCTTAGGCTCGAGATTCCTAGGTACCAACTTGCTCTTCAAGTGACTCGTAACCTCGATGATACTCATAGCAATACAAACAAACATGGTATATGCAAAATTAATATCACACCAAACATAAGAACAAACTGCATAATAATGTTCTACGCGTCGTATCGAGATCCTAGGTCCAAGAACCACTAAATTCAGAGTTACGGCTATAAAGTTATGATTTTCCAAAGGTTTAGGTGTTACTATAAAACAAAGGAGGTACAAGATTTTAATCATAGATTTTATGGTAATACAAAGTTACTAGATGATAAACAATATTATTGTTAGATTAATGCAACTGGAATGGATCAAAAAGGAGTTAAAATGAATTACTTATGAATTAAACAAGTTTCTGTAATTATTTTTATACTAAAAATCATTTTCTGATTTAATTTCTGTATTTCCCCAATGATTCTGGACTGCCTACATAATTACCAGAGAGGTCAGGGTTGTTTTCGTTAATTCCAGGGACTCTGTGTAAGGCTATGTTCAACAAGGTCCGCTAAATGGAGTTGTCCGCTATATTTAGCGCTTTATACGTCCGCTACGGCGTCCAGCAACGTTCGGTAAATAATTCGATATAATAGAGGACCACGATCGTACACGCTAAACCTAGAGACTTCTCGTGCGTCCGCTATCTACCTTGGCCCCTCTTTCGGGCAGCTTCTTGTCGCTGTTGGTGAGGCCACTGGTCCTACGGTGCCCCTTCCTCCACGCCGGCTGCTGCAAACAGGAAGGAAGTCGATTCCATGGTGGCAGTGAGGCGCCCAAGCGGCTGTTGCTGGCGGATGATTTTTATTCCATTTCCTCCCTCGGCCTAGTTTATTTGCTTGGCTGGAATCCGATGACCGTCTTGTTAGAGGTAACGTTGCACTTAGCTAATATAATATACAATATTTGAAGTTGATAATTTGTATTAGTATAGTTTATAAAATATAGAGGATAAGATATATGGGACGTTGCTGGAGACTGAGAAGATATAGAGAACGAAATCTTTTAGAGTGTGTTGTAAAGGACAAGAAATATTCTTTTAGGGGATAGAATTTAGGGGACGTTGCTGGAGATAGTCTAATACTCTTTCAATACTAGGGGATGGCGGGTTTATTTATCAAAAACTCGGGGTATCTTTCGAAAAAGTGCCGCGGGTGGCAACGCGCGTGAGCTCTGGGCCATCCGATCACAGATCTAAGGCCCAGATTACATCAAGCCACTCATCGAACCGGTATCGATTCCGGACCATCCGATCTACCAATCTGCGGTCATGATTCATTGTCGCGAAAGGTTATCCTCTCATCTAATCGCAGTCGTACGCGCACAGATCATGACCCACGCGCTGTCACCTACCTCCGCATGTCTAGGCGCAGCGGCGCTCGTACCTACACGGTGGGGGATCGCCGGCGTCCCTCGATCAAGCGCCTCAGAACCCATAACGTCGTTGTACCGGTTGCTAGATAATGGCACAAGAAAGGCGAATTCGGAAAAGACAACATACCAGAGGTTTGGGATGAGCAGACCTCAGTCTATGGCATAGGGTGGTCTTGCGGCGGAGCGGAGGTTTGACGAGTAATTCCGAAGCCCCAAGTGGTGTTCCCGGCGCGAAGAGGCCCCGACTGTCTCCGGTGTACCCCGGCGAACCCCCACAACGACCCCCGAAGGCCGAGCACGACACAGACGGGATGTGTGCGCGAAGCGGTGGCAATAATCTAGGCAGTCCCCCCTTTGGTTTCTCTCCAATCCAGGGTGCTTCCGATTGGTTGAGGTGCGTAGGAGGGTGAGGCAATCCCGCGGCCAGGGTTTTATGGACGGGCGCGACAACAACCCCAGTTGGATCCGCGGTGGCTGCAACAGCCCGCGCCGAAGTATTTGGGGGTTTGGGGGAAGAGGAACAGTAGCCCAGGGTGGGTCCCACGCGCCAGCGGGGGATAAAGGGGACTGGCGCTCGCGAGGAAACTGACTTGCGGGTCCCACCGGTCAGCGAGAGTGAGGCCGCTGGGCTGATACGAAGTTGGGCTGAATTTGGTTCTAGGGGCCCAATACTAGTGATTTCCTTTCTCTTTTGCTTTTTCTATTTCTAGTTTATTTTCAAATTCAAGGATTCAAACTAAGTTTATATTTCTGGTTTGAACTTCAAATTTCTAAATATCAAACACAACCCTAATGAGGGTATAACTTCTACTATTTGCATTAATATTATTTTTCTTGCTATAGTGTATATTCTTTTCCTTCCCTTCTCTTTTCTTTTCTATTTTCACATTCTAATTTTCAAACTTAAACTTGTCTCACAAATTTGAATACAAATGCAGAAATACAAGAGCCTAGCATGGAATGCACATTTCTATATTTATTTATTTGTTATTTGACCAATATAATCCCCTTAACTGAATATGCACAATTGAAAGAAAATCAAATAATCTCCAAAGGTTCCATAGGCCCAAAACACTAAAATAATTATATTTATTTTATATATTTTTGCTGATACAATTTTTTGGCCTTTACATTTACTAAGCTTAAATACCCTAAAGTTATTAAATGATAATAAATTTGAAAAGTGTTGCATTAAATTTGCTGATACTTTTTCTTAGGATGGTTCATCTGATGTTGAGGTAAACGATCTTATTTCAAAATTAAAGATTAAAAATTCACTTTGCGGGATGGAGTATTTTCTGATTTGAGATTTTCGAGCAAATCATAGAGGTAGATTATTAACCTAATGTCTTCATTGCATATACAATATTGTTTACTATGTATATGATTGTTGCATTTGTCAAAAGAAGTTTTTAGTACCAAAATTATCAAAAAAACCATTCAACATGAACAATGGCTCAATAAAGGTTACACCATTTGGCGAATTTATACATCAAGAGGTTATTAGATGAGATTTGATAGTCGCATAGAGGGAGAGTGAATAGGCGAAACCTAAAATTGTCAACTTCAAACAACACTTGATCCCCAGTTAGCGGTTAGAACTAGATAAACAATAATCGGAGTATAGTACTAAGTTGAATAAAGCAAAAAGACGTAGTTAAGATGGAAATCAACACACATTTCTTCCTTGCAAGGAATTGCTTCTTTATGAGAACTTTAACTTGAAGCAACACAATGTAATATCAACAAAGAATAGCACAAGAAACTTAAGAGAGGGAGAAGACAAACAAATCACAAGCAATAAACACAAGAGGCACGAGTGATTTGTTTTACCAAGGTTCTGTTCACCAAGAACCTAATACCCGTTGAGGAGTCCACAAAGGATGGGTCTTTTCAACCCTTTCCCTCTCTCCGACGATCACCAAGACCGACGAGTGTTCCATCTTCTTTGTCAACAAAAGATCGAAGTCTTTGCAAGACCAACCACAAAGGTAAGGGGCTCTTGCTAGCTTTAGAAATCAATGGGAGTCAATACTCCACGCTAAAATGATCACAAGAGGTAGCACGTACTTTCTCTCAATGATTATCACAAGGCACTTTTGCCAAACACACACGAGTAGCGCTTTCTTGCTTGATCTCCCTTTTATGGTACTTGTGAGGCTTTGATGTGTGTAGAAGTGTTGCTCTAGTAGATAGGAGTGAATACCCAACTCTTGTGTATGATATGGATCAATGAATCATATGAATGGGATGGTTGGGTGGCTTTTATAGCCCGCAACCATCCATATAGCCATTATGGCGCATCTTCCAAACTGTGCACTCGCGGACGGTCTGCGACTAGGGACCAAATGGTCTGCGACCCTCCAACAATCGGATCTAACACTAGAACAGTTATGTATAACAACCGAACAGCTAGATCAATGACTGTCTTCCCTCGGTGATGACACACCAACGGTCTGCCCTTGGTCCTGAACGGTCCGCGCCAGCTCTAAAAATCCTTTTGCTCAACTTGTCACCTTTAGGTTGAAGGAAATTAACATAGGCGGACAGTCCACGATTTATAGCCGGACAATCTATGGTTTATAGTTTCTATCCAAAGTCATTGCGATGTGGCGGACGGTCCGTCGAAAGGGGCAAGATGGTACGAAGCCAAGTGGTATTTTCAAAAAGAGCTCCTGTCTGGGATAATCTACATTATCCTGGACAGTTCGCACTAGGGCCTCAGACGGTCCGTGCTTGGCGATTATAGAACTTGAGTTTCTGACTTGTCATTGATATTTGAACTATCTTTTCCGAGTTGCTTTGATTTGAACTTTAAGAGAGATCCTATGACTTAGACAAATATATCTAGTGGCTTTCCAACTAGTGTAACTAATGGATCTTGGACATTTTATTTCTTTAACTGGTATTCCTTCTTTTGCTCAAACAAGCTCCAAAATAGAGAGATGTTGATTCTGAGCTTCCTAACTTCTCTAGATGTATCAAAGGTTTCCTAGGGGAATTTAGAACTTATCCAAAGTGTAGAATTATTGGTAGTTTATCTATTCCATGTTTTACCCCTATTTGGTTGGATCTGAGCTGATTGTGCCTTATAAACTTAAATTGTTGAACTTATGAACCTATGAATCAAAGACTAGGCAAACTAGTTAGTCTGAATGGTTGTGATGGTCATCAAGCACAAAAATCATTACAAGAAATGGTTTAAGGCCATTTCCCTTTCCATCTTCCCCTTGTTTGGTGATTGATGCCAACACTAACCAAAGCAAATATAAAGTATGAAATTGTAACTAGTTTGCCATTGGTGAAGTGTCCATAAGTTTTTGAAATGAAAGAAGTCCTAATTGAATATGAGTTTTTTTACATACATTAACTTTTGCAAACGTTTGATAAAATAATTTCAACGTCATTTGCATCTGGCTGAAAGTACAAGAATAAAATTTTCAAAAGCAATACTAAGTTTTTAAAGAATTATGTCCCTTTTTCAATTGCTTTTGCTTTGGCCAATAAAAGCTCCCCCTGAATAAATTCTCCTCTTTGGCATAAACAAGTTTTGCTCCTCTTAGTTGTCAAGAAGTTTTTTATAAATGCAATAGTACCAATTTGGAAGATTATTTTTTCTATACAGGGTGGTGGTGTGGTCCTTTTGCTTTGGCCTAATACTTTCTCCCCTTTAGCATGAAGCACCAAAAACAGAGTAATTTTATATGTCCTTTACACAAATCACAGCCAATTGAGCTAACTAGTTTGCTAAGTGTTGATTTCAGGAACTCAAAAAATACTTCAAGAAAAATCAACCCTCAAAATAGCCCATCATGGACCGTCCAAGCCACTTAAGCGGACTATCTGGGAAAACGTAGATTATTCCTGATAGGAGCTCTTTTTGGAAATTACACATGTTCTCGGACTGCCCGGGCCCTTCCGGTGGACCGTCTGCGACACCTCGATGGACTTCAGACAAGAAATGTGCAAAATGCACATTTCTACTACGGACTGCCCGGAAGATAAATGAACACCGCTTGGCGCCATGTGCGGACCATCTAGTCTCAGACGCGTATTGTTCGCATGTTGAAAGAAAACCCGAAGGTGCTGGGTTCGGTAAATGATTTATAGCGCCCACGTGGACCGTCCGGGGGGCATGACCACACCGTTCGCAACAGGTTTATTTGACATCTGATGACACATTTAATGCGCTTATAGTCGTTGATATAGTCGTTACTGCTGACCATTGCAAATCCAACCATTGATGTACAGGGGTGGACCGTTTGGTGGAACGACACAGACCGTCCACGCTTGGCAGAAGAATGGCAAAATCTAGGAAGTGGTTGGTGGCTATAAATACTGAAAGTTGCCTAGAGGGGGGCGAATAGGGCGAATCTGAAATTTATAAACTTAAGCACAACTACAAGCCGGGTTAGCGTTAGAAATATGAACGAGTCCGAGAGAGAGGGTGAAAACAAATCGCGGGCAAATAAAGAATGAGACACGATGATTTGTTTTACCGAGGTTCGGTTCTTGCAAACCTACTCCCCGTTGAGGTGGTCACAAAGACCGGGTCTCTTTCAACCCTTTCCCTCTCTCAAACGGTCACTTAGACCGAGTGAACTTCTCTTCTCAATCAAACAGAACACAAAGTTCCCGCAAGGACCCCCACATAATTGGTGTCTCTTGCCTCGATTACAATTGAGTTTGATCACAAGAAGAATGAGAAAGAAAAGAAGCAATCCAAGCGCAAGAGCTCAAATGAACACAAATGTCGCTCTCTCTAGTCACTATTTGATTTGGAGTGATTCCGGACTTGGGAGAGGATTTGATCTCTTTGGTTGTGTCTAGAATTGAATGATATAGCTCTTGTAATGTGTTGATGGTGGAAAACTTGGATGCCATTGAATGTGGGGTGGTTGGGGTATTTATAGCCCCAACCACCAAAATGTGGTCGCTGGAAGGTTGTTGACGCATGGCGCACCGGACAGTCCGGTGCGCCAGCCACGTCAGCCAGCCGTTGGGTTCTGACCGTTGGAGCTCTGACAGGTGGGGCCTCTAGGCTGTCCGGTGGTGCACCGGATAGGTCCTGTAGACTGTCCGGTGCGCCAACTGCGCGTGCTCTATCCTCTGCGCGCGCAGGCGCGCATTAAATGCGTTGCAGTCGACTGTTGCGCGCGAAGTAGCCGTTGCTCCGCTGGCACACCGGACAGTCTGGTGAATTATAGCGGAGCGGCCTCCCATTTTCCCGAAGGAAGAAAGTTCAGCGTCGAGTGCCCTGGTGCACCGGACACTGTCCGGTGGTGCACCGGACACTGTCCGGTGCGCTAGACCAGGGTGCCTTTGGGTTGTCTTTTTCTCTCTTTGTTTGAACCCTTTTTGGTCTTTTTATTGGCTTATTGTGAACCTTTGGCACCTGTAAAACTTATAGACTAGAGCAAACAAGTTAGTCCAATTATTTGTGCTGGGCAATTCAACCACCAAAATCAATTGGGAAAAAGGTGTAAGCCTAATTCCCTTTCAATCTCCCCCTTTTTGGTGATTGATGCCAACACAAACCAAAGCAAGTATGGAAGTGCATAATTGAACTAGTTTGCATAATGTAAGTGCAAAGGTTACTTAGAATTGAACCAATAAATATTTTCATAAGATATGCATGGATTGTTTCTTTATTTTTAACATTTTGGACCATGCTTGCACCACATGTTTTGTTTTTGCAAAATCTTTTGTAAATTCTTTTCAAGGTCCTTTTGCAAATAGTCAAAGGTAAATGAATAAGATTTTTGAGAAGCATTTTCAAGATTTGAGATTTTCTCCCCCTGTTTCAAATGCTTTTTCTTTGACTAAACAAAACTCCCCCTCAATAAAATCCTCCTCTTAGTGTTCAAGAGGGTTTTAGATGTTAGTTTTTGAAGAGGGTGAACCAATTTGAAATTCTATCAAAAATAGGATACCAATTGAAAAATTCATCATTTCAAAACCTTTTCTTAACTTCAAATTTTGAAAATTTGGTGGTGGTGCGGTCCTTTTGCTTTGGGCTAATACTTTCTCCCCCTTTGGCATGAATCGCCAAAAACAGATACTTGAGTGAAATATAAGCCCTTTTAACTACTGTCTCCCCCTTTGGCGAACAAAATATGAGAGAAGATTATACCAAAGTTGGAGAGTTTGTCGGAGCGACGGCGAAGGATGAGTAATTTGATGGAGTGGAGTGGAAGCCTTTGTCTTCGCCGAAGACTCCAATTCCCTTTCAATCTATGACTTGGTTTGAAATACACTTGAAAACACATTAGTCATAGCATATAAAAGAGACATGATCAAAGGTATATTAAAGAGCTATGTGTGCAAAACATCAAAAGAAATTCCGAGAATCAAGAATATTTAGCTCATGCCTAAGTTTGTTAAAAGTTTGTTCATCCAGTGGCTTGGTAAAGATATCGGCTAATTGTTCCTTAGTGTTAATATATGCAATCTCGATATCCCCTTTTGTTGGTGATCCCTTAGAAAATGATACCGAATGGCTATGTGTTTAGTGCGGCTGTGCTCAACGGGATTATCCGCCATGCAGATTGCACTCTCATTATCACATAGAAGAGGAACTTTGGTTAATTTGTAACCATAGTCCCTAAGGGTTTGCCGCATCCAAAGTAATTGCGCGCAACAATGGCCTGTGGCAATATACTCGGCTTCAGCGGTAGAAAGAGCCACAGAATTTTGCTTCTTTGAAGCCCAAGACACCAGAGACCTTCCCAAGACCTGGCAAGTCCCCGATGTGCTCTTTCTATTAATTTTACACCCTGCCCAATCGACATCCGAATAACCAATTAAATCAAATGTGGATCCTCGAGGGTACCAAAGCCCAAACTTAGGAGTATAAACTAAATATCTCAAGATTCGTTTTACGGCCGTAAGTTGAGCTTCCTTAGGGTCGGCTTGGAATCTTGCACACATGCATACGGAAAGCATAATATCCGGTCGAGATGCACATAAATAGAGTAAAGAACCTATCATCGACCGATATACCTTTTGATCGACGGATTTACCTCCCGTGTCGAGGTCGAGATGCCCATTGGTTCCCATGGGTGTCTTGATGGGTTTGGCATCCTTTATCCCAAACTTGTTTAGAATGTCTTGAATATACTTCATTTGGCTAATGAAGGTGCCCTCTTGGAGTTGCTTCACTTGAAATCCTAAGAAGTACTTCAACTCCCCCATCATCGACATCTCGAATTTTTGTGTCATGATCCTACTAAATTCCTCACATGTAGATTCGTTAGTAGACCCAAATATAATATCATCAACATAAATTTGGCATACAAACAAATCATTGTCAAGAGTTTTAGTAAATAAAGTAGGATCGACCTTTCCGACTTTGAAGCCATTAGTGATAAGTAAATCTCTTAGGCATTCATACCATGCTCTTGGAGCTTGCTTGAGCCCATAAAGCGCCTTAGAGAGTTTATATACATGATTAGGGTACTCACTATCTTCAAAGCCGGGAGGTTGCTCAACATAGACCTCCTCCTTGATTGGTCCATTGAGGAAGGCACTTTTCACGTCCATTTGGTAAAGCTTAAAGCCATGGTAAGTAGCATAGGCAAGTAAAATGCGAATTGATTCTAGCCTAGCTACGGGTGCATAGGTTTCACCGAAATCCAAACCTTCGACTTGTGAATACCCCTTGGCCACAAGTCGGGCTTTGTTCCTTGTCACCACACCATGCTCATCTTGTTTGTTGCAGAAGACCCACTTGGTTTCTACAACATTTTGGTTAGGACGTGGAACTAAATGCCATACCTCATTCCTAGTGAAGTTGTTGAGCTCCTCTTGCATCGCCACCACCCAATCTGAATCTTGAAGTGCTTCCTCTACCCTGTGTGGCTCAATAGAGGAAACAAAAGAGTAATGTTCACAAAAATGAGCAACACGAGATCGAGTAGTTACCCCCTTTTGAATATCGCTGAGGATGGTGTTCACGGGGTGATCTCGTTGTATTGCTTGGTGGACTCTTGGGTGTGGTGGTCTTGGAACTTGTTCATCTTCCTCATCTTGATCACAGGCATCTCCCCCTTGATCATTGCTCTCCTCTTGAGGTGGCTCAACTTCTTGATCTTCTCCTTCATCATTTTGAGCCTCATCCTCATCTTGAGTTGGTGGAGATGCTTGCATGGAGGAAGATGGTTGATCTTGTGCATTTGGAGGCTCTTCGGATTCCTTAGGACACACATCCCCAATGGACATGTTCCTTAGCACGACACATGGAGCCTCTTCATCACCTAGCTCATCAAGATCAACTTGCTCTACTTGAGATCCGTTAGTCTCATCAAACATAATGTCACAAGAAACTTCAACTAGTCCAGAGGACTTGTTAAAGACTCTATATGCCCTTGTGTTTGAATCATATCCTAGTAAAAAGCCTTCTACAGCCTTAGGAGCAAATTTGGATTTTCTACCTCTTTTAACAAGAATAAAGCATTTGCTACCAAAGACTCTAAAATATGAAACATTGGGCTTTTTACCGGTTAGGAGTCCGTATGATGTCTTCTTGAGGATTCGGTGTAGATATAACCGGTTGATGGCGTAGCAAGCGGTGTTGACCGCCTCGGCCCAAAATCGATCAGAAGTCTTGTACTCATCAAGCATGGTTCTTGCCATATCCAATAGAGTTCGATTCTTCCTCTCCACTACACCATTTTGTTGTGGTGTGTAGGGAGAAGAGAACTCATGCTTGATACCCTCCTCCTCAAGGAAGCCTTCAATTTGATAGTTCTTGAACTCCGTCCCGTTGTCGCTTCTAATTTTCTTGATCCTTAAGCCGAACTTGTTTTGAGCCCGTCTCAAGAATCTCTTTAAGGTTTCTTGGGTATGAGATTTTTCCTGCAAAAAGAACACCCAAGTGAAGCGAGAATAATCATCCACAATAACTAGACAGTACTTACTCCCGCCGATGCTTATGTAAGCTATCAGGCCGAATAGGTCCATGTGTAGGAGCTCGAGTGGCCTATCGGTCGTCATGATGTTCTTGTGTGGATGATGAACACCAACTTGCTTCCCTGCCTGACATGCGCTACAAACCCTGTCTTTCTCAAAATGAACATTTGTTAGTCCCAAAATGTGTTCTCCCTTTAGAAGCTTGTGAAGATTCTTTATTCCAACATGTGCTAGTCGGCGATGACAGAGCCAGCCCATGTTAGTCTTAGCAATTAAGCAAGTGCCGAGTTCAGCTCTATCAAAATCTACTAAGTATAGCTGACCCTCCAACACTCCTTTAAATGCTATTGAATCATCACTTCTTCTAAAGACAGTAACACCTATATCTGTAAAAAGATAGTTGTAGCCCATTTTACATAATTGCGAAACTGAAAGCAAGTTATAATCTAAAGAATCTACAAGAAAAACATTGGAAATGGAGTGGTCAGGAGATATAGCAATTTTACCCAATCCTTTGACCAAACCTTGATTTCCATCCCCGAATGTGATAGCTCGTTGGGGATCTTGATTTTTCTCGTAGGAGGAGAACATCTTCTTCTCCCCTGTCATGTGGTTTGTGCACCCGCTATCGATGATCCAACTTGAGCCCCCGGATGCATAAACCTACAAAACAAATTTAGTTCTTGATTTTATGTACCCAAACGGTTTTGGGTCCTTTGACATTAGATACAAGAACTTTGGGTACCCAAACACAAGTCTTGGTGCCCTTGTGTTTGTCCCCAACATACTTGGCAACTACCTTGCCTGATTTGTTGGTTAGCACATAAGATGCATCAAAAGTTCTAAATGAAATGTTATGATCATTTGATGCAGCAGGAGTTTTCTTTTTAGGCAATCTAGCATGGGTTGATTGCCTAGAACTAGATGTATCACCCTTATACATAAAAGCATGATTAGGGCTAGAGTGAGACTTCCTAGAATGAATTCTCCTAATTTTGCTCTCCGGATAACCGGCAGGGTACAAAATGTAACCCTCGTTATCCTGAGGCATGGGAGCCTTGCCCTTAACAAAGTTAGATAATCTTTTAGGAGGGGCATTAAGTTTGACATTGTCTCCCTTTTGGAAGCCAATGCCATCCTTGATGCCAGGGCGTCTCCCACTATAGAGCATGCTTCTAGCAAATTTAAAATTTTCATTTTCTAAGTCATGCTCAGTAATTTTGGCATTAAGTTGAGCTATGTGATCATTTTGTTTCTTAATTAAAGCTAGGTGATCATGAATAGCATCAACATTAATATCTCTACATCTAGTACAAATGGAAACATGCTCAACGGTAGATGTAGAGGGTTTGCAAGTTTTTAGTTCAACAATCTTAGCATGTAAAATGTCATTTTCGCTTCTAAGACTGGAAATGGAAGCATTGCAAACATCTAAGTCTTTAGCCTTAGCAATTAATTTTTCATTATCATTTCTAAGGCTAGCAAGAGAGATATTCAATTCTTCAATCTTAGCAAGTAAACTAACATTATCATTTCTAAGATTGGGAATTGAAACATCACTAACATTAGAATCAACCTTAGCAATTAATTTAGCATTTTCATTTCTAAGGTTGGCAATAATATCATTACAAGTGCTTAGCTCACTAGATAATTTTTCACATTTTTCTACTTCTAGAGCATAAGCATTCTTAACCTTAACATGCTTCTTATTTTCCTTAATTAGGAAGTCCTCTTGGGTGTCCAAGAGTTCATCCTTCTCATGAATAGCACTGATTAATTCATTTAATTTTTTCCTTTTGTTGCATGTTAAGATTGGCAAAAAGGGTGCGCAAGTTATCCTCCTCATTTTCACTAGAATTGTCTTCATCACTAGAGGATGCATATTAGTGGAGGATCTTGATTTTACCTTCTTCCTTTTGCCGTCCTTTGCCATGATGCACTTGTGGCCGACATTGGGGAAGAGGAGCCCTTGGGTGACGGCGATGTTGGCGGCGTCCTCATCGGAGGAGGAGTCGGAGGAGCTCTCGTCGGAGTTCCACTCGCGGCACACATGAGCATCGCCGCCCCTCTTCTTGTGGTACCTCTTCTTTTCTCTCCCCTTTCCCTTCTTGTCGTCGCCCCTGTCACTGTCACTAGATAGTGGACATTTTGCAATAAAATGACCGGGCTTACCACACTTGTAGCAAACTTTCTTGGAGCGGGGCTTGTAATCCTTCCCCCTCCTTTGCTTGAGGATTTGGCGGAAGATCTTGATGATGAGCGCCATTTCCTCGTTGTCGAGCTTGGAGGCGTCGATGGGTAGTCTACTTGATGTCGATTCCTCCTTCTTCTCCTCCGTCGCCTTGAATGCGACCGGTTGTGCTTCGGGCGTGGAGGTGCCGTCGTGCTCGATAATTTTCTTTGAGCCTTTGATCATCAACTCAAAGCTCACAAAGTTTCCTATTACTTCCTCGGGAGACATTAGTGTATATCTAGGATTACCACGAATTAATTGAACTTGCATAGGGTTAAGGAAAACGAGTGATCTTAGAATAACCTTAACCATTTCATGGTCATCCCATTTTTTGCTCCCGAGGTTGCGCACTTGGTTTACCAAGGTCTTGAGCCGGTTGTACATTTCTTGTGGCTCCTCCCCTTGGCGAAGCCGGAAGCGACCGAGCTCCCCCTCGATCGTCTCCCGCTTGGTGATCTTGGTCACCTCGTCTCCTTCGTGCGCGGTCTTTAGCACGTCCCAAATCTCCTTTGCGCTCTTCAACCCTTGCACCTTATTATACTCCTCTCGACTTAGAGAGGCGAGGAGTATAGTTGTGGCTTGGGAGTTGAAGTGATGGATTTGTTCGACCTCCTCCGAGTCGTAATCCTTATCTCCCTTCTTTGGTACCTGCACTCCATACTCAACAATATCCCATATGCTTTTGTGGAGTGAGGTTAGGTGATGCCTCATTTTATCACTCCACATAGAATAATCTTCACCTTCAAACATAGGTGGTTTGCCTAATGGAACAGAAAGTAATGGAGTGCGTCTAGAAATGCGAGGATAGCGAAGGGGCATCTTACTATACTTCTTGCGCTCATGGCGCTTTGAAGTAGTGGAGGCCGATTCCGAGCCGGAGGTGGAGGGTGACGAAGAGTCGGTCTCGTAGTAGACCACCTTCTTCATCTTCTTCTTCTTGTAACCCATTCGATGGGACTTGATGGAGGAAGAGGATTCCTCCTTGTGCTTGTGGGTGGACTCCCTTGAGTGTGTTCTCCCCGAGCTTGCGGACTTGTCGCCGGTCCCGAGATCCCTCTTGGCGGATGCTCCCGACATCACTTCGAGCGGTTAGGCTCTAATGAAGCATCGGGCTCTAATACCAATTGAAAGTCACCTAGAGGGGGGGGGGGGGTGAATAGGGCAAATCTGAAATTTATAAACTTAAGCACAACTACAAGCCGGGTTAGCGTTAGAAATATGAACGAGTCCGAGAGATAGGGTGAAAACAAATCGCGGGCAAATAAAGAATGAGACACGATGATTTGTTTTACCGAGGTTCGGTTCTTGCAAACCTACTCCCCGTTGAGGTGGTCACAAAGACCGGATCTCTTTCAACCCTTTCCCTCTCTCAAACGGTCACTTAGACCGAGTGAGCTTCTCTTCTCAATCAAACGGAACACAAAGTTCCCGCAAGGACCACCACACAATTGGTGTCTCTTGCCTCGATTACAATTGAGTTTGATCACAAGAAGAATGAGAAAGAAAAGAAGCAATCCAAGCGCAAGAGCTCAAATGAACACAAATGTCGCTCTCTCTAGTCACTATTTGATTTGGAGTGATTCCGGACTTGGGAGAGGATTTGATCTCTTTGGTTGTGTCTAGAATTGAATGCTATAGCTCTTGTAATGTGTTGATGGTGGAAAACTTGGATGCCATTGAATGTGGGGTGGTTGGGGTATTTATAGCCCCAACCACCAAAATGTGGCCGTTGGAAGGCTGTTGACGCATGGCGCACCGGACAGTCCGGTGCGCCAGCCACGTCAGCCAGTCGTTGGGTTCTGACCGTTGGAGCTCTGACAGGTGGGGCCTCTGGGCTGTCCGGTGGTGCACCGGACAGGTCCTGTAGACTGTCCGATGCGCCAACTGCGCGTGCTGTGTCCTCTGCGCGCGCAGGCGCGCATTAAATGCGTTGCACTCGACCGTTGCGCGCGAAGTAGCCGTTGCTCCGCTGGCACACCGGACAGTCCGGTGAATTGTAGCGGAGCGGCCTCCCATTTTCCCGAAGGTAGCAAGTTCAGCGTCGAGTTCCCTGGTGCACCGGGCACTGTTCGGTGGCACACCGGACAGTCCGGTGCGCCAGACCAGGGTGCCTTTGGGTTGTCTTTTGTTCTCTTTGTTTGAACTCTTTCTTGGTCTTTTTATTGGCTTATTGTGAACCTTTGGCACCTGTAAAACTTATAGACTAGAGCAAACTAGTTAGTCCAATTATTTGTGCTGGGCAATTCAACCACCAAAATCAATTAGGAAAAAGGTGTAAGCCTAATTCCCTTTCAAATACAACCTCAACCAACTCCATTCAATCATCCAAGCACTCCAACTCCCACATTTTTGCAAAGAGCTAGACTTCACTCCAAAGCCTCACTCAAGCATCAAAGATCCTCCAAGTGCAACAATTGTGATTGTATTCATTATTGATTAAGTTCCTTGTTGGAGATTCTAGAGAGTGTGAGCTAATGTTTCATTTGTCGCTTTTTGTTGCTTGGTTTCTTGATCGTGCTTTCTTCACCTCCTTCTAAACTTTCATTGACTTGTAAAGCTAGCAAGAGAGGCCTAAGTGTGTGGTGATCCTTGTAGAGTCTAAGTGATCCTCGAAATTAAGAAGCACTCAACTGTTCTAAGTGACAGTTTGAGGGAAATGGTTAAAAGAGACCCAGCCTACGTGGCCTCCTCAACATGGAGTAGGTTCTTAGAAACCGAACCTCAAGAAACAAATCTTCGTGTTCATTTGTGTTGATCATTACTTTGCGATTTGATTCTTCCTCTCCCCTCTCTCTAATTCTCTTTCATGCGATCAATTTGAGTTGGCTCCCAAAGTTATCCTCAATTAATTAGGCAACTCTAAGCAAGAAGAACTTCCCTTCCGCACTCCGATTTCATTATTACTCGTTCTAACGCTAACCTCAGGTGAAGTTTGTGTTCCAAGTTTATAACTTTCAGGTTTCACCTATTCACCCCCTCTAGGCGACTTTCAATTGGTATCAGAGCTTGGCACTTCATTAGAGTATAAAACTCAAAGTGATGTCGAGTGAACACGCCAATAAAGAGGAGATACCTATCGGGGAAACGCTCGAAGGCAAGACGTCGCCAAAGGAGATTAAGATATCCGGCGACAAGCACAAGGAGCACAATGAAGAGTTTGCCGGCTCCACTAAGTCGCACAAGAAGAAAGATGACAAGAAGAAGAGGATGAAGAAAGTGGTCTACTACGAGACTGACTCCTCCACACCATCGACATCGGACGCCGAGTCAACCTCCTCCAAGCACCAAGAATGCAAAAAGAGTAACAAAATTACTTTTCGTTATCCTCTCATTTCTAGACATGTCAATCTCATTTTGGTTCCCTTAGGCAAACCACCACATTTTAATGTTGAAGACTATTCTATGTGGAGTGATAAAATGAGGAACTATCTAACATCAGTCCACGAAAGTATTTGGGATATTGTTGAGTTTGGTGCACAAGGTCCACAGGTTGGAGAAGAAGGCTATGATTCGAATGAAGCCACCCAAATTCGGCGCTTCAACTCACAAGAAACCATACTTCTCACTTCAATGTGTTGAAAGTAATACAACAAGGTGCAAGGGTTGAAAAGCGCCAAGGAAATTTGGGACGTTCTCAAGACAACACATGTGGATGATCGCATCACCAAGATCATAGAGGGAGACAGTCCAGGGAGAACTGTAACACCCCTGTTGTTTAGCATACTCATACATGACATGTGCATCATGAAAGCATTATCATAAGCATCATCAATCATTTCACCACCCACATTAGAATCTTAAACTGTCACTAATTGTTGTGAAGTGAACTCTTGCTTGAACCAATAGGAGGCCTAGGTTTCATAGCCATAGATTATTATGGAGTGTTAGTGTGTGTGAATAAATCCACCTAGATAATTTAGACTGGTAATGGTTGATCTTTCAACTCTTGAGTTCATATGATGATAATTTCTTAAACTATATGTGATGATGTGATTTAGTGAATGTTGTGCTTGACAAATGAAATTCTCTTAAAAACCAAAACTTAGGAAGCATTTGACTTCTAAAAAAATTAATTATAAGAATTCAAATCCCAAAATAAATGAAGCTTAACCAAGAATGAAAGATTGGGAAATGGGTTAAAGAAATGGGAACAACCTTGATTTTTCTAATTCTAATCTTGTACCTCTTTTCAAACGCCAGCATGTTCAAATAGAAATAATCTTCAAATCACATTGCCCCAATTACAAAAGTTTTAGATAATTACTTAGGGCACACCCTATAAAAAGTTGGCAAACTTTCGAAGTAGTTTGACATAGTTAGACAGTCAGTTTCCAATGTTTTGCGCAGTGCTGAGAAACCAAAGTTTGGAGGTTTGTAATTCAAAATCTAGCAGCTAAACCACCCTAATACCTATAGAAAAGTTGTAGCCGGTAGAGGAGAGCAGACTGGTGGAGCTGGACGACATTTCATTCTCCCGTTTTGTCTCAACTGCGTCTGCAAACCGAGTAGACAACAACTGCCATGTGTCGCTCGCGTGGACTCGTGGACGCCGCACCTTCTCCTCGCGCGTGGGCAAGTGCAGCAGCCGCGCCTGGCTTCATTTGGTCGGGCACTCCATCGCGCTCTCACTCCCTCCCTCTACTCTTGTCTCGCTCTCATATCTTCTTCCACCCGACGTCGACCGCCATGGCCAACGCGAGCTAGCTCATGCCCACGCCTCCACTGACCACCGTTGTCCACAAACCAAGCCGCAACCACTTCGTCATCAAGTGCGCAAACCTCATAGCCTTTTCCCTAGCCGAAGGACTTCGGAGCTTCGCCGTCGACGTTGTCGTGCTTCGGTTCCTGTGTGACGAGCATGGATCGAGCGCCTCCGTCCACGAACCGTCGAGCCGAAAGCACCATTGACCGCCCCTATTCGCCACCTCGCCTAGCTATCTCCACCGCCGGTAAGCCATCATCTGAGCCGCGCGTTCTTCCCTTTCTCTCTCTGTTTTGAGGAAGAAGACAGACCTCGCGCTCGAATAGGCTAGAACCTGAGGGTTTTCCTGTAAACTATCATAGACTCGGTGCATGGTGACCGAGGACCTTGTGGTAGCAGTCTGCAGATAGTTGGAACCCGAGGGCTAACATGCAACGCGGTTTTTCTGTTTTCTTTTTTCCTTTTTGGTTTAAAATGCAGAGAACCTTGAAAAATCCATAACTCGAGTTTTTGAACTCGAAAAATGGTGAAGTAATATTTGTAGGACTCCTCAGGGGGAGATCTACAGTTTAAAAATGTTGCATGTCAAGGTTTGAATGTTTTTGTACACGGCTTGAATTTAAGTATGAAAACCGAGTTTCTCTATAGGTAACAAAATAAATAAATCCGATGCTAGAAAAATAGGAGCACAATTTTTATTAGGTTCCCTTAATCATGGTCTACCTGTGATAAATAATTTGGGGGTATGTTTAGTTGATTAACTTATGTTTATGGATTAAAAGGTTAAGTTGCTCATTCCTTAGAAATTAGAAAATAAATAGCAAAACCTATAATATTGTTGTGAAACTTTTTGTGAGCAAATTATGTGTCATCAATCACCTCTGTAATTAAATTGAACCAGCAGTCATGTGGAAAATTTTTGGATAATGAATTAAATACAGAAAATGTTGCTTTCTTTAGAAAACCATGGAAAAAGATTTATAGAGGAAATATCTGTCTAAATTTTTATGACATGTTAGGTCAAGTAGGGTATAGGAAAAATGTGGCATTGACTGTTTGACTGGTTTAGTAATGGAAAGTAGTTTAAATTATTTCTACACCATTTCTTGTTATTTTTGTGCAGTCAAAAGCATTGGTCCAAAACCATTGAAATTTCTGTGGTAAAGTATGGTAGAGGAATACTATATGCTAGAATTTTTGTAATAAATTTTGAAGTAATCGAGTGGTAGTCTCAATATAAGTCCAACTAAATGGTATGCAAAAGTTTAAATAATTACGCGAACTTCTAGTTCAATAGTGAGTTAGTCTGAAATAACTCAGGATGCTAATTACTATTGAGATAGTGAGAATTTGAACAAATCCCTCTCATCAAGAAATAACTAACCTCAAAAAGAAAAGGGGGGCTAAATGAAGAATATTGCTTAGTGTGTCTACACCTACAGGTGTAAGGTAATCCGAAATGTATTATAAGACAACTTGTATTAAGTTGTGTGGATTCTTTAAGTAATAGCCAGGACCAACCATTAAAAGACAGACTATATGTTCTTGGATAATGTAGACTATCTTGTAGAAACCCTTATGTAATAAATCAATTTAATATACATACACATTACATGCACCCATACGCATCATACACCTGTTGCATGAAGCATCATGTATCCTCATACTGTATCCATATATCATACAGGATCGCATGAAGAAGTACCAGTGGCAGGGATGGATCCGGATATTTATTCGGATGTCATTTTTTTGGTCTTCTTTCTTCGATTGTCAACAACTAACATATAGAATTTGCTATGTAAATTTATATTCTTGTTTTTAGCTTTGAGGCTATTAAACTTCACAAAAAATAAACATTAAATTCATTCTATATCTTTTTAAATAATTCATATAAAATTTGGATGTCTATCCGAATACAGATTCAGATGTTTTTCACCTTTTTTGTTGTAGGGAGAAAATAATGTACATAAAAAATTATATAAAAATTTATTTATATACTTCATAATATTCTTAATAATATTGCCGAAATTAACTTTAAATTCTATGTATATCTACGCTAAAATATTAGATTTGTGATACAAGTCGGATGTTTTAGGAACATCCCTAACTAGTGGGGATTATCGAGGAGCTGCCAGGAATTCTCGTGGAAGAGGGTGAACCCGAAGCTAAAGCTCAGGAGTGTCCTAATCACCACCCAGTTCCTTCGAGAAAGGCGAGCCCCGGCATCTAATTTCCTATATTAGCAATACTTTAATTTATTCACTGCCTACCTATATTGTTGCATTAGGTATAGGAGTTGATTGCAACCAATTGCTGCATATACCCTTGAATTCTTGTTTACCCTATCCTTGCCACCTATTTAAAGTAAGCACACTTAAATGCTTAGGCCTGCTTAGACGGTAGAAGTCGGGTGATTTCCTGTCACCTGCGAGATATAGGTGATTTCTTATGCTTGATTGGGATAAATCTTTGGGTAATATCCGTGATGGAAATAAAGATTTAAGATGAGATCGGGCGGACTCTTATGGGCGCCATGTAGGTCGTAGTGATCCCGCCTGTGTCTATTAAGGACCGTACTGTTGTGGTCCCTCGAGTCATGTTGAATTTATGCCTATACACTTAGCTGGCCGGATAATTCGTTCCGACCGTGAAGCCAAAACACCATTCCAGCCAGATTCGACCTTGCGGTGCACCTACTGGTGTGGTTGAGGAGTGATGGGGACACGACGAGATGACCCATGGTGGATGGTATGCCCTAACCCTCTGGTAGTCGGGTGGTTCCAGGGTATGGTGGCCCCTGTGGAATCCGAGATGTGCAGCAAGGCTGCTACTAGAATGAGTGTAGTGGTGATTGTATCTCACGAATTTGTGTTAGGAGTACCCGCCAGCGGGTTAGTAAACGATTTGAATCGCCATCGCTCCTGGATAGTGAGCACTTGACTTGAGTTATCTCATCGTAGTAAGAACTACACTTCATATGAGTTGATGATAAGGATATAAAATGGGGTTAATCCAAACTATGCTTAAGGGATGGGAGAGCTTGTTGTGATAACTTTGATTAATCTCTCTTAACTTGATTCTTCACTAAAGCTATAATTAGACATGCAACAAATGTGATAATGAATATTTAGAGAATCAGGTACAACCTAGTCTGCAGCAAATTAGGTATTAATTCTGACATGCTAAAATGGAGTAATGAATCGATAATCCCCTTTAAGTTGTTAATAACTTCCATAACTCTTGTTACTCTTGTAAATCAAAGAGCCAACTCCAGATATACCTTGAAGTCTTTTACTTTCTTATTTCCTAGTTTTGGACGTGTTAGTCTAGCTGAGTACATTCCAGTACTCAGGGTGCTATTCCCAATGATTTGTTGCAGATGGTCAGATGTACTACAGGTACTGCGAGCACTACTTATACCCGACTACGAGAGATGACTAAGCCCAGGGCAGGGATTCCCCATTCTCGTCTCATGCTTTTGGTGGGTTAACATACCTAATGTTGGCACAGTATTTCCAAAACACCGCCGGTGTTGTGGGTGCTAGTTAAATAAATGCTTCCGATAAACTTATCACTTCGGTGAATGCTACTTGGAGTTATTTGGGGCCTACGAGCCACCTATATTGTAATAACTCTACGTACTCCGATTTATGTTGAAAACTCTATGGAATGTTGTAACACTCCATGCAGTGAATGTCAATTCATTACAATCTTGGTTGTGAAGGAAAAGTTTGAGATCCTTCGTGATTTCACTATACCCTGGGTTTATATGGGCTTAAGTGTGAGATAATCACTATGGGGCAGGTGGTTTGCATACTTGATCTCTTATAAATCTGGTCGATTTACCGCAAGAACTTGGTCGGTTCACCCTCAACAAAAGGAGAAGAGCCACAAGCCATATACAATCGACTCAAGACAATGGTGAACCAAGTCCGCAACCTTAGGAGCACCAAGTGGGACGACCACGAAGTCATCAAGCTTATCCTAAGGTCACTTGTTTTTCGTAACCCTACTCAAGTGCAACTATTCCGTGAAAATCCAAGGTACAAAAAGATGTCCCCCGAGGAGGTGATTCGAAAGTTTGTGAGCTATGAGCTTATGGTCAAAGACTTCGAACACATTGTAAAGTTGTAGCAAGGATCCACCTCCACCTCCGAGCCTCAACTCGTTGCATTCAAGGCAAGGTAGAAAAGAAGGAGGAAACCACACCAAGCAAAGAGCCTCAAATCGACACCTCCAAGCTCAACAATGAGAAGATGACCCTCATCATCAAAAGCTTCTGACAAATCCTTCGGCAAAGAAAGGGAAAGGATCAAAAATCCTATTCCAATAGGGTTTGCTATCAGTGTGGTAAGTTTGGTCATTATATTGCTAAATGTCTATATGTAAGTGATAGTGACAGGGACGAGGACAAGAAGGGAATGCAGAAGATGGAGAAGAAGAAGTACTATCACAAGAAGTGCGGTGAGGCACATGTTGTGAGAGAATGGGACTCCATGAGAGATCCAACAACGACAAATATGCCACCAACATTGTCGTCAAAAAGGGACTTCTCTTCCCCAACATCGGCCACAAGTGTCTCATGGCCAAGGAGGGCAAAAGAAAGGTACAACCTAGAACCACCCCAAATATACTACTTCCGATGATGAGGGTGATTCTAGTGATAATGAAGAAGACTTGTCTATGCTTTTCAAAGGCTTTAACCCTAGCCTAATTAAGAAAATAAATGAATTACTAAACTCCATTAATAAAAAATATGATGTCATAGAATGCCAAGAAGGGTTGCTCACTAAGGAACATGACAAATATGTTAAGCTAAAAAGGTCTTAGCTCATGAAAAGGAAAAATGGAAGAATTTGACTAATGAGCTAAAATTTTGCAATGATTCAATTTCCTGTCTTAAATCTGAGAATTTAAAATTAATTGCTAAGATTGAGGAATTGAATGCTTGCCATGTCCCTACATCTACCGTTGAGCATGTTACTATTTGTACTAGATGTAGAGATATTGATGTTGATGCCATTAGTGATCACATTGCTTTAATTAAAGAACAAAATTATCACATAGCTAAGTTGGATGCTAAAATTGCCTAGCATGAACTTGAAAATGAGAAATTTATATTTGCTCGTAGCATGCTTTATAATGAAAGATGACCTGGCATTAAGGATGGTGTAAGGAAAATGGACCCTGGGCCATTTGGCTCAATAGGTTTTGATGTTTGATGATTAACACAACCTGTGGACTAATGTGTTTGCTAGTGTTTATGTTTGTAGTTTATAGGATGCGAAGAGGATTAGACTAAGGCAATGAGGATGCAACACCTCAAAAGAAGACATAAAAAGAAGCATAGAAGTCCAAGACTCAAGAACAAAAGAATCAGCGAAGAAATCCAAGAAAAGGGCAGCCAGCCAACGCCTGGTGGCGCATCGGATAGTGCACAGTGCCTATCCTGTGTGCACCGAACTGTCCGATGGAACAACCGGACAGTCTGCGCAAAAGGGCCCGCAGACAGGCGCCCTTGGGCTGTAGCACTGGACTGTCCGGTGTACACCGGACAGTCAGGCAACAGTTGGATCCAACGGTCGACTGCTGTAGACCCAACGGTCGGCTGACGTGGCAGGCGTCAGACTGTCCAGTGTGCCCGTCGATAGAAAGTTGCTGCTTTCTGTCCAACGGCTAGAAATAGGGTTGGGGCCTATAAATACCAACCCAATCGTCCATTTCAAGGTGTGGGAGCCGAAGCAACATACCAAGGCATATAGTAGACATTCCCAAGTGCTTATACACCCAAGTGCTTAATAGAATCACTCGGTGATTAGCGTAGGTGCTTTGCGAAGTGCTTAGGTTAGTTAGACCGCTTTAGCGCTTGCTCTAGGTGAATCCTAGTTAGTTGAGTGAGTTTAGATAAACCACACAACCCCTCGGCTCTTGCACGAGCCGTTGTAATTGTACTGAGTGGGGCAAGAGTCTTGCGAGACCGTGACAACCGCGTTTGTGTCACGGCTGCCACCGTGTATCAGAGGGAACGAGGCTCGTGGTGTTTTCAGCCGGAAGCTCGATAGTGGAGACGACAGGGAGCGTCCAAGAGGAGCCGGAAGCGGAGCACCACTTGTGCGTGGAGAAGTCCCACGACTCTCTACGAAGTTACTCGACCGTGGTGCTTGGCCCTCGCATGGGCTTCCCTTTGCGTAGGTGCACCAACAAGGATTAGTCGGGACCTTGCATGGTTCTGGATACCTAGGTAAAAATACCGACGTCATCCACGAGAGTTTGCATATCTACCTTGCTCTTTAGCTTCCGCATTTATATTAAGCATTTAAGTGTCAATCTTGTCTTTATACTTATATTGTTTAGGATTGGAATTTAGATATTGCGATAGAGATAGCAACACTTAGACAAAATCTAGTTTGCATATTTTAGTTTGATTATTTGCATAGCTTTTTCTCTAGGGATTTATTTGTGGCCTAGTTTAGTGAAAGTTTTAGAAGTCCTAATTCACCCCCTCTCTTAGGCGTCACTTGTTTCCTTTAATTGGTATCAGAAGCTGGTTTGACTCATTTGAAACGCTTTAGCTTCACCGTTAAAAGAGCCGACACTTTTTTGAGAAAGGGGATGGTGTAACCCCTAGATTTGGGGGTATAAAATTTCTTTCTAAATATCTACCAAATTCAGATGTTACTCTTGTATCTCTCTAGTCTCTCTCTCTCTCTTTTCCTTTTGGTTAGAATTAGGTTAATTAAGAGAGGAGTTAATTATTTATTTGGTCAAAACAATGTAAGTCATGAATTGATGCATCATGTTGAGTCCAAGATATTATTTGAATTGATGCACATGTTTGACTTGGTTTGAATTTGAAACTTGGTTTGAATTTGAATTGAAAACCCTAGAGAAAATAAAATAGAAAAGCAATTAGACATTCTAGGGAAATAGAAAATCCTAATTCAGCCCAGCTAGCCCAAGCCGGCCCAGCTTCACGCGCGCGTTCACTCTGTCTGACCGGTGGAGCCCACCCGTCAGCGGTAGTTTTCGCGCCCGCACGCCCTCTCCCTCCCTCTCTCTGCCGCTTGGGTCCCGCTTGTCGGCGCGTTCCTTCGCGCATCTGCGTGCCTGAGCCACTGTCTGGCGGGCCCCGCTTGTCAGCCCTCTCACCCTCCTCTAACTTCCAATCCGCGCACCCGCCATGGCCGCGCCCACGTCCGCGTGAATTCCGACCACCACCACGCGCCCAACCCCTACTCAAGCCCCCTTCCGTTCGCTCTGCCATTTCCCCCACTCGCATACGCCCCAGCTCGCCTTCGCTCATATGTCGTTCCTTCTTAGAGCTCTCAGAAGACCGCCACCGCTCGCCGTGCCCGCGCGCCCGTTCCACCGTCACCATGTGGGCTTCATCATGCCTTTCGCCTCGGTGCCCACAACTTGAGATGCGCCTCAATTTACTCTCTCCCTCTCAGGTTCCCTCTGCCCATGCTCGCTGGAGCTTCCCATGCGCAGCCGGAGAGCCGCCAACGATGACCCAAGCCCTTGTCGTGTCCCTGTCGCCATTCAAGGGTCCCAGAGTCTTCTCTCGAGGTAAGCAACCTAGCCCCGCCCCTATTTCCCCCTTGATTGCCCTCGGTCATCCGCGATTGCTCGCCAGAGTAGTGTTGCGCCACCGCCGAGCCGCCTCGCTGTGAACCGCCCCCTCCAGCGCCATTGTGTCGGTGCTATGCCCTGAGCCGAGTTCGCCGCACTCCCCTGAATTCCCCAAGCCCTTCCCGGTGTCCCAGCGGGCCCTAGCGCGCTCACGCCCTCGTCTCCGGTGGGCCTCCACTGTGGACGCGAGTGGTGCCACCGCTGGCGGCCGAGGGACCTGGCCGATTCGATCCCAGGCGTCTGTCTAAGATCAGGCGGCCCGGATCTAATCAAACCTAATCTAATACCAACCGTATGATTCGCACCCGACCGCTCGGATTCGCGCCCTCAACCGCGCTCTGCCCCTGGTCCCCACCGGTCAGCGCCTGCGCCCTATGGTGCTGGGCCCGATTGGTCAGCCCGCCTCCCTCCTCAGTCGCTTACACCGCTGGCTCACCTATTAGCGCTCGCTCGTTCGCACGCGCACGCTCGTCCGCAGATGTAATCTTAGCCGTTCATCTGTGATCGAGCGGTCAAGATTGTCCGATCCCCTTTGGTTTTCGGTTTTGTAAAAAGGACCCTTAGTTCTCGGGTAATAGGACCCGCCGTCCCTAGGCTTTGCGCGCAGGCCCCTGGACTATTATAAACAGACCCCTACTCTTTTAAATAATCATATATTTGGACTTAATTTTGTATTTCAAACTTCAAAACTTGTTTATTTCATATCTTTTTCATATGAACTCCAAATTTAGTGATTCAAATTGCAAAATGTTCATAGGAATATTCTTAGTTCAAATAAATTATGTTCATCCACAGTCTGTGCACTTTAAGTTTATACCTAGACTATAGGTTAGTTTAGGTAATGATTTATTTGTTTAATAAAATAAATAAAAAGGAAACCCTAATGGTACTTTGATGTTTAATTTTGTGAGATTAATAATATGCCATGTGTGAATTGATCCCTGGTATAATTTTTTGTGTGTCACTAAAATTAGTAGATCTAAGTTATGTAATCCATAATGTCCAGGGAATCATTAATTTCTAAAATACATTGATCCCTAGCACTTAGGTTTACCTTTTGAGTTTATAATGTCCTATCAAATTTGTGTCCACTTGGTTGCTTATGTTTGGTGTATTGTTCATTTGTTGTTATTCAAATGTATTGAATGTATGATCACTTTATTTAGACAACGAGCAGCCCGTGGTTTCTGAGTGTGTTGCCAAAGATCATCCTGAGCAACAACCTGGTGAAGGCAAGTGTCCTCTGACCTATTATGTCATACTTACTTTATAATTCGCTGTCCCGCATTACTTAATCGAAACCTAAGGATTGACTAGCTTTGTATTTACCTTTTCCTTGATTACCTTTTGGGTTACTATGGTTAGCTTACGCTATTGCTTTAACTTAATCAATGAACATGATGTGAATATTTATGATACGATGATGTTATCCCGATGATGATCTTGTGATAATTTAGGGGACTCAGGCCATTTTCCTGAGTACCTCTCCGTAAGGACCTGTTCATGGAGTGACCACCCGGGTTAACAGTGCAACCATGAGGGTGGAATGGGACGCCCTTAGCTGATTAATTAGATGAACCAGGGGGTGTAGTTGGAATTGTTTGAGGGCTATCAATGGGGGCTGGGGCGTAGTGCTCGCTCTACCAAGGGGGGTGCAGAGGTTCATTCGATTTGGTTTTATTAGTCACCTACCTTGGGGAGGCGTACTGCGTTTGCACGACTGGCAAAACCTAACGAGCAACTATGCACTAGGGGAGTCTTTGTAAAGGCAACATAGTGTATCCCTGGCCATTCACCTTGGTAGTGAAGATCGGGTCTGTACAACCCAGGCTGGAAAGAGATCACGACTCGTGGGTAAAGTGTGCAACCTCTGTAGAGTGTTAGAAATTGGTATATCAGCCGAGCTCACAGTTAAGAGCAGCCTTGGGATCCTCTTTGATTAGAAGAACTTTGGTTACTTTTATAATGATGGTTAATAATGATGGTTATAATTTTGATCTCTAGTATTTCCTCTTGGAAGGAGTACATTTGGGTAATAACTGGGTTATTACTAAAACTTGGCTCTACTAATAGTAATAAATACTTGACCAACTAAAAGCAACTGCTTAACCTTAACTCCACATACAGCTAGTCCACTTTAGCCAAACATGACATTTGTTGACTACGTTGATGTGTACTAACCCATGTGTTGGGGACTTGTTCTCAAATGCTATGAGTTAATAACAAGGCAACACAAAATGTTAATGGTTAAAGACCTTCGTCCTTTGAAGCATTATCTCCCTTAGGATATAATGATCTTTAGACGAAGGTTATGAAGGAGGTACCTTCATCATCTCAGTATATAGTAAAGAAAGTAGCAGCATATGAAACATGGAAAATAACATGAATAATTATATGACATCATCAGAACATTTTTATTATCTTATCACAAATAAACATGAAGAGTATCGAATTACATTTATACCTTCGGCTTGACAAAAGGTAAAAATCCAAGCGTGACGTGCGAGTGAATACAAGTCAGCGTGAACAGTACGGTGTTACTGTTCATCTGTTTATAGGCACAGGCCGCAGCCTGTGTAAAATTACATCCATGACCTTTATGTTTACTATTGACTTAAGGACAATCTATCGAGGACTAAATAGCCTTTTCCTCTTTAAGTCGGTTCCATCTTCCGCTACTAAGCCGAAGCTTCCCTACGCGTAGCTTCGAAACTGGTTCAATCTTCTTCCCGAACATGCTTTTCATATCGTAGACAACTTCATTCTGAGGTCGAAGGTTCTTGTGACTGTATTATACTTGGAAAACATGTTAGTTGTGTTTTTGAGGACCTTCGGAGGACGAAGGCCCCCAATAGTAGCCCCTCGAGTATTAATTTGTTATAACAATAAATTCAGACCGCGACATGAACGAAGGCCTTAAGCCGAAGGTCCGAAAAAACACCTTCCCTTCGCTAGAATAGTGAAAGTCAATGACAAACGAGGCCCGCCAAGTTGCAAAGTGTTTGGCGTATAAATAGGAACCCACAGCGGCAGCATTTGATGTGCCATCTCTGCTGTTTGCGTTATTTTCTCGAATTTTTAACTCTTGCTTATGAGCTTTTGCTTGATTTTCGAGCTTCGGTTTAAGGACGTGCTCGCTCCATGTCCGAGGAGAAGAAGTTGATGGAGGAAAAAATGACTGAGCAAAAGCTTACTGAGGAGAAGAAGCTATATGAAGAAAAGAAAGTTGCGAATCCTTTCATTGTTGGGTTTTATGAGTCCATGGCAAAGACGAACATAGAGAAAATTATTAAAGAGATAATGGAGGGTTTGTCTGAAGATTCTGATGAGAGTGATAGTTATGATGTAGAGAGTGGAGATGAAGATTCTGAGGACCGGCCCTGGCGACCAAGCCATACTATCTTCGGAAAATCGTCCATTAGACAAAGTCATATTGACGCCATGAGAGGGAGATATTTTCGCGACATGTCTATTATCAAGGTTGGAGGAGACAGCACTGCCCCTACTCCTGAGCAAAATGAAGTTCTTATTTACCGAAGCTTCCTGAAGGTAGGCCTTCGGTTCCCACTGAGCAGATTTGTGGTTGAGGTATTGAAGATATTCCAGATCTTTCTTCATCAGATTACCCTCGAAGCTATAATTAGGATGGGGATGTTTGTCTGGGCTGTAAGAAGCCAGGGGCTGGAGCCGAGCGCAAAGTGCTTCTGCAATATGCACGAGCTTTTATACGAGATGAAGGCTACTGGCAAAGAACAATACCATAACAACTTCGGTTGCTACGGGTTCATTGCCCGCTCTAATGGAAGTTACCAGGTGCCGACGTATCAGAAAAGGTGGCCCGGGGCCTAGATGGATGAGTGGTTTTATGTTAAAAATGATCTGATTAAAAGGGAAGACATCAAGGAAATTATCCAGCGCCCCATCTGGTCTCGCTTCGGCCTACGAAGGCCGAAGGTCACTATTGAAAGTAACGATGAAGCATGCCAGAAGGCCTTCAGCAATGTTTGTGCCTTCATAGGCACAAGGGATATAGTCTAATAGCACATAGTCTATAGGGTGTGGCCACTTGTGGAGAGCTAGGATATGCCGAAGGATACTACTGCCGAATCCAGTGAAAATGGCTTAGTTCGATTGAAGTATACCTCCAGGTCTAGAGAGAAGTTTGATGAACCAAATGATGACTGGTTGAAATGCATTGAAGCTACCAGCGACGAACTACTCGGGACATATTCCAAGGCCGAAGATGATGTCTTGTCCGCAGCCTTCGGGGGCCGGGGGAAGAAAAGATTGAACTGGGTATTTGACGCAATCGGCTTCGTATACCCTGACTATCACTACCCGCTGCGAAGGCAAGGGAAGAAGAAAAAAATTGTCGCTTCGGCCACCGCTGCTATGCCGAAAGGCAAGAAAATGAAGGTTCTGACCCACCAGCCGTGATATATTGAACCGGCCATAGTGCCTGAATTTGGCGAGGGGACCTCTTCAACTGCCGAAGCAAAACAAGCTGCTTCCATCGTGCATAGCACTAAAGAGTCTATTGTAATGCCGAAGGTGCCTACAGTCGGGTCAGCCGAAGCTAAGGATGATACGGTCGAAGAGCCAAAGGTGGAAGAAATAGTAAAAATGCTAGAAATCCTGAGCCTACTGGCAGAGGCAAATTTGCCGAAGATGCAAAAAGCTCCTGCTGCAACTCCCAAGAGGAGGAGGATGGCCAGCGTACTAGACGCTGTTATGGAGACCACAAAGGCCTTGACCCCTGCTCCTATTAAGAAAGCTGCTGAAGTCGCCAAGGTCCAGGTCGAAACCGAAGCTGAGCCTGCAGTGCCCATTGAGACGAAGGCTGTCGCGCCTGAGGACAAGGCTGATCAGCAAACTTCAGATACTGGCATGGTAGCAGGGCAAAGTATGGCAGAAAAAGCAAAATCTCCTGCCCCCGAAGCTCCAGTCGAAGATGTTGATTACATTTTTCGACATGCTTCGGGGAAAAAATTATCCGAAGAAGAAGTCCTAGAAGCCAGACACTATGCCCAAAATTTAAAATATCTGAATGGGGCCTTAGTGTTTAACGGCACTAATGAAGATGATTTCCTGTACTGTCTCCCGGACAACAAAGAAATATCCATTTGCCGGGAGATAGCTAAAAGTATGGGATTTCCGAATCTTGAAGAAGGCATTTCGGTTATGTCGAAAGATGATCTTGCTGATAGCCTCGCGTACAACAATATAAAGGTATAGAAGTTAACTTTGAAGTTGGAAATGAAGTATTTTATTGTCATGCTCAATTCTTTCTTCTTCTTTGAAGGGCTTAATTCTTAGTAATGCCTTGAGGGCACAGAAGAGCGCCGAAGACAAAGTGTCACACCCGTTTCTAAAGGGCAGAGTCGGGTGCATAGCATATGTGTGCCAGGATCTATTTCCACACATATGTTGACGTCACAAATGTAATATATCAAAAGAACAATGCATAAGAGCGTAAATAACGGTTATATTAACATATTACACTTCGAACAGACATAATGTCTTAAACTTTATTCATCAAAGTACAGCGAAACATGGACATCCATCCACAGGAAGATGACCGGGGGTATCACTAGACTAGCATCCATGGAGTTCAGCATCATATCTTCATCTGCAAACTTCTGATCAAAATTAAGCAAGGGTGAGCTCACTTATGGTCGGGGCTCAGCAAGTGGGGGAAAAACTAATGCAGGTTTAACAAGGTGAGGCTAAGGTTGAGCAGTAAGCATTTTAGTTGGTCAACATTTTATTAACAACACCTGTCTTACTAATAAGTATGAATCTGTTGGGGACTTGTTCTCAAATGCTATGAGTTAAGAACAAGGCAACACAGAGAGTGTTAAATGATAAAGTCCTTCGTCCTTTGAAGCATTATTTCCCTTAGGATATAACGATCTTCAGACGAAGGTCATGAAGGACGAACCTTCATCATCACAGTATACATTAATGAAAGACGAAGCATACGAAACATAAAAGATAGCATGAATAATCATATAACATCATCAATTTAGCTTTTTTATATCATCATAGAAAAATAGAGACAATATCGAATTACAAATGTACCTTCGGCTTGGAAGGAGATGAAAATACAAGTGTGACGCAAAAGCAAATGCCAAGTCAGCGTGAACAGTACGGGGGTACTGTTCACCTATTTATAGGCACGGGACGCAGCCTGTGAGGAATTACAAGTATGCCCCTTATAAAAGCTTACAACATTGACTCAGACCTTCATGGACTAAAAAGTCATTCTATCTTTAAGTCGGTTTACACTGTCGAAGCTTCATGGAAAGGAACCTTCGGCCGTCTCATGCAAACAGCCTCAGCCGAAAGCTGCTTCTCCCTTGAAGACCTTCGGCGACGAAGCATAGACCCAACAGTAGCCCCTTTCGCGGTGCTAGATCGTTTTTCGTAACGAGCTTGATCCGTGAAAAAGTCTCTTAAGCTTCGGGGAGCCGAAGGTCCAAAAAACACCTTCCCTGAGCTCGTTGCCGAGAAACGATTTAATTTCCCAGCACGTAGCGGTCCCACCTTGCAGAGTTTACTGTTTGTCCTTGCGGTCCACCGCGCAGCGAGCGCAAGCGGGTGTGCGCCTGGTGTAAAAACTCTGGCGCTTCGCCTTCTTACCTGCAGCACTATATAAACAGACGAGTAGGTGTGAAGTTACCACAGCATTCATTGCTATTTGCACTGTTTTCCTGCCAAAATTTTTAACCATCACCGAAGCTTGTCTGTTAGAATCGAACGAAGCTCCAGTTTGAAATCTGCTTCGGAGGAAGAAAATATTAAAGTTTCACAAGTTCATAATTGAATGGCCAGAGTCCGCTCTACCGCCAGGGTGGAGCGCGAGGGGGAGGAAACTGAAGCTTCGGAGACTCTCCCCATCTCCGAAGCCATGCAACGATCGGGTCTAGTGACTTCGGAAAAGATCCCTCATGATGGTGCAGAACAAGCAGAACAAGCAATCGCTGAAGCAGAGGAAAAAGATATTGAGGAAACTGATTCCGAAGATGATTATCGCATTGCCATGCCAAGCAAGCCGAGCCACTTGGACTTCGGAAAATCTACTGTTTCGAAGGCTGATCTGTCCAAGATGGTAAAATCAGGCTTTTTCACTGAAAATCAGAAGAAGCTTTTGCGCTTCGGGGGAGAAGAGACTACCCCAAAACCGGAGAAAGATGAAATTGTTATTTTCAAGAGCTTTTTAAAGGCTGGATTAAGATTCCCCCTACATGGGATCATTGGAGAGGTGCTGAAGAGGTTCGGTATCTATTTTCATCAGCTGACCCCTAACGCTATCGTTAGGCTTATTGTTTATATCTGGGCACTCCGAAGCCAAGCAGTGGAACCATTTGCGGACAGCTTCTGCCGGGTTCACGAGCTGCATTATCAAACAAAGGCTAGAAAAGATGGATTGCACGATAATTTTGGTTGCTATAACTTTGCCTACCGGAAAACTACCAAGTTCCCTGTAATTAGCTACCGAAGCAAGTGGGCAGCAGGCTGGAAATCAGAATGGTTCTATGTCAAGGTTGATGACGACAAGGAAAAGCTTGTACAAAGCCCGCTGGAATTAATCTTCGGAGAAACCCGACCTCGCTGCAACATGACACCCGAAGGTCCAACACAACAAGCAATGAGTGAATTCAGAATTATTGCAGAGCATATCAGCACAAGGGACCTGGTTCAAGAGTTTTTAGCATTCAAAGTTTTTCCCAGTTTGAAAGAATGGGAAATGCCGAAGCTACAGGGGGAAAAGAGAAAAGGTGAACTCGTACGTTTACCTTACTATTTCAAGTTTAAAAGTACTTTAAAGCACCTTGCCAAGAGTGGCTAGATACAATTGAAGCAATGTGTAATGAAATACTTGGCAATTATTCCAAAAAAGAAGATCAATTGATGACCGCAGCCTTCGGCACCCGTCCGAAGCGAAGGCTAAATCGAGTGTTGGACGCTCTGGAGTTTGAATACCCAGACTATGAGAATTTAAACAAAAATGCCGGAGGCCAGAAAAGGAAAAGAATGACCGAAGCTTCAAACAAAGATGAAGAAGAGACACCGAAGAAGAAGATTCCAAAGAAGAAGAAAGCATCTTCTCCGAAACAAAAAATATCTGATGAAGAAAAATCCCCCGCATCACCCTCTACCACTGATGTAGAGGCCATTCTGCAGGTAATGACTGAATCCATGCCTGCGAAGCTAAGTCCACTAGGGCCTCGACTGACAAAATTTTTTCCGAAGGAAAAGGAGCCCGAAAGAATGAAGAAAACAACTAAAGTAAAAAGACAGAGGATGATCGGTGTGACAGAAGTTATCGACAAGACACCGCCAAGAGCTTCAGCTCAAAAAATACCAGCGGCCGCGGAAGAGACAAATATTGAAATTGCACCTTCGGAGGTCACAGCCGCCGAAGCTGCCTCAGTTGAAGATCTGAACCTAGAGAGCACATTTGAACATATTGACCAAATACTGCTAGACATGACTACAGAAGAAGTTACCACCACCGCCGAAGAGGCCGCGACCGTAGCATCGGCGAAAGGGAAAGAAATTGCTGATGAAGCTTCGGAGAACGAAACCTCCATGTTCCGGAATTTAATCGAAGAACAATTATCAAAAGCGGAAATAAAAGAGCTTAAAGAATACGCCAAATCCTGCGGATACAAGCCTGGAGCGCTCCTCTTCGGAGGCGTTGATGATGAAAAATTGGGCTGTATCCGAGATCAAACTGGGGCCAAAATTATCAGTACTCTGTCCAAGATTATCGGATTTCCGAAGCTAGAAACGGACATCAGCCGCTACCGACGACAACATGTCGTTGGCAGCTTATTTTATTCCAACTTCAAGGTGAACTGCTTTTTTCCCTTAACCTTTATTGTTTCTAAGAACGAAGACATGTCTGACGAAGGTTGTTTTCGTGCAGAGTATGCTTCTGAGCAAAGCCTTGCAGATGCAACAAGATTTTGAAGATAAAAAGCACGAAGTTATAATTGAAAATTTGGAAAGCAAAATAAAGGAACAATCAGATGCCTTCGAGAAAAAGAACTTTGAGCTCCAGGCAACCGAAGGACTATTGGCGGAAGCTGAAGCAAAAATAACAGAACTGAACACGAAGCTTCTCCGCAAGTCTGAGCAGTTCGAACAAGAAAAACAAGATCTTAATGCAAAACTTAAAGCCGAAGCTCAAAAGAATTCAGATTTGAAAAAACTACTGGCAAGTCTTCAAGAAAACTGCTTGGAATTCAGCAACAGATGCATTCATCGGTTGAAAAAGATTTTTTACTCAGTTGGAGCCAGCAGTGGAAAATTTGCCCCCTCGGCTGAAGATCTACCAAAAACCTTCGAACATATTGAGGGGGAGATTGACGAGCTCGACGAAGTCATAGCTGGGCATGGTGACTTCTGTGCCTGAGTGGCTTCTCGAGGCACTGCTGCGGCTTTCCTGAAGGCTGGCTGCGAGCATGGAAGGATTGTGAATAGGCCAAATTTCACTTTGTCGCCATCAATCCTGGACGACATTCCTGATCTTGCCCGAAGTATCTCGAATAGATTTATAAAAATGATATGGACAAAAGGTGGGCGAGAAAAGGCAGGAGACGAAGCTCGTAGCCACCTTGAACCAGTAAGAAACCATACCTTGTGCTTACCTTTTCTTGTAAGCTCGATTTTGACTTACAACGATCTTATTCATGTAGGATGATGAAGCTGAAGTCGAAGGTCAAAAATGATGCCGAAGCCGCCGAAGCCGAAGCTCCTTGGGGATTAGATAGTAGACTGTAAACAATGCTTGAGAAACTTTTGAGAGCTTTTGTAAACGTAACTTTTGTAAATGTAAACAATGCCGAAGGTCTTTAATGAATTCTGTTCATACCTTATTATATATCCTTACCCTCCCATTGCTGTATAGGAAATGCTTTGATGTGGACGAAATTTTTCCTTTTTGAGCCGTCGGCGAAAAAACACCTTCCCTTCTTTTCGTACGCAGCGAAGCATAGAGAACAACATTTTCCCCTTTTTTCCGAAGCTCTCTTTTTTGTGCACGAAGCTCTTTCTTCCCCTTCTTTTTCCTCTTTTTGCTGAAGCAACCATTTATGCCATGAAGATGACTATCCTACTTATGCCTAGATGAATGTTTATGAATGCAAATGTTATGATGTAATGTGATGTGCAAATGCATGGCCAAACATGTATCCGAAGTCATATTCATAACCATTTTAAGAACCATCACACCTCAGCTCTGCATTCCCTTAGGAACGACTTTGGAGCTTCTTCGCCTTTACTTTTGGCGGAATCAGCGTTGACTTTTCGCTGTAAGCTCTGCATTCCCTTAGGAACGACTTTGGAGCTTCTTCGCCTTTACTTTTGGCGGAATCAGCGTTGACTTTTCGCTGTAAGCTCTGCATTCCCTTAGGAACGACTTTGGAGCTTCTTCGCCTTTACTTTTTGGCACTCGATGGTGCGTTCTCAGCTTTTACATTTACATTCTTTGGGGGATTTTGCCCTTATAGAACTAAAAAAGAAAATTACACGTGATGGCCCCATTAAAAACCTTTCTCCCCCTTCGGAAAGGAAAAGGGTGCCATGAAAGAAAAAATAAAAAATAAAAAATATGAAAAATTACATCGAATTATACATAATATCGCCGAAGCTCATCCGCATTCCAAGATCTAGGAATGTCGTTGCCGTCCATATCCTTCAATCTGTATGAACCGGGTCTTGACGAAGATGCTACTAAGAAAGGTCCATCCCATTTCAATTGTAACTTGCCCACTGTTTCTGGGTTGGCCACTCTCCGAAGCACCAAGTGTCCTGGCTCAATATTCTTTAGTCGAACCTTTCTATCTCGCCATTTAATTGTTTCGGCTTGATATTTGTTGATGTTTTCCACAGCTTGCAACCTGATCCCTTCTAAAGCATCTTTTTCCACAGAATAATCAGCTTCGGAACCTGATGCTGCCGAAGCTATTACCCTTATTGATCCGGTTTTAGCTTCTTCTGGAGTTATTGCTTCGTCACCAAATAATAACTTGAATGGGGTAAAGCCGGTAGACCTTGATGTTGTTGTATTATGGCTCCACACCACTTTGGTTAACTGATCTGGCCACTTTCCCCTTGGTTGATTGAAAATTGACTTCATTATTCCTGTCATTATAATACCATTGGCTCTTTCAACAAGTCCATTTGACTCCGGATGTCTGACTGATGCAAAATGGATCTTCGTACCAATTTGACCACAGAAATCCCTAAAAGCTTCGGAGTCAAACTGTGTTCCATTATCCACAGTGATAGCCTTTGGTACCCCGAAACGACAAACAATATTCTGCCAGAAAAACTTTTGGACGGTGGCCGAAGTTATTGTAGCTAAAGGCTTTGCCTCAATCCATTTAGAAAAATATTCCACCGCCACTACAACATATCTTAGGTTCCCTTGGGCCGGTGGTAACGGACCTAACAAGTCAAGGCCCCACCTTTGCAATGGCCAAATGGGTTGTATGAGTTGTGTTAAGGACGAAGGTTGTTTTTGATCTCGTGCACATTTCTGACAACCTTCACACTTTTGAACTAACTCCGCTGCATCCGAAGCTGCCTTTGGCCAATAAAATCCTTGGCGGAAAATTTTTCCAAGCAATGGCCTGGATCCAATGTGAGATCCGCAGAGGCCTGCATGTATTTCTTTCATCAACTCAATACCTTCGGTTCTGGATAAACATTTGAGTAACGGAGCACAAACTCCATGCTTGTACAATTCTCCTTCTATCATGACATATGGACGAGCCCTTGCCTCTATCCTCCTGTTATAAGCTTCGTCATCTGAAAGGAATTTTCCCTGAAGGTAAGAGATGATCTCAGTTCTCCAATCCTCGCTATAGACAGGAGATATGTTGAGGACTGCTCTTTCAAGAAGTTCTACCGAAGGAGCTTTTATTGTTTCAAAGAATACATCCGAAGGTAAGGGCAGCCCCTGTGCTGCTGACTTAGCTAGCAAATCAGCATGTTCATTTTGTCCTCTAGGGATATTTTTGACAGAAAACCCTTCGAAGGAAGCTTCAACTCTTCGAACCATATCCAGATATTTTTCAAGCTTCGGATCCTTAGCCTTGCAACTCTTGTCAACATGACCCGAAACGATCTGGGAATCAGTTTTAAGTATGGCCCTTCTTATTCCCATTGCTTTTAACTTCCGAAGACCTAAAAGCAAGGCTTCATACTCGGCAATGTTATTTGTGCAGCTAAAGTCAAGCTTTGCCGCATAACAAGTTTTAACCTTGGAAGGTGAAACCAACACAGCAGCCGCTCCTGCTCCGAAGGTTCCCCAAGATCCATCGCAAAACACTGTCCATGCTTCGGCATCTTTATTTGTTTCTTCCTCCTGAGCCCCTGGCGTCCAGTCAGCAATGAAATCTGCTAATGCCTGAGACTGAATCGAAGATCTATGAACATATTCAATACAGAATTCGTTGAGTTCTGCAGCCCATTTTCCAATCCTTCCAGTAGCTTCTCTATTTCTCATAATGTCCTTCAACGGCTGTGAAGAAGGAACAACAATATTATATGCTTGAAAGTAGTGCCGAAGCTTCCTGGATGCCATCAAAACAGCATACAACACCTTCTCCAATTCTGTGTAATTTTTCTTTGATATACTAAGAACTTCAGATACAAAATACACTGGAACCTGCTTTTTAACCTGGCCATCAAGCTTCTCCTGGACAAGCGCTGCACTTACCGCTGAGTGCGAAGCTGCCACATATAATAGCAAAGGAGCCCCTGGCATTGGTGGAGTCAATGTTGTTAGATCTATTAAATACTGCTTCAGCTCTTCGAAGGCCTTCTGCTGGATTGGTCCCCATTGAAAGACTTCGGTTGACTTCAACACTTCGAAGAATGGTAAGTTTCTCTCTGCTGATCTGGATATGAATCTATTGAGAGATGCCAATCTTCCTGTCAATCTTTGAGCCCCTTTTTTTGTAGTTGGTGGCTCCATCCGAAGTATAGCTTCGATTTTACTTGGATTAGCTTCGATTCCCTTTGTTGAAACCAAACATCCAAGAAATTTCCCCTTCTTTACTCCAAAAACACATTTTTCTGGGTTCAATTTTAAGCCAGCTTGTCTGAATTTGGCGAAGGTCTCCTGCAAATCAGCAATATGATTCTCCTGTTTCGTGCTTTTTACTATGATGTCATCAACATAAGTTAGCACATTTCTGCCTATCTGAGACTGGAGAACCTTCGCAGTCATTCTGCTAAAACTTCCTCCAGCATTTTTGAGCCCCTCAGGCATCCGAAGATAGCAATACGTGCCACTTGGAGTTATGAAGCTAGTCTTCGGCTCATCTTCCTTCTTCATCCAGATTTGATGATAGCCTGAATAGCAGTCTAACAAACTCATGAGCTCTGAAGAAGCTGCTGCATCAACTAAAGAATCTATCCTGGGCAATGGGAATTCATCCTTCGGACAAGCCTTGTTCAGATCTGTAAAATCGATACACATTCGCCACTTGCCATTGGCCTTTTTTACCATAACAGTATTGGCTAGCCACTCTGGATACTTTACTTCTCTGATAACTCCTGCACTGAGGAGTCTTTTGACTTCATTACGAGCACCTTCGGCCTTATCATCTGACATTTTCCGAAGCCTTTGCTTTCTGGGTCTGAAGGATGGATCGACATTGAGCGAATGCTCAATAACGTCCCTATTAACTCCGCAGAGATCATTGGCTGACCATGCAAAAACATCTTTGTTGTTGAACAAGAACCTTAGCAAGGTTTTCTCTTGTGCTTCGGATAACTGAGAGCCCAACAGCACCTTCTGTTCTGCTACATCCTCACATAAGAGCATGGGCTTTGGCTGATCTGCTGAAGCTGCTTTCTCCCTTCTGAATTTGTATTGTTCGCAAGCTTCAACTCCATCTATGTTATGGATTGCTTTTGAATCAGTCCAGTTTCCTTCGGCCCTTCTGGCAGCTTCCTGGCTTCCATGAATAGCGATGGGTCCCTGATCCGAAGGTATCTTCATACAAAGATAAGCAGGGTGAAGGATTGCTTCGAAGGCATTGAGGGTACCACGACCAATAATTGCATTATAAGGGTATTCCATGTCAACAATGTCAAACACAATTTGCTCAGTTCTAGTGTTATTGATGAATCCGAAGGTCACTGACATGGTGATCTTTCCCAGTGCTACAATCTGTCTCCCTCCGAAGCCACAAAGAGGATGTGTAGCATCATGAATCTTATCTTCTGGCTCTTGCATTTGCCTGAAGGCTTTAGCAAATATGATGTCAGCTGCACTACCTGTGTCAACCAAGACATTGTGAACCAGAAATCCTTTGATAACACAAGAGATAACCATGGCATCGTTGTGTGGGTAATCTTTGAGCTGAAGGTCCTCTTGGGAGAAGGTAATAGGAATGTGAGACCATCTTGACTTGATGAAGGGTCCTTGCACCCCAACATGCTGTACCCTTCTCTGTGCTTCCTTCTTTTGTTTCTTGTTAGCTGGTTCTGAGGACGAACCACCTGTGATCGGGAGCACCAGCTTCGGGTTCGAAGCAGCTCCAGCTCGGTCATTGAACGAAGCCATCAGCTCGAAAAGTGGAAGTGAGTTCAGGAAGTGAGTTCACCGGAGGTGGGCGCCAATGTTGGGGACTTGTTCTCAAATGCTATGAGTTAAGAACAAGGAAACACAGAGAGTGTTAAATGATAAAGTCCTTCGTCCTTTGAAGCATTATTTCCCTTAGGATATAACGATCTTCAGACGAAGGTCATGAAGGACGAACCTTCATCATCACAGTATACATTAATGAAAGACGAAGCATACGAAACATAAAAGATAGCATGAATAATCATATAACATCATCAATTTAGCTTTTTATATCATCATAGAAAAATAGAGACAATATCGAATTACAAATGTACCTTCGGCTTGGAAGGAGATGAAAATACAAGTGTGACACAAAAGCAAATGCCAAGTCAGCGTGAACAGTACGGGGGTACTGTTCACCTATTTATAGGCACGGGACGCAGCCTGTGAGGAATTACAAGTATGCCCCTTATAAAAGCTTACAACATTGACTCAGACCTTCATGGACTAAAAAGTCATTCTATCTTTAAGTCGGTTTACACTGTCGAAGCTTCATGGAAAGGAACCTTCGGCCGTCTCATGCAAACAGCCTCAGCCGAAAGCTGCTTCTCCCTTGAAGACCTTCGGCGACGAAGCATAGACCCAACAGAATCCCAAGTATTCCCATGAAACAAAGGTACAAGAGTATATCAAAAACACTTAAGTGTAACCACTTAAGCAAAACCATTAGCAGATCATTGGATCTCGATTTATTTCCATCTTCAAGTTCAATTATCATGTGAGGAGTCCAGGCTGCTCTTAACCGTGAGCACGGCTGATATATCAGTTTTACACTCTGCAGAGGTGGCACATCTTTACCCATGAGTCGCGATTCCCTTCTAGCCCGGGTTAGCTAGACCCGTATTCACTTCCAAGGTGAATGACCAGGGTCTCACTACGAGGCTTCTCCCTAGAGTCCTCATTACGCAAATGCTGGAAATGGTCAAACTGCATAAAGTACACCTACCGTAACCAACTTATAGTCCGGACTACAGGTAAAGCTTTGGGAACTATGCCCGTATCCAATCTGCCTGAGCCGGAACTATAAGAGCTTGCCAGATGCCCCCGTTCCTGTCGACCACGACCAGCACCCAACATAAGACTTTCCTAGTTATTTAGCCAAGACCAGAGCAATGATAGTTCTCATGGTAGCATTGTTTTCTCGGGTGGTCACTCCATGTTCCAATTAATATGCAATAATCTTGTTTAACCATCGGGTTAACAACAATAATGTAAACTTACCATTTTGGAACATTAATATCATAAGCGGGAGTGACTGCATAAAGTTAAGTTGTAGCAATAGCATAGCTACTAATGTAAAGTATAATTCGCAGGTTTGATCAAGGAATAAGGTTGGAAAGGTTATCTAAATAGGTAACCCATCAAATTATGCATATATATCCAAAATAATAAACTTTATTAAATGTATTATTTGGGATCAAACTGAGTATGCAGAGGGAGAAGTCCACTTGCCTTGCTTATTGAAAACTTGAGGTTCTTCCACGGATCGGAATAGATCTTGATTCTTAACTACTAGATCAACCACTGAATATCACACAAACAAACAAGAAGAGCAAACACCATTCAATAACATATAACATTAACCATACATAAAGCTAAAAGAAAGCCTAACGAAAAGAGCGTTCGCTTTTCAAAAACATTACACGCAAGGGTTATAATAAAAAGGTATTCTTTTCAAACATGTGATCTATACTTTATAAAATAAGACATGAGCTTATAAATGTCTTAATTACAATATACAAATATTGGGTTCATCAAATTTTAATCTTTTATAAAACGTCATACGTGATACGTCTAAGATAAAGGGTTTATAAGATGATAAAACACGTAATAACGATATTAAACCTTTTAGAACACATATAAGTTATATCTAAGGTTAATGGGCTACGAAACACGTTATTAATCTTAGAAGCATTATGGAATGTACTATAATTCATTGTTAAACCTTCACTTATGACAAATTAAGATATAAGTCTAAATAAGTTTTATGTGAAAAGATCATTATTATTAAACACCTATTTATGGAAAGTTATGATATATGCCTTAAATGAACTTTTATGTAAAAGACAATGAACAAACAACTATCTTTTAATTTTATTTGAAAACACATAGCCTATATTATTATATTCGAAGTCAATATATAAAGTAACATTTTAAGTTATAAAAGAACTTAAACTCTTATTACTTTATTTTATCCTTTAGGAAAAACTAAGTGATCCGTATATAATGTGAACTAAATTCTATGAAATCATTAATCATGCCATAAATCTAATTAAGAACAAATTGACTATAGGTTTAATTAATACATTATGATAAAGGATAATTAATTTATTAATTATCTTTAATTCTTTTGTAGGGACAAATAATCTAAATGATCTAATTCATTAGAAAGGAAATTATGTATAAACTATCATTTTACTTTATAAAAGCAATGACTCATGTTATCTTTTAATTAAGAAAATATAAACTAATCTATTAATTATATTTAGTTTCAATTTAGGGACATATGACTTAAATCATTTGAAATGAATACTATATTCATTGGTATATTATTAACTATCATTTTAGTTATGACGGTGTGAGCACTTAATTAAGCCATTATTAGAAAAGTTATAATAATTCTATTGTAAAGCATATTATTATGGGTACTTAAAGATGAGACTAAATGAGTTTTATGTGAAGGGATAATAAATAATTATCATTTTATTAAAAAAATACTAAATCTATATTTGTTGAGAAAACTACATTCAAACCGATAGATCGTCATTTTAAAGATATGAACACCACTTCTATTATTTTAGTATCTTTTAGAAAACTTTATTCTTTCTGTTTTCTCCTTTCTTTTCTAAATAGAATTTATACGTATAACTAAAAATTATTTATTTATAATTCTTCTAACATTAATATTCTAAGAATTAATTGTAAATTGCTAATTGAACTTTTTAATAACATATTCATGGTTATTATGACATAAGCCAGTATTTTACTAATTCTAAGTAATTAAGTGTTATACTTACATTTATCATAAATAGTAAAATCTATATTTTCATTTGACCGGAAATACGTGGCTTAAATACTTCTTCTATTTCAATTTCTTATATCACCAAAAATTATACTTATATCAATTCTAACTAATTATCGTTCCTCACATTAAAGCGAAATCAAATTTGTAAACGTTTTCTAGTATGAAAATCACGGCGGTAGTGAATAGCGACCGTGTTCATTTTTAGAATTATAAAATCATACGCATATTTAAAATATTATCGCGGGTTCGATTTTGGTTACGCGTGTATATCAAAATCTCTAAATCATACACGTGAATCGCCAAATTACAACAGTAATTCACAAGATCTATAAATAAATTTAAAACATGATTTAGAAAGTAAATTAGCGGTTGGGATTGTCTTCAACCTTGGATTTGCTCATGCGCAGGGACAAACGTCGACGAGCGGGGTTCGACGGGCAAGGAACGGCGCGATCGTTGGTGAGCGTTCGGGCGGAGCTCCGGCAAGCTGCGTCGGCATCCGCGGCGAACATAGAGCAGCGACGAGACACGCAGCAGCGAGCAGCAAGCGTGTAGGTGAGCAGAGGTGAGTGAGGCGCGAAAGTTGTTTGAGCAACAGGGCGCGATGGTAAGCGAGAGCACAGTTGACGACAGCACGACGACAGGGGACCGAGGGCACGAACGAAGGAGGCGAGCTCCGTGGGGTTTTATAGGCTGGCGAGGGAGACCGAGGGGCGTCGATATAATGGCTATTGAAGGTAATGGCTATTGAAGGCACTGTAAATCATAGAAACGCTTGAGCAACAGAAGAAGAAACTGTTGTAGCGGAGAAAGGGGAGGGAAACATACATCGGCAACATCCAAAGAGTGCGAGGAAGCGAGGGGACGAGAGGAATTAGGACTAAATTAACACGGATTTGATGATCAATTAAGCGCTGCATTCACCCATGGGAGAAATGACAGCTCTAATCTCCATTAATGGTGGCTAAGAAAGGGTAGCTGTATGGACGCGGGCGTCGGGGTGGGGCTCGGCCGGGGCAGGGGCGTCGAGCGCGGGTTCCTGGGCGCCGGTCGGGCTCGGGCTGGCGCGTGGCTGGTGATTGCCGAGCGCGGTCGGGGTTGCTCGACTTGCGCGCGGTAGGGCCGGGCGGCTGCGCGGGCTCTGCTCGGCGTGCACGGCGCAGGGCCGGGGTTGCGCGGGCGAGGGTGCAGGGGCACTCGGCTGCTGGCGACCTAGGCGGTCGGCTGCGCAGGGGTGCGCGTGAAGCAGAGGAGAGGCAGGGAGGAGGGCGGAGGGGAGTAGTCGCAACATGGCGTCGTTCTCCACCAGGAAGTCGATGCGGTGGAGAGCTGAAACGAAGGGGCGGCAGCGTGCGTGTTTACAAGATGAAACGGTAGGCAGCGGTATTAAGGGCAGCAACGTGCAGCCAGGACCTAGGATGAAGAAAATCCTGCACGCGGGGCCCATTAGTCATAGAAAGGGGAAAGAGGAGAATGGGCATGCGCATTAGACCTGGACCTAACTAGTGAGCGTGTGTTTTTTCTTCTTTCTATTTGTTTTCTTTATTATATGTATATTTATATATCCCAAAAATTTAAATAAATCCAATGACATAAACAATAAATAAAAATACCAAATTGATTTTAAAATATTTTTTGGGACAACTTTATTAAATAATTAAAATGTGCTTTCAATAAAATGAAACGATAAAAAAATGAGATTTTTTGTGAATTCTTACAAATAAACAAAAAAACAAAATACATACTTCTCGATACATATTTTTAACAGTCCATTAATATTTTATAAAATTAGTTTTCCCACAGATTAAATCCATAATTTAATTTGAAAAATCGAATGAAACAAAACATTATGCTTCGACATTAATGCACCAAACACTTTGTAAACCTATTTAAGAAATTGTTTAATTTAATTATGTCACTATTTCATTAGTTAAAAACATAAATATTTTCCTTTCTATTAGAAACCAATAACTTAAACTAGATTGCTTTCAACTGATAGATTTAGGGCGTTACACAAAGGCTGTACAATAGCTCTTAACAACCTTCGCTCAGAGGTGATTGAACTGAGAAACGAAGGTCTAGAGAAAGACAAAATTTTGATTTCATTAGTGAGTAAAATAAAAGAAGACGAAGCTAGGTACAATGCTCTGGCCGAAGCCCAAAAAATCGAGGTTGAAGACCTTCGGAGACAACTGGCCGAAGCTAAGGAGAACTGCGCGCTCGCATAGGCTAACCAAGAGATTAGTGAATACTGGAAGAATAAACTAGAGAAAAATGTTGAAGAACTTCGCGAATCCAAGGAAAAGTGTTTTGAAAAATCCTTGGATTGCGTGAAGAAATTAAAAACTAGCTTCTCAAAAGTGGGCGCCTATTCTTCTGAAGAAAATTGTATCCGAGGCGACCCGAGGGTGTTATTGAATGGATAAGTGGGGAAGCCGAAGCTTTCGAGGAAATCTTGAATGATCGCGGGGATATTTGTGCTTTCTCCGGTGCTCGGGGAATCGCGGCTATTCTGGAGAAGGCCAGATGTGATCACGTTAAGGCTATAGCCCAGACCGAAGCTGTCTTCTCCATAGACGACACGAAGGATCCTTCAGCCTAAGCAACTTTGGTGGGTGGGAAGTTTTATTCTGATGTCTGGGTGAACGGTGGCCGAGATCTGGCCAACGAAATTATAAAAAAGAGTGAAAAAGACACCCACGACGCCCGGAAACAAGCAAAGCGAGCTGAAGAGGCTGCTGAACGCGAAAGGCGCATAGGTATTTTTTGATTTTTTGGCTTCAGTACTTGCTATGTGGCTTCGAACTAACAGTTTACTTACTACAGCTGAACTGTCCCCGCCACCGGAGCCCTACAATCCCCTAGCTGATCCAGAGATGAAGGAAGCACTGGATATTATAAGCATGGTGAACTACATTATCGACGAAGTCGTCGATAAACTTTTGAACGAAGTCGCAGAAAAAGTCCTTAGAGAAGAATAGATTTTGTTGTAATAATATTTTGAAATGCTTGATGTATGGAACAATTGAAGGAACATTAGGCTTCTATTGTAACAAAACTATGTAACATTTGATGTATGTAACATTGAATCAAATATGTAAGCTATTTTAATTTATTTCTTTGTGATGCATGAAACATACACACATACCGCTTTTTGAGCCTTCGACGAAAAAACACCTTCCCTTCTTTTCATGCTTCGTAAAGAAGGAAGCCCCTTCTAGGGCAGATCTGATAAAATTGTCACCCGAAGCTTGCTTCGTGCCTTAGCACATTTTCATTCGACGAAATATTTCCAAAGATTTGCTTCGTATTCAATCTTTCTGTTGATGCGATATGATGTATGATGTGATGCTATGCTAAATGATGCGATGATATGATGCAATATGATGATGCTTTAACACTCACACATACGCCCACACTGGTACACGGAAGACTCTGCATCCCCTTAGGAACGTCTTTTGAGTCTAAGCTCTGCATCCCCTTAGGAATGACTTTTGAGCTTCTTCACCTTCTATTTCGGTGGTATAAGTTCTGCATCCCCTCAGGAACGACTTTTGAACTTCTTCGTCTTATATTTCGGTGGTATTTGGCTCTGCATTCCCTTTGGAATGACTTTTGAGCAGAAATCTTACACTGCGCTCCCTTAGGAACGACTTTTTGTAGCTTCGTCAATTTTGGCTCTGCATTCCCTTAGGAATGACTTTTGAGCAGAAAACTTATGCTGCGCTCCCTTGGGAATGGCTTTTGTAACTTCATCAATTTTGGCTCTGCATTCCCTTAGGAAAGACTTTCGAGCTTTGAAATTTACTTCGTTCCTTTAAGAGTGGTCTTTCGAGCTTCGTAAATCTATGAAAAAGATATATTTCATTCTGGTGTAGGCAAAATTATTACAAGAAATTGGAACTAAGTTTATCATTATTTGTTTCTCATATAGAAAGTAAAATGGCATAAAAGATAAGAGTACTTCAGAAGTAGGATATTCCTCAGTATATATGTTTCAATTCTGGTACAGTACTGTTGGGGGCATTCGTATTCCGAAGGTCCTCAAAAACATGATTTAACAACATTTCTGGAGTGTAATACATGAACAGGTATCTTCGGACTCGGATCAGAACCACAGTGTGAGAAGCACAAAGAATACGAAGGTTGACGCAGTGCCGAAGCTATGCGCAAGGGAGCTTCGGCATGATAGCAGAAAAGGGAACCGACTTAAAAGGGAAAATGCTATTTAGACCTCGATGGATCACTATAGAGTCATTAGCAAATGTAAAGGGCATGGGTATAATTTTACATGGGCTGCGTCCCGTGCCTATAAATAGATGAACAGTGCTCCCGTACTGTTCACGCTGACTTGTATTTGCTCGTGCGTCACACTTGTACTTTTACCTTCCATCAAGCCGAAGGTACATTTGTAATTTGATATCATTTCTATTTGTCCATGATAATAAAATAGAAATGTACTAATAATATTACATAATTATTCATGTTGTCTCTTACATTCTATATGATTCTCCTTTTATTATCATATATTGCAATGATGAAGGTATGTCCTTCATGACCTTCATCTGAAGATCATTATATCCTAAGGGAAATAATGTCTCGAAGGACGAAGGGCATTAACGTTTAACATTTCATGTGTTTCCTTGTTCTTAACTCATAGCATTTGAGAACAAGTCCCCAACATTGGCGCCCACCTCCGGTGAACTCTTTTCGACCACCTTCGGCAAGCATTGATCTTCGTCATGCCACCGAAGAAAGTTTCAGCTCTAGGGGCTGCCGCTCTGCAGCCACTGGACCCAAATCAGGAGACCCTTTCTCTTCGAGAGGCCTGAAGCCAAAAGAGGAAGGCCACTAGTCCAACACCCCAGGAGGACGAGTTGGACCAAGAAATCAGAAACATGGAGATGCTTCATTAGCAAGTGCAAAAGAAGAAGGAGAAGATGGCCCGACTAGCTAACCTTCAAAGGCAGATTGACGAAGCCACTGAAGAAGTATGCCACCTTTCTCAAGACGAGCAAGATCGAAGGCCCCAGCACAGGGAGCTTCATCAAGAGGTCTTGTTCAACGACGATGGATGGTATGATGATTTTAATCATGATACCTTTACTTTTGATGATGCTTCTCCCTTGGCAGCAGAACTGCAGGCTATCCTGTGGCCCCCATCATACCAGCCACCTCAGCTTCCAATGTATGATGGGCACTCAGACCCGAAGTAGTTTTTGATGAGTTATGAAGCAACTATATCTTCATACGGAGGCAATGCAGCTGTCATGGCCAAGTCCTTCGTCATGGCAGTTAAGAATGTGGCTCAAACGTGGTATTCTTCTCTTCGGCTAGGGACTATCACTTCATGGCAGAAGCTCAAGGACATGCTGGTGACAAGTTTCCAGGGCTTTCAGACAAAGCCAGTCACAGCTCAGGCTCTGTTTCAATGCACGCAAGATCATGAGGAGTATCTCCAGGCATACGTCCGAAGGTTCTTGCGTCTGAGAGCACAAGCGCCTACAGTGCCCAATGAAATTGTCATTGAGGCCATGATCAAGGGGCTTCGTCGAGGACCTACTGCCCAGTATTTTGCTAGAAAGCCTCCACAGACTTTGGAGAAGCTGCTTCAAAAGATGGATGAATACATCCGAGCTGACAATGACTTTCGCCAAAGAAGGGAGGAAGCCTACAGATTCTCTGAGATGACCAGGGGCTTCGGAGGAAGAATCCACCCAAGGAATGTCAGATCAATCCACTCCACCCAGAATGACGACAGAGGAAGTCAACAGCAGAAGCCACAATATTCCTCGCAAGTTTCGGGGCAGCAACAAAGCTATTTTCGGCCGCCAGCTCCAAGAGGCAGAGGCGCCAGGGGCTTCGGAGGAAGGTTTGGGGATCAACCTAGGAAAATTTATTGCTTATTCTGTGGTAAGGACAAGGGACATACTACAAGGATGTGCCATGTCACCATTCAGAAACAAAAGGAAATAGCGGAAGTCGCAGCTCAGCAGAACCAGCTGAAGCAGGTCATGCACACTGCTTCGTATCACTCACCCTACATACCAGAGTATTTGGGTAACCATCCTGCAACTTCTGTTGCTTTGGCTAGCCAGCCACAGGCATCATGGCCACAGCCTCCACCTCCGCCACCACTACAACCTGCATATTCACGAGGCCAGCAGCCATAAGGGAGCCAACAGACCCATCAGCAACGAGATTTCAGGGAGGAGTCCGAAGCTCGCACAGTCAACAGTACTATGCTAGAATCGAAGCATATCTATTGAGAGATATCCTACCCCTGAGGTAGTTTTTACATTCATTGTCACCTTCTTTTTAATAAGGAACAATTATTGAAAACCTAGCTCTCTTGTTATTTTCAATTTCTTGTAATAACTTCGTTCTTTCCATAGTGAAATATATCTTCTCCACAAACTCACGAAGTTCAAAAAGTCGCTGAAGCACAAAAGTCGTTCCTAAGGGAACATGGGGCTAAAAATCACATTACAAGTATCACCAAAGCCACAAAAAAAGTCGTTCTAAGGAACACAACGTAAGTTTGCCAAAGCCACAAAAAGTCATTCTAAGGAACGCAGTGTAAGTTTGCCGAAGCTACAAAAAGTCGTTCCTAAGGGAGCGAAGTGTAAGTTTTCTGCTCAAAAGTCGTTCCAAAGGGAATGCAGAGCCAAATACCGCCGAAATATAAGGCGAAGCGCGAAAAGTCAACGCGAATACCGCCGAAATACAAGGCGAAGAAGTTCAAAAGACGTTCCTAAGGGAATGCAGAACTTACAACGAAAAGTCAGCGCTGATACACCGAAAAATAAGCGGTGAAGCCGAAAAATAAGCGGCAAAGAGATTGTGTATTCCACTATGGGGGTGTGAGTGTGTGTTTTTGACATAAACATCATTTTGCATAACAAAACATAATCACATCATTTCGCATAACATAACATCATACATCATATTGCATCAATGGCACAAGAAGGGGATACAATGTTGACCTTCGAAGAATACTTCGAAAAAGTGAAATTGTGCTTAGGCACAAAATAAGTTTTGAAGAAATACAGCTTCATCAGCTCTGATGTGGAGGAAAAAAATCTATTGTTGACAAAGCATTAATGTTTTTGCGACGATTGGAGGATTTTTTACGAAGCATAAAAGCTCTTCTTTACGAAGCATGAAAAGAAGGGAAGGTGTTTTTCGCTGAAGGCTCAAAAACGGTATGTACATAAAAGTTTCATGCATCGCAAAGAAATGAATTACAAAACCATTCATATATTACATTCAAAACCTAGGAGCACCAAATATTACAAGCATAGTCTAGAAAATGTTACATTAATATTCTAGCAATGTTTTTTACAATAGCTACTCTTCTTCCTTCAAAACTTTATCTACAGCTTCGGTCAGCAGTTGGGTAACGACTTCGTCTACAATAGTTTCGGCCATGTTAATAATTTCTGCTGATTTCTTTGCCTCTGGGTCAGCCAATGACTCGAAGTTCTCTAGGGGAGGAGATAGTTCAGTTGTGGTAGAAAACGTGAATCAGTTCGAAGTCACAAAAAATAAACAACAAAGTTAAGAACCATTAAGTAATACCTATTCGTCTCTCAAGCTCCGCAGCCTTTTCAGCTGCTTTTATTGACTCGAGTGTCGTGAATATCTTTTTCGTTTTTCTTTATTATTTCATGGGCCATCCCTCGGCCACCATTTTCCCAGATATCAGTGAAAAAATTTCCACCTATTGAGTTTGCTTCGGCCGAGGGGTTCTTTATATCATCGATGGAGAAGGCAGCTTCGGCCTGGGCCAAAGTTTTCACATGTTCGCACCCTGCTTTCTCCAAAATAGCTGCAACTCCTCTTGCACCGGAGAACGCGCATACATCCCCGCAGTCACTTAGAATTTCTTCAAAGGCTTCGGCCTCCCCACTTAACCATTCAATAACGCCTTCAGGGTCGCCTTGTATGAAGTTTTCTTTGGAAGAATAGACACCCACGTTGGCCAAACTGGTTTTTATTTTCTTCACATAGTCCATAGATTTTTCAAAGCATCTTTCCTTGGACGTGCGAAGTTCTTCAATGTTTTTCTCTAAGTGATTTGTCTAGTTTTCGCTAATTCCTCGTTTAGCTTCTACGACTGCGCATTTCTCTTTAGCTTCGGCTAATTGCTTCCGAAGGTCTTCAATCTCAATTTTTTGGGCTTCAGATTGGGTTTTGAAGTTAGCTTCATCTTCTTTTACTTTATCCACCAATGAGAGTAGAATTTTGTCTTTTTCCGTGGCTTCGTTTCTCAGCCTGATAACCTCTGATCGAAGGTTGTTAAGAGCAATAGTGCAGCTCTCGTCTTCAGCATTCTTTTGCGCCCTTAAGTCTTTGCTAAGTATTAAGCCCTACATGAAAGAATGAATGGACTAATATAAGAACAAAAGACTAATTCAAAATTCATAAATTTTCAAATTCACAATTTTCGTACCTTCAGACTGTTGTATGCAAGGCTATCCGCAAGATCGTCCTTTGTCATGGCACAAAGGCCAACTTCGAGCTTCGGAAAGCCCATACTTCTGGCCATCTCCCGGCAGACAGATAATTCTTTGTTGTCTGGGAGGCAATACAAGAAGTCATCTTCATCTGTGCCATTAAACACTAAGGCCCCTTTCGGGTACTTCAGTTCTCGAGCATAGTGTTTAGCTTCAAAAATCTCTTCTTCAGATAATCTTTTTCCCGAAGTGTGTCGAATAATATAATCAAGGACTTCGAAAGGCGCTTCGGGAGTAGGAGCGGCAGCTTTTTCAGGCAATATCTGTTCTATAGCTTCTTCCTTCGCTGCCTTTTCTCCAATTTCCAAAGATTTCTCCTTGGCGGGCTCTGAAGGCCCAGCTTCGGCGTCAACCCGGCTCATTGTGGCTTCGGCTTCGGTCAGCTTTGTCTCGGTTTCAATCTGTGCCTTCGAAGCCTTGGCAACTTTCCTTGGAGTAGAGTTTGAAGTTTTTATTGTCTCCAGCACATCTAGTACACTAGCCATCCTTTTTCTCTTGGGGGTCGCTGCTAGACCTTTTTGTGTCTTCGACACCTCCACTCCTGCCGAAGGGCTTAGAACCTCTAATGTTTTCGTCCCTTCAATTCTCGGTTCTTCAATTTTGTCAGTCTTCGGCATTGCAACCGGCTCTTCAATCCTCTGCGTAGGAGCAGGTCCTTTGGCTTCAATAGCTGAAGAAGTCTCACCACCAAATTCAGGCACTATGGCCGGTTCAATGTAGCGCGGTCGATGAGTAAGGACCTTCAACTTTTTCCTCTTCGATGCGGGCTCGCTTGAAGCAGCCGAAGCAGCAGCCTTTCCAGAAGTTGCAACCTTTCTTTTCTGCCCCCGCGGCGGGTAGCGATAGTCAGGGTACACAAACCCAATAGCATCAAAAACCCTATTTAACCTTTTATTTTTTCGGCTCCCAAAGGCCGCAGATAGAGCATTATCTTCAGACTTGGAGTATGCTCCAAGTAGTTCATCACTAGTATTTTCAACACACTTCAGCCAGTCATCATCTGGTTCGACAAACTGGTCTCCAAATCTGAAGGTATATTTCAATCGAACCAGACCACTTTCGTTAGGGTTAGTGATGGTTTCCTTTGGCATTTCCCAGCTATCTATCAGTGGTCATATCCTATAGGCTACATGTTCTTGAACTAAGTCTCTTGTCCCAATGAAAAAGCAAACTGTGTTGAAGGCCATTCGGCATGCTTCGACTGCCTCATCAATTTCTACCTTCGGCTTTCAGAGACCGAAGCGGGACCAAATGGGCCGCATGATGATTTCTTTAATATCTTCTCTTGCTTCTAAATCATTCTTCACGTAAAACCATTCTTCCATCCAGGCCCCGGGCCACCTCTTCCAAAATGTTGGCACTGGGTAGCTTGCGCCAGAGCGAGCAACGAAGCTATAACACCCGAAATTGTTATGATATTGTTCCTTACCCCAGGGCTTTCGTCTCATACGAAAGCTCGTGCATACTGCAAAAACATCTTACGCTTGGCTCTAAACCTTGACTCCTCACAGCCCAGACGAAGATCCCCATTCTGATAATTGCTTCAGAAGTAATCTGGTGAAGGAAAATCTGATATATCTTTAAAACTTCAACCACAAATCTGCTTAAGGGGAACCAAAGTCCAGCTTTGAAGAAGCTTCGGTAGATTACAACTTCGTTTTCTTCGGGAGCAGGAACAACCCTGTCTGCGTCAGCCCTCACAATAGACATATCTCGAAAATACCTTCCTCTCATATTATCAACATGACTCTGTTTGATAGTTGATTTCCTGAAGACTGCATGACTTGGTCGCCAGGGCCGATCTTCAGAGTCTTCGCCTCCACTTTCCGCATCATAATTGTCGCTGTCATTAGTATCTTCAGATAAACCTTCTAGAATCTCCTTAGTAATCTTTTCTGTATTTGTCTTTGCTATTGATTTAACAAATCCAGCAGTTTTCTCCTCAAGGAGCTTCTCCTCTTCGCTCAGCTTCGTTTCAGCAACAACTTTTTTGTCTTGAGACATCTTTTCTTCGGAAATAGCAAAAATGTGTCCTTAAAGCCGAAGCTTAGAAAGTCTAAGAAACTAAGCAAGCGTTGGTAAGCAAGGGTTAAAAAAAAATTGAGCAGCCAAAGCAGGCGGCAAGTAGCGTACCAAATGTGCTCGGGGTGAGTTCTTATTTATACGCCCAGTGCGCTCCAAATTGGAGGGCCCCGTTTGTCATTGATTGTTGCTCTTCTAGCAAAGGGAAGGTGTTTTTTCGGGCCTTCTGCTTAGGGCCTTCGTCCATATCGCAATCTGAATTCGTTATTCTAACAAATTAATATTGCGAGGGGCTACTGTTGGGGGCCTTCGTATTCTGAAGGTCCTCAAAAACATGATTTAACAACGTTTCTGTAGTGTAATACATGAACAGGTATCTTCGGACTCGGATCAGAACCACAGTGTGAGAAGCACAAAGAATACAAAGGTTGACGCAGTGCCGAAGCTATGCGCAAGGGAGCTTCGGCATGATAGCAGAAAAGGGAACCGACTTAAAAGGGAAAAGGCTATTTAGACCTCGATGGATCACTATAGAGTCATTAGCAAATGTAAAGGGCATGGGTGTAATTTTACATGGGCTGCGTCGCGTGCCTATAAATAGATGAACAGTGCTCTCGTATTGTTCACGCTGACTTGTATTTGCTCGTGCGTCACACTTATATTTTTACCTTCCATCAAGCCGAAGGTACATTTGTAATTTGATATCATTTCTATTTGTCCATGATAATAAAATAGAAATGTACTAATAATATTACATAATTATTCATGTTGTCTCTTACATTCTATATGATTCTCCTTTTATTATCGTATATTGCAATGATGAAGGTATGTCCTTCATGACCTTCGTCTGAAGATCATTATATCCTAAGAGAAATAATGTCTCGAAGGACGAAGGTCATTAACGTTTAACATTTCCTATGTTGCCTTGTTCTTAACTCATAGCATTTGAGAACAAGTCCCCAACAAGTATTGTTGACTGTACGAGCGTCGGACCCCTCCCTGAAGTCGCGTTGTTGTTGGGGGTGCTGGCGCCCTTCTGGCTGCTAGCTTTGGGTATGAGTAGGTGGCAATGGTAGTGGCAGTGGAAGCTGAGGCCAGGAAGCTTGTGAATGGCTTGCCGAAGCAATAGAAGCTGTAGGCTGATTGCCCACATATTCTGGTATGTAGGGAGAGTAGCACGAAGAAGTATGTAAAACCTGCTTTGGTTGATTCTGCCAGGCTTCTGCTTCGGCAATCTCTTTTTGCTTCTGAATGGTAACCTGGCACGTTCTTGTAGTGTGACCCTTGTCTTCACCGTAGAATAAGCAATAGATTTTTCTGGGCTGATCTCCATATCTTCCTCCGAAGCCCCTACCGCCTCAGCCCCTTGGAGCTGGTGGCTTGAAGGAGCTTTGCTGCTGCCCTGAAGACTGTGAGCTGTGCTGTGGCCTCTGAAACTGGCTTCCTCTGTCATCACTCTGACTGGAGTTGTGGATTGATCTGACATGCCTAGGGTGGATTCTTCCTTCGAAGCCCCTAGTCATCTCAGAAAACCTATAAGCTTCCTCCCTCCTTTGGCGAAAATCATTATCGGCCCGGATGTACTCATCCATTTTCTGAAGCAACTTCTCTAGAGTCTGAGGGGGTTTCCTAGCGAAGTACTGAGCCGTAGGTCCTGGCCGAAGACCCTTGATCATGGCCTCAATGACAATTTCATTGGGCACTATGGGCGCTTGTGCTCTCAGACGCAAGAACCTTCGGACATACGCCTGGAGGTATTCATCATGGTATTGCGTGCACTGGAACAAAGCTTGAGCAGTAACCGGCTTCATCTGAACCCCTTGGAAACTTGCGATCAGAATGTCCTTCAGCTTCTGCCATGATGTGATTGTTCCTGGCTGAAGAGAGGAGTATCAGGTTTGTGCAACATTGTTGACTGCCATGACGAAGGATTTCGCTATGACTGCGGTATTGCCCCCATATGAAGATATGGTCGCTTCGTAATTCATCAGAAACTGCTTCAAATCTGAGTGCCCATCATACATGGGGAGCTGGGGTGGCTTGTATGATGAAGGCCATGGTGTAGCCTGCAGTTCTGCTGACAGAGGAGAAGCATCATCAAAAGAAAAATTTCCATGATGGAAATTATCATACCACTCATCATCATCATAAGAATTGTCCTGGCGAAACTCTCTGCGCTGAGGTCGTCGGTCCTGGTCATCTTGGGTGAGATGACGCATTTCCTCAGCGGCTTCCTCGATCTTCTTCTAAAGATCAGCAAGACGAAGCATCTTCTCCTTCTTCCTTTGGACCTGCTGATTGATTACTTCGAGGTCCCTAATTTCTTGGTCCAGCTCCTCCTCCTGAGGTGTTGGACTTGTAGCCTTCCCTTTTTGATTTCTGGCTTCACGCAGTGTTTCCTGGTTGACGTCTAGTGGCTGTAGTGCAGCCCCTAGCCCTGAAGCTTTCTTCGGCGGCATGACGAAGGTCACAGCTTGCCGAAGGTGGTCAAATGAGTTCACCGGAGGTGGGCGCCAATGTTGGGGACTTGTTCTCAAATGCTATGAGTTAAGAACAAAGCAACACAAAATGTTAATGGTTAAAGACCTTCGTCCTTCGAAGCATTATCACCCTTAGGATATAATGATCTTTAGACGAAGGTTATGAAGGAGGTACCTCCATCATCTCAGTATATAGTAAAAAAGTAGAAGCATATGAAACATGGAAAATAACATGAATAATTATATGACATCATTAGAACATTTTTATTATCTTATCACGAATAAACATGAACAATATCGAATTACATTTATACCTTTGGCTTGACAGAAGGTAAAAATCCAAGCGTGACGTGCGAGTGAATACAAGTCAGCGTGAACAGTACGATGTTACTATTCATCTATTTATAGGCACAGGACGCAGCCTGTGTAAAATTACATCCATGCCCTTTATGTTTACTATTGACTTAAGGACAATCTATCGAGGACTAAATAGCCTTTTCCTCTTTAAGTCGGTTCCATCTTCCGCCGCTAAGCCGAAGCTTCCCTACGCGTAGCTTCGGAACTGGTTCAATCTTCTTCTCGAACATGCTTTTCATATCGTAGACAGCTTCATTCCGAGGCTGAAGGTTCCTGTGACTGTATTATACTTGGAAAACATGTTAGTTGTGTTTTTTAGGACCTTCGGAGGACGAAGGCCCCCAACACCTTGCTTTACAAACCACCCCACTCTAGGTTGTCCCCACTGTATTCAGTGCTTAGGAGGAGATGCTGGCAACATGGAGGACTTTGAGGAGTTCCAAGACTACGACGAGTTCTAGTTTTTCTTAGTGGCAAACCCCCAGTCAGCTGCCTGTGTAGGCCTTATCTGCTACGTTATGTATTTCCGCACTTGGATGATATTAATGACTATGCTATGTATTAGACTCTATGGATGTCTTGGACATATTGTTGTAATAAAAGTACCTTTCCGCTATTTATTTTGAGCAATGTGTGATGATGTCCAATTATATAATCGTTGTGTACGTGAGTTTCTGATCCTGACATGTAGATGGTTCGCATTTGGTTTGCCTTCTAAAACTGGGTGTGACAGATGGATACCCATAGGCCACCACACTTCGATGGGACTAACTTCCCATATTATAGTGCTAGAATCGCTTGTTACCTAGAGGTCGTTGATCTAGATATTTGGAGAGTCACTCGTGATGGGATGAAACCACCCAATAATCCCGAGAAACCCACCACGAGTGAGGAAAAAGAAATTCATCTAAATGCTAGGGCCAAAAATTGCTTGTATGAATCTCTTAGCATGGATATTTTTAATAAAGTTTTTACATTAAAAACTACTAATGAGATTTGGCTAAAATTGCATGAGCTCCATGACAGCACATCCAATGTCCATGAGCAAAATCATTGCCTAGTCTTAAATGAGTATAATTCTTTTGCTATGAAGGATAACGAGCTTGTTAGAGACATGTATTCTCGTTTGAATCTAATTATCAATGAGCTCAACTATATTGGCATTAATAAGCTAGGTGATGTGGACATTGTGAGGAAGATTATCTCTCTACTATCACAACAAAGATATGGGAGCATCATCACTATTCTTCACAACATGGTACAATGACCCCGACCATTGTGATTCACTACACGACGGTTCACTTACAGCGACCTACGGTTGGTTGCTAAAACGGCCTTCAGCGACCTACGGTTGGTCGCTAAAAACCTTTAGCGACCCATAAGGATGGTCGCTGTAAGTGCCGTCGCTAAAGGCTTTAGCGACCGACATCTTTTTAGCGACCGACCGTCCGTTGATAATATTGTATATTTAGCAACCAACCATGGATTGCTGTACTATCGATTTAGCAACCAACCGTAAGTCGTCATACTATACATTTAGCAACCAACAGAAAGTCGTCCTTTTATAGTTGTTATTAATAAAAATATACATTTAATTAAGCACCACAAATCACAGATTTTTATACACAAATCATAAAGACATACACAGTTAATCAGTATACCACAGTCATAGATCCATCACATAAACACAAAAGCACCACAATTATATATTCACAAAAGCATCACAATTATAATATCATTCACAACTAGATCATTTACAGATAGTTCACAACTACCAGCTCTTCTTTTAAATCAACGTTGAAACAGCAGATAGGAACTGAGTAAGCTATGCTGAATATGCATTTCAACAGTGGAAGCATAAACATGGCTACATCAGTTCTTCTCGTCTTCTGTTTTGCTTAACGTAGTGGCGGCCTGGCTGCTTGACGTGGGGTGTGCTTTCAACTGTGGTGTGCTTGACGTAGTGGCGGCCTGAGTGCTAAGTGATCTACTAGCAGGACAAAGGCCAGCACAATTGAGAGAACGAGCAGGCTGTGCCCTTGATAAAGAATGAATGTACTCAATTGCAGCCTGAAAGAAAGTTAAAAGTGAGGGGCATGTCAACGAATCATAGTAATCTGGGAAATAACATATTGTTAGGAAAAAGTGCTTTTTACACTATTCATAAATTGATATATTCATAGTTAGTTTACTGCAGTGACTATCAGAAATTCAGAAGCAAAAGGTGGAAAGATTCATTCCCATGTGAGTAAAGCGGTACTGACATTTCAATTTTCATTGATAGGATTCAAATACCATGATCAACATATGGCAATGAATTTATATGGACTCTGTTGCCTCCAGTATATCAAGTAGCACAGAGTAAATTGATAAAGAAAAAAGGAAAAAGAAGAGACAGTGACTAGATAAGAACTAGGACATCACAGCCAATTTTTTTACAGTTTTCTACAAGATCTGGTTGTAGCAAAAAAATTACTGAATGACACGAAGATAAGGATTGTACATGAATCAGGAGAAAACAGTAAAATTAATAATATGGTTTCAGGATCTCAGATTAGTTCATATTTCCATACAAGAAATGAATGTGCAAGTCACAGCATATCTGAAAAAATCCATAAACTTAAAGATTTCATATCAGTCTGCCAGATGACAAACTAACAACAAAGGCCTGACAACCAATTCAACAATATTTAAAATCTAGTCCACAAATACAAAACTCTGCTCAGCCAGTAGCAAGTAAGCAATTCAGATTATGCTACTAGTCACATAAGAGTTGAAATAGCTGAGAAATGTGATACCCAAAATTCAATATAGAAATCGAACATATATACACTAAATGCATGCATCAGTGCAGATGTTTTCTTTCCATACGTCGTCGTACCTAGAATGCTTTGCTTTGGAGATCCACTTCTGCCCGTACTTTCTCCACTGATACCCATCAAAGAGACGGATGGAACAGGCGATGGATTGGAGGGGAATGAAATGTGCTGGAGGCAGAGGCACTGGGGAACGAGGACGCAGCCGCCTGAACTGCCGAACTGCACTAGTCTGCGCACAGCGCTAGGCTCTCCACTGACCTGGATGGAGTGGTGGTCGCGGTGGCGCGCGGCGAGGCAGAGCGCGCAGAGAGCGTCGCCCATGCAGTCGAGGCAGTACATGTTGCACTCGCTCTTGTGCGCGTCGGTGTGGACCCTGCATTGGACGAAGAAGCACACGGACAGCAGCGGCCTCAGCCACGGCGGCCACCACCGGGTGTCGCTGCCGTCGTCGCAGCACTCGCCGCCTCCGCCCTGCACGCGCACACGTTTTCAGTCCAACGAACGTCGCCACCGGAACCGACCAAGGACCACGAAACAGAGCTTGTGTCACAACTGAACTCACTACGTGTTTTGCATTCTTCCTACCATTACCAAGAGAAAGCAATCAAGATTTTCATAAATAAAAGCATGCTTCTTCTACCGCTTATTATTAATGATCAATTACCTTTTGCTTCCACGGCAAAGCAATTCGATTATCCAGGACGTAGATAAATAGTTGATGCGCCGCTCGCTTTGAGGAAGCAACCAGCCTAACGCCATGAGCAAGCGACAACCGGATGTCCTCGGCGACATCCAGGACGACGACCCGCTCCACCTCGCCCACCGGCTCTTCCCCGTTTACACCAGGTTCAGACTCTCAGTTCACAATTGAACCTCGCATGTCCTAGAGTGCGGCTACGACGCCAGCTGGCCAAGCCCAACTCGCGCGCGGGATCCCGAATCTCCCGGCTACTGAATCCAACCGAACAAAATGTCAAGGATACGGAGAAGAGGGGGGGAGAGGAGGGGGGTCGGACCTTGCGTTCGAAAGAGGTCTCTGCTGATCTGAGGAGCGCCCGTCGCAGCGCCATCGCCGCCCCCCGGCTCTGCCGGTCTGCTCGGATTGGGGGAGATCGGGGATGGGAAGGAATAGAGGACGTGGAGAGAGCAGCGGCTGCGTGGGGGAGCTCCTGGCCAGAAGAGGATGCGCGGACGCCAGGGCCTGCCTGCCTGCACACGCAAGTGGCGTCGGCCAGAGAAGAGCAAGGGGAGGAGAGAAGGGGAGAAGGAGTGGAGGCTTCCTGGCGGCGGCTGCCAGGGAGAGTGGCGCGCGCTAGGGTTAGGCGGTGGCCGGTTAGGGTTAGGAGAGTGCGGCTGGGCCTTAATGGGTCGATTTGGTTAGGTTTTATTTTTTTCTTTTTTTATTTTCTTTTCTAAATTTGAAATATATTTTTTATATAACTCTAAAATTCATAGTAATTAAACCAAAATTATTTATAAATAAAATATTGTTTTTTGGGTTAATACTTTTTTTTATTTACTAGGATTTTCATTTAAGAAGAAATGTTATTCAATAACCAAAAATCAATCATGCGCAATAAAAATTTTTTTTCAAATGCAAATACATAACAAACACTTAAAAGAATCAATCATGGTCGCTATAAATCATGTTTACTTGTTTTAATTAATTTTTAGTCACTAACATCTACAGGTATGTTACGTTCAGGCTATAAGATTTGATAGTGATCCTTGCTCTATAGCGACCCACCGCTAGTCCCCGACGACTTTATAGCGACCAACCATAAGTTGTTAAATTTCTAGACTTTTAGCGACCAACCGACCGTTGCTACAAAAGGATTTAGCGACTGACCGTCGGTCCCTAACCTTTAGCAACCAACAGTTGGTACCTAATAAGGGTCGCTAAAGATCAACCGTCGTGTAGTGATTGGGAAAATCGCGGCCTTTGAGATGTCGCGAAAAATGTGCCAGGGAGAGGAGCCAACTTCCTCAAGGCCATATGATTTTGCATGTGATGAAAGGAAGGGTAAAAAGAAGGCTCACACTCCAAGTTCCTCAAGTGAAGAAGAGGAAGAAGAAGAAAATGATGATGATGAAGATAATCAACCATCAACATCATCCTCTCAGGACGAAGAAACAATCCGACGCGTCGGAAAGGTAATGGGGATGATCCACAAGATTAATCTAATGGGTGTGCCCCTGTAGGTAGAGGATCTTCTCTTTAACATTGATAGGAAAAAGCAAAGAAAGAGAGGATGCTTCGCATGCGGGGAGAAGGGCCACTTCAGGGACAGCTGTCCAACTATGGCCGAACCCAAAAAGGGGAGGAGCAAAGGCAAGGCGCTAACAAGTGTCAAAATTTGGGACGGCTCTTCAAGTGAAGTTGAACCTCCAAGGATGCGCAACCAACGATCCTCATCACGCTCATCACGGTCATCACACAAGTGCCTTATGGCAAGAGGTAAAATGAGTATTCCGTCCTCTAGTGATGACAACAGTAGTGATGAGGAAGGTGAGGGAAAGCACTCCATAGATGAGCTTGCGGAAATCGTTAAATTTTTCCAGGATGTTTGCACTGAACAAAAGGCTCAACTTAAAACCTTGAAAATTAAGTTGATTAGCTCTCAAAATGATTATAAAGGTTTGCTAGAAAAAATTAAAACATTTGCAAATTTAAATTGTGAACTATCAACTAAAATTGAGCAATTAGAGTCTAGTGCTCCATCCACTGCTACCGATGATGGCCTTATTAAAAAGAATGAAAAACTTAAGGCTAAGTTAGCTAGCTCCCAAGAAGCTATTGAAAATTTTCTAGGGAAAATGGAAATTCTTAGCATACACAATAATGAGCTAACTACTAAGCTAGAGAACATTGGTAGCACCCCAGGGGCATCTTTAGTTGAAATTCCTGAAATTATTAAGAAAGATGCTTCTACTTCTTGCTTTGATTTAATTAATAATTCTAACCCCTGCAATCAAGTTCTTGTTAAGAATGTTGTCATAGAAACATGTTCGAATGAGATTGCAATGGAGAATGAGCAATTAAAGCAAGAGGTGGCTCGCCTTGGGAAGGCCTTGTATGACAAGAAAGGAAAAGCCAAACAAATCCAACCTCCACAGGATAACACCACTGCGGGAGTGAACAAGACTATGGAGGGAGAAACTATGATTTGTAGGCTATGTCACAAGGAAGGCCACAAGTCTTTCCAATGCAAGGCGAAGACCGGGGATAAGCTAAAGCAAAAGCTCAAGCAAAAGCCAACAAGCAAAGTCTCCAACACCTACATCAACAAGGTAGACAAAAAGCTGCTACACCATATTTGATCAAGAAGAAAAAGAATGTAAATGTGGTATCAATCAAGGCCAACAAGCAAGCAAACAAAGGCAAAGGTGCCAAACACATCTGGATGCCAAAGGAGATTATTTCAACCATGAAAAGCACCAAGAAGGTTTGGATCCCAAGAGGGAAGTGAGGACTCCAAAGGATGACGAGGAATTTGGAGATTTGGCAAAATTGGGATGTATATCATGGGATACATCATATTGGATCAAGTTTATTGCCAACTGGGTTAGTGCATACTTTGGACCCGAATTTCCCCACCCATGACTAAGGTAACTGAATTTATTGTATTTCTTGTTTTTAAATATGTGTATCTGTTCTCATGTATCCAGTTTTACCTTTCATACCTAGTATTTCAATTGGTATTTACTTTTGATTAAAAATGCATGCATACTAGGTAAATCATATGGTAGGATTTCTCACTATAAATTTATACTCTTGAGCAAACCTACATGGTTTAAAATGGTAGGCACAACACATAGCATACTTAACACTCCTAAGAAAAATGATACATCAATTGATATGGTGAAATATTTCAAGTAGTATAACATTTCAATTATACTTCATTTGGTATGCTTCAATTGGTATCATTTAACCTATATGTGCCAAAGCTCGGATTTTAGATAATTTGCCTCTCTTGTTATCAAATCAAAGTGCATGTCTCCTACAAGTATTCAAAACTTGTATGCACACTTTCATGGGGAGGTTACTCTATAATCTAAGTCTTTGAGACTAATACCGATTTTCAAGTCTATTTCATGTAGTAATCTCATTGAAAGGAAAATGGAGTCCTCGGAGAAATACAAAAAGCTTCCACTGCAAATCTACAAGAATTCTTATGCCTCACAATTCTGCCATTAGTCTTCAAATGGTCCGCCATTTATTTTCAATTGGTATCTTTGAGACTACATTTGTCATCATTTACATGTCTTCTCCAAAATTTGGTTAGACTATATTTCATATCTTATACTTCCCATGTTGCTATACATGCATAAGTAGTTAAATCATATTCTGGTACCTATGCATAAGGGAAGTTAGGCAAATCAAATCATGTCTTGCACCTCTATTTCTCACATGCTTTTTCCTAGGGAGAAGATCTCTGCCAGGGGGAGTATTTCTTTGTCTCTAAAGGGGGAGAAAACTCTTTCTAAAAGAGAACACTCATTTTGGGGGAGTAATAATGTTGAGTGCTTCAATTGGTATTATCTGATAAATCTTTTATGAGGGTGTCACACCCGGTTTCGGAAGGCAAACCGAATGCAAACCATATACGTGCCAGGATCAGAAACTCACGTACACAACGATTACATAATTGGACATTATCACACATTGCTCAAAGTAAATAGCAGAAATGTACTTTATTACATCAGAATGTCCAAGACATCCACAGAGTCATTAACATTATCAAAGTCATTAATATCATCAAAGTGCGGAAAAGAAAACGTAGCAGATAAGGCCTTCACAATCAGCTCACTAGGAGTTTGCCATTAGCATAACTAGAACTCATCATAGTCCTGAAACTCCTCAAAGTCCTCCATGTTGCCTGCATCTCCTCTTGAGCACTGAATACAGTGGGGACAACCGGGGGTGAGGGTGGTTTTAAAGCAAGGGTGAGTACACATCAATGTACTCGACAAATGTCCCGTTTTGCTAAAGTGGACTGACTGTATGTGGAGTTAAGATTAAGCAGTTGCTTTTAGTTGGTCAGGTATTTATTACTAATAGTAGAGCCAAATTTTGGTAATAAACCTAGTTATTACCCAAATGTACTCCCTCCAAGAGGAAATACCAGAGATCATAATTATAACCATCATCATAAAAAAGTATCCAAAGTTCTTCTAATCAAAGAGGATCCCAAGGATGCTCTTAACCGTGAGCACGACTGATATACCAGTTTCTAACACTCTGTAGAGGTTGCACACTTTACCCACGAGTCGTGATTTCCGTTCTGCCCGGAGATCATGACTCCCCATTGATCACTACCAAGGTGACCCAGCAGGGTCTCACTACGTAGCCTTTACAAAGACTCCCCTGGTGCATAACTTCTCATTAGGTTTTGCCAGTCGTACAAACATAGTACCCCTCCCTAAGGTGGGTGACTAACAAAACCAAATCGAAAGAACCTCGACACCCACCCTTAGCAGAGCGAGCACTATGCCCTAGCTCCCATTGACGGCCCTCCTGCAAAGCCAACTACACCCACAGGTTCATCTAATTATTCAGCTAAGGGCGTCCCATTCCACCCTCATGGTTATACTGTTATCCCGGGTGGTCACTCAACGAACAGGTCCTTACAGAGAGGTACTCAGGAAACAGCCTGAGGCCCCTAAAGTATCACAAGATCATCATCGGGATAACATCATCGTATCATAAATAATCACATCATGTTTGTTGATTAAATTAAAGCAATAGCAAAAGACTAACCATAATAACCCAAAGGTAAACAAGGATAAGGTAAATACAGACTAGTTAATCCTTAGGTTTTAATTAAGTAATGTGGGACAGTGGATTATAAAGTAAGTAGGACATAATAGGTCAGAGAACACTTGCCTTCACCAGGTTGCTGCTCAAGAAGGTCTTCAACAACACACTCAGGAACCATGGGTTGCTCATCATCTAAATAAAGCGATCATACATTCAATACATTTGGATAAAGACAAATGAACAACATACCAATCATGTACAAACATGTGAACACATCTCAAATGAACATCACATACATAAGAGGTAGTTTCGGTTATAGGGTGAACTAACACATTTAGAAGTTTGTTATTCTCTAAGTGTTGTCTATCTCCATGATTACATAATCTAATTCCACTTATTTTAATGAGACACAAAAGCTAAACCAAGGATAAATCCATACATTACATATTATCAGTCTCACAAGATTAAACATCTAATTAGCATTAGGTTTCCCTTTTTATTTATCTTATTAATTCAATAAACTATTACATAAACTAACCTATAGTCTAGGCATAAAATTAGAATGTGAAGATAGTGAATGATCATAATTTATTTGGACAGAGAATAATCCTATGAACATTTTGCAATTTGAATCACTCAATTTGTAGTTCATATGCAAAAGATATGAAATAAACAAATTTTGAAGTTTAAAATACAAAATGAAGTCCAACCCTGTGATTAAATAAAAGTCCAGGGTTCAATCTGCAAGATTAAAGGGGCCTACGCACGAAAGCCATGGACGGCGGGTTGATTTCTAAAAAGCCAAGGTCTCTTTAACAATTTTACCACGCGAAGGGGTAACATGCTCTCTCAGCCGTCGGATCTCAGATCAACGGCCGAGAATAGATCCCGCGGGCGGGCGCGCACTGACCAGTGGGCCAGGGCGGTCAGCGACCGAGGTCGAGAGACGGACTGACAGGTCGGGCCCAGATGCAGAGAGCGAGCGGGGGCGCGCACTTGAGCAGTCAGATCCAAAATGGACGGCTGAGATTAGATCTATTCTAATTAAACATAGATCGCCAGATTTCGGATGGACGCCCGAGATCCAACGGCAAGCACGGTCAGGGTTCCATGACCGCCAGCGATGGCGCCGCTCGCTCCCATGGCGGAGGTTTGCTGGAGACGAGGCCGCGATGGGGGCCATGGGACACTAGGAAGGGCACAGGAGGGTTCGGGGTGGCACGACAGACATGTTCGTGAGCTCGGCACCGGTGTGGGGGCACCAGAGGGTGCAGACCACGGTTTAGCAGCCCAACGACGGTGCTGACTTGCTCTGGCGAGCAATCACGCGAGGGACATGGCAACAAACGGGGAAATAAGGGCACGGGGGATTGCTCACATCGAGAGGAAACTCTAGAGTGCCTGAGGAGTGGCGGGGATGCAGGGATCCCTTGGGTCGACGGCGGCAGGGCTTCTGTGACAGAACCTCCCAAGTCATTACGCCCACCTACAGTTGTCCTCGTCCAACGAACCTTAGACAACCCTGTAGATGCACATAATCACTCGACAAGTTTGGTATCTGTATTCTTTTCCTTGCCCAAGAGCGTTTCACCCATCACGCAGATATTACAACACAACAGAGGAATGAATAAGCGGAAGCGAATTACAATAACTTAATTTACATTCATTAAATTATAGAAAGAGTATTACTATTACATCACCAGGTTATAAGAGTGCATAAGTATTATTATTATTACAAATCTGTGAGGCAAAAACCCCTCCCGCATAAAAAGTATATTGTTTTTCAAAAGGAAGGCCAACATCCTCCCGCAACACTTCACTGTTGAGGTTCATCCTTGGGCACCACAACCTTGGGCACCACCCTAGTGCAAAAACAACAAAAGTCTAATGTTTCATCACCTAAAATAACATGGGTTCGAAAACCCTGAGTACGAAGTGTACTTTCGCAAGTCTTACCCGTCAAAATAAAAGACTCTCAAGGATATGCTGGCTTAAGGGAGTCAAGGTAAGGCTTAATAAAAAAATCAAGACTCTATTTGCAAAAATGCTTATTAATAGTGGATCCTTAAAAATCCAGTTTTATTAGCAAGTTAAGTCATTACCTGTCACTAGAGTTCTTTCTACCCTACTTCAAACACTTGGCCTATACTAGCCATCCCTTTTATCAACCCTTCTTGTTCACTGGAATGCTACGTGTAAGTCAGTGATCAGGTCTTCATGACCGAGAAGTAACGGCGATCCGAATCGATTAATACCCAGCTAGGGATCTCCAATCACATGACATATGTAGCACTTAACCCTTGCATATGTCAACTCGCCACCGGGTTTCTTAAGACCAGACCGGGTTCACGCCAACCGAGAGCATAGATACACCACCGTTCAGCCTCTTGCCACGGAGGGTACACGCTACTCTCGCCATCTCTCCACTCCCATTGCGTGTTGGCCTTTCTGGTATTAGTCTGCCCGAGGCAAAGCTTACCCATGATGAGGCATGTGACCAGTTAAAAGGTCCTCGGTCATCAGGCCCACATCGAGACGGTCCTTAATCGATTCAGACGGAGACACTACACCGAGACTCTCTTCTCGTGCAAGTCACTCGTCCAGTCTGAGCTTTATCATTTTAAACCCAAAGATTAGAACCTGTCAGAGGTACATCTTTTCTGATGTTGAACCCATCATGGCCATGATGGATCCACCATCAAGTTTTATTTTTGAAAACTTCCCATCCAATCTGTAGCATCACTTTTGTTTTAAAACAAAACATTTTGTTTTTCTAAAGCAAGGCTAAGCATCATAAAAATCATTTTTATGAAAGGGTATCAAGGAAGGGTATTCAATTTTTCAAGGAAGGAAATGCATCAATTGTTTAGCACACAACTCCTATCACCTAATGCATCAAACAAGGTGATAAAGATTTTAAAATAGCAAGGAGGTGACAAATGCACCGGGGCTTGCCTTGTTTTGTAGGAGAGTCGGGCTCTGTTCCACAAATATCAAAATAGAAACAGTTCCCGGCAGGTGGATTTTCTGTTGATGGAGTAGTCTCTTCTTCTTCAACAGTTATCTCTTCCTCGTTCTCTATACATAACCATATATAACCATGAATGCTCATGTATTGCTTATGAAAATGCAATAATAGAGAAACCACACTAAGTTTTATCTTGAATACAACTTTCCTTCACGATGCTCCAGGGAAACTAGGGTTTTCTGAGTCAACATCCTAGTAGGGTTAGACAGTTTTACCCTAAGGAGCTAGGGTTTTTGGTTTAGGCATAAAAAAATGTCCAAAGCATATCAAACTTTACCCATGGGTTCTAAGTACCCAAATAAGTTCACCCAAAAAGTTTTATAATTTTTGGAGCTATATAATAATTTATAAAATTCAAAAAGACTAGGTTTAGGTCTTCTTAAATACTACATAATTCCTGGTTTAGGCTAAAAATCTTGGAATGATTTTTATTAAATACTATAGAAATTTAGGAGTCTAAAAAAATTTGTCTCATCTTTTTATCATTTTTCTATATTTTTTTATGGATTTCCTAAGTCTGACAGAAAAAGAAAAAGGAAAATAATGAACAGTGTTGGGCTGAAAACTAGCCAAAGTCAGCTCGTGTCTGGGCAAAAACGCGCACGCCCGTCCTGGCATTTTTGCGCAAAGGCCCTGAGAAATTCAAAAAAAAATAAATGCACCCACACACTGTTTCTATGTGTCGCTGACAATTACAAACCCACCCCATTCTTCTATTTCTTCACAGTTCTTGGTCCACGACGGGACCATGCCGAACACCTGGCCGGAGCTGCGATATCAAGGCGATGGCGACCCAGACAGAGAGCAACAAGCTCAGAAACATCCAGCACAAGTCTATCCGAGCAAAAACCCTCACATAATTTGAAAGATTTGACCCTAATTGAAGCTTGTTCATGGTCACGGCGGCGGAAATGACCGATCACAGGGAAAACCGATGATCTCCGATGATGGTGGATAAAATAGGATGGCTAGTGAGCCGTTAGCTTCGTAACTAAGAGACGAAGAGCAGTGCATGGTCAATTTGGATGATGGGGGTGAGGGCACGGTGAATTTATAGGTCTGGTGATCTATGGCGACGACCAAGGTGATAACCTTCACCGGATTTTGCTGGCAATCAACGACGACGTCGGGCGCGGTCCTTTTCTAGGGGTTTGACACGTCTCGCCGCGACAGTAACGCGGTCAAATCAACGATGTCGTGGATGAACGGATGGAAGCGGCGTCGGTGACCAGGCACGACAGCAAAGATCAGTGACCGTGTGGCGACCGAGATAGTTGCCCTCCACCGTGGCGATCTTATCCAATTCGTGAATATCGTCGCGAAGAGATGCCCGCCGAGCGCCTAACTGGCACATGGCGCGAATCGCAGCACGGATCGGAGCCGGCGGCGAGGTGCTCCGCACCAGAGATATTTCTGCTACTGTAGTATCGCGATTGTTCTTCAGAGCAACTGACAGAGCACAATTAGGGGCAATTTGCTCCAAAATTTATGTGGCAACTTCATCATCCATCTTCATCAAAGTTGTGGATCAATAATCCATCTTCAATTTTGCTATAGAATCCCCAGCCGAATTCCTACTGGATGCTACTCAAAATTGATACTAAAATTCTGCCAATGTCACTGGTGGCCAAAAAATCAGTTCGAGAGTTGACTGACATCCCAATTTCAAGCCTATTTATCTCTCATTTCTGTGCAACACTAGTGCTTGGTCACTCAATCAAATTTGTTCACCTTACATATCTCTACAAATTTGCTATACTGACCAATAGCAAAATCCTCAATAATCCTGAGATGTAGAGCTCCAAAGTCAGCCCTATTCAACTGATTTTGGACTTAGGCACATGAGAGGCATAGGGTGCCTTTTTACAAATAAGCCCAAATCCCATAATTTGATTTGCAAATCCTCAAATGTGTGAAACATATGATTTGTGGTGCTCTAGTACTTTGGTTTTTGCACTTGGGTCCAAAAGTGCACAAAATTTACACTTAACCCCCTAGGGTTCTAGTTTAGGGTTTTCGAGGGGTCTTTTCAGGGTTTTTAGCACTTTAGGGTTTTGGTGTCACTAAAGTCCTTCAAATGTGATATCTTATGATCATGTTTCATGTCTTTTGAGGTTTTCACGTATTTGTGCTTCACTTATATCCATAAGCCCTGATATGAGGTTAAGCACTTTATCCTAGGGTTATCCACACATCAAGTCATATCAGTACAACTTGTTTGACATTTTTACCTAGTGAATGCACTCAAGGTGTAACAAACACATGATATGCCAATGCTCATGATGTTATGCTCAAGTTTTAGTGACAGTAACACCAGAGGTGTTACAAGCGCGGACCGGGCGAAACAGAGAGGCTGGGGGCAAACCAGAGGGTGTCCCACGTTGCTGGCGAAGAGGTGGAGCTCACCGAGGCAACGGACACGATAGGCGCTCAACGACGGCAATGGAACGACAGCGGATCACGGTGGAGCTCCACGGGCATGTGCGCAGAGCGAGAGAGAGAGAGCGAGGGAGTTCGGCTGAGGGCGCAACTGAGCGAGGGGAGCTAGTGAGTGGGCGCGAGCTCTAGAAAAGGGTTCTGGCGCGAGGGACGTGGCCGGGAAACGTGGGGTCGTGGGCGCATCTACGACGGAGAGCGCGGGAGGCAGGTTAGTGAAGGGGGAAGTGGCTCACAGGCAGGGTCCCCAGACCAGCGAGGGTGACTGGGCGAACGGGTGGTCAACGCTGACATGGAGGTCCCATCAAGCAGCAAGCGAGAGCGGGGGCGTGCGCGGACGTGTCGGCGCCGACAGGCCGGTCCCACCGGGCAGCGGGAGGTAGAGAGAGAGAGAGAGAGCGCGTGCATGGTCGTCGCTGACAGGTGGGGTCCACCTGCTAGGCGACGTGGGCGCGCGAGCACGCGACCTGGCTGGGCTGGATTGGACCTAATGGGCTGCTTTCGGTTTTTCTTTTTCTAGGGAATTTGTAATGCCTGTTCTTTTTATTTTATTTAGAGAACTCAATTCAAATTCAAACACAAACCCAAATTAAAATAATTCAAACATGTTCATCAATTCAAAGAATAATTTAGGCTCAGCAGGATGCAACAATTCATGACTCACATAGTTTTGATAAAGTAAATAATTAATCCTTCACTTAATTAACCTAATTCTACTCAAAAGAAAAAGGGGGAGAGAGACTAGAGAGAGACAAAGGGTAACATCTGAATTTGGTAGGCATTTAGAGAAGAAACTTTATACCCCCAAATTCAGGGTGTTACAAACCTATCCCCCTTAAAAATAACCTCGCCCTCGAGATTCAGGGTTGGCTAGCAAAGAGTTCAGGGTACTTGGCTTTCAGATCATTTTCTCTTTCCCACGTTGCTTCTTCCTCTAAGTGATGTCCTCACTTGACTTTGCACATCTGGATGGTGCTTCTTTGAGTGACCCGGTCTGCTATCTCCAGAATCTGAGTTGGCTTCTCAATATAAGTTAGATCTTATTGAACTTCAAGATCCTCGGTTGGTAGTTGTTCCTCTGGCACTCCCAAGAATTTCTTCAGCTGAAACACATCATGCACGGCTGACAGACTTTTTGGTAAGCTGAGTTGGTATGCCACTTCTCCTCGTCTTGCCTGGATCTGGTATGATCCGATGTATTGAGGTGCTAACTTGCCCTTGACTCCGAAACTTCTGCTTCCTCTGATGGGTGACACCTTCAAATAGACATAATCTCCCACTTCAAAATTCAATTCTGTTCTTCTAGTGTCAGCATAGCTTCGCTGCTTGGACTGCGCTGTCTTCAGATTCTCTCGAACCATTCTGATGTTCTCTTTGACTTCAAGCAAAATATCTGGACCGAACACCTGCCTTTCGCTAGGTTGGTCCCAATGCAACAGAGTTCTATAGTTCCTCCCATAGAGTGCTTGGAATGGTGACATCTTCAGACTGGCCTGATAGCTGTTGTTGTAGGAGAATTCCACATATGGTAGCCTTTTGTCCCATCCTAACTTGTCTTGCAATGCACAAGCTCCCAACATATTTTCAAGAATCTGGTTAGTTCTCTTTGTCTGACCATCTGTCTGTGGGTGGTAAGATGAACTGAACTTCAAGTGTGTGCCCAAAGCTTCATGCAACTGGTGCCAAAAATGAGAAGTGAATTGGGTACCTCTGCCAGATACTATATTCTTTGGAACACCATGTAGGCATACAATTCGAGACATATATAGTTCTACCAACACTGCACTATTATAGGTGGTCTTGACTGGTATGAAATGGGCCGCCTTTGTCAAGCAGTCCACTACTACCCAGATGGAGTCATAGCCGGCTCGACTGCGAGGCAGACCGACTATAAATTCCATCCCAATCTCATCCCATTTCCACTGAGGAGTCTGCAACGGCTGCAATAAACATGCGGGTCCCTGATGCTCTGTTCTTTGACAACTGTCGCATACAACCACATACTCTGCTATCTCCATTTTCATTCCGTACCACCAGAATCTTTTCTTCAGGTCTTGGTACATCTTTTCGCTGCCAGGGTGTATGGAATACGCTGTCTCATGAGCTTCCTTGAGAATCAGTTCCCAGATCGATTTGATGTCGGTAACGCACAGTCTATCCTTGAACCATACCACTCCTTCTGTGTCTTCATAGAAGTCTTTGTCTTTCCCATCTATGATCAGCTATTGAATCTCATTGATCTTCTCATCGTCTTTCTGACCCTTCCTGATATCTTGCTCTAGAGTGGGTTCCAGCTCAATCGTCACTCCTTGGATGTTGTTTAGAAATCCGAGACTCAACCTGTCGAATTTCTTGGCTAGCTCATACGACATCAGGTGAGTGGCCATCATATTGACTTGACTCTTTCTGCTCAAAGCATCTGCAACCACATTTGCTTTGCCTGGATGATAATGTATCTCCAGCTCATAGTCTTTGATTAGCTCCAGCCATCTTCGCTGCCTAATGTTTAGCTCTGACTAGGTGAATATGTATTTGAGACTCTTGTGGTCCGTGTAGATATCACACTTCTGCCCAAAATAGTGCCTCCAGGTCTTTAGTGCATGAACCACTGCAGCTAACTCCAAATCATGAGTGGGTTAGTTCTTCTCATGAATCTTCAACTATTGGGATGAGTACGCCACTACCCTCCCCTCTTGCATTAACATGCATTCCAGACCGGTGTACGAAGCATCACAATATACTGAGAATGGCTTATGAACATCTGGCATAATCAATATTGGTGTTGTTGTCAACTTCTTTTTCAATGTCTCAAAATACTCTTGGCACGTTGGGGTCCACTTGAACTCAACCTTCTTTGCCAGCAAAGCTATCATTGGCCTGACAATCTTGGAGAAACCTTCAATGAAATGTCCATAGTATCCGGCCATTCCAGTGAAACTCTTGATTCCCCGGACATCCTTCGGTGCTTTCCAATCTAGAATAGCTGCTACCTTCTTCGGATCCACAACCAATCCGTCTCGATTTATAATATGACCCAAGTATAGGACTTCGCTGATCCAGAACTCACACTTGCTCAGCTTGGCATACAGCTAACAATCCTGTAGCCTCTACAATACTTTCCTCAAGTGCTCTTTATGCACTTGCTCATTCTGGGAATATATGAGGATATCATCAATGAACACCACTACAAACTTATCAAGATAATCATGAACACAATGTTCATCAAGTACATGAAATAAGCTGGCGCATTTGTTAGACCGAATGACATAACCGTGAACTCATATAGTCCATACTTGGTGATAAATGCGGTCTTCGGTATATCCGAAGGCTAGATCCTGAGTTGATGGTAACCTGACCTCAGGTCTATCTTCAAGAAGACACTGACTCCTCTCAACTGATCAAATAGATCTTCAATCCTGGGCAGGGGGTACTTGTTCTTAATAGTGACTTCATTCAAAGATCTGTAATCAATGCACATCCTCTTTGTACTATATTTCTTCTCCACACATAACACTAGGGTGGCCCAAGGCGAGGTACTTGGTCTAATGTAGCCTTTCTCTAACAACTCATCAATCTGCTTCTTGATTTCCACCAATTCTGGTCCGGACACTCGATATGCTCTCTTGGAAATAAGGGCGGTGCCAAGTATAAGCTCTATGGCAAACTCAACTTTCCTTTCAGGTGGCATTCCTGGTAGATCCTCGAGAAACACATCCAGGAATTCTGATACTACCTTGATAGCTTATGATGGCTCGATTTCCTCAATATGGGCAGTGGCTTGGTGACAACTTCCTTCCCTTGGTCCGGATAAGACCAACTCCACTAACACTTCCTCTCTTGATGAGAACACTAACTTCACAGTCCTCTTGTCATAGCTAAGACTAGCTTGATATTTGGTTAGCCAATTCATCCCTAGGATGATATCTATGGTTACATCTCGGGTACCCATTACTATCAGATCAGCGGGGAACTCTATCCCTCTAATTTGAACTCTTGCACTAGGGCAAAATTTATCTGTTTGGGTCTTCCCACCAATTGAACTAACCCTCATAGGTGGATACATGGGTGCTACTGGTATGTTGTGTGATTCTACCCATGATGTAGTCACAAAAGAATGTGTTGCTCCAGTATCAAATAACACATTTGTAGAATGAGATTTGAATGAGAACATACCTAGTGCCACTCCTGGGGTCTCCTGGACTGTGTCGGCCTCCAGATGGTTCACATTTCCGTACTGGGCACGAGGCTTCCCACGGTTGTTGCCTCCTTGTTGCGATGCATTCTGCCTGGCAAGGGCATTAGGAGCTGGCTGCTGCTGAGGTGCTTTCTTTGGCCAATGATTCGCCTAGTGGCCTTATTCCACACAATGGAAACATCTGTGGCCTCCTCCTTGTGCTGGAGATGCTTGGTTGTTCTGGTTGATTGCTGGGGCGGGAAGGCAAGGTGCTTGATTGCTCTGGCACTGGTATGGGTTTCCTCCTTGCTGGTTGTTCGTAAGGTACTACTGCTGCTACTGAGGAAACTGTCTCTGGTACTGCTATTGGTGCAGACGCTGATGCTAGGGCTGATGCTGGTGCTGGTGACCTTGCTTGAATTGCTGAGGTGGGTTGCCTGAGTAGCGGGGACGGCTGCTACTCCCGGCCTGAGATCCACCAATCTTGCGTTTCCTGTCCTCCATCTCCCGACGCTTCCTCTCAGTCATTATGGCTCTGTCGATCAAATTCTCGAAGGTATGGAAAGTGTGGTTCATCAGCTGGTAGTGAAGGGGGTCAATCAAACCTCTCAGAAAATGGTACTGCCTCTTGGTATCTGTATTGACATCTTCAGGTGCATAACGTGACAACTGCAGAAACTTGTCCCTGTACTCACTGACAAACAGCGGACCTTGCTTCAACGCTAGAAATTTCTCCTTCCTTACTATCACCAGTCCTTCAGGCACATGGTAACGATGGATGTTGTCCCTAAACTTGTCCCAGTTGATGAATTCAGGGTTGGCATGGGTGGCGAGGTAGGACTCCCACCATGACTATGCTGCTCCCCTTAGCAGGCAAGGACCATACATAACCTTCTCACGATCGTTGCACTGAGCAGTGTGCAACTCACGCTCCACAGTATGCAGCCAATCATCGACGTCCATGGGGTCAGCAACATGGGCAAAGACAGGGGATGGCCCCTCATGAACTCCGCCCGCTTGTCCCTAGGCATCTGAACTTGCATCTGAGGTTGAGGTGGGGGTTGATGCTGCTGCACCTGCTGCATTACTGCTAAAGTTTGGCCAATTGCTTGGACTGTCTGGGTTTGCATCAGGAGCATATGCTCAATGGTCATCGGGGGTTGCTGTGGCAACTCCTGCTGAGCTACCTCCTCCTAGGGTGCCTGATGCTCCTGCTGAGCACGCCTTCCACCTCTGCGCCTGTTCTCAGACATCTGTAAAAAGCACACACATTAGATCTGACTCTGCAGTCTTTCAACATAAGAAAAGATATATGGAAATCTTCATAACACTGAACAATCAATCATCTTCACTGACTCTCAACACAGCTAACACAGCTTCTTAGATAAAGAGGAAAGTGGAAATAAATGGGTTGCCCAACTAAATAATTGACTTTATTAATAACTACACCACATGGCAGGGGATACCCACACCTTGGTGACAATCATTACAAAGATCCAACTTCATTACAAGTTCATCACGACAAGCATCAAAACATATGATAATCAAACTAAGACTAACTAAAACTGAATAAGGCTAAGACACTGAATTAAGCATTATTACAGACTCCGACTCTGTCGATCTATGGCTCTAAATTTATCTGGGTCCTGCAGTAAGGGGTGCCATAAGCAAAGCGACCATGGGGCGGCGAGCGATAAGGGTGCTAAATCCTGACGGGAGCGAGGGAACCACCATCTTGATAGTGGCATGCTGCGTGCTCAGCATGCAGTTCCGCAACCTCCTCCCGAACCTTGCCCAACTCATCAAGGGCGTGGTCTAGCTCGGTGTTGAGCATGGTGACCAGGTTGACCATGTTGTTCAGCCTGGGATTGCCCTCACCAATGGGCGAAACAATCGCACCTCTAGAACTACTGGTCGAACGGCGAGGGTAGTACTTATGGTCGAGGCCGTCAGCTACCCCACTGAACAACGAGCAGTACTATGAAAGCGCATGCCGTGCAGCATCTTGCATGGCTGCCTCGGCAGTATCCCTCTCAGTGATAGAATAATGCTCTGAGAAGGCCTCTACACCCCGGAGATCATCGTCTAGATGGCGCACTAGGCAAGTAGCCTTCCACTGGTCCGGGTATAACCCACGACAATGCTAGTAAGTGTGTCAATCAAAGGCCCGACGCAACAAGGTGTCGAGAGCATCGTGGAAGTGACACTCGCGAGCGGCGTCACGAGTGATGGGTCTAGCAATCCATCCCTCCAGCTCCTGCTCCTCCGAGAGCTCCGTGCTGTGGCTCAAACTGCCATCGGCGTCGTCGTCTCCGTCTCCTTCAGGGTATCCTCCAGCAGTCGGGATGCCCTGTGGTGGTGCAGGGGAATGCTGCCTCTCAGATTCCTCCTCCTGCTGAGGCGAGGGGGAAGAGTCCTACTGCTCCAGCTCCTAGCATCGGCGCTCCTGCTCCTCATGCAGGCGACGATGCAGCGTCTCCAGATGGCTAGACTGTCACACCCGGCTTTAAGGAACAAAGCCGGGTGCATCTCATACATGCGCCAAGAAGACAACATATATAATAACAGAGTGTATAGAGATAAATGTCATAAAACATCAGAGTACTTATTACATAGCGGAAGACTTATTACAAAGTAAAAGATAAATATAAAATGAACTAAGGATCGTCGGCGCCAATGTCAACTGAGAAACACCACCTAGATCAGATCATACTCCTCGCCTTGTGGCTCCTTCTGAACCACCTGCTCTTCTCCTGTGGGGGGGTGTGAGACAGCAAGGGTGAGCTCACACATGATCATCGCTCAACAAGTTGTGGGGAATAATGTGACATGAACTCACCAAAGGTGGGAGCTCATGGAGTGTAAGGCTTATCAAAGAGAATGGTTAAAGCTGAGCATTGCTTTTAATGTGGGTCAAAATTTTATTAGCAATTACTAGATGTAAGTAAATACCAAACCTTAAATAAAGTAATAGAACAAATTAATAATAAACCCATGCATATGCAAATGACAAAATTGAATTTAGGTTCCATAAATTAATCATCAGAGAGTCCTGAGCTGCTCATGACCGTGAGCTCGGCTAGTATACCAGTTTTACACTCTGTAGAGGTTGTACCCTTTACCCACAAGTCGTGTTCCCCATGTCGCCAGGGTTAGCTAGGACCTTAGACACTATCGAGGTGAATGGCTAGGGATCCACTACGAGGCCTTTACAAAGTTCCACTAGCTTCCGAAAACCCGCTACAGTTTATAGGAAGCTCCAATGCAGGGTTCTTGTCTGACCGCCATCGCAGCAAAATCAACCAAGGACCTCCCTACACTGACCACTCCCCTACTGCCCTTGCCCCTTTCGGGTAAGGTAGTCTTCCACTAGCTTTCCTAATTAGTCAGCCAAGGGCGTCCCATTAAACCCTTGTGGTGGCACGTGGTTCTCAAGTTAAGCTCTATGTTCCAATTAACATTAATGAACTTGACATGAACATAAATAGAATAACAAGAATAATTGGAACATAGATATAAATGATTATCCCAAAACCATGTAAAGCAATAGCAAACTACCCAAGTGATTCAGGGGTAAACAAGGTAATGAGATAAACAATCTAGGGTGACCTATTGGGTCCCATCAAAATTAACCTATGCATGAATGAGTGACATTAAAGAACATTATTGGGTAAAAAGTGGTCAAGGGCACAACTTGCCTTCAATGAGCTCCTGCTCAGCTACTTCAACCTGCTGCTCACCAGGATCCTCAGTCACGGGCTCTTCTACTCGCCACAATACAAACAAGCACAGTGCATATAAAGAAATTAACATTACACCAAACATATAAACAAAATACACAGAGATATTCTACATATTAAAATAAAATTCTAGGAACAGAAATCATAATTTTTGGAGTTATAGAATTTAAGTTATGCCTTTTCCAAGGTTTTATGTGTTTTAAATAAGATTAAGTGTGAGATTAATTTTCTTACTGTTGTCATGATAAAACAGAGGCTCTAAGTGATAGAGAATAAAATTACAAAATTTTAGGAACTGGAATGGATTAATTTGGAGTTAGTATGAATTTTCTATGAATTTATAAAGTTTTAGCACATATTTTTGTATTAAAAACATGTTTTCCAATTCAATTATTCCCTTTTAAACAGTTCTGGACTGGGCGCACCAATACTGAGAAAGGCAGGGACCCCGGCGCAATTAATCCCAAGACCCAGAACACTATACACTGGACAGCGGGTTGTTTTTAAGTAAATCGAGGGGCTCTTACGTAAAAGTGTCCCAGCAAAAGGGTATTCATCGCCGAGAGCCGCACGATCACAAATGAACGGCCCAGATTAGACTTGGGGGCAATCCGAACCGGTACGCTATATGGACTATTGGATCAAGATCCAACGGCCCACGATTGATCCGCAATCCTAACGCGAGGGCACGATCTCACCCGTTCACGCACCGATCAACGGCTCCGGTTAACCAGCGCGAAAAGGGGTATACGTAGAGCCATCCTAGCCGTACATCGCCCGATCTATGGTCCGGATCAATCCTTGAACCGGTATGGGCTGATCTAATCGCAATCATCCGTCGTGGATCCGACGGCTGCCACACCATCTTCCTCCCCGAGGCCGGACGCGGTGGCGAAACGCACGGCACGCGGCGACACCCCACCGGAGACGCGCAGCCACAAGCCCGATGATCCATCCACCCCCGCGAACATGCGCAAAATGAAATTCGTATACTCGCGAATTTGATAGAGGGTGCCTTACCACCGATGGAGATGGCGAAGGTGCGTGGCCACGGCGATGGGCGGAAGTTCGACGGTGGCGGCAAATTGGGCGCGCACCGGTCCCCCTCCAGTCCCGCAATCACCACTGACGCGAACCAGAACCCCGGGCGAAGCCTCCTGGCCACCCACAAGGTTCCAATTTAGCGCCGAGCTCTACGTACGACGGTGGCTCACGAATTTGGTGCCGCGGCGGGTTACGGCGACTGTGCTCAACGGGGTAGGGGAAAGGCGGAATAGTGGATAGGCGAATGAGTCCACGGCCACCTGGGCTTTATACTCGTGAAGGCGGTCAACCGAGCTCGCGACAATGGCGGTGCGCTCCGCCAAGCGCGGAGGTCCGTTCGGTTGTGCCACGGTGACTGCACGCATGGGCCCACACGTCAGCGCGCGTGAAGAAGCTGAGGCGCGAATGAGGAACTGACGACCGGGACCCAGGTGTCGGCGTCACAGGGATCCGAGCGCGCGCCAGGGAAACTGACGAAGCTGGCCCACATGTTGGCGCACGCCCGCACGCGAGGTATGGGCCGCGCGGCGCATTCTGGTTACTGGGCCGAATTCTGCTTCTGAGGCCCATCCGAGTTTAGTTCTTTTGTTCTTTTTCTTTTCTTTTATATTTTCTTCTTTCTCCATTATTTCACAAATTCAAATTTAAATACTAATTTAAATTCAAACTTGTGACTAGTTCCTTCTCAAACCCTATTTGTGCAATCAAAAGTATTAGGTTTGAGGATTTTTATTCAAATATATTATTCATGTCTTCATGTTCCTTCTCTTTTCTAGATTCAAGAATTTCTTTTAGGATTTAATTTCCCTTTTTTGGTCTTTAATATTTTCTTGTTACAAAATGCACACAAAAATAAAATATTCAGCATGATGCAATGATTTAGTAGCATATCTTTTTATTAATTGTTCGTGGACATGGTGTTCACATATGATGATGCATGAAGGTCAAACTCACATAATGAGGAATTGTTTCTCTATTGGATTTATTTCTAGCAATTTACAAAGTGGGTGTTACAAATCCTACCCCCCTTAAAAATAATCTCGTCCTCGAGATTTAGGAAGAATGAGGGAAAAGGTGGGGAAAATCTATGTGAAGCTCTTCTTCTCTCTCCCACGTTGCTTCATCTTCACCGTGGTGACTCCATTGGACTTTGCACATCTTTATCACCTTATTTCTTGTAACTCGAGTCAAATTATCCAAAATCTTGATCGGGTACTCCGTGTAAGTCAAATCACCTTGAACACTGAGCTCTTCCATTGGTAACTGTTCCTCGGGGACACGGAGACACTTCTTTAGTTGAGATACGTGGAACACATTATGCACATCTGATAGACTATCCGGTAACTCAAGTTGGTATGCCATCTCTCCAACTCTCCTAAAGATCAAGAATGGTCCAATGTAGCGAGGGGACAATTTGCCCTTAACTTTGAATCTCCTCATTCCACGAAGTGGTGACACCTTGAGGTACACATAATCTCCTTCTTCAAATTCCAGTGGCCTTCTTCTATTATCAGCATAACTCTTTTGCCTGGTTTGAGCCACTCTCAAATTCTCTCGAATTATACGGACTTGTTCTTCTGCTTCTTGAATCAATTCAGGCCCAAAGAATTGCCTTTCTCCAGTTTGATCCCAATACAAAGGAGTCCTGCACTTTCTTCCATATAAAGCTTCAAAAGGTGACATCTTCAGACTGGCCTGATAACTATTATTATATGAGAACTCAGCATATGGTAGACTTTTATCCCAACTTCCTCCATGCTGAAGGGCACATGCTCTCAACATATCTTCCAATACTTGATTAGTCCTTTCAGTCTGTCCATCAGTCTGAGGGTGATAAGCCATACTGAAATTCAACTTTGTACTCATATTCTCATGAAAGCTTCTCCAAAATCTTGAGGTAAACTGCGAACCTCGATCAGACACGATCTTCTTTGGTACTCCATGTAAACACACAATCCGAGCCATATATAACTCTGCTAGCTGAGAACCTTTATAAGTAGTCTTGACAGGAATAAAGTGAGCCACTTTAGTCAATTTATCCACAATCACCCATATAGCATCATATCCTTTCTGGGTGCGAGGCAATCCAGTAATGAAATCCATACCAATCTCTTCCCACTTCCACTCGGGTATCTTCAGTGGATGTAATAATCTAGCTGGCCTCTGGTGTTCAGCCTTAACTCTTTGACATACATCGCACATAGCCACATGTGCAGCTACATCTCTTTTCAATCCATACCACCAATATTTCCGCTTCAAATCCTGATACATCTTGGTACTACCAGGATGAATAGAATAATCCGAGTCATGGGCCTCCTTTAAAATAGTCTCTCGAAGGCTTTTAATATCAGGAACACATATCCTGTCCTTGAACCATACGGTGCCTTGTTCATCTTCCATAAATTCCGGAACTCGACCTTCAGTAATCAGATCCTTGATCTCTTTTATTTTAGCATCACCAACTTGTCCTTTGCGGATCTCTTGCCCCAAAGTAGGTTCCACATCAATAGTAACTCCTTCAGTATGAGCAACTATCCCCAGGTTAAGTCTCCTGAAATCCTCAACAATCTCGTCGGGTAGCTGGGCAACAATAGCTGAATGAACCTGCTCCTTGCGACTCAAGGCATCTGCAACCAAATTTGCCTTGCCCGGGTGATAGTGAATCTCCAAATCATAATCCTTAATAAGCTCCAACCAACGGCATTGCCTAAGGTTGAGATCCTTCTGAGTGAATATATACTTCAAACTCTTATGATCCGTATATACTTGGCACTTGATCCCCATGATATAATGTCTCCAAATCTTAAGCGCATGCACAACGACTGCCAATTCCAAGTCGTGAGTGGGGTAGTTCAATTCATGTCTCCGTAACTGACGAGACGCATAGGCAATCACATCTCCTTCCTGCATGAGCACACATCCTAAGCCTTGGCCACATGCATCACAATAGATATCAAATCCTTTCTGTAGGTCTGGCATAACCAATACTGGTGGCGACATCAATCTTTTCTTCAGTTGATCAAAGCTGTCTTGGCACTTCTCGTCCCACTTAAATTATCTTCCTTTCTCCAAAAGCGAAGTCATAGGTTTACCAATCTTAGAAAATCCTTCAATAAATCTCCGATAATATCCTGCTAATCCCAAGAAATTCTGAATCTCAGTAACTGTACTGGGTAGTCTCCACTCCATTATCTCCTTAACTTTAGCAGGATCCACTGAAATTCCTCCATTAGAAATAATATGACCAAGAAATGGCACCTCGCCAATCCAAAACTCGCACTTGCTAAACTTGGCATATAGCTGGTTATCTCGTAGCTTCTGCAGCACCAATCTCAGATGTTCCTCATGATCGCTATCACTCTTGGAATAGATAAGAATGTCGTCGATGAATACCACGACGAATCTATCCAAGTACTCCATAAACACCTTATTCATCAAGTTCATAAAATAAGCTGGTGCATTGGTTAATCCAAACGACATAACAGTAAACTCATATAATCCATATCGAGTCGAGAAAGCCGTCTTGGGAATATCCGATGGTCTAATCCTCATCTGATGGTAACCGGATCGGAGATCAATCTTCGAGAATACTCTAGCACCTCTCATCTGATCAAATAGATCCTCAATACGGGGCAACAGATACTTGTTCTTCACAGTGACATCATTAAGAGATCTATAATCCACACACATCCGCTGTGATCCATCCTTCTTCTGTACAAACAGAACCGTTGCTCCCCAAGGTGAGGAACTCGGACGAATGTACCCAGCCTCTTGTAACTCAGTTAACTGCTTCTTAAGTTCCTTCAACTCCTCTACGGACATCCTATATGGCCGTTTAGAAATAGGGGCGGTTCCAGGTAAGAGATCAATAACAAACTCAACTTCTCTATCAGGTGGCATCCCTGGTAACTCCTCTGGAAAGACATCCGGAAAATCTCTAACCACCCGGATGTTGTCACCAACAAACTCCTCAGGTATAAAGAACATTGCACGCATGGATGAGGAGGTTACTGCAATATTAACTTGAAATCTTTCTCCTTTAGTGGTAGTGAGTTCTACGGTACCTCTACCACATGCTATAACGGCCTTTGCCTTTCTTAACCATGACATACCAAGGATCAGATCTATACTACTTGACTCTAATATTATAGCAGTAGCTCCAAATTCTCTACCCATAATGGTCAATGTCAATCTACGTGTCATTTGATTCACCTCAACAGGCCCTTTAGGTGTAATTACTATCATTGGTTTTCTCATATTTAGCAGTGGTATTTCATTTGTGTTGGCATATCTAGCAGACATAAATGAATGTGTAGCACCAGAATCAAATAAGATGGTTGCAGGAATAGCATTAACATAAAACATACCAAGCACGATGTCAGCACCATCTGGAGTAGCATCAACGCTGACTTGATTAACCTTGGCAATAGAATATCCCTTGCCAGATCCTGGAGTTTGCTGCCTGTTCTGAACTGGAGTAGTAGCAATCCTCTGTGGGCAGACATTTGCATAGTGACCAGTCTTCCCACACTTGAAACAAGTAGTGCCTAGACACTATCCTGAAAACTTCGTCGGGGTGTCGGTAGGGGTAGCCTGTCGAGGAGGTGGAGTCCTCAAAGGTGATTGCTGAATTGGGCGCTGGCCTCCGCCAGTGCGAACTGGTGTACCCTGGGGTGAACTGTAGCGAGGTCGAACACTACTGCTTCCTTGTCCTTGAGATATAGCCTTTCTCTTCAAATCTCCCAGCTGAACACGCTTGTGTTCAATAGCCAGGGCCTTATCAAGCAGCCTCTGAAATGATGGAAATGTATGTGCCACTAGAGCATACTGCAGTGGTCCATTAAGTCCTTCAATAAAATGCTCCTGCTTCCTCTCATCTTCAGCAACTTCATCAGGGGCATATCTGGATAACTGGATAAACTTGTCGCGGTACTCGCTGACTGTCATGCTTCCTTGCTTCAGCGATAGAAATTCCTTCTTCTTAATCTTCATCAATCCAGCTGGTATATGATAATTCCTGAACTGTGTACTGAACTCTGCCCAAGTGATAGTATCAGCAGCATCGTGGGCGGCAGTATATGAATCCCACCAGTTAGCAGCAGGACCTGTCAGACGTCTAGAAGCATATAAAACCTTCTCCCGGTCAGTACATTGTGCAATATTCAGCATCTTCTCAACGGACTTCAGCCAATCATCCGCGTCCAGTGGATCAGGTGAGCTAGCGAATGTAGGTGGCTTATGACTCATGAACTCCCTATGCTTATCACGGGGTGGAACTGGTGGTGGTGGTGGAGGCAGTGGTACTTGTTGCTGTTGCTGTTGCATTTGCTGTTGCAGCTGCTGTTGTTGCGCCCTCCTTTCCTGACGTATCTCTTCTCGTTCTTGGCGCAGCTCTCGACGTATATCCTCCCGCTCTTGGCGCATCTCCTGGCGTTCCTGCTGCATCTGAGCACACATATCTGCCATAGTGTCCACCATCTGTTGCATCATCCTCATCTGAGCTGCAACCAGTGGGTCAACTCCTGCCGGTGGAGGCGGTGGTGGAGGATCCATCTCTACTGGTTGTGGCTGGGGTTGTCTAAATATCCTCCGAGTGTGTCGATTGGGAGGTAAATCAATTCCACCACCCCGCCTGGTATTGACCATCTGAGTTAGATACATATGGTAAGAGAATAGTAGACAAGGCAGGTATTTACAAATCAGGTTACTTTGGGGGATTTTATTAGCAAAGCGGATTAATATCTTACCTACCATAGCTAATTCAATACCTTATGGTGGTACATGCTAAGATGTCCATCTATAATAATTCAATCAATCAAAGAAGCAAATCAGGCATTTATCATCAGCACAATCAACCAATCTTTTTTTAAATAAAGAAAATAGTTTTAAATTTTGTCTTGGGTTCCCTATCTCTTAAAAGATCATAGTGGTAGGATTCCAAGGTGTGAAACCCATCTTGTCTTAGAATAGAGGAGGTAAGAATGATCAGAGTAGAACCGCAAAAGGTGAGACAAGATCAAGATGAGATGAGTATAGAATGAGTCAGAGTAAGGTAAGTAGGAAAGGGCCTGTCCATTTCTATCTAGGTTTTGTCCTACAGTCAACATTTCCTCTGATACCACTTCTGTCACACCCGGCTTTAAGGAACAAAGCCGGGTGCATCTCATACATGCGCCAAGAAGACAACATATATAATAATAGAGTGTATAGAGATAAATGTCATAAAACATCAGAGTACTTATTACATAGCGGAAGACTTATTACAAAGTAAAAGATAAATATAAAACGAACTAAGGATCGTCGGCGCCAATGTCAACTGAGAAACACCACCTAGATCAGATCATACTCCTCGCCTTGTGGCTCCTCCTGAACCACCTGCTCTTCTCCTGTGGGGGGGTGTGAGACAGCAAGGGTGAGCTCACACATGATCATCGCTCAACAAGTTGTGGGGAATAATGTGACATGAACTCACCAAAGGTGGGAGCTCATGGAGTGTAAGGCTTATCAAAGAGAATGGTTAAAGCTGAGCATTGCTTTTAATGTGGGTCAAAATTTTATTAGCAATTACTAGATGTAAGTAAATACCAAACCTTAAATAAAGTAATAGAACAAATTAATAATAAACCCATGCATATGCAAATGACAAAATTGAATTTAGGTTCCATAAATTAATCATCAGAGAGTCCTGAGCTGCTCATGACCGTGAGCTCGGCTAGTATACCAGTTTTACACTCTGCAGAGGTTGTACCCTTTACCCACAAGTCATGTTCCCCATGTCGCCAGGGTTAGCTAGGCCCTTAGACACTACCGAGGTGAATGGCTAGGGATCCACTACGAGGCCTTTACAAAGTTCCACTAGCTTCTGAAAACCCGCTACAGTTTATAGGAAGCTCCAATGCAGGGTTCTTGTCTGGCCGCCATCGCAGCAAAATCAACCAAGGACCTCCCTACACTGACCACTCCCCTACTGCCCTTGCCCCTTTCGGGTAAGGTAGTCTTCCACTAGCTTTCCTAATTAGTCAGCCAAGGGCGTCCCATTAAACCCTTGTGGTGGCACGTGGTTCTCAAGTTAAGCTCTATGTTCCAATTAACATTAATGAACTTGACATGAACATAAATAGAATAACAAGAATAATTGGAACATAGATATAAATGATTATCCCAAAACCATGTAAAGCAATAGCAAACTACCCAAGTGATTCAGGGGTAAACAAGGTAATGAGATAAACAATCTAGGGTGACCTATTGGGTCCCATCAAAATTAACCTATGCATGAATGAGTGACATTAAAGAACATTATTGGGTAAAAAGTGGTCAAGGGCACAACTTGCCTTCAATGATGTCGGTGTTTCGAGACCGGGGGGTCCCTAAGCCGACGAGTGAATGTGCCGCATGCCCCAGCCCAGATGGGTCGAGCGCGTGGGCGAGCGCGAAGGGGGGAAGCGAAGGTGGCCGGAGACGGGCGTGAGAGAGGTGGAAATCCCGCGGCCTTCGTGTTCGTCCCGCGCCCAGGTCGGGTGCGCTTGCAGTAGGGGGTTACAAGCGTCCACGTGGGTGAGGGAAGCGAGCGGCCCCAAGAGAGCGCCTGTCCCATCCTCGTCCCTGCGCGGCCAACCCTCTCTAAGAGGGCCCTGGTCCTTCCTTTTATAGGCACAAGGAGAGGATCCAGGTGTACAATGGGGGTGTAGCAGAGTGCTACGTGTCTAGCGGGGGAGAGCTAGCGCCCTAAGTACATGCCGATGTGGCAGCCGGAGAGATCTTGGCACCCAGCTGGTGTGATGTCGTGGCTGTCGGAGGAGCGACGGAGCCTGGCGGAGGGACAGCTGTCGGAGCGGTTGAGTCCTTGCTGACGTCCTCCTGCTTCCGTAAGAGAGCTGAGAGCCGCCGTCGTCACAGGGCTTGCGGGGCGCCATCATTGCCTATCTGGCGGAGCTAGCTAGATGGGACACCGGTCTTGTTCCCTGCGGCCCGAGTCGGCTCGGGGTAGGGTGATGATGGCACTTCCTGTCGACGTGGCTGGCCTGCGCCCTAGGTTGGGCGACGTGGAGGCTCCTCCGAAGCCGAGATCGAGTCTGTCTTCCGTGGCCGAGGCCGAGTCCGAGCCCCTGGGTCGGGCGAGGCGGAGGTCGTTCGGCAGAGGCCAGGGCGGAGTCCGAGCCCTGGGGTCGGGCGAAGCGGAGTTCGTCGTCTTCTGGGGCTGAGCCCGAGCCCGAGCCCTGGGTCGGGCGGAGCGGAGTTCGCCGTCTTCCGGGACTTAGCCCGAGTCCGAGCCCTGGGTCGGGCAGAGCGGAGTTCGCCGTCTTCCGGGACTTAGCCCGAGTCCGAGCCCTGGGGTCGGGCGGAGCGGAGTTCGCCTTCTTCCAGGACTTAGCCCGAGTCCGAGCCCTGGGTCGGGCGGAGCGGAGTTCGCCGTCTTCCGGGACTTAGCCCGAGTCCGAGCCCTGGGGTCGGGCGGAGCGGAGTTCACCGTCTTCCGGGACTTAGCCCGAGTCCGAGCCCTGGGGTCGGGCGGAGCGGAGTTCGTCGTCTTCCGGGACTTAGCCCGAGTCCGAGCCCTGGGGTTGGGCGGAGCGGAGTTCGCCGTCTTCCGGGACTTAGCCCAAGTCCGAGCCCTGGGGTCGGGCGGAGCGGAGCTTCCTATGGTGCCTTTGACAGGACCTGACTGCCCGTCAGTCTCACTCTGTCAAGTGGCACTGCAGTCGGAGTGGCGCAGGTGGCGCTGTCCTTTTGTCAGGTCGGTCAGTGGAGCGGCGAAGTGACGGCGGTCACTTCGGCTCTACCGGGGCGCGCGCGTCAGGATAAAGGTGTCAGGCCACCTTTGCGTTAAATGCTCCTGCGATTCGGTCGGTCGGTGCGGCGATTTAGTCAGGGTTGCTTCTTAGCGAATGCAGGGCCTCGGGCGAGCCGGAGATGTGTCCGCCGTTGGAGGGGGGCCTCGGGCGAGACGGAAATCCTCCGGGGTCGGCTGCCCTTGTCCGAGGCTAGGCTCGGGCGAGGCGTGATCGAGTCGCTCGAATGGACTGATCCCTGACTTAATCGCACCCATCAGGCCTTTGCAGCTTTATGCTGATGGGGGTTACCAGCTGAGAATTAGGAGTCTTGAGGGTACCCCTAATTATGGTCCCCGACAGTAGCCCCCGAGCCTCGAAGGGAGTGTTAGCACTCGCTTGGAGGCTTTTGTCGCACTTTTTTGCAAGGGGACCAGCCTTTCTCGGTTGCATTTTGTTCCGGTGGGTGTGCGCGAGCGCACCCGCCGGGTGTAGCCCCCGAGGCCTCGGAGGAGTGGTTTCACTCCTTCGAGGTCTTAATGCCTTGCGTAATGCTTTGGCTGGCCTGGTCGTTCCCTCATGCGAACTGGCCGTAGCCTGGGTGTACGGTCGGGGCCGAAGTTCTCGGGCTGGTATGTTGACGCTGTCAACGGTTCGACCGGAGCCAGGTTTGCGAGAGCAGCCCCCGAGCCTCTGCACAGGGCGAGAGGGCGATCAGGGACAGACTCGGCTTTTTTACATACGCCCCTGTGTCGCCTTTCCGCAAGGAGGAGGAGGGGAAAGCGCCATGTTGCCCTCGATGGGCGCCGAACATGGTGTCTCCAGTGAGCTGCAAGCGGGTAATCCGAGTGGACGTCCGTGCCCCGTTCGTTAGGGGTCGGCTAGGGGCCCAGAGGCACGCCCAAAAGTACCTGCGGGTGATTTGTCGGACCCAGTCCCCTGGCGACGGGGTCCGAGGGCTCGATGCCTCCCTCCGATGGGATTCCGTTACAAGATCGTTCCCGCTGGTCTCGGAAATGTCCTAGGGTACCTCGGGAGCGCAGCTCGAGCCTTGGTTATGTATCGAACGTACCCCTGGTCATCCCTCGCTCGGCGTCTGAGGCGGCTGTGAACCCTTCGGGGGCCAGCCTTCGAACCCCTGATCAGTAATGGGCGCGGAGCCCGAGTAGCCTGAGGCGGCCGTGGAACCCTTCGGGGGGCCGGCCTTCGAACCTCTGACCAGTAGTGGGTGTAGGGCCCACGCGATCTGAGGCGGCTGTTGGAACCCTTCGGGGGGCCAGCCTTCGAACCCCTGATCAGTAAGGAGGCTCGAAGCCTGGTTCCTTCACGGGGAAGGGCCCTTTTCGTGGTATCCCCCTTTCCCGGTCCCTGTTGCAAGAGATAGAGAAAGAGGAAAAAACGGAAAAGGGTACGAAATCGAACGACGCGGCGTACCTTTTTCGGCGCGGTTATTACGGCGAAGGCGAAGCGTCGCCCGCCTCTCCCGCCAGAAGCGCCGCCTGTCCTACCGCGGAGTTAATGCGATGGGGCGAGTGGTTGGCGGGGCGGCCGTTGCGCGTGCGCGAGCCGTTCGAGGAACGGATCATGGGCGCGTTGTCTTCACGCCGTGAGAGGAGGTCCCCTTGCTGCCCCCGGATGGGACGTGAGCTTGGCTGACGACGTGACCGCTGCTCCCGCCCGCCTGCCACCGTCATTACTGCCGGCCCACTTTCGGCCGCATTGACCGTCGCGCCAGGCTGGCGCTGCTGGGTCGTGCGCTGGGTCGCCTCGAGTCGTGGTATTGGTTCCGCAACCGAAGAGGCGCGGTGGTGGCGCAAGTGGCGTTGCAGTTGCTCGCATGCAGCATCCGGCGCGCCGGTTGCGTGACGCGTGGGCCTGGGCCTCCATGCTGGCGCGTTGGGAGTCAGAGGAGCGCGTCCACTTGGCGCGGTTGCATGCCGCCTGCATGGCTGCCCGCCTCTCTCGCCCGTTGGTCTGGGCAAAACTGGAGGGTCACTTGTAACCGCTGGGCGGTTGAGTGCACCACGCGCGGCGGTTTGGCTTCTTCTGCTCCGAGTCGGTTTGCATGACATGCGGGACCTAGCCCCCGCGCCGCAAGGGAGGGCCTTGGAGCGTGTTGGAGAAGACTCAACCCGTGACAGTTGAGGGCGCACGTAGGGAGAGTTGCCTTTAAAAGGAGGGCGACCCCTTTCGGAAGGCGACCATGTCTTCTCGCTCCCTTATGCATCGCGTCTCTCCACCTTCCAAGCCCCCGGATGGGGGATACCCGCCGTCTTTTCGCCTCATCGTTGGAGGAACGCAACTCCGTGGGAGTTGGTACCTTTTAGCCATCGTTCGGCTTCAAGGATTTTCATCAGCCAGCCCGGCTGTACCCCCCCGCCGGTGGTCACCCAAGACGGTGACCACCAGTTCCTGGGTGGGGAGAAGCAAGTCGGGCTGCGATCTTGGTCCCACCCTCAGCTTCAAGGATGTTCATCATCCTCGCTGGGGTGGGGGCCGGGCTGAGCCGGCGCTCTACCTCCCGCACGGGTTCGTGGGTCACCCTCTCCCGCGGCGTTCGAGGGAGAGGGCGCTCACTGGCCCTGCGGGCGGCCCGGACTTCGACAACGCGGGGCTGGTCGACGGCGGGCGTCGTCACCTCCAGCGTGTCGGGCTCGTCGGCTTGGCTCCCGGCAGCCCCTCCTGCCGGAGGGCGGCTGCCGCGCCGTGTGCACGGGAGGACCACCCAAGATGCCGCGCGCTGCTAGGGCGGCGTTCGTGTTCTGGGGTGGTCCTGCCTTTGCACCGGGATGGCGCCCTCACGCGGAGGTCGGTGCCCCACTCGCCCGGGAGGATTTGAGTGGGGATCTGCCGGGGGGCTGATGGCCCCTGCCATCGGTGCCGAGGCGGAGGCGGCTCGAGAAGTCCCCGTCACCGACGGGATCACCGCCACCATCCGCGCTTCGGGCCTCCGGTTCTTCGTACTTGTCCTCGCCCCTCGAGCGTCGGTGTGGGCGAGGGCAAGATTGCAGCAGCGCCCACCCTGAGGCCTGCACTGCTGCAGCTCGGCCATCCGCAGCGGGGGTCGTTGTCGTCGTAGTCAGAGCGGGTGGCGGCGAGCCGCTCGTCAGTCTTCTGTTGCTCTGCAGGCCTTCCCCATGGAGTGGGGTTGTTCATACCTGCGGAGGGGAACCGGAGTTCCGTTTGTAATGGCACTTTGAATGCCAGGGTTTTTTGTTCATTGTGGCTGTCGAGGCCTGAACATGTATGTAATTTTGGCACGGAGCCGTTTTTTTTCCTTATTTTCGAGCACTAAGACTCGCCTGTTGATTATCTGAACCGCTTCACCAAGCATGAGTCGCCCCGTGTCAAGGTGATGAGTGAGGTATCCGTATCCCGGAGGCGTAGGAGTCCCTCGGCTCGGTCGGCCTTGTTGTCCGAGGCTCCTCTAGCTTAGTTAAAGGGACCCCTTGGCCGCTCTTCGACGAGCCGAGGCCAGGGGTAGCGATATCAGCATGAACAGAGGCGGAGTTGGCTCGAAAACGAAACCTGGTTGGCCGGAGCCTGGCCGGGTTGTCCGTTAGCGGGACCGACGCCGGAGTTGATCAACCGAGGCCTCGGGTCGGGCTGGCGCCCTTGGAAGATGGTTGGCTGAGGCCCCAGGGGTGACCGGCCGAGCCGCCTGCTCGGGCCGGATTCCCGGAGAAGTCCCTGGACCGCGTCGCCGTCCGAGGCTGGGTCGGACCTCGCTGAAGTTGTCGTCGATGCCGAGGGTGCTGCTGCCCCCTTCCAGCGTCAAGACCCGAGCCTGCAGGATCAGATTGTCTTGCAGCGTGTGCCTTCTGCGGTCGCTGAGGCCAGAACACACACCCTCGCTGCGTTGTAAAGTTGCGTCTCTTTCCCTCTTGTTTCGATTATCTGGACTCTTTCGTCGGTAACAGGGATGTTTGTGCGAGCGAGAGTTGCTTCTCGCGGAAGGTGATGAGCGAGGTATCCATATCCCGGAGGCGTGGGAGTCCCTCGGCTCGGTCGGCCTTGCCGCTTACGCGTACTTTCACCCGTCCATGAGGCCCTGTCACCGACTCAGTCGAGAAGGCTCGAAGGATCGCTTTGGCAGAAGAGCTTCCGAACGTGAAGACTTGTTCGGTCCGCGGAATCGCTTCATCCGAACGCGAGTTACTTATCGCAGAAGGTGATGAGTGAGGTATCCGTATCCCGGAGGCGTAGGAGTCCCTCGGCTCGGTCAGCCTTGGCTGCTTACGTGTACTTTGTCGTTTTCAGGATCCACTTTTCGAAGTAGTCAAAAAGCACGAAAGATTCTGGCAAAAGAGATCTTTTTTCGAGGAAAATTTCAACGCAGAGGGGGTTCCCCCCCTTTTAGCCCCCGAGGGAGGGTCGGCCTTTGCCGAGGCGAGGCCGACCCTTCCTTGAAGACTAAACTTTGCGTGGGTGCGAGGTATATGAACAACTTGAAAATATCTTAAGGGTAGAAGCGACGTAGCTGTTGGATATTCCAAGCGTTGCCGTAGACCTCGCCTTGACTGTTGGCCAGCTTGTACGTTCCGGGCTTCAGAACTTTGGCGATGACGAATGGCCCCTCCCAGGGGGGCGTGAGCTTGTGCCTCCCTCGGGCGTCTTGCCGCAGCCGAAGCACCAGGTCGCCCACCTGGAGGTCTCGGGGCCGGACCCCTCGGGCGTGGTAGCGTCGCAGGGACTGCTGGTACCGCGCCGAGTGTAGTAAGGCCTTGTCCCGAGCCTCTTCCAGCTGGTCCAGTGAATCTTCTCGGCTAGCTTGGTTGCTTTGATCGTTGTAGGCCCTCGTCCTCGGGGAGCCGTATTACAGGTCAGTGGGCAAGACGGCCTCGGCCCCGTAGACCAGGAAGAACGGCGTAAAACCCGTGGCTCGGCTCGGCGTTGTCCCTAGGCTTCAGACCACCGAGGGGAGTTCCTTCATCCATCGCTTGCCGAACTTGTTGAGGTCGTTGTAAATCCGAGGCTTGAGCCCTTGTAGAATCATGTCGTTGGCACGCTCTACTTGCCCATTCGACATGGGATGAGCCACGGCGGCCCAGTCCACCCGGATGTGGTGATCCTCGCAGAAATCCAAGAATTTTCTGCCGGTGAACTGGGTCCCGTTGTCGGTGATGATGGAGTTCGAGACCCCGAAGCGATGGATGATGTTGGTGAAGAACGCCACCGCCTGCTCGGACCTGATGCTGTTCAGAGGTCGGACCTCGACCCACTTGGAGAATTTGTCGATGGCGACCAGCAGGTGCGTGTAGCCCCCGGGCGCCTTCTGCAAGGGGCCGACGAGGTCCAGACCCCACACGGCAAAGGGCCAGGTGATGGGTATCGTCTGCAGAGCCTGAGCGGGCAGATGGGTCTGCTTCGCATAGAATTGGCACCCTTCGCAGGTGTGGACAATTCTAGTGGCGTCAGCCACCGCCGTTGGCCAGTAGAAGCCTTGCCGGAAAGCATTCCCGACAAGGGATCGAGGCGCTGCGTGATGGCCGCAAGCCCCCGAGTGTATTTCTTGCAGGAGTTCCTGACCTTCGGCGATGGAGATGCATCACTGGAGGATGCTCGAGGGGCTGCGGTGGTAGAGCTCCTTCTCATCGCCCAGCAAGACGAACGACTTGGCGCGCCGCGCTACCCGCCGAGCCTCGGCTCGGTCGAGGGGTAGCTCTCCTTGGCGGAGATATTGCAGGTACAGGGTCTGCCAATTTCGATCAGGCGTGGCCCCGCTCCGCTCCTCCTCGATGCGCAGCGCCTCGCCCTCAGAGGCCGAGGGTACCTCGGGCTGAACCGAGGGCGCCTCGGGCCGAGCTGAGGGTGCCTCGGGCTGTGCCGAGGGTACCTCGGGCTGGACCGAGGGCGCCTCAGGCTCGGGCGAGTCGTCGATCTTGACGGAGGGTTGATGCAAATCCCGGGAGAAGACGTCCGGGGGAACCGTTGTTCGCCCCGAGGCTATTTTTGCCAGCTCGTCCGCAGTCTCATTGTAGCGCCGAGCGATGTGGTTAAGCTCAAGCCCGTAGAACTTGTCTTCCAGGTACCGAACCTCATCGCAGTAGGCCTCCATCTTCGGGTCGCGGCAGTGGGAGTTCTTCATGACTTGGTCGATGACGAGCTGCGAGTCACCATGGGCGTCGAGGCGTCTGACCCCTAGCTCGATGGCGATCCGCAACCCGTTGACCAGAGCCTCGTACTCAGCCACATTGTTGGACGCCGGGAAATGGAGGCGTAGCACATAGCGTAGGTGTTTCCCGAGGGGCGAGATGAAGAGTAGGCCCGCGCCGGCTCCCGTCTTCATCAGCGACCCGTCGAAAAACATGGTCCAAAGCTCCGGTTGGATCGGGGCCGTTGGTAGCTGGGTGTCGACCCATTCGGCTACGAAGTCCGCCAATACCTGGGACTTGATGGCCTTCCGAGGGGCAAACGAGATTGTCTCGCCCATGATTTCCACCGCCCACTTTGCAATCCTGCCCGAGGCCTCTCGGCACTGGATGATCTCCCCCAGGGGGGAAGGATGACACCACAGTTACCGGATGAGACTTGAAGTAGTGTCGCAACTTCCGCCTCGTCAGGATCACTGCATACAGCAACTTCTGAACTTGTGGGTAGCGGATCTTGGTCTCGGACAGTACCTCACTGACGAAGTAAACCGGCCTCTGAACGGGCAATGCATGCCCCTCTTCTTGCCTCTCGACCACAATCGCGGCGCTAACCACCTGAGTGGTCGCGGCGACGTAGACCAAGAGGGCTTCTCCATCAGCTGGAGGCACCAAGATAGGCGCCTTTGTGAGTAGCGCCTTCAGGTTCTCGAGAGCTTCCTTGGCCTCAGGGGTCCAAGCGAAACACTCGGCCTTCCTTAAGAGGCGGTACAGAGGCAGACCTCTTTCGCCGAGGCGTGAGATGAAGCGGCTCAGGGCCGCGAGACATCCCATGACCCTCTGTACGCCTTTTAAGTCCTTGATGGGCCCCATGCTGGTGATGGCTGCGATCTTCTCCAGGTTGGCTTCGATGCCCCGCTCGGAGACGATGAACCCCAAGAGCATGCCCCGGGGCACCCCAAAGACACACTTCTCGGGATTGAGCTTGACGCCTTTCGCCTTGAGACATCGGAATGTCACTTCAAGGTCGGAGAGGAGGTCGGAAGCCTTCCTCGTCTTGACTATGATGTCATCGACGTAGGCCTCGACCGTGCGACCGATGTGTTCGCCGAACACATGGTTCATGCACCGCTGATACGTCGCGCCCGCAATCCTCAAGCCGAACGGCATGGTGACATAGCAGTACATGCCGAAGGGCGTGATGAAAGAAGTCGCGAGCTGGTCGGACTCTTTCATCCTGATTTGGTGATACCCTGAGTAGGCGTCGAGGAAGGACAGGGTTTCGCACCCAGCAGTGGAATCCACGATTTGATCGATGCGAGGCAGAGGGTAGGGAACCTTCGGACATGCTTTGTTGAGACCAGTGTAGTCTACACACATCCGCCATTTCCCCCCTTTCTTTCTCACAAGCACAGGGTTGGCAAGCCATTCGGGATGGAATACCTCTTTGATGAACCCTGCTGCCATTAGCTTGTGGATCTCCTCGCCTATCACTCTGCGCTTCTCCTCGTCGAATCGGCGCAGAGGCTGCTTGACGGGTCGGGCTCCGACCCGAATATCCAGCGAGTGCTCGGCGACATCCCTCAGTATGCCGGGCATGTCCGAGGGACTCCACGCAAAGACGTCGGCGTTTGCGCGGAGAAAGTCGACGAGCACTGCTTCCTATTTGGGGTCGAGCCCGGAACCGATCCGGATCTGCTTGGAGGTGTCGCCACTGGGGTCGAGAGGGACGGCCTTGACCGTCTCCACTGGCTCGAAGTTGCCGGCACGGCGCTTCACGTCTGGCACCTCTTTGGAGAGGCTTTCCAGGTCGGCGATGAGGGCCTCGGACTCGGCGAGGGCCTCGGCGTACTCCACGCACTCCACGTCGCATTCGAACGCGTGTTTGTACGTGGGGCCGACGGTGATGACCCCGTTGGGGCCCGACATCTTGAGCTTCAGGTAGGTGTAGTTGGGGACGGCCATAAACTTCGCGTAGCATGGCCTCCCCAGTACCGCGTGGTAGGTTCCTCGGAACCCGACCACCTCGAACGTCAGAGTCTCCCCTCGGAAGTTGGAGGGCGTTCCGAAGCAGACGGGAAGGTCGAGTCGTCCGAGGGGCTGGACGCGCTTCCCGGGAATGATCCCGTGGAAGGGCGTAGCGCCTACTCGGACGGAGGACAGATCGACGCGCAGGAGCTTTGGGGTCTCGGCGTAGATGATGTTGAGGCAGCTGCCCCCGTCCATCAGGACCTTGGTGAGCCTGACGTCACCGACGATGGGGTCGACGACGAGCGGGTATTTCCCCAGGCTCGGCACGTGGTCGGGGTGGTCAGCTTGGTCGAAGGTGATGGGCTTGTCGGACCAGTCTAGGTAGACTGGCGCCGCCACCTTCACCGAGCAGACCTCCCGGCGCTCTTGCTTGCGATGCCGAGCCGAGGCATTCGCCGCATGCCCACCGTAGATCATGAAGCAGTCGCGGACCTCGGGGAACTCTCCTGCTTGGCGATCTTCCTTCTTGTCGTCGTCGTGGGCCCCGCCACCCTCCGCGGGTGGCCCGGCCCTGTGGAAGTGGCGCCGAAGCATGACGCACTCCTCAAGGGTGTGCTTGACGGGCCCCTGATGGTAGGGGCACGGCTCCTTGAGCATCTTGTCGAAGAGGTTGGCACCTCCGGGGGGCTTCCGAGGGTTCTTGTACTCGGCGGCGGCGACAAGGTCCGCGTCGGTGGCGTCGCGTTTCGCTTGCGACTTCTTCTTGCCTTTCTTCTTGGCGCCGCGCGGAGTAGACGCCTCGGGAGCATCTTCCGATGGGCGGCCCTGGGGCTGCTTGTCCTTTCGGAAGATAGCCTCGACCGCCTCCTGGCCAGAGTCGGTGATGTTGGGCAGCTCGGTGCGCTGCTTCGAGAATCGCCGGATGTAGTCCCGGAGAGACTCTCCCGGCTGCTGCCGGCAGCTTCGGAGGTCCCAGGAATTCCCGGGGCGCACGTACGTGCCCTGGAAATTGCCGGCGAAGGCTTGGTCCAAGTCATCCCAGTTGGAGATCTGCCCTGGAGGTAGGTGCTCCAACCAGGCGCGAGCGGTGTCGGAGAGGAACAGGGGGAGGTTGCGGATGATGAGGTTGTCGTCGTCCGTTCCACCCAGTTGGCAGGCCAGGCGGTAGTCCGCGAGCCACAGTTCCGGTCTCGTCTCCCCCGAGTACTTTGTGATAGTAGTCGGGGGTCGGAACCGGGTCGGAAACGGCGCCCGTCGGATGGCCCCGCTGAAGGCCTGCGGACCGGGTGGTTCGGGCTAGGGACTCCGATCCTCCCCGCTGTCGTAGCGTCCCCCACGCCTGGGGTGGTAACCTCGTCGCACCCTCTCGTCGAGGTGGGCCCGACGGTCGCGATGATGGTGCTCGTTGCCGAGGTGGCCCGGGGCCGCAGGCGCGGTGTTGCGCGTGCGCCCGGTGTAGACCGAGGCTTCCCGCATGAATCGGGAAGTCGCGGCATGAGGTTCTGAGGGGTATCCCTGCCTTCGGGAGGCGGAGCTCTCGGCCCGTCGGACCGCAGCGCCTTCCAGGAGATTCTTGAGCTCTCCTTGGATTCGCCGACCCTCGGTGGTTGATGGCTCCGGCATCGCGCGGAGAAGCATCGCTGCTGCAGCCAGGTTCTGACTGACCCCACTGGATGCGGGTGGTGGCCTGACCCTGACGTCGTTGGCGACGCGGTGCTGGAGACCCTAGGGCAGGTGACGTATTTCTCCAGCCGGGGGTTGGCCCACCCATACCTGCCCGACGTCCCGGCGGATCGGCTCAAGCGCTCCTGCTCCCTCGTCGAGCCTGGCCTGCGCCCCGCGGACTTGCTCGAGCTGTGGGTCGTGACCCCCCCCCGCCGGAACGGGGACCACAGCTAGCTCCCGTGGGATGTCAGCGCGAGGCACCGGCCTAGGGAGATCACCGTCCTCCGGCATGCCGAGATGGTTGCCTTCGGAGGGATCCCCTAGCTCGACGTGGAAACATTCGCGGCTTGGGCCGCAGTCCTCGTCGTCGAGGCTGCGGCTACCGTCGGAACAGTCAGAGAGGCAGTAGTCACATGCGGTCATGAAGTCCCGCATGGCACTGGGGTTGCCAAATCCAGAGAAATCCCAACAGATGTTGGGGTCGTCATCTTCCTCGGACCCAGAGGGCCCGTAGGTCGAGACGCCCGTCAGCCGGTCCCAAGGCAACCGCATGCGAAACCCCAGAGGGGTTGCACTCGCCTCTACGAGAGCGCCCGCCAAAGCAAGGTCGCTAGGCGGGTTGAGGCTGAGTCGAAATGACGTAGGATGGGAATCGGTCGGTACCTTTTGGTCGACGAGCAGCGACATAGTCACGTCGGGGACTGATTGCACCGTCGTCTCAGGTACGAGGGCGACGTCCTGCAAGCTCTCCGCGAGCGTGCTGGCGTCGTCCACTTGCTCAGGATTGGCGTGTCGCGGGGAGACGGCGCTCGCCTTCGTCTCAAACGCGAGGTCGACGCCCGACGCGCCCCCCGTTGGGGCGCCGGGGATGTCGACTTGCTCGACAGCCGACGAGGCGCGACCTCCTGATTGGCCTTGGTTGCCCCGCCTCCTCCTCCTTTGGCGGGGGAGAGGACGGGGCGAGCTCAAATGTTGTTCTTCCACCACGCGGGGAAGATATCGTCGATTCCACCGCCGGCGGGCGGGTTGTCGGCCGCCATTGTCGTTGTCGCGCGGCGGTGGAAGGAGTATCATGTCGTAGCTGCCGTCGAAGGACATGAACTCAAGGCTCCCGAAATGGAGCACCATCCCGGGTCGGAGAGGTTGCTGGAGACTGCCCATCTGGAGCTTGACGGGAAGCTGTTCGTCAACACGCAGCAGGCCCCTACCTGGCGCGCCAACTGTCGGCGTTTCGAGACCGGGGGTCCCTAAGCCGACGAGTGAATGTGCCGCGTGCCCCAGCCCAGATGGGTCGAGCGCGTGGGCTAGCGCGAAGGGGGGAAGCGAAGGTGGCCGGAGACGGGCGTGAGAGAGGTGGAAATCCCGCGGCCTTCGTGTTCGTCCCACGCCCAGGTCGGGTGCGCTTGCAGTAGGGGGTTACAAGCGTCCACGCGGGTGAGGGAAGCGAGCGGCCCCAAGAGAGCGCCTGTCCCGTCCTCGTCCCTGCGCGGCCAACCCTCTCTAAGAGGGCCCTGGTCCTTCCTTTTATAGGCACAAGGAGAGGATCCAGGTGTACAATGGGGGTGTAGCAGAGTGCTACGTGTCTAGCGGGGGAGAGCTAGCGCCCTAAGTACATGCCGATGTGGCAGCCGGAGAGATCTTGGCACCCAGCTGGTGTGATGTCGTGGCTATCGGAGGAGCGACGGAGCCTGGCGGAGGGACAGCTGTCGGAGCGGTTGAGTCCTTGCTGACGTCCTCCTGCTTCCGTAAGAGAGCTGAGAGCCGCCGTCATCACAGGGCTTGCGGGGCGCCATCATTGCCTATCTGGCGGAGCTAGCCAGATGGGACACCGGTCTTGTTCCCTACGGCCCGAGTCGGCTCGGGGTAGGGTGATGATGGCGCTTCCTGTCGACGTGGCTGGCCTGCGCCCTAGGTTGGGCGACGTGGAGGCTCCTCCGAAGCTGAGGTCGAGTCTGTCTTCCGTGGCCGAGGCCGAGTCCGAGCCCCTGGGTCGGGCGAGGCGGAGGTCGTTCGGCAGAGGCCAGGGCGGAGTCCGAGCCCTGGGGTCGGGCGAAGCGGAGTTCGTCGTCTTCTGGGGCTGAGCCCGAGTCCGAGCCCTGGGTCGGGCGGAGCGGAGTTCGCCGTCTTCCGGGACTTAGCCCGAGTCCGAGCCCTGGGTCGGGCGGAGTGGAGTTCGCCGTCTTCCGGGACTTAGCCCGAGTCCGAGCCCTGGGGTCGGGCGGAGCGGAGTTCGCCGTCTTCCGGGACTTAGCCCGAGTCCGAGCCCTGGGTCGGGCGGAGCGGAGTTCGCCGTCTTCCAGGACTTAGCCCGAGTCCGAGCCCTGGGGTCGGGCGGAGCGGAGTTCGCCGTCTTCCGGGACTTAGCCCGAGTCCGAGCCCTGGGGTTGGGCGGAGCGGAGTTCGCCGTCTTCCGGGACTTAGCCCGAGTCCGAGCCCTGGGGTCGGGCGGAGCGGAGTTCGCCGTCTTCCGGGACTTAGCCCGAGTCCGAGCCCTGGGGTCGGGCGGAGCAGAGCTTCCTATGGTGCCTTTGACAGGACCTGACTGCCTGTCAGTCTCACTCTGTCAAGTGGCACTGCAGTCGGAGTGGCGCAGGCGGCGCTGTCCTTTTGTCAGGCCGGTTAGTGGAGCGGCGAAGTGACGGCGGTCACTTCGGCTCTGCCGGGGGCGCGCGTCAGGATAAAGGTGTCGGGCCACCTTTGCGTTAAATGCTCCTGCGATTCGGTCGGTCGGTGCGGCGATTTAGTCAGGGTTGCTTCTTAGCGAAGGCAGGGCCTCGGGCGAGCCGGAGATGTGTCCGCCGTTGGAGGGGGGCCTCGGGCGAGACGGAAATCCTCCGGGGTCGGCTGCCCTTGTCCGAGGCTAGGCTCGGGCGAGGCGTGATCGAGTCGCTCAAATGGACTGATCCCTGACTTAATCGCACCCATCAGGCCTTTGCAGCTTTATGCTGATGGGGGTTACCAGCTCAGAATCAGGAGTCTTGAGGGTACCCCTAATTATGGTCCCCGACAAATGAGCTCCTGCTCAGCTACTTCAACCTGCTGCTCACCAGGATCCTCAGTCACGGGCTCTTCTACTCGCCACAATACAAACAAGCACAGTGCATATAAAGAAATTAACATTACACCAAACATATAAACAAAATACACAGAGATATTCTACATATTAAAATAAAATTCTAGGAACAGAAATCATAATTTTTGGAGTTATAGAATTTAAGTTATGCCTTTTCCAAGGTTTTATGTGTTTTAAATAAGATTAAGTGTGAGATTAATTTTCTTACTGTTGTCATGATAAAACAGAGGCTCTAAGTGATAGAGAATAAAATTACAAAATTTTAGGAACTGGAATGGATTAATTTGGAGTTAGTATGAATTTTCTATGAATTTATAAAGTTTTAGCACATATTTTTGTATTAAAAACATGTTTTCCAATTCAATTATTCCCTTTTAAACAGTTCTGGACTGGGCGCTCCAATACTGAGAAAGGCAGGGACCCCGGCGCAATTAATCCCAAGACCCAGAACACTATACACTGGACAGCGGATTGTTTTTAAGTAAATCGAGGGGCTCTTACGTAAAAGTGTCCCAGCAAAAGGGTATTCATCGCCGAGAGCCGCACGATCACAAATGAACGGCCCGGATTAGACTTGGGGGCAATCCGAACCGGTACGCTATATGGACTATTGGATCAAGATCCAACGGCCCACGATTGATCCGCAATCCTAACGCGAGGGCACGATCTCACCCGTTCACGCACCGATCAACGGCTCCGGTTAACCAGCGCGAAAAGGGGTATACGCAGAGCCATCCTAGCCGTACATCGCCCGATCTATGGTCCGGATCAATCCTTGAACCGGTATGGGCTGATCTAATCGCAATCATCCGTCGTGGATCCGACGGCTGCCACACCATCTTCCTCCCCGAGGCCGGACGCGGCGGCGAAACGCACGGCACGCGGCGACACCCCACCGGAGACGCGCAGCCACAAGCCCGATGATCCATCCACCCCCGCGAACATGCGCAAAATGAAATTCGTATACTCGCGAATTTGATAGAGGGTGCCTTACCACCGATGGAGATGGCGAAGGTGCGTGGCCACGACGATGGGCGGAAGTTCGACGGTGGCGGCAAATTGGGCGCGCACCGGTCCCCCTCCAGTCCCGCAATCACCACTGACGCGAACCAGAACCCCGGGCGAAGCCTCCTGGCCACCCGCAAGGTTCCAATTTAGTGCCGAGCTCTACGTACGACGGTGGCTCACGAATTTGGTGCCGCGGCGGGTTACGGCGACTGTGCTCAACGGGGTAGGGGAAAGGCGGAATAGTGGATAGGCGAATGAGTCCACGGCCACCTGGGCTTTATACTCGTGAAGGCGGTCAACCGAGCTCGCGACAATGGCGGTGCGCTCCGCCAAGCGCGGAGGTCCGTTCGGTTGTGCCACGGTGACTGCACGCATGGGCCCACACGTCAGCGCGCGTGAAGAAGCTGAGGCGCGAATGAGGAACTGACGACCGGGACCCAGGTGTCGGTGTCACAGGGATCCGAGCGCGCGCCAGGGAAACTGACGAAGCTGGCCCACATGTCGGCGCACGCCCGCGCGCGAGGTATGGGCCGCGCGGCGCATTCTGGTTACTGGGCCGAATTCTGCTTCTGAGGCCCATCCGAGTTTAGTTCTTTTTTTCTTTTTCTTTTCTTTTATATTTTCTTCTTTCTCCATTATTTCACAAATTCAAATTTAAATACTAATTTAAATTTAAACTTGTGACTAGTTCCTTCTCAAACCCTATTTGTGCAATCAAAAGTATTAGGTTTGAGGATTTTTATTCAAATATATTATTCATGTCTTCATGTTCCTTCTCTTTTCTAGATTCAAGAATTTCTTTTAGGATTTAATTTCCTTTTTTTTTGGTCTTTAATATTTTCTTGTTACAAAATGCACACAAAAATAAAATATTCAGCATGATGCAATGATTTAGTAGCATATCTTTTTATTAATTGTTCGTGGACATGGTGTTCACATATGATGATGCATGAAGGTCAAACTCACATAATGAGGAATTGTTTCTCTATTGGATTTATTTCTAGCAATTTACAAAGTGGGTGTTACATAGACTGACCTGTCACCGTGCGGCGCAGTGGGCGCTCCGCAAGGCGAGAGGGGAAAAGGGGATCACTGAGTTACGTGCAATGCATCTAAGACGAGCCATCAACAGAAGACATCGTAAGCACAAGAGTAAGAGAAGAACGATATGACCAGCAAGTAAACAGAAAGCAAAGTGAGGTAAAATTTTTGTAAGATGAGTATACATATAGTAATATAACATAGAATTGGTCAAGATGACCAACTTTTGAAATGACACCAAAAGTCAAGGTAAGGGTGGGGGTCTATAGTCCTTAGGGCGACCATTCTATTCTAGTTTAGCGGTTCTACTGTCAGCAAGGCTTTGATACCACTTATGTCACACCCAGTTTCAGAAGGCAAACCGAATGCGAACCATATACGTGCCAGGATCAGAAACTCAAGTACACAGCGATTACATAGTTGGACATCATCACACATTGCTCAAAGTAAATAGCGGAAATGTACTTTATTATATCAAGATGTCAAAGACATCCACAGAGTCATTAACATTATCAAAATCATTAATATCACCAAAGTGTTGAAAAGCGAACGTAGCAGATAAGGCCTTCACAGGCAGCTGACTGGGGGTTTGCCACTAGCATAACTAGAACTCGTCGTAGTCCTAGAACTCCTCAAAGTCCTTCATGTTGCTTACATCTCCTCATGAGCACTAAATACAGTGGGGACAACCTGGGCTGGGTAGTTTTTAAAAGCAAGGGTGAGTACACATCAACGTACTCAGCAAATGTCCTGTTTGACTAAAGTGGATTAGTTGTATGTGGAGTTAAGGTTAAGCAATTGCTTTTAGTTGGTCAAGTATTTAATACTAATAATAGAGCCAAATTTTAGTAATAAACTCAGTTATTACTCAAATGTACTCCCTCCAAGAGGAAATACCAGAGGTCATAATTATAACCATCATCATTAACCATTATCATAAAAGAGTATCCAAAGTTCTTCTAATCAAAGAGGATCCCAAGGCTGCTCTTAACCGTGAGCACGACTGATATACCAGTTTCTAACACTCTGCAGAGGTTGCACACTTTACCCGCGAGTCGTGATTCCCGTACTATCCGGAGATCATGACTCCCCATTGATCACTACCAAGGTGACCTAGCAGGGTCTCACTACGTAGCCTTTACAAAGACTCCCTTGGTGTCACACCCGGATTTTAGGGGTCCAAAACCCGGGCGCGAACATAATCACCAGGTGTGCTGGGACCAAGTCTCACACATATGATGAATCATGGCACAGGATCGAATGTCACATCTTTACTATATAGTCAGAGTTCTGCACAAAATAAATAAATAATTACATTATAAGGAGACAACGGTCCAGCAACCCAAAGTTGACTGGGAGACGATGGCCTAGACCTCTCACGAACACATCGTAGCATCCTCCATGCACCTCATCCTGTGGTACCTGTTCTTGACCTGTGGGGGGGTGTGAGACAGCAAGAGTGAGCTCACATACGTTCATTGCTCAACAAGTTGTGGGGAATAATGTGCATGAACTCGCCAAAGATGGGAGCTCATGTGAAGTGTAAGGCTTACCAACGGAGATGGTTGAAGCAGAGCATTGCTTTTAGAGTTGGTCAAAATTTTATTAGCAATTACTAAGTATAAGTAAATACCAACCCAATTAAGTAATAGAACAAAAGTAATAACAACACATGCGATGCAATGCATATGACAAATTGAATTTAGTTCCATAAATTAATCATGTGAGGGTCCGAGCTGCTCATGACCGTGAGCACGGCTAGTATACCAGTTTTACACTCTGCAAAGGTTGCGCATATTTACCCACAAGTCATGTTACCCATTTGCCACGGGGTTGTACGGGCCCCATACACCTCTACCAAGGAAGCGAGGCAGGGTAACACTATGAGGCCTTTACAAAGTTTCACTAGCTTCAGAAAACCCGCTACAGTTTATAGGAAGCTCCAATGCAGGGATCCCTTGCCTGACCGTCATCGCAGCAAAATTGTCACACCCGGTTTTAGAAGGCAAACCGATGCGAACCATGTACGTGCCAGGATCAGTTATTCACGTACACAGCAGTTACATAACATGGACATCATCACACAGTGCTCAAAATAGTATTAGAAGGGAATAATAGTTGATTACATCATACGTCTGAGACGTCCATATAGTTCTTACAATAAATCAAAGTGCGGAAAAGAAACGTAGATAACTGCGGCCTTCACAGGCATCCGACTGGGGGTTGCCGCTAACCCACACCTAGAACTCGTCGTAGTCTTGGAACTCCTGGAAGTCTCGTTCCACAGCTTCATCTTCTCCTGAGCAGTGGTTGCAATGCTGACAACCTGGGGATGGGGGGGTTTGGTGTGTAGAGCAAGGGTGAGTACACATCAACATACTCAGCAAGTATCCTGTTTGGCTGTAGTGGACTAGCTTTATGTGGGGATAAGTCAAGCAGTTGCTTTTAGTTGGTCAGATTATTACTTACTAGTAGAAAGCCAAGTTTTAGCATTACCCAAGTTATTAACCCGATGTACCCTTTCCAAACGGAAAGAATACCACTTACCAGCACCATAGTCATAACCAAAACCATCGATCTCATAGCCACCTGTACCACAATGTCTCTGATCAAGCACCACTAATCACTGGAGCTCCCTTGGCCGCTCATAACCGCGAGCACGGCTGATATATCAGTTTTCAAACACTCTGCAGAGGTTGTGCACTTTACCCACAAGTCGTGATTCCCTCTTGCCTCGGGCCGATCAAACCCTTAAACACTACCAAGGTGAATAGGCAGGGTTTCACTACGTAGCCTTTACAAAGATTCCCCGGGACTGTAGCCACCCGTTAGGTTTCCTAAATGCACCGCACTCCTCCCCAAGGGGCGAACCCAAACTTGGCAGAGCGAGCCGCATACACCGAGCCCCATTGACGGCACGACGGCTAAGTGAACTACACCCCGGATCCTCTAATTATTCAGCTAAGGGCACCCCATTCCACCCTCATGGTTGCACTGTTTTCCCGGGCGGTCATCCATAGAACAGGTCCTTACGGAGAGGCACTCGAGAAACCGCTCGAGCCCCCTTAAAGCCACAAGTACAACATCATAATAAGAGAAGGGAAAACAGCGTATCATAGATAATCTCATCATGTTCATTGATTAGAGTTTGAGCAATAGCATAAGGCTAAACAATAATAATAATAATCCAACCCAGATAGGTAAACAAGGACATGGATAACAAAAGCTAGTCAATCCTTAGGTATAAATGTGTAATGCGGGAGGTGAATTAAATAATGAATAGGACAGAGATAGGTCAAAGGACACTTGCCTCCACCAACCGACTGCTGCTCAGGGGCTTCTCCTGCGAGTTCCTCGGGCTCTTCGACCAAATCGTTCTCTAAGCGGGTGCAAACATACATACATCCATCCATTGAAATTAGGAAACCAACAATACACCATACAAGAGAACAAGTAGATTAAACATGCATAGAATACCACATATAATAATGAGTTACTATGGTTAGAAAGGAATGAGAAAAGGTCTCGCGAGAGTTAAAGCTTATGCCCAAGACGCGCTACGGGTTGGTGAATAACTAGACGTCACGTGCTCTAGTTTTTAATTGGTTCTAACAAAAGAATTAGCTACATGCATTAATGGAAACCTAGTCATTTTTAGTTGATCAACATTGAACTGGATAAACAATTGATTATATGAATCAACTAGCGTAACGGAATTCTAAATTAAGTTTCCTATTTCAATATCATGAACAATGACTAACCTGCCTAGAATAAAATAAATAACAGTAATGAAAGAAAATAAAATAAAAAAATAAAAAAAATAAAAAAGGGGGGCGGTTGAACCGGCCAGGGGGCGGTTGAACCGGCCTGGGGCAGGGGCGGGGGCGGCCGAGCTGGGGCGGCTGAGCGCGCAGGGGGCGGCCGAGCTGGGCGCGCAGGGGCGGCGGCGGCCGAACCGGCGGGGGCGCGGGGCAGGGGGCGGCCGAACCGGCGGGGCGGGGCAGGGGGCGGCCGAGCCGGCCAAGGGCGGGGCAGGGCGCGCAGGGGCGGCGGCGGCCGAGCCGGCCATGGGGCGGCTGAGCTGGGCGGCGGTTGGGCCAGGGGGGGAGAGGAGGGGAGAGGGAAGGGAGGAGAGGGGGAGGGGGACCTCACCGGGGACGGGGACGGGGCGGCCGAGCGGCGGGGCGGCCGAGCGGCGGGGGCGGCCGAACCGGCGACGGGGCAGGGGGCGGCGGCTAGGGCAGGGGCGGCGGCTAGGGAGAAAATGAGAGAAGGGAGGGAGAGAGAGGGGTTTTGGGAAAAATAAAGGGAGGGGGGGCGGCATGGGCCAACTGGGCCCAAAGGGGCGCGCGGGGGCGGCTGGGCCGGCCAGGGCGGCCCACGGCGCGGAAGAGAGAAAGAGGAGGAGAGAGAAAGAAAAAGAAAAAGAAAGAAAAGGTTTTCTTCTCCTTTTTGAAATCCGATCTTCCTAGATGAATGCACTTACATTTTTAAGCAATCGAAAGAATGCATGGTTCGGCATGGTGCATCAAACAACATAAAGTAATTTAGGGTTTTTCTTTACACGGGAATTCCAAGCCGAACTCCGCTATAACTTTGGAAAAGATCAAGGTTTAGCGAGGGAATGAGAAAAAGAACAGGGTAACGCCTGAATTTGGTGAAAGAAAAGACGAAAAAATTCTACCCCCAAATTCAGGGCGTTACAAAAATCAACCAAGGACCTCCCCACACTAACCACTCCCCTACTGCCCTTGCCCCTTTCGGGTAAGGTAGTCTTCCACTAGCTTTCCTAATTAATCAGCCAAGGGCGTCCATTAAACCCTTGTGGTAGCACTGTTTTCCCGGGTGGTCGCTCCATGTTCCAATTAACATAATGATCTTATCATGAACAGTAAATAACAACTGATAACAAAAGTAGAATCATGAATAATGTGTATCTCAATGCCCAAAACCACATATAGCACTAGCAAGTACTACCCAAAAAGTTTAGTGGTAAACAAGGCATAAAGATAGACAAACTAGGGTAACCTATTAGGTCCCATCAAAATTAACCTATGCAGATCATTATGATTAATTAGAACATGTGTGGGTAAAAGAAGTGATCAAGGGCACAACTTGCCTGGCACTTGAGATTCCAGGTACCAACTTGCTTTTCAGATGACACGTGTCCTCACTGCTAAACGTAGCAATACAGACAAACATGTATAGGCAAAATTAACATCACACCAAACATAAGAACAAACTACGTAATAATATTCTACGAGTCGCTACGAGATTCGTGGGCTCGAGAATCACTAAAATCGGAGTCACGGTCATAAAGATATGACTTTTGGAAGATTTATGTGATTAAACAGGAAAACTATGTTTTATGTTGATTATTATAAATCATGCGAAAAAGGATATTCTAAAGAAAATAACAAACTTAAGCCTAATCCAAGTTATAACTTAATTAGAAATCATATGTTAGCCAACTTATTATTATAAACAGTTTAAATTTGACCAGAAAGGTTAATCTACTAACATAGGTTAAACAAAATACCTATTTATAAAAGTTATGGGACATGATCAAATAATATTGTCACTATGTAGGAAACGTTATTACGAAACTAAAGCAACTTGAACGGATCAAAATCAGAGTTAAAATGGTCAAGTTATGATTTATCTAGGATTTCTAGATTTATTTGTATACCTAAAAATCATTTACAGAATCACTTTTTTATAATTACTTGGGGCTTAATGAACGTCGGTTTCAAAATTCTAAATCCGTAGGGCCGAAATAATAATTTTTTTGGACTAATTTGTATAAACTTTGGAACTGATACGGATGACGGGCTGAATACCTAGAATCCTGAGGGCTCTCAAGGAAATTATGCACGGCGAAGCGGTACATGTTTATCTCAAGCGTTCAATCTAGAATAGAGGGCTTAGATGAGATGAGACTCGTCCCGAAGCGGTACGTGACCCTGGTCACTAGATCCTGATCCAACGTTTCTAGTTTTAAATAAACACAATGTAATCTGGTTCAGCAACAACCGGATCAATGGTCAGGGATCCAACTTCTAGTCGCAGTTGCCTGCCCCAATTTAACGGTCTGTGCTTATCCTACCTTACCCGATGTCATCTAGCGACGACAGCGGATACCCATGGCGATGCAGCATAGCCAGCAAGAAGCGTGCGGCCCGCACTGAGGTCCTAACCCGAGAATGAGACGGTGCACAGCGTGGTGTAGGTGATGGCAAACTATGAGGGACGTGATCTACCGAAAATGAAAACGAAAACAAGGCGAGGAGAGATGGCAGTGCACTGTGGATTCCACGGTGGCGGCCACCGGCGAGGTCTGACCCCGACGCTCCAAGCTTGGCTTCTATCTTGAGTGGGCGCAAAACAAAGCCAAGGATACAACGAACCAACTCAAGGTGACTCACCAGCGGTCGATGCAATTTAGCAGACTTCTCGTCGCCGTGCGGCTTGGCGGCAACAATGAACTCCGGCAAGCCATTCCCCCTGCTTGCTGTGGACTTTCCCATGATCAGGGTGAGACCACATGCCGGGCCTATTTGGTTCGTGGCTAAATGCACCACACTTTGCCTAAGGTTAGTCGTTCGAATTGAAGAACTAATCTTAGGCAGAAAAGTTAGGCAAAGTGTAGCAAGTTAGGTAGCGCACCAAACAGGAGGTTAGTGCGACCCAATGATGTTTTGAACCATTTGCAGCCGCCACGGTAATGATCTTTCCCAGCTCTCCTGCATGCTAGGCGACTGGGCACTCGACTTCCCACACAACTGGCTTGGACATGATTGGAGCGAGGCAGCCGATGTTTATACTCAGCAGGGAGACGAGTCCGCGCCCTGTGGAGCTATCTCAAGATTGCGGCAGAGATTGCGGAGAATCAGTTGTAACGGACTTGATTGGAGCTCGGACTCTGAAGAAGAAATTGGCCAGAGTGCCCCATATGCTAGCGATCAGGAGAATACGAATAATCTGATGTCAGCCCTTACCTCACATGGCGGCAAGCAAATAAACAAAACAAAAAGGGATGTGAGCATGGGCATGGGCATGGGCATGGGTCGTGCGGTGAGGATGTGAAGCCTAGGTGCGGTTCTTTTCCCTCTTTTCCCCTTTCTATTTCATTCTCTTTTCTTAATTCCTTCTCTATTTTTAAATTATATATATATATATATTAACTTAAACTTATCTCATACATTCGAATACAAATGCAACATACAAGAAGACTTTAGCATGAGATGCCTATTTCCGTTTTTATTTATTTATTTGACCAATATAATTCCTTTGATTGAATATGCACAAAATCAAGTAATCTCCAATGGTTCCATAATCCTAAAACCTTACATAATAATATTTCTTATTTCTTTATTTTGTTATTATTATTATTTTTTATACAAATTTTGGGCTTTACACTTGGTGCATAGCTTCTCGTTAGCTTTCGTCAGTCGTAGAAACACAGTACCCCTCCCTAAGGTGGGTGACTAACAAAACCAAATTGAAAGAACCTCGACACCCACCCTTAGCAGAGCGAGCACTATGCCCCGACCCCATTGATGGCCCTCTGGCAAAGCTAACTACACCCCTAGGTTCATCTAATTAATCAGCTAAGGGCGTCCCATTCTAGCCTCATGGTTGTACTGTTATCCCAGGTGGTCACTCAATGAACAGGTCCTTACAGAGAGGTACTCAGGAAACAGCCTGAGTCCCCTAAAGTATCACAAGATCATCACCGAGATAACATCATCGTATCATAAATAATCACATCATGTTCGTTGATTAAATTAAAGCAATAGCAAAAAGCTAGCCATAATAACCCAAAGGTAAACAAGGATAAGGTAAAGACAAACTAGTCAACCCTTACGTTTTAATTAAGTAATGTGGGATAATGAATTATAAAGTAAGTATGACATAATAGGTCAGAGAACACTTGCCTTCACCAGGTTGCTGCTCAGGAAGATCTTCGGCAACACACTCATGAACCACATGTTGCTTGTCGTTTAAATAAAGCGATCATACATTCAATACAGTTGGATAAAAACAGATGAACAACACACCAATCATGTACAAACATGTGAACACATATCAAATGAACAACATAAACTTAAGAGGTAGTTTAGGTTATAGGGTGAACTAACACATTTAGAAGTTTGTTATTCTCTAAGTGTTGTCTATCTCCATGATTACATATCTAATTCCACTTATTTTAATGAGACACAAAAGCTAAGCCAGGGATAAATCCATACATTACATATTATCAATCTCACAAGATTAAACATCTAATTACCATTAGGTTTTCCTTTTTATTTATCTTATTAATTCAATAAACTATTACATAAACTAACCTATAGTCTAGGCATAAAATTAGATTGTGCATAAAATGAATGATCATAATTTATTTGGACAGAGAATAATCCTATGAACATTTTACAATTTGAATCACTCAATTTGGAGTTCATATGCAAAAGATATGAAATAAACAAATTTTGAAGTTTAAAATACAAAATTAACTCCAATCCTGTGATTAAATAGAAGTCCAGGGTTCGATCTGCAAGATTAGATGGGCATGTGCGCGAAAACTAGGGACGACGGATTGTTTTTCTAAAAAGCTTGGGGGTCTCTTTACCAATTTTACCACGCGAAGGGGTATCGGGCTCTCTCGGCCATCGAATCTCACTGTGACACCCCAGTGTCACCTAGGGTTTATCTCAAAATGCCAAATCAAGAACCATTATTTCATGTGAACCAAAGTAAGCATGAGCATCAAATTAACTTAAGTAAGAAGGAATTCACCAAGCATATACTTAAAAGTATCATGATCAAAACAATTGAGTCTTTTAAAAAGGTAAGAATGTGTAACCCTAAATAAAAACCCTAAGTAAGCCCCATGAGCAAAATTGAAGAAAATAAGGAAAAGGGTATGAAAAAGTTAAAATTATGACTTGAGCCAATTATAAAAATTAAAGCATATTTATTAAGCAACAAGAAAGGTTGAGAAAGCTTAGCCAAAATAACTCAAATAAATCCCCAAATCAGCCCTTGAACTATGAACCCTTGGAGAAATTCAGATTTCTGAATTTCTGAAATTCAGACCTCTTTCCAAAGATCAACTGTGTTCTCTGTTTTTCGAAACTCAAAGCCAGGAGATCCAAATATCAAAGTTGTGCCAAATTCCCTTGAACACGTCCTGGAAAAGTTTGAACTCAAACCAAATTCATTTGACACGGTTTTGGCGCAGTTTGACCTCGGGACCAGGCATTCTGACACTTGCACCTTGGTGACGCTACTACTCCCTGTCCCTAGCCTGAAACCGTGCGACGTCCATACACAAAAGACAAAGCTTGGTCAGGTGAACAAATCCTTCACAGCGATCTTGCCCAAATTCGCGAAGATTTGCACCCAATCGGCGCTTGAACATGGGCAGAGGCAACGGGAACACGTGTTCGACCGTGGCTGACACCCCCGGTTCACGTCCGTTCGCGCACCGCGCCTCCCAGTGCACGCCCGCGCGCGCTCGCTGGTCCACGACCGCCCGTGTACCGCGCCGTGCCTATAAAGCCTCCCCAGGCGCGCCCCACTTCGCCCTGCACTCATCTTCACCGGTCGACCACCTCTCCTTAGCTCCGGCGAGCTTAATTCCGCCCGCCATTGCCGCCAGAGCTTCGGCCACCGTGGCCAGCCCACTCCAGCCACCCTCGAGTCGAGCCAGTGCTTCGGCTAGCTCCACCAGTAGCCCGTGAAGCTCGCCAAGCCCTCGGACCAGGCCGGACTTCACCGGAGGCCCAAGATCGACCTCACCGGACTTCGGTCTTCCGCCGCCGCGCGTGGACCGAGCTAACCAGTGAGTCTCCGACCAATTCCTTGCACCCGTATCTTCTCTAGCACCCCATGAACCTCTCTAACCCATCCAATTGCTCTATCTCGCCGTGACCAGGCCGGACTCCTCGCCGCCGACGAGCATCCCCGCCTGCGCGCGTGGACCGACCGACTCCGGCCATCCCCGACGGCGACCCGCACACCGTTGTGATCCCCGAGACCTCCCCTACATCCTCGACCACTTCACCGGAGCAATCTCGCCGCCGGTAAGCCCCTCCGCCCTTTCTTCCGCCGCGGTTACTGTTTAAGTTAGGAGAAGGACCTCGGGTAAGGATTTGTAGAACCCGAGGGGTTTTCTGTAACGTCAGTGACTCATGTGAATAGTAGCCTAAGGACTGAACCGCGAGGAAAACTTAAAAACTCGCCAGGGACCCCAGTGCAAAGTGGATTTCCATTAAACCAATTCTGTTAATCTTTTTAAAATGACCAGAGAACTTAGAAAATCCATAACTTGATGAATTCTTCATAAAAAGTTGTCAAACTAATTTCGTTAGCTCCTGAATATTATGAACTATCATTTAAAAATGATAAACCCTATGCTTTCTGTTCTAAATTTTAGAGTTTAAAATTTAAAACAGAAACTTACCAAACCTAGTTTAATTAAGGAAAATTAGTTTTTCTTCTGTGCTGCTTAAGAAAATTTGTAGATGTTCAAACCTCATTTGGACACTGTTTAAAACTAGTAGGAACCCCAACATTAGGAAATATGATGTAGATATTCATTTAAAGCTATTTTGCCCAAAACTTAGAAAAAACCAGAAAGGCATTAGAAATTGGTGAACAGTGAGTAAAATTATTTTTCCTAGTTTACTTATGTAACAGAGAACCTAGGAAAAATACAGAGACCATTAGCTCAGACCAGTTTTAAATTAAAATGTTTTATTTAGCCTTATTTGGACTGAAAATCAATTATTAGAATAGCAAAACTATAACCAAAATGAGTAATAAAAATCCAGTGGACTTACAACCACCAGAGCCCCACTAAAAAAATAAAGAACACCTCAACCCAACTTTTTAAGTAAGGAAAATAAATATAAAGTGATAATAAGGCATTTCCAAATAATTCATGAACAACCCTTAATCATGTGAAATTGGGCAACCAAAAATTAGCTAAATCTATAGTAAAATAAATCACCAGAGAAAAATGCAAACCCATGAAAAAGAATCAAACTCTTACCTATTGCTAGAATTTTATGAGAAAGGCCACTTAATTCAAATAATGCATACCACCCCTTCCCTTAAGCAAAAAGAGACCAAACCTCAGAATGATTGCTCTTGCACAAAATAATAACCAAGAAAAATAAGAACTCTGTTGTTTGATGTTTTTCAAGTATAGTGGTAGTAGAAAGCACCCATTTGGCTAGAAACTTGAGAAAACCATAGAAAATTGATTAAAAGGTATTAATGACTAGAAATTTGTATCAAGTCATGTTATACCACATAAAGGCCAGCAAAAATAAGTTTTAGAGAATTACCCACTGTTAAATAATAGTTGTAGTTCAAAGCACCCCTTCTGCCCTAGAATTTAATAATTTTGTCCAGAGAAAACTATTCACTTTCTGACCCCCAATTTTTGAGACAGAGAAACATACACCAGCACCAAGCCACTTTAATTTTTGCAGAATTTTTAGAATTTTATAAAAGCAACTTGTAGTTCAAACCCACTCCAAAACATTAAAGAGAATAAAAGAAAAGGAAAGAAGAAATAAACCTCACTCCAATAAGTCTAACTTGAAGTACTTACCAATTCTCCCTAAGACTTAAAAGGAATTCAGTGGAACCCAAAAATAAACCTCCCACTTACCTAAGCTAAGTTTAACCCAAATTACCAACTATACCACCCAAGGTTCTTACATAAGTAAAGTTAACTTGTTTAACTCAAGAAGATCATACACCTCCAAAGTTGTAAATTTTAAAGCACATATCATATCATGCATATATCTTACGCATTGCATTCATTAGATTGTAATCTTGCCGACGGAGAGTACGTGCTCATGCCCGAGCAAGGACCTGTCCAAGAGGAGGACCAGGAGCAGGCTTCGGAGGCTGCTATCGAGGATCTCCCCGCAGCCCCAGCAATTGAAGGCAAGCCCCTGTTTTATGCATAACCGTATTATTATATGCTACTTTACTACACTTAATGCTTGTAGGATTGCAATGTGCACTTAAGTGTAGGAGTTGCTTGAAACCTCTAGTTGCATGAACTTAGGATTCCTTTTTGAGATGAATACTAGTATGCTAGGTCGAGTAGCTGCTTGCTAATCAGGATCTCGGTAGAAGTCGAGTGATTTTTCTAGCACTCGCGCGAGGTCAGGAATTGATTGTATTCATCTTGATAACGGGATATATGTTGGTCTATGGACTTGGATCCAGGGAGGATGCCTTGTCCATGAGACGGGAAAAGGAATTAAGGATTAATGTGTGGATACCTGAGTCAAGCTTTTGAACGTACTAAGGACATGCCGGGAAAAATGGTAACCGGTAAACCTAGTACCTGAGTGAAGCCGGGCGCGGACTTTATCCCTCATGCGACCTGAGACTGGGTCTCCCATGCTAGCTATGGTGGGTACAAGTGCGGTCACTGCACGGCGGCAGCCGGGGTCAGTGGAGCATTGTATGCCAAGGCGGTGAGGCCTGGACGCGAACGGGGAATCGATGGGGACGGTTGTCATGTGTGGGGTCGGAGTACCCTGACATGCCGTGTGTTTAGGTTTACCTTGCAAGGTTAAAACTCGATTCGAATCGTCTGCTTCTCGCAGCTAATGAGACTGCTTAACCCCTTGTACTGCATCGAGTAAGAAGTGAAATGTGGTTACATGAGATAACTTGTTGGTTGAACTAAATGATTGTTACCATGTATGCTTAGAAGGAGCAAATCTAGCTAAGTTAATGATGATAGAATTTGAAAAGCTAAAATTTGCTTTTAGAAACAGCTAGTGCTTTTAGCAAACTAAACCCCTCAGCCAAACAGCTGCATAGTCTAGAGGTAGAGGTGTAGACTCCTCACACCGGTTAAGTCTAGCTGAGTATTAGTATACTCAGCCTTGCTTGTGGCACAGTTTTTGCAGGTACCATTCAGGAAATGGTTGATGGTGTGACTTGGCCTACCACCCTGCCACCGGGTTGGACGGTCGAGTGGGATGTTGCTCCGGCAGGAGAGGAGCACGAGGAGTAGTGGGCTAGGCCTTGCCCAATTCCTCGAGACCGACGACATCGATTATCCGCTGCACTTTATTTTGTGAACTTTATTTGCTACTCGAAAACTCCGATTTATGTAATAACTCAGTACTTAATTTAAGGTTTCCTGTTTTATTGTATTTCTTCTGTGACTCACCTTCGAGTGAGATTGTGGAATTTGATCCTAGTTAAGTGGCTCTATCAGACTAGATCTGAGGGACTGACGGGTTATTCCGATTTAAGTGTGTTACGGCCCCTGAGGCGTGACTTAGGCACTTAAGCTGGAATAATTCGGGTGGTTCCGCCACAGCTGGTATCAGAGCAAATTCCACCACATAGAAGGACAATAAACCATGAATACCAATTTTCAAAATCTAAAACTTGCCTAGAAACTGTTACAGATCGTCAGGACTAGACCGCTAGACCTAGGACGAAAGGCCTTAGGCATAGAGGGAGAAATAGGTGGCTAACTAATTAGGCCCCGTAGGGCCAGTACTTATATTTTAAGGATGCCCTAAAAAGCACCCTATTTTCTTTTTGAGAGGCAACATTTCTTCCAGCATGCATGCATTATAAAACACAAAGAGGAATTAAAATTTGAGCTAACCCACTTTCTTTAAAACCATCCGGGCTCTCTTTTTCTTTTTCCTTCCACCATAATCTTTACCTTTGATTCCCTTCCACAGATGAATTCACCCACCCCCGCCAGTGGAGGAGACTCTCGTTTCAGTTCTGACTTCCTTTCTCGCGATGTTTTTCCTTCCATCTTGTGGGAAGTGCTTAACTCCGCCGGTTACCCTACGCCCCCTTTGTACACTGTGCAGTTGTATGAGGAGCATCGGGTACCTCGTTGTCGGGTCTGGCTGACTTTGGAGCCTCATCCCCTTCAGCCGGGTTGGCGTTCTCTTGACTCTGAGACGAATGGACTCAGGACGGACGACACCGTTGAAGCAGCAGCCATGAAGACTCTGACGACTTTCTGTGGCTACCATCCCCTGGAGATGGTGATGCACCCCTTGGGACTCTTCCCTGCTGAGTAGAAGGATGATCCCATGTGGTGTAATCGCGTGAGCCATGTAAAGGATGTGTGGGTGATGTATCCTGACTTGGTTGGGAGGGTCACTGTTCAGTGCATGAGTGCGCTGTACCGCCTTCAGGCCCTTCAGAGCGATGTTATGGCACTCCTTGCTAACACCGCTCAGACTGCCAAGCTCACTCTCAACAGCCGAGAAGATTTTGTGGTTGATTTATCCACCGAGTTGGTAGAGAAGGATCTACAGGTGGAGAGGCTGAGCCAGCGCATTGCCACCCTGGAGCAGCAGGTGGAGATCCGAGACAACACTATTGATGTCTTGGAGAACCAGCTTCACAATGTGCAGAGGGAACTCGAGGAAGCAAACGACCACTTGGACATGCACCACCTGGAGATGGAGGCCAATGAAGCAGGAAGCGAGGGAGAAGAGGCTCCCGAGGAGCTAGGACCAGCCCCTCGTGCCAATGGGACTACCTCCGCGATGCCTCCTTCACCCGTATCCAGTGTCGCTTCCACCGCTCAGGGTTAAGCAGTCACTTCGACACCTTTAGGCGGATAGAAACCTATGCGAGCTTAGTAATATCAGATTTTGGACTAGGCTTATGGGTACCTTCCCCTGATTGATGTAACCCTGTGAACTTTTGAAATCTGTGGGATATTTGTCACCATGTTATCTTCATTTCGAACCTAATATTATGATTATGGCATTTTTCCTTCCATATGAGATGATATCTTGTCGTTCGAAACTGTGAGTTGGGATAACAATGGCGACAATCTCTGTTTTCAGATGGCAGCTAGGCAGCGTCGCGGGCATAACGAGCAGGTTCCCCCGCCACCTCCTCCAACTCCCACAGTGCAGGAGCTGATGGCTCTGCAGAATGAGATTCTGCGACAGCTCTTGCAGCGCCAGCCCCACCCTCAGCAGCATGGTGGAGGCCAGCATCAGCGACCTCCGGCTATGGCAACATACCAGGAGTTTCTGAGCACGCAGCCGCCCTTATTCACCAAGGCAGAGGATCCGTTGGACGCCGACGTGTGGCTTCGCGTCGTCGAGTCCAAGTTTCCCCTCCTCACAGGAGACTGCCCAGATGAGGCCTGTGGCGGAACTGCCCGAATTATTCCAACTTAAGTGTCCAAGTCCCGCCTTAGAGGCTAGACCACACTTAAATGGGAATAACCCGTCAATCCCTCGGATCTAGTCCGACACGGCCACTGACAGGATCAAGTACCACAATCTCACTCGAAGGTGAGTCACAGAGCAAATACAATAAAGCATAAAACCATACATGTCATAATGTTAAATTATTACACCACCATCATCATCATCGGAGTTTTTGCAAAAGTATCCATCATTGTTCGAAGTGCAGCGGAATAAAACTAACGATAATTAAACAGAGAGATGGGGAAGCCTGTCCCATCACTCCTCATGCTCCTCCTCAGCCGAGGCAGGGTCCCACTCGACAGTCCAACCCGGTGGCAGGGTGGTCGGCCAAGTTATCCCAGCAACCATCTCCTCCAGAGAACCTGTAAAAATTATGCCACAAGCAAGGCTGAGTATACTAATACTCAGCTAGACTTACCCGGTGTGAGGAGTCTACTCCTCTACCTCTAGACATGCAGTTGTTTGGCTGTGGGGTTTGGTTGCCAAAAGCACTAGCTGAGTTTCTAAGTCAAGATTTTAACTTAGTCAAGTTAAGTGTGACTCTCTTAAGGCTTAAAGTGTACTACCTATTCATACAAAGTAGCAAACATTTTAGCAATCAACATCTTATATCATCTCTGCATCATTCCACTTGTTACTCAATGTAGCAGCATGGATCAAGCAGTCTCATTAGCTGCGAGAAGCAGACGATTCGAATCGAGTTTTTATCCTTGCAAGGTAAACCTAAACACACGACATGCAGGGGCACTCCGTCCCCACACACATCAACCGTCCCCATCGATTCCCCGTCAGCAGAACAGGGCTCACCGCCTTGGCGTACAATGCCCCACTGACCCCGACTGGCCGTCGTGCAGTGACCGCACTTGTACCCACCATAACCGGAATGGGAGACCTCGTCTCAGGACGCGTGAGGGGATATGTCCACTGCCAGGTTCACTCAGGTACTAGGCTTACCGATTTACCATATTTCTCGGCATGTGCTTAGTATGTTCAAACGCTTGACTCACGGTACCACACCTTAATCCTTATTCACATTTTATCCCGTGGTCAACCAATCCCCATGGATTGTTGTCCACAACCAACATCAGTATGATATGAAAGTGGGTACAATCAATGTCCTGACCTCGCGCGAGTGCTAGAAAAATCACTCGTCTTCTACCGAGATCCTACTTAATAAAGCAGCTACTCGACCTAGCATACTAGTATCCATCTCAAAGGAAATCCTGAGGTAATGCAACTAAGTTTTCATTCAACTCCTACACTTAAGTGCACAATACAATCCTACAAACATTAAGTGCAGTAAAATAGCATAATATAATTGGTTATGCATAAAACCGGGGCTTGCCTTCCAAAGCAGTGGCAGGCAGGTCCTCTGGTGCAGGCTCGGGTGCTGGATCTGGGGCTACCTCCTGAGCAGCTCCTTGCTCCGGCACGAGGATGTACTCTCCGTCAGCAAGATTACAGTCTAGCGAATGCAATGAACATGTATGTCATGATTATGCATGATTTAATAACATTATGCAAAAAGAGACTAAGCCAAGAAGTAACTTAGGGTTTTCTTAGTTATGCGGGGCTTCTAGTGGTACATAGATAGACTTATTACTCTTTGGACTTAGGTTTTCCTTTAGGACAACATAGTGGATTTGCATTGCCTTCATATATTTCAGTGGACAAATTTACAAAGGTCTTAGGATGACATCAATTTCCATTATTCATTTTCCTTTCTTTAATTTCCATTTAGGGTTTCTAGTGCAGGTTTGAACTATGACAGGGTTTTAATAATTTCCAAAAATTCTGTAAAAATTACAGTGGGTTGTCACTGGCGATTTTAGCTTGTTTTAAGAATTTGAGGCTTAAGGCATAAAAGTTAGGCCTTAAACAAAAATAACTAAAGTTAGGCAAAAAGGGGCACTTTACACTACACCTCCTAGTTAGGGGTAGGTTCTGTCCTAAAGATTATTTTTGTTGGCATCCTCTGGTAATAATAGATTTTTGTGCTAAGAATCACAGGAAACTAAGGGGTGGTTATTTAGTTATGCTTTTCTTAAGTTTCATGTCAAAAAGGCTCTTTCTACTACATTACTATTTGAAAAATGTCAAACAGCAGATTTCATATTTTTCCTAAGTTCTTTCTAATAAAACAATAGTTATCCCAAGGGTGGGGGTGTTTTCACCTTGGGGTTATTTTTGTAGAATTTTTCTAAGTTTCACTTGTTTTATTAAAATAGAAGAGATCTTAATTATTTTACACTAAAACAGGGTATGATATATTTTTCTATCGAACTACATTAAATAAGTACCTCAATAAAAATAGGAGTGCTCTCTGGTTCATTAATTAAGTTGTGTTTTCTATTTTCCTCATCTTTAAGCATATTTTAGGATAAAGGGTAAAATTAACTTAAATGTAATGGACAGAGGTGTTTAACATTTTTAACTAGGTCAGTAGGTAGATAATAACTTTTCTAAATTTTTCCAACCTTAGTCAAATAGTCTAACTATTTTTCTTACTATTATTTAGCTTTTGGCCAAAGTTAACATTAAAACAGAACTCTTAAATTTTCCACAGCACCAAGGGGTTTCATATTTTTCCTAAATAGGTTACATGATTTAGAGTCTGGCAAAATTAGTTTGACCAAAATTAGATAAACCAAACAGAAGTTATGGGTTTTTAAAGTTTCTGTTTGAATTTAAATTAGGTTTTAGTTAAGTTTTCCTGGAAAAACAGTTTGCGCCGAGGCCCCTGGGTTTAAAACAATTCAAACCTCGCAGATCTACCCTTAAGGCACTATTCACTTGAGTCTCTGACCTTTCACTTAACCCCCTGGGTTTCTCTCCCTCTCACCCGCAGTCCCTCCCTCAATTGAAACAGTAGCCGCGGAAAAAGAAAGGGCGGCGCGGCTTACCGGCGGCGAGGGAGTTCCGGCGAAGTGTAGGGTTGGCTCGGGGAGGGTCTGGCGATCACGTCGAGGTACGGCTCGTCGTCGGGGATGGCCGGAATCGCCCGGTCCACGTGAGCAGGCGGGCGAGCTCGTCGGCGGCGTGTGCTCCGGCCTATCCACGGCGGCATAGTTCAATCCAAGGGCATAGGGAGCTTCGTGGAGGTCCAAGGAGTCTAACCGTGCAAGGAATCGAAGAGAGGTGCACGGTGTACCTCGGTCCACGATTGCCGGCGGTCAGTTGAAGTCCGGTGACCTTGGGTCGGCCTCTCCGGTGAAGCAGAGCCCGATTCCTCGCTCGGGGAGCTTCACGGAGACGTGCACAGTCTTCTCCGAGGGCTGGACGGGGTTGGGAATGGCTGGGTTGGCCGGTCTACGGTGGCAGGGGCTCGGGTGGCCGCGGGCACGTCGCGTATGGGCAAACGGCGGCGAACTGAGCTCCGGTGAGGCTTGAGCGCGTGCGGAGGGGTACGGCCAAGGCTCCTGGGCGTTTTATAGCCGCGGACGCGGACCAGGGCACCGGCTTGGCTCGGGCGCGGCGCGGGGCGTGCTCGGGCGTGCTCTGGCGCGGCAGACGGCGTCGAACACGTGGCGGTTTGTTTCTTCCAGTGTTCAAATGTCGCCAGAGGTCGCAACCGTGCGAATCTTTGCAAAGGTCCGGCGCAGACCTCTTCCTGGCACCTAGGGCTGACACTCAACTGTGAGACGCCGGGGCAGATACGGCCTAGGGAGGGAGATCTTCGGGTGCCAATTCAGGTGTGTCACACTGAGCACTTCGCGACAAAAGCCATGCCATGGCATGTCAAACGTCCGAGTCTCGAGCTCAACTTTTTCCAGTGGGTGCCCTAAGTGGTATTGCACATTTTTGGTATAGGACCCAAGTGGTTTTGGCGCCATTTTTGAAGTGAACACAGTTGATCTTTGATTTAGGGTTAAAAATGGGACTTAGAGGGAATTAGAGAGCTCTAGCTCTCTCTCCACTTGGAGATTTGGAATGGGGTTTCCCTAGGGGCCTTTTTGTAATATTTCCCCCCCTAATTGATGGTTATAATGTTGCTTAGGGTTTGGGTAAAGATTACCCATGTTTTGCACATTTGCTCACTCCCTTTCCCCTCTTATCCATGGTTTGGGAGTTAGGGTTTAAGAGAGGCCTAGTGTTCTTTCCCCCCTCTCCCAAGGTGATAGTTGCACACAATTAGAGTAATGCCCTTGGTCATCCCCAACTCTTGGTAAAAACTTAGTTTCCAAAGCCCCTTATACTTTTGCTCCTTAAGTTCTTCCACATGTGATCATAGTCTTGAGTGCCAAGGTGTGCTCCAGCCATAGCAACACCTGGGGTGTTACAGCCCTCCCCCCTTAAAGGAATCTCGTCCCGAGATTTTAGGTAGAGTCCCTTGGAGGGTGCTGGAAGGTGTGTTGGTGCTACTCTTTCTTTATACTCAAGTTTCTCTTGTTAACTGCTCTTCGAATGTCATTCTCTTTGCAACTTCAGAAGGAAGCCCTTCTTAAGTTAAATCCACAACTTAGACTATCCTAGCTATCTAAGTTTTTCTTATAATTGGATTCAAAGGGCAGGTGGGGTGGGGTTCTGGGGTTACATACCGACTCCTTTGGGTAGAAAGTCGGGGAAGCGAGAGCGTAGAAAATCCTCAGTCTCCCATGTAGCTTCTTCTGCTGAATGGTGACTCCACTGAACCTTATACATTCTGACCGACCTTGCCCGAGTTGATCTCTCCTTTTGATCTAACACCCTGACGGGGTACTCTTGATAGGACAAGTCTGGTTCTATCTCAATGTCTGGTTCCGGAAGTATTTCAGTGGGTAGACGAACGCATTTCCGCAGTTGAGATACATGGAACACATTATGAACTGCTGACATGTGAGGTGGCAATTCCACTTGATAGGCTACGGGTCCACAAGCCTCCTTGATCTCGTAAGGTCCAATATAGCGAGGAGCTAACTTGCCCTTGATCCCGAATCTCTGAACACCCTTGGTGGGTGATACCTTAAGATATACATGATCTCCCACTTCAAACTGTAGAGGCTTCCGCCTCTTATCGTGATAGCTCCTTTGCCTAGCCTGAGCAACTTCCAAGTTCTTGGTAATGACCCTGACCTTTGCCTCTGCTTCGAGTACTAAGTCTGGCCCAAAAATTTCCCTTTCTCCTGCCTGAGACCAATTTAGTGGGGTCCTACACCTTCTCCCATACAAGGCTTCAAAAGGTGCCATCTTCAGACTGGATTGATAGCTATTATTGTAAGAAAACTCCGCCAACGGCAGACACTTGTCCCAATCCTTTCCATAATGCAGTGCACATGCTCGCAACATGTCTTCCAAAATCTGATTTACCCTTTCTGTCTGTCCATCGGTCTGTGGGTGGTATGCTGAGCTTCGGATGACATGGGTCCCAAGTGACTCTTGCAATTGCTCCCAAAATCGTGCCACAAAAGGTGCTCCTCTGTCAGATATAATAGTCTTGGGAATACCATGCAACCTTACTATCTGATCAATATAAATTTCAGCGTACTTCTCTGCCATGTGGGTGGTATGCACTGGCAAGAAATGAGCAGTCTTAGTCAACCTGTCCACGATAACCCAAATAGAATCATGGTGCCTGGAGGTATTGGGTAATCCCACTATAAAGTCCATGCAAATGTCCTCCCATTTCCAAGATGGTATGGGAAGGGGTTGCAGAGGGCCTGCTGCCTTCAAGTGACTAGCCTTTATCCTCTGACAAGTGTCACACTCGGATATGTACTTGGCAATTTCCCTTTTCATTCTAGTCCACCAATATAGAGATCTGAGATCATGATACATCTTGTTGCTACCAGGGTGCATGGAGAATTTGGAAAGGTGAGCTTCGTCTAGTATCTTCTTTCTGAGCTCAGGGTCCTTGGGAACAACCAATCGATCTCCAAACCATAGAATTCCCTTACTATCCTGTCGGAAACATTTGTATTTTTCTGCCTTTTGCTTGATCATATCCTTGATAACCTGAACACCCTTATCCTCAACCTGTGCCCTGACTATTTGTTCTTGCAATGTGGGCTCCACCGAGATATAGCTTAGGTTACCCGAAGAAACAACTTCCAGGTTCAGCTTACACAACTCATCACATAGGGTGGTCATTCCCACATCCATGCTCATACAATTACACTGGGCCTTTCTGCTCAAGGCATCTGCCACCACATTGGCCTTCCCTGGATGGTAATGCACCTCCAAATCATAATCCTTGATCAACTCTAACCACCTCCTTTGCCTCATGTTCAGATCTGCCTGAGTGAAGATGTATTTGAGACTCTTGTGATCAGTGTAGATGTTACAGTGAGCTCCCATCAGGTAGTGTCTCCATATCTTAAGAGCATGAACTACAGCTGCCAATTCTAGATCATGTGTAGGGTAGTTCTGCTCATGGGGCCTGAGTGCCCGAGAAGCGTAAGCAATGACTCTGCTCTCTTGCATCAAGACACATCCCAAACCAGTGCCAGAAGCATCACAGTAAACTTCAAATGGCTTGGTGTTGTCAGGTTGAGCTAGCACTGGGGCTGTTGTCAAATGTTGCCTTAAGGTATGGAAGGCATCTTCACACTTTTGGCTCCACTCAAATTTGACTCCCTTCTTTAACAGTTCAGTCATTGGTTTGGCAATTCTAGAGAAATCCGGAATAAAGCGTCGATAATACCCCGCCAGTCCCAGAAAACTCCGAATCTGCTTCACTGTAGTCGGGGGTTTCCAATCCATTACCTCTTGTACCTTTTCAGGATCAACTGATATCCCATCCTGAGAGATTGTGTGACCCAAGAATTTGATCTCCTTCAGCCAAAACTCACATTTGGACAACTTAGCATAAAGATGATGATCGCGCAGTCGTTGAAGTACGATGTGCAGGTGCTCAGTATGTTCATCTTCATTCTTGGAATAGACCAAAATATCATCAATAAAAACAACCACGAACTTGTCTAACTCTGGCATGAATACTGAGTTCATCAAGTACATAAAATAAGCCGGGGCATTGGTCAGCCCAAAAGACATCACCAGAAACTCATACAGTCCATATCTGGTAGAGAAAGTCGTCTTGGGAATATCGCTGGCACGGATCTTGATCTGATGGTATCCCGAGCGAAGGTCTATCTTGGAGAATACCTTGGCTCCTACCAACTGATCAAACAGAACATCAATGCGGGGCAGTGGGTATTTGTTCTTAATGGTTACCGCATTGAGAGGACGGTAGTCAACACACATCCTCAAACTCTCATCCTTTTTCTTCACGAATAAAGCTGGACATCCCCATGGTGAAGTGCTGGGACGAATAAACCCCTTGTCCAACAACTCTTGCAATTGCTTCTTCAATTCCGCCAATTCCGCGGGAGGCATCCTATAGGGTCTCTTGGAGATAGGAGCAGTCCCGGGTTGCAATTCGATGGCGAACTCAATATCTCGGTCAGGTGGCATTCCTGGCAATTCATCCGGAAAAACATCTGGATAGTCACAGACCACGGGGATCTTTTCCACTGGGGATTCTAACATAACAAAAGCACAAGATCGGGTACAACCCTGATCAGGCAAATATAGTGTGGTTCCACCACAAGTTGGTGAGTGCACCTCAATGGCTCTAGCTGCAATATCCATCACAGCCTGGTTTCTGGTTAACCAGTCAGTTCCCAATATAATATCCACACTCTCCAAACCCAAAATGAGAAGGTTGGTCTTAATTATCAGACTACCAAACCTTATAGGCACATTCTTGTTAACTTGATAGGTGGCAACCCTGCCTCCTGGGGTTGAAATTGTAATGCCCCCATTGGCGTGGTGAAAGGGCAACTGGCATTTGGCACTAAACCTTGCACTGATAAAACTATGCGAAGCACCGGAATCAAAAAGAACAATAGCAGGAAAATTTAATACTGTAAAGATACCAGTCATGACGGGTGCTCCCTCTGGAATATCTGCCATGGTGGTGAAGTTCAGCCGGCCTTGCCTCACTTGCACCTTCTGCCGCTTGCCTTGGTTCTGATTGACATTCTGCCCCTGCCTCTGCTGGTTCCTGGGGCAATTCTTGGCATAATGCCCAGTGTTGCCACACGTGAAACACCTGTTGTCATTGGCCTGGCGGTACTGCTGCTGCTGATTATTCCGCTGTGCTGGAAACTGGTTGCGGTTGGGTGCCTGTTGCTGCTGCTGCTGCTGAGGTCGAATTACCCATCGCCCTTGCTGCTGCTGGGGTCCCCTGCCCTGAGTGTCGGACACAATCCGGAAACGCTGTGGCTGAGCTGAGGGTCCTGCCACAGGGGTCTTCCTTTTCTTCTCTGCCTGCCTAGCTGTAATGCAGTCCTCTTGGGAGATAGCCATGTTTACCAACTCATTGTAGCTGTTGGCCCTGACGGTGTTGAGACGATCCCGGAGCTTAGTGCTGAGCCCCCTTCTGAATCTGTCCCTCTTCTTCTCATCTGAATCCGCATGATATCCCGCATACTGGCACAAGTCATTAAAGGCCTGGGCATACTGCAACACTGTCCTGTTGCCCTGAGTGAGTGCCAAGAACTCATTGAGTTTCCTGTCCATGATCCCGGCTGGTATATGGTGTCCTCTAAAGGCTGCCTTAAACTCCCTCCACTCCACCTCTCGGTCCTCTGGCTGCATAGCAAGAAAGTGATCCCACCAAGTCCTTGCAGGTCCGCGAAGCTGTTGGGTGGCAAACCTGACTTTGGTGACCTCTGAACACACTCCATGAAGCAGTGGGAATTTGGATTCTACCACCCTCAACCATACATCTGCATCAAGTGGGTCCTCCGCCCTGGTAAACAATGGTGGCTGAGTGCTGAGGAACTCCTGGTAGGTAGCAGCGACGGGGTGACGCTGATGGTCTCCACCATAATGCTGAGGTAGTGGCTGACGCTGAGCCAGCTGCCTCAGGATCTCATTCTGCTAAGCCATGAGCTCCTGCAGAGTGGGAGGTGGGGGTGGTGGTGGAACGTGCTCGTTCTGGCCACGACGCTGCCTCCCAGCCATCTGAAAAACCACATACAAGTTTAACACCACAGTTCCAAATTCAAGATTTTATCACGGGGAAAAAGTTAAACAGCGGGATTTTAAGAGGCATAAATTTCTTCCTTCCAAGATTAAGCTAATAATAGCATCCATCCATCAAGTTCCCAAAAGAGTTTAATACGATTACATCAAATTGTTCCAAAATGACTCAACTCTACCTAGCCTAGTACCCTAAGGGTGCAAAAGCTAAGCTAGCGGCGAGGAGTCCGACTGTCCAACTTCTAAACCTACCCTGGACACCTAGTGAGCGAACGAAGCAACACTCGACTCGGGGGAAGGTGGTCTTCCCGAGCCAGCAGTGTCCACACTGGAGGCAGGCTCATCTCCTCCCTCAATGTCGACGTCCTCGTCGTCCTCCTGGTCCTGGATCTCCTGGTGATGCATGTCCAGGTGCTCATTTGCTTCTGCCAGCTGCTGCTGAGTGTTGAGGAGCTGATCCTCTAGGACCTCAATGGTGTTCTCCCGGGTGCCCACTAGCTCCTCCAACTCATGAATCTCACCAGACAGCTGCTCCACTTGCAAATCCTTCTCTACCATTTCTTGAGACAAGTCGACCACAAGCTCCTCTCGGTTATCCAACGTGATCTTGGTGGCCTCCAGCAGTGCCATCAGATGGGACATGGCCTCACCGCGCATCACCTGCAGACGGTACAGAGCATTCATGCACCGTACTGTCAAGTGCGCAGTCTGTCCTGGGTAGATGGCCCAGATGTCCTTAGCATGCTCCACCCGATCCTTCCACATTGGGTCGTCCTCCTTCTCAGCGGGGAACAAGCCAATGGGGTGGGTAGCCAGCTCTAAGGGATGAAATCCGCAGAAAGTAGTCAATCCATGCAGAGCGATCGCCTCGATCGTGTCCTCTGCCCGGTACCCGAAAGATTCTGAGTCCAAGGAGCGCCAGCCTGGCTGCAGGGGATGAGGCTCCAAGGTCATCCTCACCCTACAGCGGGGCACTCGGTGCTTCTCGAACTGCTGCACCGCGTACTGAGGGGGTGTCGTGTATCCAGCTCCCTGAAGCACCTCCCACAAAATGCGGGGAAAGCCCTCTCGTGCAAGTCCGTCGGTGTGGGTCAGTGCATTTCCGTCATCGGAGGATCCGTGGGAAGTCATATGTGTACGGTTAAGCGTAAGTAAAAGAAAAAGAATGTAAAAAGAACAAGGAAAATAAAACTCAGCCCTCCTCTAGTTAAGTAAAAAGGCACTAGGGACCTAGTTGGTTGTTATCTTGTTTTTAAGTCTTTTACTCAGTTATCCATTTGCTTAATTATGAATGCATGCATGCTCGTCCTGAACGGCCTCACAACAAGATAGAAGGAATAGGGAGAAACTCCCATCCTGTAAAAGTGGCCTGTAGGGCCTAGTTACTTAGCCACCTAGCTACCCTTCTATTAACCTAAGGCTTCACGTCCTAGGTCTATCCTGCTCGTCCTACTATCTATCCAACTTGTTTCTATCAAGTTTTATTTAGAAAATTGATGGTATTTACATTTTATTGATTCCTCTGTGGTGGTACAAGCTCCGATACCAGCTGTGGCGGAACTGCCCGAATTATTCCAACTTAAGTGTCCAAGTCCCGCCTTAGAGGCTAGACCACACTTAAATGGGAATAACCCGTCAATCCCTCGGATCTAGTCCGACACGGCCACTGACAGGATCAAGTACCACAATCTCACTCGAAGGTGAGTCACAGAGCAAATACAATAAAGCATAAAACCATACATGTCATAATGTTAAATTATTACACCACCATCATCATCATCGGAGTTTTTGCAAAAGTATCCATCATTGTTCGAAGTGCAGCGGAATAAAACTAACGATAATTAAACAGAGAGATGGGGAAGCCTGTCCCATCACTCCTCATGCTCCTCCTCAGCCGAGGCAGGGTCCCACTCGACAGTCCAACCCGGTGGCAGGGTGGTCGGCCAAGTTATCCCAGCAACCATCTCCTCCAGAGAACCTGTAAAAATTATGCCACAAGCAAGGCTGAGTATACTAATACTCAGCTAGACTTACCCGGTGTGAGGAGTCTACTCCTCTACCTCTAGACATGCAGTTGTTTGGCTGTGGGGTTTGGTTGCCAAAAGCACTAGCTGAGTTTCTAAGTCAAGATTTTAACTTAGTCAAGTTAAGTGTGACTCTCTTAAGGCTTAAAGTGTACTATCTATTCATACAAAGTAGCAAACATTTTAGCAATCAACATCTTATATCATCTCTGCATCATTCCACTTGTTACTCAATGTAGCAGCATGGATCAAGCAGTCTCATTAGCTGCGAGAAGCAGACGATTCGAATCGAGTTTTTATCCTTGCAAGGTAAACCTAAACACACGACATGCAGGGGCACTCCGTCCCCACACACATCAACCGTCCCCATCGATTCCCCGTCAGCAGATCAGGGCTCACCGCCTTGGCGTACAATGCCCCACTGACCCCGACTGGCCGTCGTGCAGTGACCGCACTTGTGCCCACCATAACCGGAATGGGAGACCTCGTCTCAGGACGCGTGAGGGGATATGTCCACTGCCAGGTTCACTCAGGTACTAGGCTTACCGATTTACCATATTTCTCGGCATGTGCTTAGTACGTTCAAACGCTTGACTCACGGTACCACACCTTAATCCTTATTCACATTTTATCCCGTGGTCAACCAATCCCCATGGATTGTTGTCCACAACCAACATCAGTATGATATGAAAGTGGGTACAATCAATGTCCTGACCTCGCGCGAGTGCTAGAAAAATCACTCGTCTTCTATCGAGATCCTACTTAATAAAGCAGCTACTCGACCTAGCATACTAGTATCCATCTCAAAGGAAATCCTGAGGTAATGCAACTAAGTTTTCATTCAACTCCTACACTTAAGTGCACAATACAATCCTACAAACATTAAGTGCAGTAAAATAGCATAATATAATTGGTTATGCATAAAACCGGGGCTTGCCTTCCAAAGCAGTGGCAGGCAGGTCCTCTGGTGCAGGCTCGGGTGCTGGATCTGGGGCTACCTCCTGAGCAGCTCCTTGCTCCGGCACGAGGATGTACTCTCCGTCAGCAAGATTACAGTCTAGCGAATGCAATGAACATGTATGTCATGATTATGCATGATTTAATAACATTATGCAAAAAGAGACTAAGCCAAGAAGTAACTTAGGGTTTTCTTAGTTATGCGGGGCTTCTAGTGGTACATAGATAGACTTATTACTCTTTGGACTTAGGTTTTCCTTTAGGACAACATAGTGGATTTGCATTGCCTTCATATATTTCAGTGGACAAATTTACAAAGGTCTTAGGATGACATCAATTTCCATTATTCATTTTCCTTTCTTTAATTTCCATTTAGGGTTTCTAGTGCAGGTTTGAACTATGACAGGGTTTTAATAATTTCCAAAAATTCTGTAAAAATTACAGTGGGTTGTCACTGGCTATTTTAGCTTGTTTTAAGAATTTGAGGCTTAAGGCATAAAAGTTAGGCCTTAAACAAAAATAACTAAAGTTAGGCAAAAAGGGGCACTTTACACTACACCTCCTAGTTAGGGGTAGGTTCTGTCCTAAAGATTATTTTTGTTGGCATCCTCTAGTAATAATAGATTTTTGTGCTAAGAATCACAGGAAACTAAGGGGTGGTTATTTAGTTATGCTTTTCTTAAGTTTCATGTCAAAAAGGCTCTTTCTACTACATTACTATTTGAAAAATGTCAAACAGCAGATTTCATATTTTTCCTAAGTTCTTTCTAATAAAACAATAGTTATCCCAAGGGTGGGGGTGTTTTCACCTTGGGGTTATTTTTGTAGAATTTTTCTAAGTTTCACTTGTTTTATTAAAATAGAAGAGATCTTAATTATTTTACACTAAAACAGGGTATGATATATTTTTCTATCGAACTACATTAAATAAGTACCTCAATAAAAATAGGAGTGCTCTCTGGTTCATTAATTAAGTTGTGTTTTCTATTTTCCTCATCTTTAAGCATATTTTAGGATAAAGGGTAAAATTAACTTAAATGTAATGGACAGAGGTGTTTAACATTTTTAACTAGGTCAGTAGGTAGATAATAACTTTTCTAAATTTTTCCAACCTTAGTCAAATAGTCTAACTATTTTTCTTACTATTATTTAGCTTTTGGCCAAAGTTAACATTAAAACAGAACTCTTAAATTTTCCACAGCACCAAGGGGTTTTATATTTTTCCTAAATAGGTTACATGATTTAGAGTCTGGCAAAATTAGTTTGACCAAAATTAGATAAACCAAACAGAAGTTATGGGTTTTTAAAGTTTCTGTTTGAATTTAAATTAGGTTTTAGTTAAGTTTTCCTGGAAAAACAGTTTGCGCCGAGGCCCCTGGGTTTAAAACAATTCAAACCTCGCAGATCTACCCTTAAGGCACTATTCACTTGAGTCTCTGACCTTTCACTTAACCCCCTGGGTTTCTCTCCCTCTCACCCGCAGTCCCTCCCTCAATTGAAACAGTAGCCGCGGAAAAAGAAAGGGCGGCGCGGCTTACCGGCGGCGAGGGAGTTCCGGCGAAGTGTAGGGTTGGCTCGGGGAGGGTCTGGCGATCACGTCGAGGTACGGCTCGTCGTCGGGGATGGCCGGAATCGCCCGGTCCACGTGAGCAGGCGGGCGAGCTCGTCGGCGGCGTGTGCTCCGGCCTATCCACGGCGGCATAGTTCAATCCAAGGGCATAGGGAGCTTCGTGGAGGTCCAAGGAGTCTAACCGTGCAAGGAATCGAAGAGAGGTGCACGGTGTACCTCGGTCCACGATTGCCGGCGGTCGGTTGAAGTCCGGTGACCTTGGGTCGGCCTCTCCGGTGAAGCAGAGCCCGATTCCTCGCTCGGGGAGCTTCACGGAGACGTGCACAGTCTTCTCCGAGGGCTGGACGGGGTTGGGAATGGCTGGGTTGGCCGGTCTACGGTGGCAGGGGCTCGGGTGGCCGCGGGCACGTCGCGTATGGGCAAACGGCGGCGAACTGAGCTCCGGTGAGGCTTGAGCGCGTGCGGAGGGGTACGGCCAAGGCTCCTGGGCGTTTTATAGCCGCGGACGCGGACCAGGGCACCGGCTTGGCTCGGGCGCGGCGCGGGGCGTGCTCGGGCGTGCTCTGGCGCGGCAGACGGCGTCGAACACGTGGCGGTTTGTTTCTTCCAGTGTTCAAATGTCGCCAGAGGTCGCAACCGTGCGAATCTTTGCAAAGGTCCGGCGCAGACCTCTTCCTGGCACCTAGGGCTGACACTCAACTGTGAGACACCGGGGCAGATACGGCCTAGGGAGGGAGATCTTCGGGTGCCAATTCAGGTGTGTCACACTGAGCACTTCGCGACAAAAGCCATGCCATGGCATGTCAAACGTCCGAGTCTCGAGCTCAACTTTTTCCAGTGGGTGCCCTAAGTGGTATTGCACATTTTTGGTATAGGACCCAAGTGGTTTTGGCGCCATTTTTGAAGTGAACACAGTTGATCTTTGATTTAGGGTTAAAAATGGGACTTAGAGGGAATTAGAGAGCTCTAGCTCTCTCTCCACTTGGAGATTTGGAATGGGGTTTCCCTAGGGGCCTTTTTGTAATATTTCCCCCCCCCCCTAATTGATGGTTATAATGTTGCTTAGGGTTTGGGTAAAGATTACCCATGTTTTGCACATTTGCTCACTCCCTTTCCCCTCTTATCCATGGTTTGGGAGTTAGGGTTTAAGAGAGGCCTAGGGTTCTTTCCCCCCTCTCCCAAGGTGATAGTTGCACACAATTAGAGTAATGCCCTTGGTCATCCCCAACTCTTGGTAAAAACTTAGTTTCCAAAGCCCCTTATACTTTTGCTCCTTAAGTTCTTCCACATGTGATCATAGTCTTGAGTGCCAAGGTGTGCTCCAGCCATAGCAACACCTGGGGTGTTACAAGGCCAAGGCTCGCTTCGCCGCACAGCAGCTTCGCGGCCCTGCTCGGACTTGGTGGGACCACTTCCGTGCTATGCTCCCCGCTGATCGTGAAGTATCTTGGGAGGAATTCAAGACTGCCTTCAGAGGACACCATATCCCAGCTGGCATTCTTGATCAGAAGTTGAATGAATTCCTGGCCCTTAATCAAGGAACCCGCACGGTACTGCAGTATGCGCAAGCCTTCAACGACTTATGCCAGTATGTAGGGTATCATGCTGATTCTGATGAGAAGAAGAGGGATCGCTTCCGCAGGGGTCTCAATACCAAGCTGCGGGAACGACTCAACACTGTCAGGGCTGATAGCTTCAATGAGTTGGTCAATATGGCCATCTCCCAGGAGGATTGTATTGTTGCTCACCGGGCAGAGAAGAAGAGAAAGGCACCAATGGCAGCACCATCCGCTTAGGCTCAGAGGTTCCGGATTGTTTCTCACAACCAGAGCAGGGGTTTTCAGCAGCAGGCAGGCAGATGGGTGATCAGGCCACCTCAGCAGCAGCAGCACCCGGCACCCAACCACTTCCCAGCTCCTGCCTCAAGGAACAATCAGCCTCCGCAGCAGCAGCAGTTCCACCAGGGCAATGGGAACAAGTGTTTCACTTGTGGCAATGTGGGCCACTATGCTAAGAATTGTCCCAGGAACCAGCAGAGGTAGATGCCAGCACCAAATCAAGACAAGGGAAGAAAGCAGAAGGTGCAAGTCAGGCAAGGGAAGCTCAACTTCACTACTCTGGAGGAAGTACCTGAAGGAGCTCCTATCATGACCGGTATCTTTTCAGTTTATAATCAACCTGCTTTAATTCTGTTTGATTCTGGTGCATCTCATAGTTTCATTAGCCAAAAGTTCAGTGCTAAATGCAAACTGCCATTCTCTCACTCAAAAGGGTCATTCATGATAGTCACACCTGGGTGTAAAATTGCAACTAATCAATTAAACCAATGTGTGCCTATTCAACTGGGAAGCCACATTATCAAAACCACTCTTCTTGTGTTGGGATTGGAAAATGTGGACATTATTCTAGGAGCTAATTGGATGACCTTACACCAAGTTGTGCTTGATGTAGCCAGTCGTACCGTGGAAGTTAATTCTCCGTTCTGCGGGAACTTCACCTTAATTCTGCCTAGTCAAGGTTCTACTCAGTCATGTGCTTTCTCTATGACGGAGTTACCTCTGAAGAAGATCCCAGTGGTCTGTGAGTATGCAGATGTCTTTCCTGATGAATTGCCAGGAATGCCACTAGACCGGGATATTGAATTCGCCATCGAGTTGCAACCGGGAACAGCCCCAATTTCCAAGAGGCCCTACCGAATGCCACCCGCCGAGTTGGCAGAATTGAAGAAGCAATTGCAAGAGTTGCTGGATAAGGGATTTATTCGCCCAAGCACTTCGCCTTGGGGATGTCCAGCACTGTTTGTGAAGAAGAAGGATGAAAGCTTGAGGCTGTGTATAGATTACCGCCCTTTTAATGCGGTAACTATCAAGAACAAGTATCCTTTGCCTCGTATTGATGTTCTCTTTGACCAGTTGGTCGGGGCCAAGGTGTTTTCCAAGATAGACCTTCGCTCTGGCTACCATCACATCAAGATACGAGCAAGTGATATTCCGAAGACGACATTCTCCACCAGATATGGGCTATATGAATTCTTGGTGATGTCATTCGGGCTGACAAATGCACCAGCATATTTCATGTATCTGATGAATTCTGTTTTCATGCCGGAATTGGACAAGTTCGTGGTGGTTTTCATCGATGACATTTTGGTGTACGCAAAGAACGAAGAAGAACATGCCGGGCATTTGCATGTAGTGCTTCAACGTCTGCGAGAGCACCACCTTTATGCCAAGTTATCCAAGTGTGATTTTTGGCTAAAGGAAATCAAATTCTTGGGTCACACTATCTCTCAGGCTGGAATAGTTGTTGATCCTGATAAAGTGCAAGAGGTGATGAACTGGAAGCCACCCACAACTGTTCGCTAGATTCGGAGTTTTCTGGGATTAGCTGGCTATTACCGAAGATTTATTCCGAACTTTTCTCGAATTGCGAAGCCTATAACTGAGTTGCTGAAGAAAGAAGTCAAATTTGTTTGGAGTCAGAAGTGCGAAGATGCCTTCCATGCATTAAGGCAGCATCTGACCACAGCACCAGTATTGGCGCAACCCGACAGCAGCAAGCCTTTTGATGTATACTGCGATGCCTCTGGCACCGGGCTAGGTTGTGTTTTGATGCAAGACAACCGAGTCATTGCTTATGCCTCAAGAGCACTCAGGCCTCATGAGCAAAACTATCCCACTCATGACCTTGAGTTGGCAGTAGTGGTTCATGCATTGAAGATGTGGAGGCACTATCTAATGGGAACCCACTGCAACATCTTCACTGATCATAAGAGCCTTAAGTACATTTTTACTCAGGCTGATCTCAACATGAGGCAGAGAAGATGGCTAGAGCTGATCAAGGATTATGACCTGGAGGTACATTATCACCCAGGAAAAGCTAATGTGGTAGCAGATGCCTTGAGTCAGAAGTTGCAATGCAATTGTATTCTGATGGATTCTGGCATTAATACCTTGTGTGATGAGTTGGGCAAGATGCAAATTGAAGTGATTCCTTCTGGTTCTTTGTCTCACATTTCTGTTGAGTCAGCTTTGCAAGACCAGATTATCATGGCCCAGCTCAGTGACAAGGGAGTGCAGATTATCAAGAAGAATCTCCATCAGAAGGTTGAGAAGTATAATTGTTTCCGCCAGGATGAAAAGGGTGTGTTATGGTTCAAAAGCAGATTGGTGATTCCTAAAGACCAGGATCTCAAGAGGAAAATTTTGGATGAGGCTCATCTCTCCAAATTCTCTATGCATCCGGGAAGCACCAAGATGTACCATGATCTGAAGCCTTTGTACTGGTGGACCAGAATGAAGAGGGAGATAGCCCAGTATGTATCTGAATGTGACACCTGTCAGAGGATAAAGGCAAGCCACTTGAAACCAGCTGGAGCTTTGCAACCACTGTCCATACCTTCATGGAAGTGGGATGACATCAACATGGATTTCATTGTGGGTCTGCCTAACACCTCTTGTTATCATGATTCCATTTGGGTTATTGTAGACCGATTGACGAAAGTGGCACATTTTCTTCCTGTGCACACCACTGATAAGGCTCAGAAGTATGCAGAATTGTATATTGACCGGATCGTGTGTTTGCACGGATTACCTCGGACCATTGTTTCTGACCGAGGAGCCCAATTCGTTGCCAGATTTTGGGAACAATTGCAAGAGTCTTTGGGAACCAAGCTAATCAGGAGTTCAGCTTACCACCCACAGACTGATGGTCAGACGGAAAGGGTAAACCAAATTCTGGAGGATATGCTGAGAGCTTGTGCGATCGATTGTGGCAAGAACTGGGATAAGCACCTCTCCTTGACAGAGTTTGCTTATAACAATAGTTATCAATCCAACCTAAAGATGGCACCTTTTGAAGCTCTCTATGGAAGAAGGTGCAGGACACCGCTCAATTGGTCTCAACCTGGAGAAAGAGAAGTTTTTGGACCTGACTTAGTGACTGAAGCCGAAAGGAAGGTCAAACTAATCAGGAAGAATCTAGAAGCTGCTCAGGCCAGGCAGAAGAGTTACCATGATAGAAGAAGGAAACCTCTCCAGTTCGAGGTGGGAAGTTTTGTATACCTCAAGGTATCACCCACCAAGGGAGTGCAGAGGTTTGGGATCAAAGGCAAGCTAGCCCCTCGTTACATTGGACCTTATGAGATCATAGCAGCATGTGGACCCGTGGCATACAAGCTGAAGTTACCTTCAAAGATGTCTGCCATTCACAGTGTATTCCATGTATCTCAGCTAAAGAAGTGTGTTCGATTGCCGACCGAGATCATAGCAGAGCCAGAATTGGAGATAGAGCCAGATCTATCGTACCAAGAGTACCCCTCCAAGATTCTGGATTGCAAAGAAAGATCAACTCGGGCTAAATCGATCAAGATGTACAAGGTCCAGTGGAGTAATCACTCAGAGGAGGAAGCTACTTGGGAAAACGAGGAATTCTTGAGATCCAACTTCCCCGATTGCCTACCTAAGGAAGCTGGTACGTAATCACCCCCAACCCCTCCTCCTGCCCTTCGAATCTAATTTTCAAAAATATGATCTTAATTCAGAATGAAGTAACTATGAAGTAAAACTTAAAAAGGACTTCCTTCTGAAGTTGCAAAGAGAATGACATTCAAAGAGCAGTTTTACCTTAATAATAACAATAATCACCCATTTCCTATAAGTCTCACCCTTCGCTTCACCCTGGGAGGACTCTGGCCCGAATCTCGGGATGAGATTCCTTTAAGGGGGGAAGGCTGTGACACCCTAGTGTCACCTAGGGTTTATCTCAAAATGCCAAATCAAGAACCATTATTTCATGTGAACCAAAGTAAGCATGAGCATCAAATTAACTTAAGTAAGAAGGAATTCACCAAGCATATACTTAAAAGTATCATGATCAAAACAATTGAGTCTTTTAAAAAGGTAAGAATGTGTAACCCTAAATAAAAACCCGAAGTAAGCCCCATGAGCGAAATTCAAGAAAATAAGGAAAAGGGTATGAAAAAGTTAAAATTATGACTTGAGCCAATCATAAAAAATAAAGAATATTTATTAAGCAACAAGAAAGGTTGAGAAAGCTTAGCCAAAATAACTCAAATAAATCCCCAAATCAGCCCTTGAACTATGAACCCTTGGAGAAATTCAGATTTCTGAATTTCTGAAATTCAGACCTCTTTCCAAAGATCAACTGCGTTCTCTGTTTTTCGAAACTCAAAGCCAGGAGATCCAAATATCAAAGTTGTGCCAAATTTCCTTGAACACGTCCTGGAAAAGTTTGAACTCAAACCAAATTCATTTGACACGGTTTTGGCGCAGTTTGACCTCGGGACCAGGCATTCTGACACTGGCACCTTGGTGACGCTACAACTCCCTATCCCTAGCCTGAAACCGCGCGACGTCCATACACAAAAGACATAGCTTGGTCAGGTGAACAAATCCTTCACAGCGATCTTGCCCAAATTCGCGAAGATTTGCACCCAATCGGCGCTTGAACATGGGTAGAGGCAACGGGAACACGTGTTCGACCGTGGCTCACACCCCCGGTTCACGCCCGTTCGCGCACCGCGCCTCCCAGTGCACGCCCGCGCGCGCTCGCCGGTCCACGACCGCCCGTGCACCGCGCCGTGCCTATAAAGCCTCCCCAGGCGCGCCCCACTTCGCCCCGCACTCATCTTCACCGGCCGGCCACCTCTCCTTAGCTCCGGCGAGCTTAATTCCGCTCGCCATTGCCGCCAGAGCTTCGGCCACCGCGGCCAGCCCACTCCAGCCACCCTCGAGTCGAGCCAGTGCTTCGGCTAGCTCCACCAGTAGCTCGTGAAGCTCGCCAAGCCCTCGGACCAGGCCGGACTTCACCGGAGGCCCGAGATCGACCTCACCGGACTTCGGTCTTCCGCCGCCGCGCGTGGACCGAGCTAACCAGTGAGTCTCCGACCAATTCCTTGCACCCATATCTTCTCTGGCACCCTGTGAACCTCTCTGACCCATCCAATTGCTCTATCTCACCGTGACCAGGCCGGACTCCTCGCCGCCGACGAGCATCCCCGTCTGCGCGCGTGGACCGACCGACTCCGGCCATCCCCGACAGCGACCCGCACACCGTTGTGATCCCCGAGACCTCCCCTACGTCCTCGACCACTTCACCGGAGCAATCTCGCCGCCGGTAAGCCCCTCCGCCCTTTCTTTCGCTGCGGTTACTGTTTAAGTTAGGAGAAGGACCTCGGGTTAGGATTTGTAGAACCCGAGGGGTTTTCTGTAACGTCGGTGACTCATGTGAATAGTAGCCTAAGGACTGATCCGCGAGGAAAACTTAAAAACCCGCCAGGGACCCTAGTGCAAAGTGGATTTCCATTAAACCAATTCTGTTAATCTTTTTAAAATGACCAGAGAACTTAGAAAATCCATAACTTGATGAATTCTTCATAAAAAGTTGTCAAACTAATTTTGTTAGCTCCTGAATATTATGAACTATCATTTAAAAATGATAAACCCTATGCTTTCTGTTCTAAATTTTAGAGTTTAAAATTTAAAACAGAAACTTACCAAACCTATTTTAATTAAGGAAAATTAGTTTTTCTTCTGTGCTGAACTTAAGAAAATTTGTAGATGTTCAAACCTCATTTGGACACTGTTTAAAAATAGTAGAAACCCCAGCATTAGGAAATATGATGTAGATATTCATTTAAAGCTATTTTGCCCAAAACTTAGAAAAAACCAGAAAGGCATTAGAAATTGGTGAACAGTGAGTAAAATTATTTTTCCTAGTTTACTTATGTAACAGAGAACCTAGAAAAAATACAGAGACCATTAGCTCAGACCAGTTTTAAATTAAAATGTTTTATTTAGCCTTATTTGGACTGAAAATCAATTATTAGAATAGCAAAACTATAACCAAAATGAGTAATAAAAATCCAGTGGACTTACAACCACCAGAGCCCCACTACAAAAATAAAGAACACCTCAGCCCAACTTTTTAAGTAAGGAAAATAAATATAAAGTGATAATAAGGCATTTCCAAATAATTCATGAACAACCCCTAATCATGTGATAATGGGCAACCAAAAATTAGCTAAGTCCATAGTAAAATAAATCACCAGAGAAAAATGCAAACCCATGAAAAAGAAGCAAACTCTTACCTATTGCTAGAATTTTATGAGAAAGGCCACTTAATTCAAATAATGCATACCACCCCTTCCCTTAAGCAAAAAGAGGCCAAACCTCAGAATGATTGCTCTTGCACAAAATAATAACCAAGAAAAATAAGAACTCTGTTGTTTGATGTTTTTCAAGTATGGTGGTAGTAGAAAGCATCCATTTGGCTAGAAACTTGAGAAAACCATAGAAAATTGATTAAAAGGTATTAATGACTAGAAATTTGTATCAAGTCATGTTATACCACCTACAGGCCAGCAAAATAAGTTTTAGAGAATTACCCACTGTTAAATAATAGTTGTAGTTCAAAGCACCCCTTCTGCCCTAGAAATTAATAATTTTGTCCAGAGAAAACTATTCACTTTCTGACCCCTAATTTCTGAGACAGAGAAACATACACAAGCACCAAGCCACTGTAATTTTTGCAGAATTTTTAGAATTTTATAAAAGCAACTTGTAGTTCAAACCCACTCCAAAACATTAAAGAGAATAAAAGAAAAGGAAAGAAGAAATAAACCTCACTCCAATAAGTCTAACTTGAAGTACTTACCAATTCTCCCTAAGAATTAAAAGAAATTCAGTGGAACCCAAAAATAAACCTCCCACTTACCTTAGCTAAGTTTAACCCAAATTACCAAGTATACCACCCAAGGGTCTTACATAAGTAAAGTTAACTTGTTTAACTCAAGAAGATCATACACCTCCAAAGTTGTAAATTTTAAAGCACCTATCACATCATGCATATATCTTACGCATTGCATTCATTAGATTGTAATCTTGCCGACGGAGAGTACGTGCTCATCCCCGAGCAAGGACCTGTCCAAGAGGAGGACCAGGAGCAGGCTTCAGAGGCTGCTATCGAGGATCTCCCCGCAACCCCAGCAATTGAAGGCAAGCCCCGGTTTTATGCATAACCATATTATTATATGCTACTTTACTACACTTAATACTTGTAGGATTGCAATGTGCACTTAAGTGTAGGAGTTGCTTGAAACCTCTAGTTGCATAAACTTAGGATTCCTTTTTGAGATGAATACTAGTATGCTAGGTCGAGTAGCTGCTTGCTAATCAGGATCTCGGTAGAAGTCGAGTGATTTTTCTAGCACTCGCGCGAGGTCAGGAATTGATTGTATTCATCTTGATAACGGGATATATGTTAGTCTATGGACTTGGATCCAGGGAGGATGCCTTGTCCATGAGACGGGAAAAGGAATTAAGGATTAATGTGTGGATACCTGAGTCAAGCTTTTGAACGTATTAAGCACATGCCGGGAAAAATGGTAACCGATAAACCTAGTACCTGAGTGAAGCCGGGCGTGGACTTTATCCCTCATGCGACCTGAGACTGGGTCTCCCATGCTAGCTATGGTGGGTACAAGTGCGGTCACTGCACGGCGGCAGCCGGGGTCAGTAGAGCATTGTATGCCAAGGCGGTGAGGCCTGGACGCGAACGGGGAATCGATGGGGACGGTTGTCATGTGTGGGGTCGGAGTACCCTGACATGCCGTGTGTTTAGGTTTACCTTGCAAGGTTAAAACTCGATTCGAATCGTCTGCTTCTCGCAGCTAATGAGACTGCTTGACCCCTTGTACTGCATCGAGTAAGAAGTGAAATGTGGTTACATGAGATAACTTGTTGGTTGAACTAAATGATTGTTACCATGTATGCTTAGAAGGAGCAAATCTAGCTAAGTTAATGATGATAGAATTTGAAAAGCTAAAATTTGCTTTTAGAAACAGCTAGTGCTTTTGGCAAACCAAACCCCTCAGCCAAACAGCTGCATAGTCTAGAGGTAGAGGAGTAGACTCCTCACACCGGTTAAGTCTAGCTGAGTATTAGTATACTCAGCCTTGCTTGTGGCACAATTTTTGCAGGTACCATTCAGGAAATGGTTGATGGTGTGACTTGGCCTACCACCCTGCCACCGGGTTGGACGGTCGAGTGGGATGTTGCTCCGGCAGGAGAAGAGCACGAGGAGTAGTGGGCTAGGCCTTGCCCAATTCCTCGAGACCGACGACATCGATTATCCGCTGCACTTTATTTTGTGAACTTTATTTGCTACTCGAAAACTCCGATTTATGTAATAACTCAGCACTTAATTTGAGGTTTCCTGTTTTATTGTATTTCTTCTGTGACTCACCTTCGAGTGAGATTGTGGAATTTGATCCTGGTTAAGTGGCTCTATCAGACTAGATCTGAGGGACTGACGGGTTATTCCGATTTAAGTGTGTTATAGCCCCTGAGGCGTGACTTAGGCACTTAAGCTGGAATAATTCGGGTGGTTCCGCCACAAGATCAACGACTGATAACAAATCCCCAGATGAGCGCGCGAGCACAGGCGCAAGCGCGCACTGACGAGTGGGCTAGGGCGGTCAGCGACCATGGTCGGGAAGAGGACTGACCAGTCGGACCCAGCTGTAGATTGCGAGCGGGGGCGCGCACTCGAATGGTCAGATCCAAAACAGATGGCTGAGATTAGATCTATTCTAATTAAACCTAGATTGTTAGATCTCGAATGGACGCCCGAGATCCAACGGCAAGCGCGGCCTGGGTTCCATGACCACCGGCGGTGGCTCCGCCTCGCTCCCACAGTAGAGGTTCGTTGGAGACGAGGGCGAGGGCAGGGCCACGAGATGCTGGAAAAGGCACAGGAGGGTTTGGGGTGGCACGATGGACATGGTCGTGGGCTCGGCACCAACGAGGGGGCATCAGAGGGCACAGACCACGGAGGAGCGGCCCAACAGTGGCGCTGACTTGCTCCGGCGAGCAATCGTGCGAGGGACAGGGCAACAAATGGGGAAATAAGGGCTCAGGGGGATTGATCACTTTGAGAGGAAACTCTGGAGTGCCTGAGCAGCGGCGGGGACGCAGGGATGTCTTGGGTCGATGGCGGGGGGGCTTCGGCTGCACGGGGAGAACACCGATGAGCGCGGACCAGGCGAAACAGAGAGGCTAGGGGCAAACCAGATGGTGTCCCACGTTGCTGGCGAAGAGGTGGAGCTCACCAAGGCAATGGACGCGGTAGGCGCTCGACGACGGCCATGGAACAACGGCGGATCACGCCGGAGCTCCACGGGCGCATGCGCAGAGCGAGAGAGAGAGAGGGAGTTCGGCTGAGGGCGCAACTAAGCTAGGGGAGCGAGTGAGTGGGCGTGGGCTCCAGAAAAGGGCTCGGGGCGCAAGGGACATGGCCAGGAAACGTGCGGTCGTGGGCGTGTCCACGACGGAGAGCGCGGATGGGAGGTTAGGGAAGGTGGAAGTGGCTGATAGGCGGGGTTCGCATACCAGCGAGGGTGAGCGGGCGAACGGGCGGTCAGTGCTGACAGGGAGGTCCCACCGAGTAGCGAGCGAGAGCGGGCGTGTGCGCGGATGGGTCGGCGCCGACAGGCCGGTCCCACCGAGCAGTGGGAGGTAAAGAGGGAGAGAGAGCGCGTGTGCGGTCGTTGCTGACAGGTGGGGTCCACCTATCAGGCGATGCGGACGCGCGCGCAGCCTGGCTGGGCTAGATTGGGCCTAATGGGCTGCTTTTGGTTTTTCTTTTTCCAGGGAATTTCTAATGCCTTTTCTTTTTATTTTCTCTAGAGAACTCAATTCAAATTCAAACACAAACCCAAATTCGAATATTTCAAACATGTGCATCAAATCAAAGAATAATTTAGGCTCAACATGATGCAACAATTTATGACTCACATAGTTTAACAAAGTAAATAATTAATCCCTCACTTAATTAACCTGATTCTACTCAAAATAAAACGGGGGATAGAGACTAGAGAGAGAGAGAGAGAGACAAAGGGTAACAACTGAATTTGGTAGGCATTTAGAGAAGAAGTTTTATACTTCCAAATTCAGGGTGTTATAGAGGGCAAGTTTTGTTTGCTTCCTATGTGCTTTTAATGTCTTCCTTTTTGGGGATTGATGCCAAAGGGGGAGAAGTTGTAGGGACCAAAGCAATAAAAAATGTATCAAACACCAATCACCACCAATTTAAAATTTTGATCCTTCTAGTGGTTGTGGCACTTTGGTCTAAAATAAGAAGTAACTGAATTATGGAGATAGGGGGAGGCTTAAATCCATAATATCACCTTAAGGGGACAAACATGCATCCTAGCAAGTAGATTGCATAATTTCATTCAAATATTTGTACTATTTTCTTGCTTTGGTTGTGTTGTCATCAATCACCAAAATTGGAGAGATTGTAAGGAAAATGGACCCCGAGCCATTTGGCTCAATACGTTTTGGTGTTTGATGATTAACACAACCTGTGGACTAATGCGTTTGCTAGTGTTTATGTTTGTAGTTCACAGGATGCGAAGAGGATTCGACTAAGGCAATGAGGATGCAACACCTCAAAAGAAGACATAAAAAGAAGCATAGAAGTCCAAGACTCAAGAACAAAAGAAGCCCAAAAGCATCAACGAAGAAATCCAAGAAAAGGGCAGTTAGCCAGCACCTGCTAGCGCACCGGACAATGCATAGTGCCTGTCCGGTGGAACGACTGGACAGTCTGCGCAGTGGGGCCCACAGATAAGCGCCCTCGGGCTGCAGCACCGGATCGGTTGGATCTAATGGTCGACTGCTGCAAAACCCAACTGTTGGCTGATGTGGCAGGCACCGGACAGTGAACAGTGCCATGTCCGGTGTGCACCAGACTGTCTGGTGTGCCCATCGACAGAAAGCTGCTGCTTTCTGTCTAACGGCTAGAAATAGGGTTCGGGCCTATAAATACCACCCCAACCGGCCATTTCAAGGTGTGGGTGCCCAAGCAACATAACACCCACGTCTCTCTTTCGCTAACGCTACTACTCGATAACGGTGACCTCAGAAAGGGGCGAAAGGCACGCCGCCAAGGGTTCGATCCTCTACAGAGCGCGCATTAGAGGAAAGGGGAAAGGGAAGAAATAGACGATGCACCAGGGAGAAGGAAACACACTAGGGTGCTCATGACGTCTTTGGACAAGGGAGGGGAAGGTCTTCATCCATGAAGGACTCCAATGACAATGTCTTGACGACCCTGACCCTGGCCTCGATCTCGGATAGAGCAAGCGACATAAAGGAATAGCGGTCGGAATCATTGACCCCAGAGTATTGATGCCTCGGTTTTCGGCAAGACATTAGAGGTTGGATCCAACGATGCATGAAGGTCCGCACTAGCCGCGTGCCAGAGAGACCCCACTGCTTCAACGTCTTCACCGCCGTTAGCAGGTTTCCTACCTCAGCTTTGAGGCATGCCTCTCTGTCGCGTTGCCACTCATTTGAGGACATCGACTCACGGTCGGTGAATAACGAAACACTCGTAGCCACATTCCTCACATAAAACCACTCGCCTTTGAACTGGACGGAGGAAGGGAGAGGGATCTTGAAGTACTCCACCTTTTGACCAGAGTGCAGCTAGATAACGACTGATCCGACGAACAGTTGATCGCCGTGACCTAGGGACACCCGCGCGTGGCACAACCACGTCTAGGGCAGGCACCGTCGAGCCAAGGGCGGGCACCATGGCCACGCTTGGCATAAAGAAGAAAGGGAGATGTGTTAGATGACAGGGATTCTCGCCTCTGCTGTCACAACCGGATTCAAGGGGCAAACCTGGGCGCGAATCAAATGTGTGCTAGGATCAAGTCTCACGCATATGATGACTCATGGTACAAAAACAAATGTCACATCTTTACTATATAATAGGAGTTCTGTACAAAATAGCTAAATAATTACATCATACGAAGAAAACGATCCTCTGCAACCATAGTTGACTGGGAGACGACGACCTAGACCTCTCAGGAACTCATCGCGACATCCTTCATGCTCTTCATCTTGTGGTACCTGTCCTTGACCTGGGGGATGTGAGTACAAGAAGGGTGAGCTCACATACGTTCATAGCTCAACAAGTTGTGGGGAATAATGTGCATGAGCTCACTTACGGTGAGGGTTCATGTGACGTGTAAGGCTTACCAAGAGGAATGGTTGAAGCTGAGCATTGCTTTTAAAGTTGGTCAAAGTTTTATTAGCAATTACTAGGTATAAGTAGATACCATCCCAAATAAATAAGAGATCAAAATTAATAATAAAACCCACAATGCAATGCAAATGACAGATTAAGTTTAGTTCCATAAGTTAATCATGCGAGAGTCTTGAGTCCCTCTTGACCGTGAGCACGGCTGACATATCAGTTTTACACTCTGCAGAGGTTGTGTGTCTTTACCCACAGTACGTGTTTCCCGATAAGCCAGGGTTTGCTAGACACTTAGACACTTCCAAGGTGAATGGCTAGGGATCCACTGCGAGTCCTTTCCAAAGTTCCACTAGTTCGAGAAAACCCGCTACGGATTCAGGAAGAATGAAGCATAGGAATCACTTGTTCGAAAAGCTTTACAGACAGTCTGACCCGAGGACCTCCCTATACTCTGCAGTGACGCCTCCCCGCTTGCCCCTTTCGGGTAAGGTAATCTCTCCCCAGCTTTCCTAATTACTTGGCCAAGGGCATCCCATTCCACCCTTGTGGTAGCACTGTTATCTCAAGTTAAGCTCCATGTTCCAATTAACACAATAGTCTTATCATGAACATTAATTAAATCAACAGTAACATTGGAACATGATCATAATTTAGATGTAACATTAATCCCAAAACCAGGTAGAGCAATAGTGAGTCTACCCAATAGTTCATTTGTTTGCAATGTGTGGGGTAAACAAAACTAGGGCAACCTATTAGGTCCCATCAAATTAACCTGAGTATGTCACAGTGATTAACAGGAACATCAATAGGTAAAGAAGAGTGATCAAGGGCACAACTTGCCTGTGACTTGAGATTCCAGGTACTTCTCCAAAGTTGATCTTTAGATTCTCGGCACCTCGCTTCTATGCGTAGAAATACATACAGATAGCCAAGGAGTACATAAAAATAATATTACACCAAACATGGAATCAAATAACGTAATAATATTCTACGCGCTGCTACAAGAGCATAGGTTCGAGAACGACTAAAATCGGAGTTTCAATCAAAAAGATATGATTTTTCTAAAGTTGTTAGGTGATTAATTAATAAAACTATATTCTACATTGATCATTATAAATCATGTGACAAAATATAACTAACTCTATTCAACCTTTAATATAAATTGCGACCAAATCATATTTTAGTCAAATTATAGATGATCCAAATTAAAATGTTACATTAACTTGGATTAGGGGAGTTACTTTAATAACACATGTTAAACAAATTAGATATTTATTTTTCTAAAAGCATGTTATAAAATAATGTCGTTAATGCATAGACAATTTAATTATGAGGCTAACGCAATTTAAACACATCAAATCAGAGTTAAAACGAAAGATATATCAATTCTCTATGATCCTAGGATTATTTTTATACTATAAACTTATTTATCAAGGGTTTTCTGGATTATATAATGCATTTTATTTAATTATCCCACTGCCAAGGACGGCAGGTGTTGGTTACTTGTTCTCAAATGCTATGAATCAAGAACAAGGCAACACAAGTGTTAATGGTTAAAAACCTCCGTTCTTTGAAGCATTATCTCCCTTAGGATATAATGATCTTCAGACGAAGGTCATGAAGGACATACCTTCATCATTTCAATAAGCAAGAACGTAAACAGAGACATATGAAACAAGAAGAGAATATGAATAATCATTTCAAATCATTAGACTATTCATAATCTTATTATATAAACATGAACAAACATCAACGATATTTAAATTACATTTGTACCTTCGGCTTGACAGAAGGTCAAGAGCGGGAGTGACGCGAGAGTGATTACCAGTCATCGTGAACAGTACGGGGATACTGTTCATCTATTTATAGGCACTGGACGCAGCCTGGACAAAGTTACATTCATGCCCCTGATAACTAATTATAATCATAATACAAATCATCAGGGACTATGTAGTATTTTCCTCTTTAAGTCAGTGCCATCCTTCATCTTAGACACGCCACCATGCCGAAGCTCTTTCATTTGTAGCTTCGGCATATATCTTCATGTATCTGGTTGCATATCGTCCTACCGAAGGTGTTTTTGTTTGGAGGACCTTCGGCGGAGAAGAAGGCCCCCAACAGTAGCCCCTTCGCGGTGCTAGATCATTTTTCGTAACGAGCTCGATCCGTGAAAAACTCGAAGGCTTCGGAATGCCGAAGGTCCGAAAAACACCTTCCCTGAGCTCGTTGCCGAGAAATGATTATAATATTCTAGGTTCTCAAATGCTATGAGTTAAGAACAAGGCAACACAAAATGTTAATGGTTAAAGTCCTTCGTCCTTCTAAGCATTATTTCCCTTGGCATATAATGATCTTCAGACGAAGGTTATGAAGGATGTACCTTCATCATCGCAGTATATATATTAAAAGAAGAAACATATGAAACATGAGAAATGAGACGAATCATCATATGGCATCATTAATATATCTTTTCTATAACATCATGAATAAACATGGACAATATTGAATTACATTTGTACCTTCGGCTTGACAGAAGGTAAAAGTCCAAGCGTGCCGCACAAGTGAATACAAGTCAGCGTGAACATTACTGGGGTACTGTTCATCTATTTATAGGCACAGGGCGCAGCCTGTGTAAAATTACATTCATGCCCTTCATGTTTACTATTGACTTAAGGACAATCTATCGAGGACTAGATAGCCTTTTCCTCTTTAAGTCGGTTTCTTTTTCTCCTACTAAGCCGAAGCTTCCTTGCGCGTAGCTTCGGAGCTGGTTCAACCTTCGTCCCGACCATGCTTTCTATATTGTGTACAGCTTCATTCCGAGTCCGAAGGTTCCTGTACATATATTACACTTGGGAAACATTGTTAATCATGTTTTTGAGGACCTTCGGAAGACGAAGGCCCCCAACATTAGCCCCTCACCGTATTAATTTGTTATAACAACGAATTTAGACTGCGACGTGAACGAAGGCCTTAAGTCGAAGGTCCGAAAAAACACCTTCCCTTTGCTAGAATAGCAACAGTCAATGACAAACGGGGTCCACCAAGTTGCAAAGCACTGGGCGTATAAATATGAACCATAGCGGCAGCATTTGATACATCATTTCTGCCATTTGTGTTATTTTCTCAAACTTTTAGCTTTTGTTCACTAGTTCTCGCCTGATTTTCAAGCTTTTAGAGCTTCGATTTAAAGACATGTTTGCTCCAAATTTGAAGAGAAGAAGATGAGTGGAGAGAAGAAGATGACTGAAGAGAAGAAAACAACCGAGGAGACGAAGCTGTTTGAAGAGAAAAAGGTTGTGGATCCTTACATTGCTGGATTTATTGAGTCCATGGCAAAAACAAATACAAAGAAAATTACTAAGGAGATCATGGAGGGTTTATCCAAAGATTCTGATGACAGTGATAGTTATGACGTGGAAAGTGGGGATGAAGACTCTGAGGATTGGCCATGGCGCCCAAGCCATACTATCTTCGGAAAATCGACTATCAAGCAAAGTCATGTTGATGCCATGAGGGGAGATATTTTCACAACATGTCTATTGTCAGAGTTGGAGGAGACAGTACTGCCCCTGCTCCAGAGGAAAACGAAGTTGTTATATACCGAAGCTTCCTAAAGGCAGGTCTTCAGTTCCCGCTGAGCAAGTTTGTGGTTGAAGTGCTGAAGATATACCAGATCTTCCTTCATCAGATTACCCCCAAAGCTATAATTAGGATGGGGATTTTTGTCTGGGCTGTAAGGAGTAGGGGCTAGAGCCAAGCACGAAGTGCTTCTGCAGTATGCATGAGCTTTTATATGAGACGAAGGCTACTGGCAAAGAACAGTACCACAACAACTTTGGTTGTTATGGATTTATTGCTTGACCCAATGCAAGCCACCCGGTGCCAACATTCCGGAAAAGATGGCCTGAGGCCTGGATGGAGGAGAGGTTTTACGTTAAACATGATTTTAAGACAAGGGAAGACATTAAAGAAATCATTCAGTGCCTCATCTGGTCTCGCTTCGGCCTCCGAAGGCCGAAGGTGGAAATTAATGGCAATGTTGAAGCATGTCAGAAGGCCTTTAGCACTGTGTGTGCCTTCATTGGCACAAGGGATTTGATTCAAGAGCATATAGCCTTCAGAGTATGGCCATTTGTGGAGAGCTGGGATATGCCGAAGGAGACCACCGCCGATTTCAGCGAGGGTGGCTTGGTCCGATTGAAGTATACCTTCATATTTAGGGAGAATTTTGATGAGCCAAACAATGACTGGCTGAAGTGTATTGAAGCGACTAGTGATGAGCTACTTGGGGCATACTCCAAAGCCGAAGATAATGCTTTGTCCGCAGCTTTCGGGGTTGGGGCAAGAAAAGATTGAACAGGGTATTTGACGATATTGGCTTCGTATACCCTGATTATCGTTACCCGCTACGAGGGCAAGAGAAAAAGAGAAAGATTGTCGCTTCGGTCAATACAGCTGAGCCGAAGGGCAAAAAGGTGAAGGTTCTAACCCACCGGCCGTGTTATATTGAACTGGTCATAATACCTGAATTTGGCAAAGGGACCTCTTCAGCTGCCGAAGCAAGACAAACTACTCCGATTGTGCAGAGCACTGAAGAGCCGACTGTAGTGCCAAAGGTGTGGGGGACAGATATCCCCCGGGTCCACTAGAAGGATAAAAGACCTCACGAAAAGCCCAAGGGCCCCAGAATTCGTAAGGTCATCCCCTCGTGGGCCTGGTGGAACGACCAGTGGAACGGATTAACGCAAGGCCGGGTTGGCGCAAGCCCAGACGGCCCAACAAATTCGAGCAGTAATCACAACAGTGACCCGACCTTCCCGCGCAGGAGCCCCGTACAACGGAACCAAGCGAGGATGGGTCGGCTGAATTATAGGAGGATAGACTTAGATGGTTCACTATTTCTTAGGCACGCGTTGTTATCATATCTACATGTAATGCCCCACGGTCGAGTATATAAGGCCTAGGGGGCACCCCTTCAGAACGATCACTCATTACTTAGCTATTCACCCCGCTCTCTACGTTTTCCAGCACTAGAGAACTCCCTTGTAACCCATCACATAAAGCACTCTCACCAGGACGTAGGGTGTTACGCATCTCAAAGCGGCTCGAACCTGTACATCATTGTCCACTATTTCTCGTGCGCCTAGCACGAACCATCGAGCTACAGTCGGTAACACCGTCCTACTCCTAAAAGCACCTTGAGGGGTAACCTCGGGTGTGCGGTCAGATCCAAAACACCGATAGCTGGCGCGCGAGGTAGGGGGTGTGTCATCGATCCAAGCTAGCTCAATGGTCGTCACCTTCCAGCACAAGATCATCCTCCGCCCTGGATCCATGTTCTGCTTCGGAACTATCACATCTATAGCGGATGAGGAGGGAACTCTGCATCGCATCGCGGATCCGCCAAAGAGAAAGTTTTCCTCAAAGATCTCAAAGAAAATCGGAGCAAACAAAGAAAAAGCGCAACCTCCAGTGCTCCGAAAAAAGATCACCTTCAGCAAGCTAGGGGCCGAGGGTCCTTCAGCTCGGAGAACTCCATTGTCCACCTCTTCGACGGAGGAATGGAAATAGATCGCAAGGAAAAAGGAAGCAAAGGATCATCAAGCTGGTCTTTCTGTGCCTCCGCCCTCAAAGGAGAACAGAAAGAAGATCGCTGTGGCAGCTGCTCCATTCTACCCCGACGTCCTCTTCATCGAGAGAGTGGAATCGCCCCCATCTCCGACGACGAACCGACCGCACCCGGAGAGGAACCTTCTCAGCGGGAATCCCGCCGACAAAGGAACCGACGCCGAAATATCCGGCGACATCACGAGGCCGGAGAGCGGGACCCGACGCAACCTGTATCGCGAGACGAGGTCTCGGAGATGGGAGAAACTCCGGAAGAACGTGTCTTCAGGGAAAGAAGGAATTCCCGACGACGCGATCGTCGACGGGCTCAAGAATAGGCCGAGCAGAAGACAAGGCAATGTCGGGAAAATCCACTCTTCGGACGCAACCTGAACCTCGACTTCGCCCGAGCCATGAACACGCCGAGTGAAGTCGGTGGAGTATTGGCTCGGATAGCTGATGGCCTTCCCCGGACCCCCGACGCCGAGGGCTACCGGCGGCTATTCACTCAAGCAGCCAATCATCTTCTACCCCTCGCTCACCCGCCGAACGATCTACGACATGCCATCAATAGTCGGCGGGACGCACGGAGCTCCATCAACGCTTCGCGTGAACGACGACATGAGAACGAGATCCGTCGCTGGGAAGAGTATGACCGGGATCACAGCATCCCAGCACGGAGTCAGGCTACCAGGACCGAGTCGGCCACGGCTTCAACTGATGGCACCACCCGGGGATGGTCAAGGCACCACGACAACCACTCCCCTCCCCAGGACAAACAACATCATCGACGACAGGAGGACACGTGTGGAGTATCGGCACTTACTCCGCACCTCAGGGCCATTCAATGGCCCCCTAACTTCAAGGTATCCAACGTCGACAAATATGAACCTAAGCAGGATCCGGGAGGCTGGCTGGCCGTCTACACCACCGCTGCCCGAGCTGCTGGGGCAACCGAGGACGTAATGACCGCGTACTTGCCTATCGTCCTCGGGCAAGACGCGCTGCAATGGCTGCGACACCTACCCCGACACTGCATCGACGACTGGAGCGACTTCAGCCGGCGCTTCACCGCCAACTTTCAGTCTCTCTCTGATAAATCAGCGCAACCATGGGACCTCAAATCCATCAAGCGCCGAGGGGACAAAACTCTTTGGTCATACCTCAAAAGATTCTAGACCATGAGAAATCGTATCCCCGAGGTCGTGGAGGCAGCAATGATCGAGGATTTCTACAGGGGATCCAATGACTCGACCTTCGTCCAAACCATACTACAGAAGGCACCGACAACCTCCGAGCAGATGTTCCGGGAAGTCGATCTCTACATCACCGCCGACGAACGAGCTCAGGACCTCATCGGGGGAGCGAAGCCTGCACCAGCGGCACCGCGACGCAACACGAACCAGCAACCTTACAAGCGCTAGGAGAAGATGCCTCATGAAGAGATCCACGCCACCGGACCGCCCGCCTCTCGCGCCCGAGGAGGACCTCTAGGAGGCGAACGCACGCTGGACGACATCCTCGACGCCCAGTGTTCGTACCACAAGGACATGCGCCACACCCTCCGGAACTGCAGGGATTTCAAGCATTCCGTCGGGCACGATCGACCCTTCCAACCTCTACCTCCTCCCCTGCCGCGAGGAGGGCCAGGAGAACCGCGACAGCCCCAGCAGCAGGAGGAGGGAGGAGGTGGAGCCTTCCCGCGCGTTGACAGAGAAGTCAACGTCATTTTTGGCGGACACGGGTCGCAGGAAAGCAAGAGACAACAAAAGCTCAACGACCGTCAGGTACTGGTGGTGGCTACCGGTCCTCCCGCCCCGTACCGATGGTCTGAGCACCCGATCACCTTCACCCGGCAGATCAATGGCTCAACTTCGACCACCCAGGCAAATACCCACTCCTCGTCGATTCGGTGATCCGAGAGAGCAGGGTAAAGAAGGTATTAGTAGACTGGGGGAGCAGCATCAACGTCACCTTCCCCCGGACACTCCAAGGCTTGAGAGTTCACCTCAAAGAGCTCCACGAGTCGGACACTCCTTTCTTCGGCATCGTGCCGACTGAAGGAGAATACCCGCTGGGCCACATCTACATGCCGGTCACCTTTGGAACTCTGGAGAACTACAGAACCGATTTCCTAAGGTTCGAGGTGGCAAACTTCGACTGCGGGTACAACACCATCATCGGGAGGCCTGGATTGGCAAAGTTCATGGCCATCCTGCATTATACATACATGATATTGAAGATGCCAGGACCACAAGGGATCATAACTTTGCGCACTGACTTCCAAGGTGCCGCAGAATGTTTCCGAGTGGCCATTCAGGCGGCCCTCACCACCAAACCATCAGCGACTTCTTCTGCGCAGGCGAATTCTAAGCCTGAGGAAGATCTCACAATACCCGCAAATGAAGCTCAAGTCGTGACCTCTATGCGGCCAACTAAAGAAACTAAGAGAATCAATCTTGGGTTCGCCGACGAGCGCAAAACTGCTATCATCAGTTCCAGTCTGGATGATTAATAGGAAGGCGCGCTCGTCCAGTTTCTGCAAGATAACTGAGACGTATTCGCATGGCAACCTACAAATATGCTGGGAGTCCCAAGAGAACTGGCCGACCACAAATTGAAGGTCTACCCCCAGGCGAGGCCGATCCGATAGAAATTACGTCGCTTCACGCCCGACAAGAGAGAAGCCATCCGTGCTGAGTTGGCTCGCTTGGTCGCGGCAGGATTTATTAGAGAGGTGTTGCATCCTGAGTGACTAGCTAATCCTGTTCTTGTACTCAAAAAGAATCAAGTGGATTGGCGCATGTGCGTCGACTATACGGATCTCAACAAACACTGTCCAAAGGATCCCTTCGGGCTTCCTAGGATAGATCAGGTGGTAGATTCCACTGTCGGATGTTCTATGTTGTCTTTCTTGGATTGCTACTCTGGGTATCATCATATTAGTCTGGCAAAAGAAGACGAGGAAAAAACAACATTCATCACTCCATTCGGAGCTTTCTGCTATACCTCCATGTCGTTCGGCCTCAAAAACGCTGGAGCGACTTATCAGAGAGCTATTCAAACATGCTTAGCCGATCACTGGGGCAAGCGTGTGGAAGCTTATGTGGATGATGTGGTGATCAAAACAGAGAATTAAAAAATTTCATTGAAGATTTACAACTGGACTTCAACAGTCTATGGCGATATCGATGGAAGCTTAATCCCGAAAAATGTGTTTTCGGAGTACCAGCAGGAAAGTTGCTCGGGTTTATTGTCAGCCACTGAGGGATTGAAGGCAATCTAGAAAAGATCGAGGCTATCATGAGGATGGAAGCACCACGATCACAGAAGAAAGTTCAAAGACTTATCGGATGTATGGCAGCTCTGAGCAGATTCATATCAAGGCTGGGAGAGAAAGGCTTACCATTCTATAAGTTGCTCAAGAAGGTAGACAAATTCTAGTGGACTTCAGAAGCACAAGAAGCTCTTGATGCGCTGAAAAAATTCTTAACAACACCACCAGTGCTGAAACCGCCGCGCCGAGCCACGCCGACTCAACCGGCTGAAGATCTGCTATTATACATCTCTTGCACGACTCACGTGGTAAGCACCGTGTTGGTAGTCGAGCGAGCAGAAGAAGGACATGCATACCCAGTACAGCACCCTGTCTATTTCATCAGTGAAGTCCTGGGTCCCTCGAAGAAAAAATACCCTCAAGTCCAAAAGCTATTATATGCAGTACTTCTAACTGCATGCAAGCTCCGTCACTACTTCGACGACCACAAAGTCATAGTAGTCACTGGATTTCCGATAGGAGATATTCTTCACAACAAAGAAGCCATCGGGAGAATAGCCAAGTGGGCCTATGAGCCGGGATCTCATGACATTGAATTTCGACCTCGCACTGCTATCAAAACTCAAGCACTGGTTGACTTCGTATCAGAATGGACTGAGCAGCAGGTGTCGAATAACCCGGAAACCGCAGAAGTGTGGCGAATGTATTTTGATGGCTCGTTGAAGCTGCAGGGAGCAGGCGTAGGGATCCTCTTTATTGCACCTGGAGGTGAACAACTCAAGTATGCTCTTTAATTGTTATTCTCGGCATCTAACAATGCAGCCAAATACGAAGCTCTGATTCATGGACTGAACATTGTCATATCACTGGGCATCAAGAGACTGATGGTATATGGAGATTCTCTGGTGGTCATAAGTCAGATAAATAAAGAATGGGACTGCTCGAATGAGGCCATGGGAAAATACTGCACTGCTGTCCGGAAACTAGAAGACAAATTTGAAGGTTTGGAATTTCATCATGTGGAGAGAGACCGCAACGCGGCAGCTGATGCATTGTCTAAACTAGGATCCAGTCAGACTCAGGTCCCGCCTGGAGTTTTCGTCCAAGAAGTACCACGCCCGAGCATCTCAATGGATCGGGTAGAAGAATGTAACACTCTGAGCCAACCAGAGTCAAATTCTGACGACTGGAGGGAGCCGATCATCAGGTATATAAAGAATGAAGAGGCACCAGATGACAAAAATACAGCTGAGCGCATTGCAAGGCAGTCGGCTCACTATACACTCATTGGGGAAACGCTATACAGAAGAGGCACATCAGGAGTCCTCATGAAATGTATTCTCTCAGCTACTGGAAAACAACTTCTGGATGAGGTCCATGCTGGGCAATGTGGAGTACACGCAGCATCCAGGACCCTGGTTGGTAAGGTCTTCAGGTCGGGTTTCTACTGGCCAACAGCAAAGAGCGATGCAGTCGAGTTAGTCCAGAGGTGCGAAGCCTGCCAGTACTTATCAAAGCAGCAGCATCTACCAGCACACAACTGCAAACCATACCTGTAACTTGGCCATTCGCGTGCTGGGAATTGGATATGATTGGACCTTTCAGGAAAGCTCAAGGAGGATACACTCATGTACTGGTTGCTATCGACAAATTCACTAAATGGATAGAGTTCAAACCCATTGCTTCTCTAACCTCAGCTAAGGCCGTAGAATTCATACAAGACATAATATTTAGGTTTGGAATACCGAATAGCATCATAACCGACATGTGATCCAACTTCACAAGTTCAGAGTTCTTCGATTTCTACGAGCAAAAGAGCATTCAGATCAAATATGCCTCGGTGGCGCACCCAAGAGCCAACGGGCAGGTCGAAAGAGCTAACGGGATGATATTGGAAAAGCTCAGAAAGAAAGTCTTCGACAAGAATAAAAAAATCACAGGAATGTGGATCAGAGAGCTGCCGTAAGTTGTTTGGCGCCTGAGAAATCAACCTAGTCGAGCTCTGCATGGAAACACACCTTTCTTCATGGTCTATGGTTCGGAGGCAGTGCTACCTGCTGATCTCAAGTTCGGCGCACCAAGGTTAATCTTTGAAAACATAGCAGAAGCTGAAGTTACTAGGCTGGAGGATGTTGATGTACTCGAAGAAGAGCGACTGAATACGGTGATTCAATCAGCACGGTATCAGCAAACTCTGAGGCGCTATCATGATAAGGCCATACGGCATCGATCCTTCGTAGTGGGAGATCTCGTCCTCCGCCGAATTCTAACGGGGGAGGGACGACACAAATTTTCACCTCTATGGGAAGGACCATTCATAGTAGCAGAAGTCACTCAGTCGAGATCATATCGTCTCACTCAGATGGACGGCACGGAAATTGGGAACTCATGGAACATAGAACACCTCAGGAAGTTTTACCCCTAGCTACATCCTAGAAGCTATTGGGACGACGATGTATTCTGTAAATTGAGAAATATATCATCAATAAAAAGACTTCAAAGGCACTCAAATTGTTCGCTGTCAATTGGCATACTTACTTAACTCGGGGTGACCATTATACCCTACTAATGGAGCAATCGACTTAAGTCGGCAATGACTTAAGGCGGTGCGACATGCTCACGCTTACTAAACTCGGGGTGACCACTATGCCCTACTAATGGAGCAATCGGCTTAAGTCGGCAATGACTTAAGGCGGTGCGACATGCTCACGCTTACTAAACTCGGGGTGACCACTATGCCCTACTAACAGAGCAATCGGCTTAAGTCGGCAATGACTTAAGGCAGTGCGACATGCTCGCGCTTACTTAACTCGGGGTGGCCACGATGCCCTACTAACGGAGCAATCGGCTTATGTCGGCAATGACTTAAGGCGGTGCGACATGCTCACGCTTACTAAACTCGGGGTGACCACTATGCCCTACTAACGGAGCAATCGGCTTAGGTCGGCAATGACTTAAGGCGGTGCGACATGCTCACGCTTACTGAACTCGGGGTGACCACTATGCCCTACTAACGGAGCAATCGGCTTAAGTCGGCAATGACTTAAGGCGGTGCGACATGCTCACGCTTACTAAACTCGGGGTGACCACTATGCCCTACTAACGGAGTGATCGGTTTAAGTTAGCACTGACTTAAATTGGCACGACACACTCGGCACGTTTGCGATCACCCATCTTAAGGCAACCTCTATGCCCCACGACGAAATTTCAAAACCATCACACTACATTTACTTCTACAATTGTAGATACTGTTGAATTCTAACAATGGGAAAACAATAGTAGCATTCAGTATTCAAAAGTGTTCTCTAACAAAACATCCGAGCACATTAACCACACATTCAAAGCATTCAGTGTTTTCTATTTAGTAATGTTCTTCTCAGGAGCAACTGACGAAGAAGGACGACTCGAGGAATCAAGAGCGGCATTCACGTCAGCCACTATGTCGTCAGGAACAACCACGTCGGGTCTCCTCATAAGGATCCGCCCCGCGTGAATAGCTTTATCCATAACTTTGTTGCGCTGGGCCCTCAGAGTAGCAGAAGTCTCTTCAGCAGCCTTGACAGCCAACCGAGCAGTTTCTAGCTCCTGGGCGACTGATTTCTTGGAAGCACGCAGATCCTTGATGACAGTATCTTTGGTCGACACCAACTGCCTGAGGCGAATCACATCATTCAAGGACTCTTGCAGCTTATAACGATGATTATCCAACTCCTCCCTGGTGAAGCGATGACTCCTCTCCAAGATGGTCAACGAATTGCTGGCATCGCGGTATAGCTTGTCAAGGTTGTCATGAGAAGTGGCGAGGGCACGCTTTTCCTCCTGCAGACAAGAATCAGTTTCTCCAAACGTCAAGCAAGCAATAAGAACACAGCAAACAAAGCCAAGATTCACTGGTCACCTTTTTAGAGTCGAGCTGAGCACGGAGGGTGGAGCTTAGCATGTTAGTATCATTCAGAGAAGCAGAACCTCGGGCCAGTTCAGTCTAACCTTGAGAATAATTTTCTTCAATATCAGAATACCACCGAGCCATATCTGTCAAGAAATAGTCAAGCGAAGGTGTTCAGTTAAAAAACAAAATTAATCAAGTAATCAAAGAAGAAACAAAGGGCACTAACCAGCATTTGCCATCTCCAAATCAGACACCAGCCGCTGAAGCAGCACTGGGTTCCAATGCGCCAGAGATAGAGCCCTTTCTGGGACAGAAGCACCCTGTGACCTCAGCTGACCAACCATTTCATCAACCAATGCCTGACATTAAAAACAAATGAATATCAGAACAATATCACGCCTGGGGTACAGCCAGATCAGTAAAAACCAAGTTACTTGGAGGTTGGAAAAGAACGAAGGAACTCCCAAGTGGTGGGAAGTTACTTGATGGCTCGATGAAGGATCAGCAACCAGAACAACCTGCAATGCATCAGTGGGGACCAGATCAGTATCATCAGCAGAGGTCAAAACTCTGTCATCAGGAGCGCTAGCCTCTAAGGCGACTTCCTGACCCGAAGCTTGGGCTGCTGCCATGCAACCAGAATGCGGAGGAGAAGACCCTACGTGAACATCCATGGAAGTGTGAGAGGGAGAACTGACTCGAACACCCTCGGGGACTGGGTCATAGCTCGCGCTACCCATCCGAGCCGGGTTATCCCCAACAACACCCTCGGGGGCTGGGTAAGTGCTAGCACCATCCTTGAGGGCCAAGTTCTCTGTAACAGCCACCTCTAAGGCTGAAGGACCTTCACCCACTTCCATGGGAGCAGAACAATCTAGACCAGCCTCCTGGCCCTTAAGACCGTGCTCCAAGGTTGATGAGGTGTGGGACGCCGCCTGGGATAACTCCAGCCCAGCATCAGGCACATCAGTGCAAACATCCATCATGCCACTGTCTGCTAGCTCTGACAACAGATCTTCTAGGACCATGTCTTCAAGAGTTTGATCAAAGTTTGCCAGAGATAATTCTTGCAGACCAATGAGGGCAGATAAAGCTGGAGAAGGAACATCACTGCTTTCCCCGCTGGCTAGGTAACGCCGGCTGTTCTTACGAATTAGAGGGATTTCATCCTCCTCTTCCTCACCTTCATCAACAACGCGGACAGTACACCCATTGGGGTCAGCTTTGGCCATATCACACCCATCGGGTTCAATGTCATCCAGGTCACACCCATTGGGATCCACAGTAGTCGGGTCACACCCATTGGGGTCAGCTTCAGCAAATTCAGGCACTGGCACTTCCTCAGCAGCAGGAACAGAAGGACCGACATCCTGATCCAAGCTAGACACTCGAGGAAGATGTCTCTTCTTCTTTTTCTTCCCCTCAGCAGGAGAAGTGGGTTGATTGGCTTGGTGAGAACGCTTCGGGCGAACACTGTCAGACCTCTGAGCATCCAAAGCTTTGCTGGCCTCAGGGATGGGCGCCACCACCAGTGTTTCAGCAGGAGCGGCATCAGAAGAATCCTCATCTAACATATCCAACATGGCACTTATCTCTACATCACTTGGATTCAAAGGCACCTCAAAATGAACCTGCCTCTCGTCGTCAGGAATTTCTTCGAGTGAGGCAACCAAAGCACTAACTTCTTCGGGAGAGGGTCGCACCCTAAGGCCCAAACCGCTATCACCAGCAGGAGGATTTGACACGAAACTGGTAAAGGCCTTGGAAGGAGTCAGATTCCAGGCCGAGTAGGCAACAGGAGCGCCGATGTTCGACACCTTGCCTCTGAGTATCATCTCAAGCCGGCTCACCAAGTCCACAGCAGGAATTCTTCTGTTGGTTACCCGGGTTGAATCAGCCAGGCCTCGTTACAGATATGTGGGGTATGCTCTGTCTTTCAGTGGCTGAATGTTCTTGAAAATGAAGTCAGCAACCACAACCTCTGCAGTCAAACCCCTTTCTTTCAGCAGCCCAACCTCAGCAAGCAGAGCCCCTGCCTCAGCCACCTCCTGGTCCGTAGGGGATTCGGTCCAGCTCGGAGTGCGAACGTCTGGCTGTCTCCCTGACCGTGGGGGGAGAGAATTCCCATGATTCTCCATGATGAACCATTCCAGGCGCCATCCCTTGATGCTGTCCTTGAGTGGGATGTCGAGATAGTCAGTCTTCCTCCCACGGCGCATCTCCAAACTCGCGCCCCCCACAAGCTGGTGCTGCCCTCCGACCATCCCAGGCCGACAGTGGTACAGATGCTTCCGAAGGCCAAAGTGAGGCAAAACGCCAAGGAAGGCTTCGCATAAATGGACAAAAACAGAAACTTGCAGAATGGAATTGGGATTCAGGTGGGTCAGATTCAAGCGATAGAAATTAAGGAGACCGCGGAAGAAAGGAGAAATGGGAAGAGCAAGACCGCGGATAAGAAAAGGAACATAAATGACAGATTCGTGGGTATCTTCTGTCGGAACAGTAACCCCATGGCAGATCCGCCAGGAACAGAGCTCCTTAGGAGGAAGAACTCCGATGGATATGAGATGAAGAAGGTCGGATTCAGAGACAATGGACATATGGTTACCTGCGAAGGGCAACTGACTGTTGGGATCGATGGGAGGAATGATTGCGACGGACGAACTCGAAGCTTTCCGCTTGGGCGCCATCTCAACCTTGCTAGCGAGCGGAGCGGAAGCAATATTGCAGGAGAGCAGAGAAAGCCTGGATGCAGAAAAGCAAAAACTAGGGCACGAAACGCGGAGGCGTGCGACAGTGCAGTACATATGGGGTTTTCTTGGGCCAGGCGCCACTTCCAAAATGTTGGCATGCCATGTCATTGCCCGGCTGTTATTTCTAAAACGCGGGCACGCCATGTCATCACCCGGCTGTTATTTCTAAAACGAGGGTGTGCCACATCATCACTCGGCCGTTATTTCCAAAACGGCCGACGCGACCCATTTTAACTCAGCGGTTATTTCTAAAAACGCTGACGTTACCAGACTTCACCCGGCCATTGTTTCCAAAGCAGCTGGCGTGGCCCGTTATCACTCGGTTGTTACCTTTAAAACGCCGACGTCGCCATTGATCACTCGGCTGTTACCTCTAAAACGCCGACGTCTCCATCGATCACTCGGCTGTTACCTCTAAAACATCGATGTCGCCATCAGTCACTTGGTTGTTATTCCTAAAGCGGTGACGTGGCTCCAAAGGATTCAGCTGTTACCTCTAAAACGCCGACATCACCAGTAACCGCTCAGTCGTTACTTCTAAAACACCGACATGGCCCGCTATCACTCAGCCATTACTTCAAAAAGCGCCAACATCGCCAATAATAACTCGGCCGCTACTACCAAAGCACTGACGTCGCAAATAAAGCAGTCTGAAGCATGATCCGATGACCCCAAGTTGTTACTCAAGCGTTGCAGACAGAAAACATCATTGGCGGTAAATATTAAAACGATCGCCGACTGAGCAGAAGGCAAAATAATGCACACAGAAGTGGGGCGAAATCATTCTTCATAAGGGAAGCGTTACTGAACTTACAAATCAACTCATTATGAGCTGATGCCTTCCCTACTACTACATTACATTTCACTAACTATACTACTAGCTACTACTACATTATTTCGCTAATACTATTTCTACTAATCTACACTAACATCTAAAAACAGTGGCGTCTAGCCACTGGCCTTGTTGCTGCCCTTGTTGCTGCCCTTGCTGCTGCCCTTGCTGCCGCCGCCGCCGTCACCGCTGTCACCCTTGCCGCTGCCGTCACCGCCCTTGCCGCCGTCACCGTCACCTCCGTCGTCGTCGCCGTCGCTGCCCTCCTCAGACGGGTCGGGGGAATTCTCCTCGTTCGAGGAGTACTCCGACTCATCCGAGCCCTCGAGCTCGGCGCGCTTGACGGCTCGGATGTAAGTCCATACCTCTGCGACGATCCCCTGGGAGTCATCTGAATCATCAGACGACGTCGGGGGAGAGGCAGGAGCCGGAGAGCCCTCGGACTCGGAGGAGAACTCCTCCTCCGAGTACTCTGAGTCACCGAAGTCCTCCGAGGGGGGAGTCGGCTCGCGCTTGCGCTTGTCGTCGGAATGATGCGAAGAACCACCACCTTTCTTGCTCTTGCCCATGGTGGAGTGGAAGGAAGAAGAGGAGATCAAACAGCAAGCAGCAGCAAGAAATGTGAAAATGCCGGAGAAGCAAGAACACTATTTATAGAAGAAGAAGGCAACCGTTCACCTCCTACCACGGCCACCGAACAGTCGCAAAAATTCAATATGCAATTCAAACCGTCTGAAGACACGCCAGGCGACTGACGCCGTTTCACGTAACACGACACCCATTGGGACTCCAGTCAACTGAGCGGGCGATATGATTACACCTGCGGTCACATCAAGTTACTACTCAGAAGCAGTTTGCTAAACGCTCAGCGTACCAAGCCGTCCCTTGCCTACACCCATTGGGGGGGGACGCCCAGGAATTATCAGTATATTTTCCAAAACTGTCACATCCGTACAGTATATGCAATGAATACTTTAAGACAGAAGAGAGATATCAGCAAGGATCAAAGGAAAGCCAAATATAGCCGATAAGGTACAAGTCTAATCGACAGAAACATCAAAGCACGAAGTGACATGAAGTGTAATCAAGGGCCATCTATCGAACGTCCAATCAGTCGCAGATCAAATAAATTGCAGGACCTAGCAAGATATGGACAGATCGCGTACTCAGCCTCAAAGACAAAAATGTGTGCTAACCTCCAAAGCATAGTGTTAATAATATAATGCTGATCTCTAAAGGCATTTGACAAAAGGAAAGGATGATTCCCAGAAAAAGGCATTGAGGGCTACACCCATTATATCAAAGGATGATTTCAAAAATACACTCGAAGCTCGAGGGCTACACCCATTGGGTGCACCCTCGGTGCACCCAATGAATCATCATCCCCGAAGAAGCAAAATGCTGACCTCTAAAGCATAAGGCAAAATTAAGACAAGGCTGACCTCTGAAAAAGCACAAGTGGAAGATAAAAGTGATTTCTGATAATACTTGGAGTGAAGACCTTCGAGTGGATTGTTTGCAAAAATCCACTCGAAGCTCGGGGGCTACACCCATTGGGTGCACCTTCGGTGCACCCAATGAAGTTCGAAGTCCAGTACAAAATGCTGACCTCCGAAGCATGAACCTAAGACAGAACACCAAATTTCGAGGAATAATGGCAGAAGAAGACAGTAAAAAAATTGTTTTAACCGGATCACTCAGAATTCAGAAGGAGTGGCCCGACAGACTTATTTCCAAAGCATTCCCTATTAAAATCAATGATTGCAAGCTGGACCTAGGATCTTTGGGTCATCTATTTCAAAATCAACCCAAAGATCGGGGGCTTATGGGGGACAGATATCCCCCGGGTCCACTAGAAGGATAAAAGACCTCACGAAAGGCCCAAGGGCCCCATAATTCGTAAGGTCATCCCCTCGTGGGCCTGGGAGGAACGACCAGTGGAACGGATTAACGCAAGGCCAGGTCGGCGCAAGCCCAGACGACCCAACAAATTCGAGCAGTAATCACAACACTGACCCAACCTTCCCGCGCAGGAGCCCCGTACAACGAAACCAAGCGAGGATGGGTCGGCCGAATTATAGGAGGATAGACTCATATGGTTCACTATTTCTTCGGCACGCGTTGTTATCATATCTGCATGTAATGCCCCACGGTCGAGTATATAAGGCCTAGGGGGCACCCCTTCAGAACGATCACTCATTACTTAGCCATTCACCCCGCTCTCTACGTTTTCCAGCAATAGAGAACTCCCTTGTAACCCATCACATAAAGCACTCTCGCCAGGACGTAGGGTGTTACGCATCTCAAAGCGGCCCGAACCTGTACATCATTGTCCACTATTTCTCGTGCGCCCAGCACGAACCATCGAGCTACAGTCGATAACACCGTCCTACTCCAAAAAGCACCTTGAGGGGTAACCCTGGGTGCACGGTCGGACCCAAAACACCGACAGAAGGTGCCTTCAGTCGGGCCAGCCGAAGCTAAAGATGATAAGGCCGAAGAGCCACAGGTGGAAAAAGTGACAAAAATGCCAGAAATCCTGAGCCCACCGGTAGAGGCGAAACTGCCGAAGGTACAAAAGGTTCCTGCTGCAACTCCCAAGAGGAGGAGGATGGCCAGCGTTCTAGACGTTGTCATAGAGACTACGAAGGCCTTGACTCCTGCTCCTATCAAGAAAGCTGTCGAAGCTGCCAAAATCCAAGAAGACGCCGAAGCTGGGCCTTCAGCGCCCACTGAAATGAAAGCCACCGTGTCTGATGATAAGGTGAGTCAGCAAATTTCAGATACCGGCAAGACGACAGAGCAAGGCATGGCAGAAAAAGCAAAATCCCCTGCCTCCGAAGCCGCTGTCGAGGATGTTGATTATATTTACCGTCATGCTTCGGGGAAGAAATTTTGGAGGCCAAACACTATGCCCAAAGACTAAAATATCCGAAGGGGGCCTTAGTGTTCAATGGTACCAACGAAGATGATTTCCTGTACTATCTCCCGGATAACAAAGAAATATCCGTGTGCCGGGAGATAGCTAAGAGTATGGGATTTCCTAAGCTTGAAGAAGGCCTTTCGGTCCTTTCGAAGGATGATCTTGCTGATAGCCTCACATACAACAGTATAAAGGTATAGAAGTTAACTTTGAAGTTGGGAATGAAATATTTTATTTGTCATGCTCAATTCCTTCCTCCTCTTTGTAGGGCTTAATTCTTAGTAATGCCTTGAGGGCTCAGAAGAGCGCCGAAGACGAAGGCTGTACAATGGCTCTTAACAACCTTCGGTATGAGGTGATTGAACTAATAAACGAAGGTCTAGAGAAAGACAAAATTTTGATTTTATTAGTGAACAAAGTAAAGGAAGACGAGGCTAATTACAAAGCTCAGGCCGAAGCCCAAAAACCGAAATTGAAGACCTTCGGAGACAACTGGCCGAAGCTAAAGAGAACTGTGCGCTCGCACAGGCTAATCAAGAAATCAGTGAATATTGGAAAAATAAGCTAGAGAAAAATGTTGAAGAACTTCGCGAATCCAAGGAAAGGTGCTTTGAGAAATCCTTGGATTGCGTGAAAAATTAAAAACTACCTTCGCCAAAGTGGGTGCTTACTCTGCTGAAGAAAACTTCATATGAGGCGACCCCGAAGGCGTTGTTGAATGGATAAGTGGAGAAGACGAAGCCTTCGAGGAAATTTTAAGTGATCGCAGGGATATTTGCGCGCTTTCCGGTGCGCGGGGAATCTCGGCTATTCTGGAGAAGGCCGGATGTCAACATGTTAAGGCTATAGCCCAGGCCGAAGCTGCCTTCTCCATAGATGATACAAAGGATCCTTCAGCAGAAGCAACTTTAATGGGCGGGAAATTTTATAATGATGTCTGGGTGAATGGTGGCCGAGAGCTGGCCCATGAGATTATAAAAAAGAGTGAAAAAGACACCCACGACGCCCGAGCAGAAGCAAAACGAGCTGAAGAGGCTGCAGAACGTGAAAGGCGTATAGGTATTATGTCTTGATTATTTTAGCTTCGGTACTTGCTTTGCGGCTTCGAACTAATCTGTTTACCTACTTCAGCGGAACAATGCCTGCCTTCGGAGCCATATGATCCCCTTGCTGATCCAGAAATGAAGGAAGCATTGGACATCATAAGCATGGCTGAATCCATTATTGACGAAGTCGTCAATAAATTACTGAACTAAGCTGTGGAGAAAGTTCTTAGAGAAGAATAGGTTTTATTGTAATAATATTTTGAAATGCTTGATGTATAGGACAATGGAATGAACATTAAGCTTCTATTGTAACAAAACTATGTAACGTTTGATGTTTGTAATATTGAATCGAATATGTAAATTATTGTAACTGATTTCTTTGCGGTGCATGAAATTTACACACATACCGTTTTTGAGCCTTCGGCGAAAAAACACTTTCCCTTCTTTTCATGCTTTGTAAAGAAAGAGATTCCTTCTTATGACAAGGCAAAGGTCCCTTCTTATGACGAAGCTGATAAAACTGTATTTCCCGAAGCCTACTTCGTGCCTTAGCACATTTTCATTTTGACGAAGCATTTGAGATTAGCTTCATATTCGATTCTTATGTCGTTAATGCAATATGATGTATGATGTAATGTTATGCGAAATGATGTGATTATATGATGCGAAATGATGAGGATGCCGAAGACACACACCCACACTGTAATTCACAAGCTCTGCATCCCCTTAGGAACGACTTTTGAGCTTCTTCACCTTTTATTTCGGTGATATAAGTTCTGCATCCCCTTAGGAACGTCTTTTGAACTTCTTCGCCTTCTATTTCGGCGGTATAAGTTCTGCATTCCCTTAGGAACGACTTTTGAACTTCTTCGCCTTATATTTCGGCGGTATTTGGCTCTGCATTCCCTTTGGAACGACTTTTGAGCAGAAAACTTACACTGCGCTCCCTTAGGAACGAATTTTTGTAGCTTCATCAATTTTGGCTCTGCATACCCTTAGGAACGACTTTTGAGCACAAGACTTACGCTGCGCTCCCTTAGGAACGACTTTTGTAGCTTCGTTTATGTTGGCTCTGCATTCCCTTAGGAACGACTTTTGAGCTTCGTAAATCTGTGAAGAAGATATATTTCGTCCTGGTACAGGCAGAATCATTACAAGAAATTAAAACTAAGTTTTCATTGCTTGATCCTTATACAGAAAGCAAAATGGCATAGAAAATAAAAGTATTTCAGAAGCAGGATATTGCTCAGTATATGTGCTTCGATTCTAGTACAGTGTTGTTGACTGTACGAGCTTCGGACTTCCTTGAAGTCACGTTGTTGTTGGGAATGCTAGCGCCCTTCTGGCTGTTGGCTTTGGGTATAAGCAGGTTGCAATGGTGGTGGCGGTGGAAGCTGAGGCCAAGAAGCTTGTGAATGGCTTGCCGAAGCAAAATAAGCTGCATGTTTATTGCCCACATACTCTAGTATGTAGGGAGAGTGGCATGAAGCAGTATGTAAAACCTGCTTCGGTTGATTCTGTCGGGCTTCTGCTTCGGCGATCTCTTTGTGCTTTTGAATGGTAATCTGACACGTTCTTGTCGTGTGGCCCTTGTCTTCACCACAGAATAAGTAATAGATTTTCCTGGGCTGATCCCCATATCTTCCTCTGAAGCCCATACCGCCTCAGCCCCTTGGAGCTGGTGGCCTGAAGGAGCTTTGCTGCTATCCTGAAGATTGCGAGCTGTGTTGTGGCCTCTGAAACTGGCCTCCTTTGTCATCGTTCCAACTGGAGCTGTGGATTGATCTGACATGCCTAGGGTGGATTCTTCCTCCGAAGCCCCTAGTCATCTCAGAAAATCTGTAAGCTTCCTCCCTTCTTTGGCGGAGGTCATTGTCGGCCCGAATGTACTCATCCATTTTCTGAAGCAGCTTCTCCAGAGTCTAAGGGGGTTTCCTAGGGAAGTATTGAGCCGTAGGCCCTGGCCGAAGACCTTTGATCATGGCCTCAATGACGATTTCATTGGGCACCATAGGCGCTTGTGCTCTCAGGCGCAAGAACCTTCGGACATATGCCTGAAGGTACTCCTCATGGTCTTGAGTGCACTAGAACAAGGCCTGAGCAGTGACTGGCTTCGTCTGAAACCCTTGAAAACTGGTGACCAGCATGTCCTTAAGATTCTGCCATGACATGATTGTCCCTGGCTGGAGAGAAGAGTACCATGTCTGGGCCACACTTCGGACTGCCATGATGAAGGACTTCGCCATGACTGCGGTATTGCCCCCGCACGAAAATATAGTTGCTTCGTAGCTCATCAGGAACTGCTTCGGATCTGAGTGCCCATCATACATGGGGAGCTGAGGTGGCTTGTATGATGGGGGCCATGGAGTAGCCTGCAGTTCTGCTGATACAGGAGAAGCATCATCAAAAGCAAAATTTCCGTGATGGAAATCGTCATACCAATCATCACCATTGTAGGAATTGTCTTGACGAAGCTCTCTTTCTAGAGGTTTTCGGTCCAAGTCATCCTGAGTAAGATGACGTATTTCTTTAGCAGCTTCATCGATCTTCTTCTATAGATCGAAAAGACGAAGCATTTTCTCTCCCTTCCTTTCGACCTGCTGATGGATAGCTTCGAGATCCCTTATCTCCTAGTCCAACTCCTCCTCCTGGGATGTTGGACTTGTAGCCTTCCTCTTTTGAGTTCGAGCTTCGCACAGCGTGTCCTGGTTGACGTCCAGTGGCTGTAGTGCAGCCCCTAGCCCTGAAGAAGTTTTCTTCGGCGGCATGATGAAGGTCACGGCTTGCCGAAGGTGGTCGAGTGAGTTCACCGGAGGTGGGCGCCAATGTTGGGGACTTGTTCTCAAATGCTATGAGTTAAGAACAAGGCAACACAAAATGTTAATGGTTAAAGTCCTTCGTCCTTCGAAGCATTATTTCCCTTGGGATATAATGATCTTCAGACGAAGGTTATGAAGGACGTACCTTCATCATCGCAGTATATATATTAAAGAAGAAGCATATGAAACATGAGAAATGACACGAATCACCATATGGCATCATTAATATATATTTTCTATAACATCATGAATAAACATGGACAATATTGAATTACATTTGTACCTTCGGCTTGACAGAAGGCAAAAGTCCAAGCGTGACGCACAAGTGAATACAAATCAGCGTGAACAGTACGGGGGTACTGTTCATCTATTTATAGGCACAGGGCGCAGCTTGTGTAAAATTACATTCATGCCCTTCATGTTTACTATTGACTTAAGGACAATCTATCGAGGACTAGATAGTCTTTTCCTCTTTAAGTCAGTTTCTTTTTCTACTACTGAGCCGAAGCTTCCTTGCGTGTAGCTTCGGAGCTGGTTCAACCTTCGTCCCGACCATGCTTTTCATATTGTGTATAGCTTCATTCCGAGTCCGAAGGTTCTTGTACATATATTACACTTGGGAAACATTGTTAATCATGTTTTTGAGGACCTTCAGAAGACGAAGGCTCACAACACCAGGCATCGGACGGTCCACCGTTCAGTGAGTGCAAGCGGACTGGCGGTTCACCTTCCCCCCTGCGGCACTATATAAAGAGACGAGTTGGTGAGGAGTTACCACATCATTCATTGTCATTGCACTGTTGTGCTGTTAAAAAATTTGACCATAGCCGAAGCTTTCTGTATTGCGCTCTCGAGCAAACGCTTCATCGTTTAAGGTTAGCTTCGTCAAAAGGTGAAATCATTGAAATGGCTAGACTGCGATCAACTGCTAGAGTGTCTCGTGAGGGGGACGAAACAGAGGCTGCCGAGACAGCGCTGATTTCAGAAGTAATGAAACGATCAGGTCTGGTTGTGGCAGAGGAGGTTGCTGACGAAGGTGCCTCTAATGCCGAAGCTGAACAAGCTGTGATTGAGGTTGAAAATGTTGATGAGAGTGAGAAGACTATAGCATTCTGATCCCAACAAAGCCTAGCCATCTTGAATTTGAAAAATCTACTGTAACGGAAGATGACATGCCTATGATGATGAAATTGGGCTATTTTGGAGAGGCTGAGAGCAAACTTATTCAATTTGCTGGGGAAGAGGTAATCCTAGAGCCGAAAAAGGATGAAGTTGTCGTTTTTAGGAGCTTCTTCAGAGCAGGGCTACGATTCCCCCTGAATGAAATGATAAGGGTAGTTTTAAAGAACTTTGAAATATATCTTCATCAACTGACTCCCAACGCTATCGTTAGACTCAGTGTCTATATCTGGGCCCTCCGAAGCCAAGGGATGAGTCTAGATGCCGATGCTTTCTGTCGAGTGCACGAGCTGCATTACCAGACGAAGGCTAGAGCAGATGGCCTTCATGAAAATTTTGGCTGTTACAATTTTGCGTATCGAAAGGATACAAAGGCACCAGTTCTTAGCTACCGCACGAAGTGGCCAACTGGTTGGAAGAGTGAGTGGTTCTATATGGAGGCTGATGAGAAAAAGAGGGAGAAGCTGATGACCATGGTTATGAGTCCACTATCTTTGAGCTTCGGAATGACTAGGCCCTTATGTAATATGCAACTGGGTCACCCTGACAGTTGGCTGAAGTAGAATTTAGAGTGGTAGCTGAGCAAATCAGTACTAGGGACTTGGTACAAGAATACTTGGCCAACAAAACATATCCGACGTCAAGTGGCTGGGGAATGCCGAAGAGGAAAGAAGTGGTGAAGAAGCATGAACTTGTTCGACTTGCTTACCGTTTTAAGTTTGAAAAACAATTCAAGAAACCTTGCAAAGAATGGCTAGACATGATTGAGACCATGTGTAATGAGATACTTGGGAATTATACCAAGAAGGAAGATCAACTGATGACCGCAACCTTAGGTACCCGTCCGAAACGAAGATTAAACCGGGTGATGGACGCCTTGAATTTTGACTACCCTGATTATGAAAAACTTGACAAAGGGGTCGAAGGGGTAAAAAGAAAAAGGGTTGTCAGCATTCTGAGCAGGCAAGCTGCCAGAATGGTTAAGGAGGATGAGAAAATTTCTAAGAAGACAAAATCCACTCTTGAGCCAAAGGCGGCAGTTTCAAAAAAGAGGAAGGCTGAAGCTCTGGAGCCGAAGGTAACTGAGGCAACAGAAGAGACTCCTTCAACACCTCCTGCTGCTGAAATAGCAAAAATTCTAAAGGTAATGACTGAATCCTTACCCATCAAGCTGCTAAGTCCTCTAGGACCAGAACTGATGAAACTTTTACACAAGAAAGATCAACCCTCGACCGTAAAGGAGAAGACTGAGGGTCAGAAAAAGCGAAGAATTGTTAATGTTATGCAAGCTGTTGAGCGGACACCACCGCTGGCCTCGGCGTCCAAAATAGCACCTGTTGCAAGTGTCGAGGCTACTGTCGAAGCTGAAACCTCTGCCGAAGCTACAACTGTTGCCGAAGCTGCCAACCTTGCAAGCACACTGTCAGGAATTGACAAACTTATTTTGGATATGGCTGCAGAAGAGACAGCTGTAGCTGTAGAGAAGGTCATGGCCGCAGTGCCTGACAAAGGAAAAAAGATTGTTGATACTACTTAAGAAGAAAAAGATTTTGACCTTCGGAACCTGGTGGGTCAAGAATTGTCCGAGGCTGAGAAGAATGAGCTACAGGAATATGGGATATCCTGTGGCTACCAGCCAGGAGCTATGCTTTTGGTGGAATTGATGAAGAAGCCTTGGGATGTATTCACGATCATGTCGGGGCGAAAATAATCGGCACTCTATCAAAGAGTGTCGGTTTTCCGAAGCTTGAGTCTGATATAAGCGGCTACCGGCGGCAACATATCATCGGCAGTCTCTTTTACTCCAATTTCAAGGTAAATTTCTTTTGCCTAGATTTCTGTTATCTTTGTGATGAATCAAAATTTTCTGATGTCAGCTTATTTTCACAGAATATGCTGCTGAGTAAAGCTTTAAGAATGCAAAAGACCTTGAAGACAAGAAAAATGAAGTCGTAATTGAATGCTTGGAGAGCAAAATCAAAGATTGTGAAGCTTCCCTTGAGAAGAAGGACTTCCTGCTTCAAGCAACGGAGGGTTCCCTTGCGGAACTTCAAGCTGAAAATGCTCGGCTGAGCGAGGAGCTTCTCTAGACCCAAACAACTTTAAAAGAAAAATCAGAGTGCTTCGAACAGGAGACAAAAGAACTGCAAGCAAAATATAAAGCCGAAGCTGATAAAAACATGAAGCTGCAGGAATCTTTGCGGGACCTTCAGAACAAATGCTTGGAATTTGGTAGCCGCTGCATGCAACAATTAAAAGAAGTCTTTAGCTCGGTTGGGGCCAGCTCTGAAGATATTACCCCTTCGGCTGAGGATATATCAGATACCTTCAAGCACATTGAAAATGAAGTTGATGTGCTCGATGAAGTGATAACTGGGCACGGTGACTTCTGTGCTTTGTTAGCTTCTCGTGGCACAACTGCTGCATTCTTGAAGGCCGGATGCACGCATGCAAAAACAGTGAACAAATCAACCTTCATCCTATCACTATCAGACCTTATTAACATCCCTGGTGAAGCCCGAAGCATCGGAAATAGATTCATCACTTAGATTTGGGCTAAGGGTGGATGAGAGTTGGCTGGAGACGAAGCTCGAAGTCTACTTAAACCAGTACAAAACTTATACATGTTGCTTGCCTTGATTTTTATAATCACTTTTACCTTATACCATTGTTTGTCTGCAGGATAGCGGTGCCGAAGGTTGATAACCCAAAGCACATTCCGAAGGTTGCTGAGATGAAGCTTCCTTTTAAGCCTTCCTGTATAGAACTTAGGAAATATTTGCATTATTTTTGCAAGAAATTGTAATCGAGAGTTAAACTCAATACTGTGTATATTTGTCCATACCTTGTAATATATTTTTACCTTTCCATCCATGTACGAATTGCTTTGCTGTGGACGAAATTCGTATCATTTGAGCCGAAGGCAAAAAAACACCTTCCCTTCTTATCGTACACATCGAAGCATGTCCTTGCATAAAAATGCATGTATTTGTTTAAAACGAAGCTTCTTCGTGTTCAACGAAGCACTTTGTCGTCGAAGCCAGAGTATTTATGTTCGTGCTTTATGTCATGATGATGATGATCCTACGAATGTCTAATGAATGTCTGTATGAATGCAATGAATGATGTAATGTAATATGCAAATGTATGTCCCAAACGCACACGAAGCCATACCCAGACTCTGCATACCCTTAGGAACGACTTTGGAGTCTATAAGCTCTGCATTCCCTTAGGAATGACTTTGTAGCTTCTTCACCTTCTATTTCGGTGGCATTTAAGCTCTGCATCCCCTTAGGAACGACTTTGGAGCTTTTTCACCTTATATTTCGGTGGCATTTAAGCTCTGCATCCCCTTAAGAACGACTTTGTAGCTTCTTCACCTTCTATTTCGGTGGTATTTGGCTCTGCATTCCCTTAGGAACGACTTTTGAGCTTTGGAACTTACGCTGCGCTCCCTTAGGAACGACTTTTGCAGCTTCGTCATCCTTGGGGGTGATTACAGCTCTGCATCCCCTTCGGGACGTCTTTTGAGCTTTTCCCTATTTTCTTTTGCACTCGATGGTGCAGGTTCTGATATTACATGTTACATTTTTGGGGGTATTTTGGCCCTTGTATTGCATAGGGCTAAATAAGAATAAAAAATTACAAACTATGGCCCCATTAAAAACCTTTCTCCCCTCCTGAAAGGAAAAGGGTGCCATAGGAAAAATAGAAAAGATTACATCAATTACACATAATACCGCCGAAGCTCATCCGCATTCCAAGATCTGGGTATGTTGTTGCCGTCCATATCCTTCAATCTGTAAGAACCGGGTCTTGACGAAGATACTACCAGAAAAGTTCCTTCCATTTCAGCTGTAACTTGCACACTGTGTCTGGGTTGGCTACTCTCCGAAGCACCAAATGACCTGGCTTGATATTTTTCAATCGAACTTTCCTATCACGCCATTTTATTGTTTCGGCCTGATACTTATTGATGTGTTCTTTGGCCTGAAGTCTAGTCCCTTCTATGGTGTCTTTTGTTATTTGATAATCAACTTCGTCCTCCGCTGAAGTTGTGGTTCTTATTGATCCTGTCTTTGCTTCTTCTGGTGTTATTGCTTCGTCACCGAACAGGAGCTTGAAAGGCGTAAAACCTGTTGACCTTGAGATAGTTGTGTTATGGCTCCACACCACTTTGATCAACTCATCTGACCACTTTCCTCTAGGCTGATTGAAGATTAACTTCATTATTCCTGTCATTATAATTCCATTTGCTCTTTCTACTAACCCATTTGATTCTGGATGCCTTACTGATGCAAAATGAATTTTTGTACCAACTCGGTCACAAAAATCTTTGAACATTTCAGCATCAAATTGAGTTCCATTGTTAACAGTTATTGCCTTCGGCATGCCGAAGCGACAAACAATATTTTGCTAAAAGAGTTTCTGTATTGTGGCCGAAGTTATTGTGGCTAAGGGCTTTGCTTCGATCCACTTAGAAAAATATTCCACTGCTACGACGACATATTTCAAATTTCCTTGTGCTGGTGGAAGTGGACCTAACAAATCCAGACCCCACCTTTGCAGTGGCCAAGTTGGCTGTATTAGCTAGGTTAAAGACGAATGTTGTTTCTGATGTCTTCCGCATGTTTGGCAATTTTCACATTTTTGAACCAAGTCTGCTTCATCTGAAGCTGCCTTCAGCCAGTAAAATCCTTGTCTGAAAACCTTCCCCAACAAAGGCCTGGACCCAATATGAGACCCACATTATCCTGCATGTATTTCCTTCATCAATTCTTGACCTTCGGCTCTGGACAAGCACTTGAGTAATGGAGAGCAGACTCCATATTTATATAACTCCCCTTCTATGATTACATATGGTCTTGTTCTTGCTTCCATTCTTTTATTGTAAACTTCGTCATCCGAAAGACAATTTCCTTGGAGGAAAGATATAATTTCAGTCCTCCAATCTTCACTATGTACAGGTGATATTGTAAGTATTGCTCTCTCCATAAGTTCGACTGAAGGTGCTTTTATTATTTCAAAGAATACTTCCAAAGGCAAAGGGAGCCCTTGTGCCGCTGACTTAGCTAGCAAATCCGCATGCTCATTTTCTCCCCTTGGGATATTTTTTACAGAAAATCCTTCAAAAGAAGCTTCCAATCTTCGGACTGCATCCAAATATTTTTCAAGCTTCGGATCCCTTGCCTTGCTGCTTTTGTCCACGTGGCCAGAAATAACTTGGGAATCAGTTTTGAGGATTGCCCTTCTTATTCCCATTGCCTTAGCTTCCGAAGCCCTAAAAGAAGAGCTTTGTACTCGACAATGTTATTTGTGCAACTAAAGTCCAACTTTACTGCATAACATGTCCTAACTTTAGAGGGCGCTACTAGAACAGCAGCTGCTCCTGCGCCGAAGGTTCCCCAAGAGACTTCACAGAATACCATCCAAGCTTCGACATCTTTTGTTGCTTCTTCCCCCTGAGCCCCTGGCGTCCAATCAGCAATGAAATATGCTAACGCCTGAGATGGAATTGAGGATCTGTGTACATAATCAATGGTGAATTCATTAAGCTCCGTAGCCCATTTTCCAATCATTCTTGTAGCTTCTCTGTTTCTCATTATATTCTTCAGAGGTTGTGATGAAGGCACTATTATATGATATGCTTGAAAGTAATGCCGAAGCTTCCTGGAGGCCATCAACACAGCATACAATACCTTCTCCAATTCTGTGTAATTTTTCGTTGATAAACTGAGTACTTCGGAGACGAAGTATACCGGTGCTTGCCTTTTTACTTGGCCATCTTGCTTCCCCTGTACAAGTGCCGCGATGACTGTAGAATGGGAGGCAGCCACATACAGGAGTAACGGAGTTCCTGATGAAGGTGGAGTTAGAGTTGTCAAATCTATCAGATAATGTTTTAACTCTTCGAAGGCTTTCTGTTGAGCCGGACCCCACTGAAAGACTTCGGCTGACTTCAGTATTTCAAAGAATGGTAAGTTTCTCTCTACTGATCTTGATATAAATCTATTCAATGATGCCAGCCTTCCTGCCAACCGTTGAGCCCCTTTATTTGAATTTGGCGGTTCCATCCCACTACTAGAAATATGCTTATTTAAGACATACATCTTAAGACAAATATCAGTGCATTTTATAGAAGCATCTTTTATCATATGGTGCTGAGTAAGGTAAGACGGTTTGTTGGACATCCGTCTTTAATGAAGAAGGTTTTTGAGACAGATATATGGTTGGAAATGTCTTATATTGATTTAATATAGTTTGATTTTGAAAACCGTCTCAAATAAATATACCTTTTGAGGCATTAAGTTTACAAGAAGTGTCTTTTATTTTGGTTAGTATATTAGACACTTCTGTATATGAAACCATCTCAAATAAAGATATTATTAGAGTCATCTAGACTATACAAAATTGTCTTAGATGTTAGTGAGTATACTAGAAACTTGTAAACATAAAACCGTCTTGTATGATATTTCTGATAAGACATATTGTGAAAAAACGTAGTCAATAGTAAATTCTGATTAGATTGAACTAAACATTTTTTGGAATTTAAAATGAACTAGTTAGCTGACTGTATGTTCGTACGGTTTCTATATATCATATAGGTAAAAAATCTTGCTTAAATAAGAAACTTCTTCAAATAAAATTATACATTTGAAATATGATTATTTTTATTTTCTCATTAACATTATATTTATAGTTATAATATCGTCTCTTTGTACGGTATAAGCAACCTGATAAGAGGTGGTTAATGCCACAGATATTTCTCTTTATATCCGTATTGCACATATATATAATACGTTTTATTAATATAGCGGTGGTTAATGCCATCTCCTACGTTCGACGCCCATCGCCGAGGCTGAGAGGCAAGATCCGTCGTCTTCAGTGCTCTCAGCGCGACGCCCCAAACTCCCAGGCTATGCTTTTGTTCATGTTTTATTGTCATTATTTCATGATTCATGACATGGCAGGCTCCAGGCTATGTTTTAGACATTTAATCAGTATATTCAGCTCAAACAAAACGAGATCTAAACCAGAGGGTTAAGTCTCACATCATACTATATTTAAAGCATCAGTTTCAACGGTCGACCCACGTCATTTTTTTACAAATAATCCCTCACCGCTATTTCAAATTAATCCGTTGCACGCCTATAGATGGTTGTTCACCAAAGAGTTGGGCTGATCTTACAGCTCATCTCCAAGCGGGGAATTTGCTATTTTATCACTCTCAGTTGTGGACTTCTCTATTTTACCACCAGACCCACAAATCATAGACACAAATGGTCCTACAAATCATAGACAGAGTGTCACATAATAGCAGTGAGCCCACGTTAGAAGGGCTAAAATAGCAATTTTTTCTCTCCAAGCCCACACCTCCTGGCACGGCGAAACTCTCGAGGGGGCATGCTTCCAATTTTCTGCAAGTCGAGACCGCCATCGAAGCACCAGCGCCAATGAAGACTTGAAGAGGGCTAAAACGAAAAAGATGCCAGGATGACAAAAATTTCCCACTCCACTCGAATTAAAACCCTAGCGGCAAAACCTTCGCTCTGCGCCGCCGTCGCCTGCTCCCGTCCCGCCACCACATCCACCCAGGAACTCGCCGTCGGGGAGGCTGCTCGAGGAGCCGCGCTGTCTCTCCCGTGCCGCGACCTTCGCCCTCGCCGCCGCCATGATCTGCGCGAGTAATGCCCCTCTCCCTCCCTCGCATGTCTGTCTACTAACCCTAGCTTCTCTGATCCGTCGTTTCGTGAGCTAACTCGTCCCGTGTCGCTTCCCTGTAGTCTCCAGCGAGGTGCCGGACGAGCCGGTGGTGTCGAAGAAGTCGGGGCTTCTCTTCGAGCGGCGGCTCATCGAGCGCTACATTGAGGTCCGTAGCTTGGCCTCAGATCTTGCGCTGCAATTTTTTTGATCCAGATGAGATATTCAGGTCCTTTTATGGCACCCATGATAATATGTTCCATCCCCAGTATACCTATAGGGCTAGGGGAACAGGCAGGCAACAGCAACAGAGAAGGGAGCATTCAGTGGAGGGTGGTTCCAGCATAAATCTAACAGTGTTTATTCACCTTGTAGTAGTACTGTTTATTGTTTCGCTTGCATTTATTCCAGCGCGTCAAGCTGAGTATTCCCTGCAATAGACAAATTACTTCCCCATTTCAAAGGTCACTCAAAAACAAGAAGTGGAGTACTTCGTCAGCAAACAAGATTTTGATCAGCAGTTTCCACAGGGTAGTCAGTCTAGAGAGAATCTTGAACGACATGTTCTGATGGACTATAAGAGTATGCTTGGAAGATATTTCCATGTGGAACTCCAACGTCGTCAATGGGCCAAGGACTACCCTACACCTCGCTGTGACAAGCTAAGGGAGCTGTCTGTGGCGCAGAATGTGCATATGCCATCAGTTTGATCTCCTGTTTTCATCATGGAAGAATATCTCTCATATTTGCAGGTATTATTCAGTTTTTCCTGAACATGATTAAGAAAAACTCAAACCTAAATAACAGCCAAGCCTTAACCAAACAGGTTATGAAAACTCCTGAAATTCGCTTCACCCTATAGGACAGCACCGTAACCTGGGACTGTGACAACCTTCTGCACTATTGACCACTGCAACTACCGCTGCTAGGAGGGCCAAACCACCTCAAGTGCCACAGGCTGATGCCCTTCCACTTCTTTTTGGGTTGCTAGTGAGGTTTTCTTGCTATTTTGTTCTGATTTGTAAATCCAAGCAAGAAATATTTTCAAGTTTCTTCTTAGCCTAAATATAGCCAGGACTTGTACAAAAGGTGACTATCGGTTGTTTTTAGTATAATGTTTCAATTCTTATGGCTAGAGTAGTACAGAGAGGGTGATAGAGTGCAGCGCAGGTCATTTATATTGATCATTTTACACTAAACATAAGTTTGGTCTCCATGTGAACGTGTCTTACACAGATATTGTTTTCTTGCGTCTTTGTTGGATGATTCAGGTGAAACGTAGGAATCGTTTGGAGCAAAACAAACAGAGTATGGTGTCTAGCTTTGGTACCTACAATCTTCTGTACTTCCCCATTTGTCTGATGCTTCAGGGAGAAGATCCTAGCTTTATAAACTTGTAGATGCATGTTATGCGGCCATGCCATATGATCTGCGGATTAATAGCTCGCAATGATATACTACTGTTCAATTAGCCATAGGTTGTTTCGCTACAAGTATTTTGTAACAAGTCTTTCCTTGGATACTCATCAACATGTATATCTCTGGTTAACTTCAATCTGTACTTGAAATTGTGGTCCTATAGAACTCAGTGGAAATGGAGTTCTTCACAGAGTACAGAGAGGCAAGCCAGAACTAGACGGAGTAGTTGATGCAGCTGTAAACACCCTATAAGGTATCCTTGCCAAATTTAAGTTCCGTTCTGGTTGAAGCTTCTTTACTTCCTTGTCATGAAAGAGATCATTTCCACCCTTGCTACAGATTGTCAACTCGGTTGTGATGAATCTTGTTGTTGTTGAAGATGGTTGCCACATCCAAGGTTCTGTTGTATGTAATAATGTTCAGATGCAAGAACGAGCGGTTATTGAGAGATTGCTAGGTATCCTCTCCTATACTCCCTGTAGCAATAAAATGCATGCACAATAATTGGCCAGCAGTATCTTCCATTGTATCATAGTCTTACCAGGTTTATTTAATAGAAAAATAACCATATAGTGATCAAAACTCTGTTTATTGGACTGACAAGGTCTAGAGTGATTTAGTCTTGATTAGGAGTGGAGCCAAAAAGTGCTGTTTTTGGGAGCAGCCAAAAAGTGTTTTTGGGAGGTTTTTTTGCCTTCTTTTCTCCAACAGTTTCGGTTCATCTGTCAAGTTTTTGTAGTGACCTGCGAAACCGGGTGAAGGGTCTGACATCTGATGCAGATAAATATTGAATACCTTTATGAATTGTAGTTTGTTTTTCTACTATTGCCTGTATCACTTATTGCAATAAACAAAGAATGAACAGGTTCCATTTCTGGACAAAAAGTATTGGTCGACGTATTTTAAGATTACAATGTATTTTCAGATGTGGTATTTGAAGAAGGGAAACCTTGGGACTGGGACAGTTCAAAGTGCAGCACAGATCAACAGGAGAATGACACTTTTATTGTTCACTATGATCTAACTGACCAAAACATGGCAATAGCTGGGGATGATAGTAACCCAACACTGTCAGATCAAAGTACAGGAGGAGAAAATTCAGTTGGCCAAAGCAGTGGAACAGGACAAGCTAATGAACCTGCTTCTCCATACACTCCAATATCAAGTATGATGCAAAATGAAGGGATGGGAACTCCATCTGTTCAACAATCAGAGAGCTCAGGGTCAGGACCATACAGGTTCAGAACATTGACTGATTTGTTTGATGCAACTGAACAAGTGCATGACTTTGAGTATAGCGGAGTGTGCATGCTGGCAGCTGATGAACCTGCATGTGTGGAACAGGCTCTTTCACAGGACTGCTGGAAAAGAGCTATGGAGGTTGAACTGAAGTCAGTTCAAGAAAATCAGACCTGGGAGATTGCTGATCTGCCAAGGGATCACTAAGGCTATATGACTCAAATGGGTTTTCAAAGTAAAGAGGGATCCAACATTAGTGCGAACAATTGTATTTTAGTTTAGATTTAGAGTACACTTATGTATGAGTTGTTTGACAATGCTTATTTATGAGTCATTAAAAGGTACTTATTTATATTATATTAATTATAATGTTGTTCAATATATGTTTATGTATATTTCTCTTTCAAATTATTATAACGTGATATCTGAAAAAATGATTATAAATTGAAGAATGTACTGCCGTGTAAGTCATTTCGTTTAAATCTTAATAAGACGGTCATCAAAATGTCTAATATCAGTCTCCTAAATAAGACGGTTTCTAAAACGTCCAGTATTAGTCACCTAAATAAGATGGTTTTCCTATTGTAATCGTCTATTATTGTAGGATATTCGAGACAGTTTGATAAATACTTTATGACTTATAATGTTTGTATTCTCTGCGGTTCTTTAAAAGAAGTGTCTTAAACAAATACATAATTTAAGACGGTTTATCAGACAAAATGACTTAAACAAATACCTTTTATAGACGGTTATAAATTAAAAATTGTCTTATATAATATCTTTTAAGACGGTTTATAACCATCTTAAATGTGGGACATCTTTTACGACTCCATCAAATTTGGACACTTCATAAGCGTCTTAAGAACTGAAAATTAACTGTCTCATATAACATGTTTTGTAGTAGTGTCCGAAGGATAGCTTTGATCTTGCTTGGATTAGCTTCGATACCCTTTGTTGATACCAGACAGCCAAGAAACTTGCCCTTCTTCACTCCGAAAACACACTTTTCTAGATTCAACTTGAGACCAGCTTGCCTGAAATTGGCAAACGTCTCTTGCAAATCGGCAATATGATTTTCTTGTTTTGTGCTTTTTACTATGATGTCATCAACATAAGTTAGCACATTCCTGCCTATTTGAGAGTGAAGAACATTGGCAGTCGTTCTGTTGAAGCTTCCTCCAGCATTTTTGAGCCCCTCGGGCATCCGAAGGTAGCAATATGTACCACTAGGAGTTATTGAGAGCACCTAGAGGGGGGTGAATAGGTGATCCTGTAAAATTCAATAACTAATATCCACAAATCTTGGTTATATAAATGTTAGTGTGACTAAGTAGTTGTGAAGCGAGTTCTTGTGGCCAAGACAATCACAAAGAGATCAACACAAAAGACACACGATTTTATCCCGTGGTTCGGCCAAGTAACACTTGCCTACTTCCACGTTGTGGCGTCCCAATGGATGAGGGTTGCACTCAACCCCTTTCAAGTGATCCAATGATCAACTTGAATACCATGGCTTTTCTTTGCTTATCTCTTTTTCCCATTTGTGAGGAATCTCCACAAGTTGAAGTCTCTCGCCCTTACAACAAAGATCACAATGAAAGCACAGAGTAAGGTTGGGAAGAACAACACACACTAGAATTAAATCCACACCGCAAACACACACACAAGTGAGAAGATGAGCACACAAAGCACGTGCGGGGAGTTTACAACTCGAAAAGTGCTCCAATCTCAAGAACGATGAACGATTGCGTGAAAGTGAGGACTAGAAGTCTTGGAATGCTTAGAGTGTGCTTGGGTTGACTCCTCCATGCGTCTAGGGGTCCCTTTAATAGCCCCAAGGCAGCTAGGAGCCGTTGGAGACAATCTTGGTAGGCTAATCTTGCCTTCTGTCGGGTGGCGCACCGGACAGTCCGGTGCACCACCGTACAGTCACTGTAGACGGTCCGGTGCGGATCTCCTTCCTTTTCTGGCGCAGACAACCGTTGCACCCTGGCGTCGGTTGGCGCACCGGACACTGTTCGGTGCACACCGGACAGTCCGGTGCCCCCTTCTGACCGTTGGTGCGGGCCACGTGTCGCCCGCTGATTTCGCTACCGACCGTTGCGCAGTCGATCGCTGGCTCACCGGACAGTCCGGTGCACCACCGGACAGTCCGGTGAATTTTAGCCGTACGCCGTTGAACTTTTCTCGAGAGCGACGACTTCGCCGTGGATGACTCACCAGACAGTCTGGTGCACCACCGGACAATCCATTGAATTATAGTCGTACGCCGCCGTCGAGTCCCAAGAGCGGCCGATTCACCTTGGACTCGTCTGGCGCACCGGACACGGTCCGGTGCACCACCGGACAGTCCGGTGCACCCAGACCGAGCAGCAGTTGGTTGTACACAGCCAACTCTTTTCCAATCTATTTTCTCTTGTTTCTAGTACTTAGACACAATACATTAGTACCCAAATCAATGTACTAAGTCTAGAAACGTACCTTATCACATGATTTGCACTTCTTCAATCTTTGGCACAAATTAACACTTAGAGAATATGTGTTGGGCACTTAATCACCAAAACACTTTAGAAATGGCCCATGGGCACATTTCCCTTTCAATCTCCCCCTTTTTGGTGATTTATGCCAACACATCCAAAAGCAACCAAAAGAAGTGCAATATCAATGCAAAAGAGAACCAAATTGTTTTTTACTCTAATTTGACATATTTGGATCATACTTTGCCACCACTTGGTTTGTTTTTGCGAATCAAATTCATTTTCCTATCTCTACAACAAACTCACTTGTTTGGGCACAAAGAGAGATAATCCAAGAGTAAAATTGATTAAGAGCCAAAAACTCCCCCTTTTCCCATAGTCATAAATTCTCCCCACAAGAGACCAAATTTTGCAATAAGAGTGTTTTGGACAAATCAAAAAGTTCTAACTCTACTCTTTTCGAAATTTCACAAGTGGTAGCTGATCCATTTGCTTTGGTCTTTATTTCTCCCCCTTTGGCATTAAGCACCAAAACGGGATTATTATTGGCCCTTGAACCCCATTGCCTCACCAAAAATGTCAATTAAGAGCAAAAAGGGCAATACGAGTATAAGAATGAACTTGGAGGTGACTACACTAATACCGGAGTGCAGTGGAAGTCTTTGCATAGTCCAAGTTCACCTTTCCCTTTCAATTCACCTTTGAGACTACATTAAGTAAACTCAAACACAAATGTTAGTCTCAAAGGGTCAAGTTGTAGCACTTCTCCCCCTAAATATGTGCATCACTCACATATGGACTTGTGAGGTCCGGGGATCCCTTGCACAACTTGAGCACCATAAACAACTTTCATAAATGCATAAAGTAACATGATCAAAGGCATAAAACATATGTATGCTATAGATCAATCCAAGTTACGCAAATCTAAGACATTTAACTCACTACGCAGCCTGCAAAAGGTTTTCTCATCTAAAGGCTTGGTAAAGATATCGGCTAGCTAGTTCTCGGTGCTAATATAGAACACTTCGATATCTCCCTTTTGCTGGTGGTCTCTCAAAAAGTGATGCTGGTTGTCTATGTGCTTAGTGCGGCTGTGTTCAACAGGATTATCTGCCATGCGGGTTGCACTCTCATTGTCACATAGGAGTGGGACTTTACTCAAATTGTAGCCAAAGTCCCGGAGGGTTTGCCTCATCCAAAGTAGTTGCACGCAACACTGTCCTGCGGCAACATACTCGGCCTCAGCGGTGGATAGGGCAACGGAGGTTTGTTTCTTAGAACTCCAAGACACCAGAGACCTTCCTAGGAATTGGCACTTCCCTGATGTACTCTTCCTATCAACCTTGCATCCAGCATAATCGGTGTCTGAATATCCAATCAAGTCAAAAGTAGACCCCTTTGGATACCAGATCCCGAAGCAAGGCGTAGCAACTAAATATCTAAGAATTCGCTTAACGGCCATAAGGTGACATTCCCTTGGATCGGATTGAAATCTAGCACACATGCATACGCTAAGCATAATATCTGGTCTACTAGCACATAAATAAAGCAATGACCCTATCATAGACCGGTATGCCTTTTGATCAACAGACTTACCTCCTTTGTTGAGGTCGACATGTCCGTTGGTTCCCATCGGCGTCTTCGCGGGCTTGGAGTCCTTCATCCCAAACCTCTTGAGAAGATCTTGAGTGTACTTCGTTTGGGAGAGGAAGGTGTTGTCCTTGAGTTGTCTCACTTGGAACCCAAGAAAGTATGTCAACTCGCCCATCATTGACATCTCAAATTTCTGTGTCATCACCCTGCTAAACTCCTCACAAGACTTTTGATTGGTAGAATCAAATATTATGTCATCGACATAAATTTGGCACACAAAAAGGTGACTGTCACAAGTCTTAGTGAAAAGAGTGGGATCGGCTTTCCCAACCTTGAAAGCATTAGCAATTAAGAAATCTCTAAGGCATTCATACCATGCTCTTGGGGCTTGCTTAAGTCCATAGAGCGCCTTAGAGAGCTTAAAAACATGGTCAGGATACCTGTCATCCTCAAAGCCAGGGGGTTGTTCCACATACACCTCCTCCTTGATTGGCCCATTGAGGAAAGCACTCTTCACGTCCATTTGAAACAACCTGAAAGAATGGTGAGCGGCATATGCTAACAGAATGCAAATAGACTCTAGCCTAGCCATAGGAGCAAAAGTCTCCTCAAAATCCAAACCTGCGACTTGGGCATAACCTTTTGCCACAAGTTGAGCCTTGTTTCTTGTCACCACCCCGTGCTCGTCTTGCTTGTTGCGGAACACCCACTTGGTTCCCACAACGTTTTGCTTTGGACGTGGCACCAGGCTCCAAACTTCATTTCGCTTGAAGTTGTTGAGCTCTTCCTGCATGGCCAACACCCAGTCCGGATCCTGCAAGGCCTCTTCTACCCTGAAAGGCTCAATAGAAGAGACAAACGAGTAATGCTCACAAAAGTTAGCTAACCTTGAGCGAGTAGTTACTCCCTTGCTTATGTCACCCAGAATCTGGTCAACGGGGTGATTCCATTGGATCGTCGCTCGGACTTGAGTTGGAGGGGCATGTGGTGCATCTTCCTCCATAGTTGGTTCTTCTTGTGCTCCCCCTTGATCACACGCCTCTTCTTGAGGGACCTATTCATCATCTTGAGTTGGGGAATGCACCATTGTTGAGGAAGAAGGTTGATCTTGCTCTTGTTGTTCCTATGGTCGCACATCTCCAACCGCCATGGTAAGTATTGCGGCCGTTGGAACATCATCTTCATCTACATCATCAAGATTAACTTGCTCTCTTGGAGAGCCATTAGTCTCATCAAATACAACGTCGCTAGAGACTTCAACCAAACCCGATGATTTGTTGAAGACTCTATACGCCCTTGTATTTGAGTCATACCCTAGTAAAAACCCTTCTACAGCTTTGGGAGCAAATTTAGAATTTCTACCTTTCTTCACTAGAATGTAACATTTGCTCCAAAAAACACGAAAGTATGAGACGTTGGGTTTGTTACTGGTAAGAAGTTCATACGAGGTCTTCTTGAGGAGGCGATGAAGGTAGAGCTAGTTTATGGCGTGGCAAGCTGTGTTCACAGCTTCCGACCAAAATCGCTCAGGCGTCTTGAACTCTCCAAGAATCATCCTCGCCATGTCGATAAGCGTCCTGTTCTTCCTCTCTACCACACCATTTTGTTGTGGTGTGTAGGGAGCGGAGAACTCGTGCTTGATGCCTTCCTCCTCAAGGTACTCCTCCACTTGCAGATTCTTGAACTCGGACCCGTTGTCGCTTCTTATCTTTTTCACCTTGAGCTCAAATTCGTTTTGAGCCTGCCTTAGAAAGTGCTTAAGGGTCCCTTGGGTTTCTGATTTATCCTGCAAAAAGAATACCCAAGTGAAGCGAGAAAAATCATCAACAATCACTAAACCATACTTACTTCCCCCGATGCTAAGGTAGGCGACAGGTCCGAAGAGGTCCATATGGAGAAGCTCTAGTGGTCTTGATGTAGTCATCACATTCTTGTTGTGATGAGTGCTTCCCACCTGTTTCCCTGCTTGACAAGCTACACAAGGTCTATCTTTTTCGAAGCAGACATTGGTTAATCCTAACACATGTTCTCCCTTTAGAAGTTTATGAAGGTTCTTCATCCCAACATGTGCTAGACGGTGATGCCACAGCCAGCCCATGCTAGTCTTAGCTATTAAGCATGCATCTAGATCGGCCTCCTCTTTCGAAAAATCAACTAAGTAGAGTTTGTCGTCTAATACACCCTTAAACGCTAATGAACCATCACTCCTTCTAAAGACAGAAACGTCAACATTTGTAAACAAGCAATTGTAGCCCATGTGGCACAATTGACTTACAGACAGGAGATTATATCCTAATGACTCTACTAAGAATACATTGGATATGGAATGCTTGCTTGTGATGGCTATCTTTCCCAAACCTTTGACCTTGCCTTGATTCCCATCTCCAAATATGATTGTATCCTGGGAATCCTTGTTCTTGACGTAGGAGGTGAACATCTTCTTCTCCCCCGTCATGTGGTTTGTGCATCCGCTGTCGATAATCCAGCTTGAGCCCCCGGATGTATAAACCTGCAAGGCAAATTAGGCTTGGGTTTTAGGTACCCAACTCTTGTTGGGTCCTATAAGGTTAGTCACAATAGCTTTTGGTACCCAAATGCAAGCCTTGTATCCTTTGCATTTGGATCCCAATTTTCTAGCAACCACTTTTTCATTTTTACATGAAAGTACAAACGTAGTGTTGCAAGCATGAAAGACAGTAGTAGGTTTATTACACATTTTCCTAGGTACATGAGACACAAAATTTCTCCTAGGCCTACTTCTACCATGCACACAAGTAGAGCTAGAAGCAAACATAGCATGTGAATTAAAGGTATCATGATCATAACTCCTATGAGCATTTCTAGAAAATTTTCTATCATAAATGTAAGCATGACATTTAGAGCTACTAGCCATAGGGTCCTTCCCTTTCTCCTTGTTGAAAACGGGAGCCTTTTGGCTTGTTAAGTTTTTGGCTTCCTTTCGAAAGCCAAGTCCATCCTTAATAAAGGGGTGTCTACCAATTGTGTAGGCATCCCTAGCAAATTTTAGCTTATCATAATTAACCTTGCAAGTCTTAAGTTGAGCATTAAGACTTGCCACCTCATCATTTAATTTAGCAATGGACGCAAGATGTTCATCACAAGCATTGATATCAAAATTCTTGCATTTATTGCAAATTACAACATGTTCTACACATGAACTTGATTTATTTTCTACCTCTAGCTTAGCATTTAAATCATCATTCAAGGTCTTTAAGCTAGAGATAGATTCATTGCAAGTAGATAACTCAGAAGATAATAATTCATTCCTTTTAATCTCTAAGGCAAGAGACTTTTGAACACTAACAAATTTGTCATGTTCCTCATACAAAATGTCCTCTTGCCTCTCTAGCAGTCTATCTTTTTCATTTAAAGCATCAATCAACTCATTAATATTTTCTACTTTAGCTCTATCTAATCCTTTGAATAAGCTAGTGTAGTCTACTTCATCATCACTAGAATCCTCATCACTAGAAGTAGAGTACTTGGGGGAATCTCGAACACTCACCTTCTTTTCCTTGGCCATGAGGCAGGTGTCGCGTTCGTTGGGGAAGAGCGAAGATTTGTTGAAGGCCGAGGCTGCCAGTCCTTCATCATCGGAGTCGGATGAAGAGCAGTCCGAGTCCCATTCTTTGCCCAGATGTGCCTCGCCTTTAGCCTTCCTATAGCTTTTCTTCTCCTTCTTCCCATGTCTTTCTTCCCCCTGGTCATTTTCATTATCGGGACATTGAGCAATAAAATGACCTGTCTTACCACATTTGAAGCAGGAGCGCTTTCCCCTTGTCTTATTCTTGTTGGGGTATTCCTTGCATCCTTTTAATGCGGTCTTGAAGCGCTTGATGATAAGCGCCATCTCATCTTCGTTGAGGCCAGCGGCCTCTACTTGTGCCACCTTGCTTGGTAGTGTCTCCCTGCTGCTTGTTGCCTTGAGCGCAATGGGCTGTGGCTCGTAGATGGGCATGGGGTCGTTTAATGCATCATCAACATACCTTGCCTCCTTGACCATCATGCGCCCGCTTACAAATTTTCCGAGTATCTCCTCGGGCGTCATCTTAGTGTACCTGGGATTTTCACGGATGAGGTTCACAAGATGAGGGTCAATAACAGTAAAAGACCTGAGCATAAGTCGGACGACGTCGTGGTCCGTCCATCTCGTGCTCCCATAGCTCCTAATCTTGTTGACCAGGGCCTTGAGCCTGTTGTACGTCTGTGTTGGCTCCTCTCCTCTGATCATAGCGAACCTTCCCAGCTCGCCTTCCACCAACTCCATTTTGGTGATCATGGTGGCGTCGTTTCCCTCATGTGATATTTTGAGGGTGTCCCAGATTTGCTTGGCGTTGTCCAAGCCACTCAGCTTGTTGTACTCATCCCTGCACAAAGATGCTAGCAAAATAGTGGTAGCTTGTGCATTTTTATGAATTTGCTCGTTGATAAACACAGGGTTATCCGTACTATCAAATTGCATTCCATTTTCAACTATCTCCCAAATACTAGGATAGAGAGAGAATAGATGACTACGCATTTTGTGACTCCAAAAAGAGTAGTCCTCTCCATCAAAGTGTGGAGGTTTACCAAGAGAAATTGAAAGCAAATGAGCATTGGAGTTAAAAGGAATGCGAGAATAATCAAATGAATAATTTGAATTAACATGTTTCTTTTTCTCGTGGCCGTCGTCTCTTGGTGAAGAAGAAGATTCGTCGCTGTCGTAGTAGACGATCTTCTTGATGCGCCTCTTCTTCTTCCCGTCCTTCTTCTTATGACTCGAACCAGAGTCGGTGGGCTTATCGTCCCTTGGCTCGTTGAGGAAGGACTCCTTTTCCTTGTCATTGACCACCATCCCCTTTCCCTTAGGATCCATCTCTTTGGGCGATTAGTCCCTTACGTGAAGAGAACGACTCTGATACCAATTGAGAGCACCTAGAGGGGGGTGAATAGGTGATCCTGTAAAATTCAATAACTAATAGCCACAAATCTTGGTTATACAAATGTTAGTGTGACTAAGTAGTTGCGAAGCGAGTTCTTGTGGCCAAGACAATCACAAAGAGATCAACACAAGAGACACGCGATTTTATCCCGTGGTTCGGCCAAGTAACACTTGCCTACTTCCACGTTGTGGCGTCCCAATGGACGAGGGTTGCACTCAACCCCTTTCAAGTGATCCAATGATCAACTTGAATACCACGACTTTTCTTTGCTTATCTCTTTTTCCCATTTGCGAGGAATCTCCACAAGTTGGAGTCTCTCGCCCTTACAACAAAGATCACAATGAAAGCACGGAGTAAGGTTGGGAAGAGCAACGCACACTAGAATTAAATCCACACCGCAAACACGGACACAAGTGAGAAGATGAGCACACAAAGCACGCGCGGGGAGTTTACAACTCGAAAAGTGCTCCAATCTCAAGAACGATGAACGATTGCGTGAAAGTGAGGACTAGAAGTCTTGGAATGCTTGGAGTGTGCTTGGGTTGATTCCTCCATGCGCCTAGGGGTCCCTTTTATAGCCCCAAGGCAGCTAGGAGCTGTTGGAGACAATCTTGGAAGGCTAATCTTGCCTTCTGTCGGGTGGCGCACCGGACAGTCCGGTGCGCCACCGGACAGTCACTGTAGACGGTCTGGTGCGGATCTCCTTCCTTTTTCTGGCGCAGACGACCGTTGCACCCTGGCGTCGGTTGGCGCACCGGACAGTCCGATGCCCCCTTCCGACCGTTGGTGCGGGCCACGTGTCGCCCGCTGATTTCGCTGCCGACCGTTGCGCAGTCTACCGTTGGCTCACCGGACAGTCCGGTGCACCACCGGACAGTCCGGTGAATTTTAGCCGTACGCCGTTGAACTTTTCCCGAGAGCAACGACTTCGCCGCGGACGACTCACCGGACAGTCCGGTGCACCCAGACCGAGCAGCAGTTGGTTGTACACAGCCAACTCTTTTCCAATCTATTTTCTCCTGTTTCTAATACTTAGACACAATACATTAGTACCCAAATCAATGTACTAAGTCTAGAAACGTACCTTATCACATGATTTGCACTTCTTCAATCTTTGGCACAAATTAACACTTAGAGAATATGTGTTGGGCACTTAATCACCAAAACACTTTAGAAATGGCCCATGGGCACATTTCCCTTTCAGTTATGAAGCTTGTCTTTGGCTCATCCTCTTTCTTCATCCAGATTTGGTGATTACCCGAGTAACAGTCCAATAAACTCATGAGCTCTGAAGAAGCTGTTGCATCTACAAGTGAGTCTATTCTTGGTAAGGGGAATTCATCCTTCGGACATGCCTTGTTGAGGTCTGTAAAATCAATGCACATTCTCCACTTCCCATTAGCCTTTTTCACCATAACAGTGTTAGCCAACCACTCTGGATATGTTACTTCTCTGATAACACCGGCACTGAGAAGTCTCTTTACTTCATTTTGTGCACCTTCGACTTTATCCTCAGACATTTTCCGAAGTCTATGCTTTCTTGGCCTGAAAGACAGATCCACATTGAGTGAATGCTCAATGACATCTCTATTAACACCACAGAGATCGTTAGCTGTCCAAGCGAAGACATCTTTGTTGTTGAACAAAAACCTTAGCAGAGTCTTTTCTTGTTCACCAGATAACTGAGATCCCATCAGTACCTTTTGGTCTGCTATGTCTTCACACAAAAGCATAGGCTTCAGTTGATCTGCCGAAGCAGCCTTCTCTCTTTTGTGTTTATACTGCTGACAAGCTTCGGCTTCATCTATGTTATGGATAGCCTTTGAATCCGTCCAACTCCCTCCAGCCCTCCTGGCAGCTTCTTGACTCCCATGAAAAGCAATGGGCCCTTGTTCCGAAGATATCTTCATGCATAAGTATGTTGGATGAAGTATTGCTTCGAAGACATTAAGCGTTCCTCGAACAATGATTGCGTTGTATGGGTACTCCATGTCAACAATGTCAAAAACAACTTGTTCAGTTCTTGTGTTATGGACGTAACCAAAGGTAACTAACATTGTTATTTTGCCAAGTGCCACAATCTGTCTTCCTCTGAAGCCACAAAGAGGGTGTGTTGCATCATGTATCTTGTCTTCTGGCTCTTGCATCTGTCTAAAAGCCTTTGCAAAGATGATGTTCGTTGCACTGCCTGTGTCAATCAGAACATTGTGGACCAGAAATCCCTTGATGACACAAGATATAACCATGGCATCATTGTGAGGATAATCTTTAAGCTAAAGATCTTCCTGGGAGAAGGTAATTGGGATGTGAGACCACTTGGATCTGATAAAGGGTCCTTGCACCCCAACATGCTGCACTCTTCTTTGTGCTTCCTTCTTCTGCTTCTTGTTGGCTGGCTCTGAGCTTTAACCACCTATGATTGGGAGCAACAGCTTCGTGACCGAAGGTGCTACAGCTTGGTTGTTGTGCGAAGCCATCGTCACAACAGTGGAAGTGAGTTCACCGGAGGTGGGCGCCAAAATTGGTTACTTGTTCTCAAATGCTATGAATCAAGAACAAGGCAACATAAGTGTTAATGGTTAAATACCTTCATCCTTCGAAGCATTATGTCCCTTAGGATATAATGATCTTCGGACCAAGGTCATGAAGGACATACCTTTATCATTTCAATAAGCAAGAACGTAAACAAAGACATATGAAACGTGAAGAGAATAGTAATAATCATTTCAAATCATTAGACTATTCATATTCTTATTATATAAACATGAACAAACATCAACGATATTTAAATTACATTTGTACCTTCGGCTTGACAGAAGGTAAAGAGCGGGAGTGACGCGAGAGTGATTACCCGTCAGCGTGAACAGTACGGGGTACTGTTCATCTATTTATAGGCACGGGACGTAGCCTAGACAAAGTTACATTCGTGCCCCTGATAACTAAGTATAATCATAATACAAATCATCAGGGACTATGTAGTCTTTTCCTCTTTAAGTCGGCACCATCTTTCGTCTTAGGCACGCCACCATGCCTAAGCACTTTCATTTGTAGCTTCGGCATATATCTTCATGTATCTGCTTGCATATCGTCATGCCGAAGGTGTTTTTGTTTGGAGGACCTTCAACGGAGAAGAAGGCCCCCAACAACGGGCATAGTTTTTAAAGAGATCACGGTTGAAAACATAAATTCTAGGACTTAGTTGCATTGATCTTTGTATAAAGATGGATCGCGGGTTATTTTAAATTTTAATCACATCTCTAGGTCACTTCTGTAAATCTGGCCCGACGAAGGAGTATCCTTGATTCCCAGTTGTTCGATCAGATCTCAACGGCTAAGATCATGTCACAACCTTATGAATCCCACGTTCACTGTCATCCATAGGAACCAGGGTTAACGCTCCAGATTTTAAAATAACCTGGGCTAATCTCTCCCGTCTTATAATGATCTAACCAGCCAAATCAATCCACTGCCCATCTAATCCAGACCGCTTATCTACAGATCGACAGCCAGGACATCTCCTCCTACCCTGATGACCAAACCCGACGGCGCCGCTCTATTCTGCGGCGGCGCTGCACACTTGAGTTCGACGATTCAACGTTCTTGCCCTCTATCGTTTGTGTGGTTAGGTGCTACATGAAGCAGGGAGGGAACCGAACTCGATAGGAGTGATTTTACTGTGAATCACAACTCGATGGGTTCAGTTGAAGCCACCATGTTAGGGCTTGTTCGGTTAACTCTCAATCCATGTGGATTGAGCGGGATTGGATGGGTTTGAATCCTAAACAAGTCAAACTTCTTCTCATTTTTTTCCAATCTCATCCAATCCATGTCTATTGGGAATAACCGAACAAGCCCTTAGTCGACCCGTTCCGCCGCAGCCATGGATGTTCTCCAGATGATGCGGCGAAGCCCCATGGGCTGGTTCCCGAGGCCGGAGCAAGGTGCAGCGCCCTCGCTCCCTCCCTCTCTTTGTAGGCTGATGCTTTCACCCATGACTCATGGTGTTATGGTGGTCTAGGTTTGATTCATGGGTCAAAGAAAGTTGTGGCTCAATTTTTATAGGGGTATGGATACAAGATGGGGCGATTGAGATGTTACGCCGGCATAGACCGCGTAGGATCTCGACAACCCGGCGCGAGCTCAGCGGAGAAAAAGGACTAACAACAGGGGCGGCAGAGAACGCGAGGGCCCATTCGTCAGCCGAAGCGGTGCCCCCGCTACGGTAGGGCCCTCTATTGTTCTTGTGGTTAGGCGCTACGTGAGGCTGGGAGGGAAGCGAACTCGATAGGAGTGATTTTACCGTGAATTGCAACACGACAGATTCAGTTCATTCGCGATGGAGGAAGGTGAAGTACGATTAGGAATTGAAGCTGCCACGTTGGTCGATCCATTCCGCCGCGGCCACGGATGCCCTCCAGATGATGTGGCAAAGCCCCATGGGCTGGTTACGGAGGCTGGAGCAAGGTGCAGGCCCACGATTCATGGTGCTATTGTGGCTTGGGTTTGATTCACAGGTCAAAGAAAGTTGCGGCTCGATTTTTAATTATAGGGGCATGGATACAAGATGGGGCGATGGAGTTGTTACGTCGGTGGAGACTGCGTAGGATCTCAACAACCCGGTGCGAGCTCAGCGGAGAAGAAAGGACAGACAATAGGGGCCGACGAGTCAGCATCGGGTGCTCACGTGCGGTCACCGACCATGAGGGCCCAGCCGAAGCGGTGCCCGCGCGTAGGGGAAGTGGTGTGGGTGACTGGACAGGCGAGGCCACATGTCGGCGCCTGGACACGATGCGGGTTCGAGTTGGGCTGCGCTTGGAGGTTAGCTGGGCCCAGAGCGGGCAACTGGCCTAGTAATGGTTTTACTCTTTCCCTTTTTCTTTTTCTTTATTCCAGTTTTCAACTTGTTAATCAAATTTAAATTTGGTTTTCAACTTTCAAACCTACACTAAATGCACAACCAGATATCTAGCATGGGATGCAATTTATTTTACTTATTTCTAATCATTTATTAGAGAAAATGATCCAAATATGAAACACATATGCACATATTATTCCTTTTAAGAAAATACTATTTTAGATGTGTGTTGAAAAATAGAAATTAAATTCAACATGGACATTCATTCATTATTATTTATTTATTTATTGTTTTATAAAATTATTATCTATCGAGAATTACTTTTAAAACTTATCTTACCCAAATGGTTTCTAGTCATCCGAATTCATGGGAAAAATAATCCATTCTCGTAGATAATTTGAAAGTCTTCATTTCTATCTATTTTCTGAGATTCAAATTGGATCTTAGATTCAAAGACTTAGATACATTATTATTAGTATTATTACTCCTAGTGTCACACCCGTTTCTAAAGGGGCAGAGTCGAGTGCATAGCATATGTGTGCCAGGATCTATTTCCACACTTATGTTGACGTCACAAGTGTAATATATCAAAAGAACAATGTATAAAAGCGTAAATAACGATTATATTAACATATTACACTTCGAACATACATAATGTCTTAACCTTTATTCATCAAAGTACAGCGAAACATGGACATCCATCCACAGGAAGATGACCGGGGGTATCACTAGACTAGCATCCATGGAGCTCAGCATCATAACTTCATATGTAAACTTATGATCAAAATTTAAGCAAGGGTGAGCTCACTTATGGTCGGGGCTCAGCAAGCGGGGGAAAAATTAATGCAGGTTTAACAAGGTGAGGCTAAGGTTGAGCAGTAAGCATTTTAGTTGGTCAACATTTTATTAACAACACATGTCTTACTAATAAGTGTGAATCCCAAGTGTTCCCATTAAACAAAGTGTTGGGGACTTGCTCTCAATTGCTACGAATTAAGAACAAGGCAACACAAAATGTTAAATGTTAAGGCCCTTCGTCCTTCGAAGCATTATTTCCCTTAGGATATAATGATCTTCAGACGAAGGTCATGAAGGACATACCTTCATGATTGCATTATACATTATTGAAAGAAGAAGCATGTAAGACATAGAAAACAATGTGAATAATAATTATATAACATTATTAATTCAACTTTATTATATCATGGATGAATAAATACAATATGGAATTACATTTGTACCTTTGACTTGGCAGAAGGAAATAGTACAAGCGTAATGCACGAGCGAGTACAAGATAGCGTGACCAGTATAGGGGTACTGTTCATCTATTTATAGGCACAGGACGCAACCTGTGTGCATTTACATTCATGTCCTTTATAACTGATTACAATCATGGCACAGGTTATTATGGGTCAATCAGTCTTTTCATCTTTAAGTCGGTGCCACCCTTCGTCTCAAGGCGTGTCACTGTGCCGAAGCTCCCCGGATGGTAGCTTCGGCTTTGCTTTTGTGTTGATCTTCTGAAGGTGTTTCTTCTTACAGGACCTTCAGCGACGAAGCAGACCCCCAACAGTAGCCTATTCACGGTGCCAGATTGTTTTTCGTAACGAGCTCGACCCGTAAAAAATTCTCTTAGGCTTTGGAATGCCGAAGGTCCAAAAAACACATTCCCTGAGCTCGTTGTCGAGAAACGATTAAATATTCCGAGTGTGAGGTGGTCCCACCATACGTCGGGTACACGCGATCTGGTGATTCACCTTCTCGCGCACTGTGGTCCATCGTTCAGTGGGTGCGGGCGACTGTTCAGCGGGTGCAAGCGACTTGACGATTCATCTTCCCACCTGCAGCACTATATAAACAGACGGGTAGGTGTGAAGTTACCACAACATTTATTACTATTGCACTGTTGTGCTGCTGGAAAATTTGGCCATAGCCGAAGCTTATTCATCGTATTCTCAATCAGAGCATCGTCTTGTTTTAGCTTCGTCATAAGAGGGAGCTTCGGCAAAATTGCAAAAAGTCATCAACTTCGTCAAAACCGTAAGAAATTCAGTATCAAATGGCCAGAGTGCGTTCAACAGCTAGAGTTATGCGCGACGGAGAGGAGGCCGAAGCTGTTGAGACTGCCCCAATCTCTAAAGTAATGAGGCAATCGGGACTGGTTGTGTCAGAGGGTGCCTTTGACGAAGGTACACCTGCTGCCGAAGCTGAATAGGTTGACATTGAAGAGGGTGATGGTGATGAAAAAGAGATAGGTTATAACATCGTCATGCCATCCAAGCCCAACCATTTGGATTTTGAAAAGTCTACTGTCTCTGAGGTTGATATGCCCATGATGATAAAGCTAGGCTACTTTGGGGAAGCCGAGAAGAAGCTAATTCGTTTTGGTGGGGAAGAAACCACTCCGAAGCCAGAAAATGATGAAGTGGTAGATTTCAGAAGTTTCTTCAAAGCAGGATTGAGGTTTCCTTTACACAAAATGATTGGGGATGTTTTGGGAGATTTCGAAATTTATCTTCATCAGCTGACCCCTAACGCCATCGTTAGGCTTAGTGTCTTTATCTGGGCTCTCCGAAGCCAAGGAGTGGACCCGCTTGCTGAAGCTTTCTGCCGGGTGCACGAACTTCATTATCAGACGAAGGCTAGAGAAGATGGGCTACACGAGAATTTCGGCTATTATAACTTTTCTTACCGCAAAGATATGAAGACTCCGGTGATCAGCTACCGCACCAAATGGCCAACCGGCTCGAAGAATGAGTGGTTTTATGTTAAGGTTGATGAGAAGAAGGAGAAGATAGTTCAGAGCCCACTGGACCTAACCTTTGGGTTAACTAGGCCCCTGTGCGACATGCTGAAAGGGTCACCATGCCGAGAAGCTGTGGGCGAATTCCGAGTTGTGTCTGAGCATATCGGTACTAGAGATTTGGTGCAGGAATACTTAGCCAATATAGTGTTTCCGACGTTAAAGGAATGGAATATGCCGAAGCTTAAAGGAGAAGAGAAAAAGAATGAACTTGTTTGACTGTCCTATCACTTCAAGTTCAAGAAACATTTCAGAGAGCCTTGTCAAGAATGGTTGAAAATGATTGAAGCTATGTGCAATGAAATTTTGGGCAACTAAACTAAAAAAGAAGATCAATTGATGACTGCGGCCTTCGGCACCCGACCGAAGTTGTTGCTGCGAAGCCAAGAACAACTGATACAGAGGAAGAAGTTCCTTCAATGCCTTCTGCTGCTGACGTGGAGGAAATTTTAAAGGTAATGACCGAATCTTTACCTCTCAAGCTAAGTCCACTAGGGCCACAACTGATGAAGCTTTTACAGAAGAAGGAGGAGCCTGCAGCAATCAAGAAGCCTGCTGAAAAAAGGCAAAGGATTATTACTGTTATTGATGCTATTGAAGAAACGCCACCATCGGCCTCGGCGTCAAAAACACCGGCTGCCGAAGACACTACAGCTACCAAGGCTGCCCCCGCTGAAGCTGCAGCTGCCGAAGCTGAGACGGCCGAAGATACAAATCTGCAGGGCACTTTTTCTAATATTGATAAGATGCTTTTGAACATGGCCACGGAAGAAGCTGCTATAGCTGCCGGAGAGACCCTAGCCCCAGTGCCCAGGAAAGAGAAGGAGATTGCCGAAGATACTTTGGAGGAAAAGGATTTTAATTTTCAAAACATACTTGGTCAAAAGTTGTCTAAGGCTAAGAAGGAAGAGCTGAGGGATTATGCAATATCATGCGGCTATCGACCAGGAGCATTGCTCTTCGGTGGCGTTGACGAAGAGAGCTTAGGATGCCTCCGGGACCGGACTGGAGCGAAGGTTGTCGGCACTCTATCGAAGAGTGTTGGCTTTCTGAAGCTTGAGGCCGACCTCAACAGATACCGGCGGCAACATATCGTCGGCAGCTTGTTTTATTCTAATTTTAAGGTAAAGTTCTTACCTTAACTTTTTATTGTTTTCGAGATAAAGGTTACTTCTGATGAAGGTTATTTTTTCAGAGTCTACTACTAAGTAAAACCTTGAGGATGCAACAAGACCTCGAGGACAAGAAAAATGACATTATAATTGAGGGCTTAGAGGGCAAGATTAAAGATCACGAAGCTGCTCTGGAGAAGAAGGATTTCGTGATTCAAACAATGGAGGGTTCGTTGGCAGAAGCCCAAGCCGAGATTGCTAGATTAAACAGCGAACTCTCCACGAAATCAAAAAGCTTCGAACAAGAGAAGAAGAGTTTTGATGCAAGGCTTGAAGCTGAAGTTGCAAAGAGTTCAAACTTGCAAAAGTCATTGAAGGAACTTCAAGATAAATGTCTGAACTTCGGCAACAGTTGCGTGCAACGGCTGAAGCAGGTCTTCAACTCTGTTGGAGCCAGTTCTAAAAAGTTTAAACCTTCAGCTGAAAACCCGCCAGGCATCTTTGATCATATTGAAGGCGAAGTTGATGCTCTTGATGAAGTCATAGCTGGGCATGGTGACTTCTGCGCTCTGCTAGCTTCTCGTGGCACAGCTGTTGCTTTTATGAAGGCTGGTTGCACGCACGGGAATACTGTATACAGGCCGAACTTCAGCTTATCACCAGCGGCCTTGAATGACATCCCCGGCCTGGCCCGAAGCATTAGGAACATATTTGTAACTCAAATTTGGGCAAAGGGTGGATGAAGCTTGGCTGGTGACGAAGCTCGAAGTCACCTTAAGCCAGTAATAAACTCATACCTTGTGCTTACCTTTTCCTTGAAACTTGAATTTACCTCATAACGCTTTGTTATGTACAGGTTGACGAAGCCGAAGAGCAATGATCCGAAGCTTGGCGGATGATCCGAAGCTTAGCAGATGGTGATGAAGCCGAAGACATTGCTGTGAAAAAACTGTAGAGAAACTCTTGAATTATCCTTGTAAAGAATATTGTAATTTAAGAATCAGATACAACTCTGTAAATTTGTTCATACCTTATAATATATTTTTACCTTTCCGTCCATGTATGAACTGCTTTGATGTGGACGAAACTTGTATTTTTTGAGCCGAAGGCGAAAAACACCTTCTCTTCTTTTCGTACACAATGAAGCATAAATCTGCTTCCTTTCCTTTTGCCGAAGCCTCATCATTAGATACGAAGCAATTGTCTGTATTTGTATGATATGATGATGATCCTATGTATGTCTAAATGAATGTATATGAATGCAATGAATGATGTGATGTATTTTGCAAATGAATGTCCAGACACACGCTTACGAAGCCACATCAAAACTCATTCCCTTAGGAATGACTGAAATCTCTTAGCCGTTTATTTTTCGACCGCACCGCTTATTTTTCAGTGTAAGTTCTGCATCCCCTTAGGAACGTCTTTTGAACTTCTTCGCCTTCTATTTCGGCGGTATCACCGTTGACTTTTCGGTGTAAGTTCTGCATTCCCTTAGGAACGTCTTTTGAACTTCTTCGCCTTATATTTTGGCGGTATTTGGCTCTGCATTCCCTTAGGAACGACTTTTGAGCAGAAAACTTACGCTGCGCTCCCTTGGGAATGTCTTTTTGTAGCTTAGTCGTGTTCTGCATCCCCTTAGGGACAACTTTCGAGCTTCTCCCTGTTTTTTTCTTTTTCCGCACTCGATGGTGCATGCTCAGATTTTACATTTTACATACTTTTGGGGGATTTTGCTCTCGTAGAGCTGGATAAGAAAGGAAAAATTACAAACTATGGCCCCATTAAAAACCTTTCTCCCCCTTTGGAAAGGAAAAGGGTGCCATAGGAAAAATGAAAAAGATTACATCAAGTTACACATAATATCGTCGAAGCTCATCCGCATTCCAAGATCTAGGAATGTCGTTGTCGTCCATATCCTTCAATCTGTAAGAACCGGGTCTTGACGAAGATACCACCAGAAAGGGTCCTTCCCACTTCAACTGTAGCTTGCCTACTGTGTCTAGATTGGCCACTCTCGGAAGTACCAGATGCCCTGGCTTAATGTTTTTCAGCCGAACTTTTCTGTCATGCCATTTTATTGTTTCGGCTTGATATCTATTGATATTCTCCACAGCCTGAAGTCAGGTCCCTTCTATAGCATCTTTTGCCATAGAATAATCAGCTTTGTCCTCTGCCGAAGCTACTGTTCTAATTAACCCTGCCTTAGCTTCTTCTGGGGTTATAGCTTCGTCACCAAACAATAATTTGAATGGTGTAAAACCTGTTGACCTTGATATAGTTGTATTGTGGCTCCACACCACTTTAATCAACTTAATCAACTCTTCTGGCCACTTTCCTCTAGGTTGATTGAAGATTAACTTCATTATTCCCGTCATTATAATACCATTTGCTCTTTCGACCAGCCCGTTTGACTCGGGGTGCCTGACTGATGCAAAATGAATCTTTGTGCCAATCTGGTCGTAGAAATCTTTGAAAGTTTCAGCATCGAAATGTGTTCCATTGTCCACAGTTATAGCCTTCGGCACACCGAAGCGACAAACGATATTTTGCCAGAAGAATTTCTGGACTGTAACCGAAGTTATTGTAGCCAAAGGCTTTGCTTCAATCCACTTAGAAAAATATTCCACCGCCACCACGACATATTTCAAATTACCTTGTGCTGGTGGAAGTGGGCCTAACAAGTCCAGGCCCCATCTTTGCAATGGCCAGGTTGGTTGTATTAACTGAGTTAATGACGAAGGTTGTTTTTGGTCCCTTACACATTTTTGACAATTTTCGCACTTTTGGACCAAATCTGTTGCATTCGAAGCTGCCTTCGGCCAGTAAAATCCCTGTCTAAAAACCTTTCCTAGCAAAGGCCTAGACTCTATATGAGATCCACACAATCCTGCATGTATCTCCTTCATTAGTTCTATACCTTCGGTTCTAGATAAACATTTGAGAAGGGGGAGCAAATTCCATGTTTGTATAATTTCCCTTCTATTATGATGTACGATCTTGTTCTTGCTTCCATTCTTTTATTATAAAATTCGTCATCCGAGAGGCAGTTACCCTGGAGAAAAGATATGATTTCAGTCCTCCAATCTTCACTATGTACTGGAGAAATGGCGAGCACTGCTCTCTCCAAGAGTTAAACCGAAGGTGCCTTTATTGTTTCAAAAAATACTTCCGAAGGTAGAGGGAGCCCCTGAGCCGCTGATTTGGCTAACAGATCTGCATGCTCATTTTCGCCTCTTGGAATGTTCTTGACAGAGAAACCTTCGAAAGAGGCCTCCAACCTTCGAACTGTATCCAGATATTTTTCAAGCTTCGGGTCTCTTGCCTTGCTACTTTTATCCACATGGCTAGAAATGACTTGAGAATCAGTTTTCAGAATAGCCCTTCTTATTCCCATTGCCCTTAACTTCCGAAGCCCTAACAAGAGTGCTTCGTATTCGGCAATATTATTTGTACAACTAAAATCTAGCTTGGCTGCATAACATGTTCTGACTTGCAAAGGTGCTACTAGAACAGCAGTTGCTCCTGCGCCGAAGGTTCCCCACGAACCATCGCAGAACACTGTCCAAGCTTCGGCATCTTTATTTATCTCTTCTTCCGGAGCCCCTAGCGTCCAATCAGCGATGAAGTCTGCTAACGCCTGGGACTGAATAGAAGATCTATGCACATAATCAATGGTGAATTCATTAAGCTCTACAGCCCATTTTTCAATTCTTCCAGTAGCCTCTCTATTCCTCATGATGTCCTTTAGAGGTTGTGACGAAGGAACAATTATGTGGTATGCTTGGAAATAATGTTGAAGCTTTCTGGAGGCCATTAACACAGCATATAATACCTTCTCCAATTCTGTGTAATTTTTCTTTGATGGACTTAAAACTTCAGAGACGAAGTATACTGGTGCTTGCTTTTTAGCCTGACCATCTAGCTTCTCCTGTACCAGTGCCGCACTCACTGCAGAATGCGAAGCTGCCACATATAAGAGCAATGGAGCCCCTGGTGCGGGTGGAGTTAATGTTGTTAATCAATCAAATATTGTTTCAACTCTTCAAAAGCTTTTTGTTGTGTTGGGCCCCATTGAAAGACTTCGGCTGACTTCAGTATTTCAAAAAAGGTAGATTTCTTTCCGCTGATCTGGATATGAATCTGTTTAATGATGCTAATCTTCCTGCTAGCCATTGAGCCCCTTTCTTCGTGCTTGGAGGCTCCGTCCGAAGGATAGCTTCGATCTTGCTTGGGTTAGCTTCAATTCCTTTCGTTGATACCAGACAGCCAAGGAACTTGCCTTTCTTCACTCCAAAAACACATTTTCTGGATTTAATTTCAGGCCAGCTTGCCTGAAATTGGCAAATGTTTCTTGCAAATCAGCAATGTGATTTTCTTACTTCGTGCTTTTCACTATAATATCATCAACATAGGTCAGCACATTTCTGCCTATCTGGGAATGAAGGACCTTGGCTGTCATTCTGCTGAAGCTTCCTCCAGCATTCTTGAGCCCCTCAGGCATCCGAATATAGCAATAGGTGCCACTAGGAGTTATGAAGCTAGTCTTCGGCTCATCTTCCTTCTTCATCTAGATTTGATGATAGCCTGAATAACAATCCAATAGACTCATGAGCTCTGAAGAAGCTGCTGCATCTACAAGAGAGTCTATTCTTGGTAGCGGGAATTCGTCTTTAGGGCATGCCTTGTTAAGATCTGTGAAGTCAATGCACATTCTCCATTTGCCATTGGCCTTCTTCACCATGACAGTATTGGCTAACCACTCAGGGTATTTTACCTCTCTGATGACACCAGCACTAAGAAGTCTTTTCACTTCATTCCGAGCACCTTCGGCTTTATCATCAGACATTTTCCGAAGCCTTTGCTTTCTTGGCCCGAAGGATGGGTCCACATTGAGTGAATGTTCAATGACATCTCTGTTGACACCACAGAGATCATTGGCTGACCAAGCAAAGACATCTTTGTTGTTGAATAAAAATCTTATCAAAGTTTTCTCTTGCTCTTCAGATAGCTGAGACCCCAGCAGTACTTTTTGCTCTACTATGTCTTCACATAGAAGCATAGGCTTCGGCTGATCCGCCGAAGCAGCCTTCTCTCTTTTGTATTTGTACTGTTCACAAGCTTCGACTCCATCTATGTTATGAATTTCCTTTGAATCTGTCCAGTTTCCTTCGGCTTTCCTGGCAGCTTCCTGACTCCCATGAACAACAATGGGCCCTTGTTCCGAAGGTATCTTCATGCATAGATATGCTGGATGAAGTATTGCTTCGAAAGCATTAAGTGTCCCACGACCAATAATTGCATTGTAGGGGTACTCCATGTCAACAATGTCAAACACAACCTGTTCAGTCCTTGTGTTGTGAACAAAGCCGAAGGTTACTGGCATTGTGATTTTGCCAAGTGCTACAATTTGCCTTCCTCCGAAGCCACATAGAGGATGTGTAGCATCATGGATCTTGTCCTCTGGTTCTTGCATCTGTCTGAAAGCCTTAGCAAATATGATATCTGCTGCACTGCCTGTATCAACCAGAACATTAAGGACCAAAAATCCCTTAATGACACAAGATATAACCATAGCATCATTATGAGGGTAATCTTTGAGCTAAAGGTCCTCCTGGGAGAAGGTGATTGGGATGTGGGACCATTTTGACTTGATGAAGGGTCCCTGCACCCCAACATGCTGCACCCTTCTCTGTGCTTCCTTCTTCTGCTTCTTGTTAGCTGGCTCTGAACCTGAGCCGCCTGTTATCGGAAGCACCAGCAGCTTCGTAGGCAAAGATACTTCAGCTTGGTTGTTGAGCGAAGCCATTAGCTCAATCAGTGGAACTGAGTTCACCGGAGGTGGGCGCCAATGTTGGGAACTTGCTCTCAATTGCTACGAATTAAGAACAAGGCAACACAAAATGTTAAAGGTTAAGGCCCTTCGTCTTTTGAAGCATTATTTCCCTTAGGATATAATGATCTTCAGACGAAGGTCATGAAGGACATACCTTCATGATTGCAGTATACATTATTGAAAGAAGAAGCATGTAAGACATAGAAAACAACGTGAATAATAATTATATAACATTATTAATTCAACTTTATTATATCATGGATGAATAAATACAATATGGAATTACATTCGTATCTTTGACTTGACAGAAGGAAATAGTACAAACGTAATGCACGAGTGAGTACAAGACAGTGTGACCAGTACAGGGGTATTGTTCATCTATTTATAGGCACAGGACACAACATGTGTGCATTTACATTCATGTCCTTTATAACTGATTACAATCATGACACAGATTATTATGGGCCAATCAGTCTTTTCATCTTTAAGTCGATGCCACCCTTCGTCTCAAGGCGTGTCACTGTGCCGAAGCTCCCCGGATGGTAGCTTCGGCTTTGCTTCTGTGTTGATCTTCCGAAGGTGTTTCTTCTTACAGGACCTTCGGCGACGAAGCAGACCCCCAACACAAAGGTACAAGAGTATATCAAAAACACTTAAGTGAAACCACTTAAGCAAACAATTGGCAAATCATCGGATCTTGATTTATTTCCATCTTCAAGTTCAATTATCATGTGAGGAGTCCAGGCTGCTCATAACCGTGAGCACGGCTGATATATCAGTTTTACACTCTGCAGAGGTGGTGCATCTTTACCCATGAGTCACGATTCCCTTCTAGCCCAGGTTAGCTAGACCCGTATTCACTTTCGAGGTTAATGGCTAGGGTCTCACTACGAGGCTTTTCCCTAGAGTCCTCATTATGCAAATGCTGGAAATGGTCAACTGCATAAGGTACACCTAACCTAACCATCTTATAGTCCAGACTATAGGGTAAAGCTTTGGAAACTATACCCGTATCCAATCTGCTTGAGCCGAAACTATAAGCGCTTGCCAGATGCCCCCGTTCCGGTCGACCACGATCAGCACCCGACATAAGACTTCCCTAGTTATTTACCCAAGGGCGTCCCATACCACCCTCATGGTAGCACTGTTTTCCCGGGTGGTCACTCCATGTTCCAATTAATATGCAATAATCTTGTTTAACCATCGAGTTAACAACAATAAAGTAAACTTACCATTTGGAACATTAATATCATAAACAGGAGTGACTGCATAAAGTTAAGTTGTAGCAATAGCATAGCTACAAAGGAAAAGTATAATACCCAGGTTTGATCAAGGAATAAGGTTGGAAAGGTTAAGTGTATCTAAATAGGTAACCCATCAAATTATACATATATATCCAAGAATAAACTTTATTAAATGTATTGTTTGGGATCAAACAGAGTATACAGAGGGAGAAGTCCACTTGCCTTGCTTATTGAAAACTTGAGGTTCTTCCACGGATAGGAATAGATCTTGATTCTTAACTACTAGATCAACCACTGAATATCACACAAACAAACAAGAAGAACAAACACCACTCAATAACATACAACATTCACCATACGTAAAGCTAAAAGAAAGCCTAACGAAAAGAGCGTTCGCTTTTTAAAAACGTCGCAAGTAATGGTTATAATAAGAAGGTATTCTTTTCAAAAATGTGTGATCTATACTTTATAAAACAAGACATGAGCTTAAAAATATCTTAATTGAAATATACAAATATTAAGTTCACCCATTTAATCTTTTATAACACGTCATATGTGATATGTCTAAGATTAAGGGTTTATAAGACGATAAAACACGTTATAACGATATTAAACATTTTTAACCTTTTAGAAAAGATATAAGTTATATATCTAAGGTTAATGCGTTATGAAAGACATTATTAATTTTAGAAGCATTATGGAACGTATTATAATTTATTGTTAAACCTTCACTTATGATAAACTAATATATAAGTCTAAATAGGTTTTACGTGAAAATATCATTATTATTAAACACCTATTTTATGAAAAGTTATGATATATGCCTTAAATGAACTTTTATGTAAAAGACAGTGAACATACAACTATATTTTATTTTTATTAGAAAGCGCATAGCCTATTATATTCGAAGTCAATATATAAAGTAATATTTTAAGTTATAAAAGAACTTAATCTCTTATTACTTTATTTTAGCCTTTAGGAAAAGCTAAGTGATCGTATATAATGTGGACTAAATTCTATGAAATCATTAATCGTGCCATAAACCTAGTTAACAACAAATTGACTATAGGTTTGATTAATAAATTATGATAAAGGATAATTAATCTATTCATTATCTTTAATTATATTGTAGAAACAAATGATCTAAATGATCTAATTCATTAGAAAGGAAATTATGTATAAACTATCATTTTAGTTTATAAAAGCAATGACCCTTGTTATCTTTTAATTAAGAAAATATAAATAATCTATTAATTGGACATATATTTATCTTCTATTTTTAATAAGAAACATATGGTCTACATATTCTTTTAAGTTTCTATTTAATACGACTATACTTAAACATCAATAATGAACCTTATTAAATATGATATCTATTAAAAGGTCATTTTAAACTAGAAACAAGTTATCTAATTCATTAGTAAGAAACCTATGTTTACCAACATAACTATCAATTTCTTTATTAGAAAAGTATGAGTGCCTAGTTAAGTCATTTTAACATTATTAGAAAAGTTATGTGACATATTACTATTTTAAAGCATATAATTATGGATACTTAAATATGAGACTAAATGAGTTTTATGTGAAGGGATAATAAATAATTATCATTCTATTAGGAAAACACTAAATCTATATTTGTTGAGAAAACAACATTCAAACCGATAGGTCATCATTTTAAAGATATGAACCCAATTCTATTATTTTAGTATCTTTAGAAAACTCTATTCATTCTGTTTCCTCCTTTCTCTTCTAAATAGAAATTATACGTATCGTTACAATGTTTATTTCTAAATCACCTTTCATTAATATTCTAAGGATTAATGTAGATTACTAAATGGGACTTTTAATAACATATTCATGGTTATTATGACATAAATAAATATCTTACTAATTCTAAGTAATTAAGTGCTATACTTATGAATACATTTATTATGAATAGTAAAATCTATATTTTCATTTGACCGGAAATATGTGGCTTAGTATTTCTTCTATTTTTCTTATATCAATAAAATTATACTTGTACCAATACTAACCAATATTGTTCCACACACTAAAGCGAAATAAACATTTCTAGTATGAAAATCACTAAGTTAGTGAATAGTGACCGTGTTTATTTTTAGAATTATAAAATCATACGCATATTCAAAGTAGTGTCGAGGGGTTCGATTTTGGCTACCCGTATACATCGAAATCTCTAAAATCATACGCGAGAATCGCCAAATCGCATCATCACAATATTACAATGATAATTCACAAGATTCATAAATTAATCCAAAACATGCTTTATAAAATAAATCAACGAGTTGTCTTCAACCTTGGGACGAACGGCGGCCGGGTTTGGGCGTGCATCTAGGCAAAGGCTCGGTACGACAGGTGCATAGCTCCAGCGAGCTCCACGGACAACGGGACGGACGGCGATGGCGCGGACGAACTCCGGCGACGGCATGGACGAGCAAGAGAGTGAGGAGCGCGTGAGAGAGAGAGAGGGAGCTCGGGGAGGAAGAGAGAGCTCCGAGGCTTAGTTTTTATAGAGGAGAGGGAGGAGATGAGAGGGTGGCCGGGGGAGGGAGAGTAAAGGGCGGCCGACGGGTTTAAGGCACCATTGATGGAGTTCATGGAGCTTGAATGGAGGGAGAGAGAAGAGGAAACGGAAGCAATGAACTCCAATAACGCAGGGAGAAACGGACGTGGGCGGCTCGGCAGTTGCGCGCATGGCGCGGTCGGGTGCGCAGGCTGCTCGGTCGCGGGGTTCCTGGCGCGCGGGCAGGGGCATGGTCCTTGGCGCTACTGGCGGCGTCGGGTGCAGGGGCATTGAGGCAGGGCTCTGCTCGGTGGGTCCTGGCGCGGCGCCTGGCGGGTCGCGCGGCGGTGTGCGCGGGGCGCGCAGGGGCAGTCGGCTTCTGGCGGCGCGGACGGTTGGGGAGAGAAAGGGGAAAGGGAGGAGAAGGCGCAGCTAGGTTAGGAGGGGAGCTAGGGCGGCGGCTGCCTGATGGGCCTAATGGGCCAAGGGCCGAAAGGTTAGGGTTTGGTTAGTTCTTTTTCTTTTTTTCTATTTCCTTTTCTAAATTCAAAATATATTTTTAAATAACCCTAAAATTTATAATAATTAAACCAAAATTATTTTTAAATAAAATATATATTTTTGAACTAATTATTATATTATTTATTTGGTTTTTCATTTAATAAGAAATGTTATTCAATATCCAAAATCAATTATGAGTAAACAAAGATCATTCCAAATGAAATAAATAACAAACACTTCAAAGAAAATTTATTACCATAAATATCATTAATAACTAAATGCATTCTTTTAATTTCATGCTAATATTTGAGAGCACCTAGAGGGGGGGTGAATAGGTGATCCTGTAAAACTTGAAACTTAATGCCATAAAACTTGATTAGGAGTTAGCACAATAAAGCCAAGTGGCTAGAGAGGAGTTCTTGCAAGACACGATAATCGCAAGAAGATCAACACAGATAGGCACAGTGGTTTATCCCGTGGTTCGGCCAAGTCCAACACTTGCCTACTCCACGTTGTGGCGTCCCAACGGACGAGGGTTGCAATCAACCCCTCTCAAGCGGTCCAAAGACCCACTTGAATACCACGGTGTTTTGCTTTGTTTACTATATCTCGCTTGCGAGGAATCTCCACAACTTGGAGCCTCTCGCCCTTACAATTTGATGTTCACAAAGAAGCACGGAAGTAAGGATGGGATGAGCAACGCACCCAAGACACAAAATCAGAGCACAACACGCACACAAGTCACAACTCGAGCTCACAACACAACCCAAAGAGTTCTCTACTCAAATGGAGCTCTAGTTGCTATCACAAAGAATCAAATGCGCGGAATTGGAGTCTTAGTGCTTAGGAATGCTTAGAGAATGCTTGGTGTGCTCCTCCATGCGCCTAGGGGTCTCTTTTATAGCCCCAAGGCAGCTAGGAGCCGTTGAGAGCATTCCAGGAAGGCAATTCTTGCCTTCTGTCGCCTGGCGCACCGGACAGTCCAATGCACCACCGGACACTGTCCGGTGCAGATTTCTTTCCTTCTTTGGCGAAGCCGACCGTTGGAGATTCAGAGCCGTTGGCGCACCGGACACTGTCCGGTGCACACCGGACAGTCCGGTGCCCCCTTCTGACCGTTGGCTCTGCCACGCGTCGCGCGCGGATTCCGTGGCCGACTGTTGGCTCACCGGACAGTCCGGTGATTTATAGCCGTACGCCGCCGATGAAACCCGAGAGCAGCCAGTTTGCCAGAGCCAGCCTGGCGCACCGGACACTGTCCGGTGCACCAGCGGACAGTCCGATGCACCCAGACTGCGCAAAGTCTTAGCTGCTCAGCCATGTCTTTTCCAAACTGGTCTTTTCCTGTTTCTAGCACTTAGACACAATATATTAGTCTCCAAAACAATATACTAAGTCTTAGAAACATACCTTTACTCTTGATTTGCACTTTGTCCATCACTTGGCATAATTTAATACTTAAGCACTTGTGTTGGTCACTTAATCACCAAAATACTTAGAAATGGCCCAAGGGCACATTTCCCTTTCAATCTCCCCCTTTTTGGTGATTTATGCCAACACAACAAAATGCAACAAAAAGAAGTGCAACATCAATGCAAATGAAAACACAAATTTGTTTTGATTCAAATTTGGCATATTTGGATCATTCTTTGCCACCACTTGGTTTGTTTTTGCAAATCAAACTCAATTTCCTATCTCTAAGTCAAATTCACTTGTTGAGGCATAGAGAAAGATATTCCAAGAGAAATTGATCACAGATTCAAAAACTCCCCCTATTTCCTATAATCAAACATTCTCCCCACAAGAGGCCAACTTTTGACAAAAGAGACAATAAGAGATTTTTGACACAAACCAAAAGCTCTATTCTACTATTTTCAAAATTCTCAAGTGGTAGCTGATCCATTTATTGCTTTGGCCTTATTTTCTCCCCTTTGGCATCAAGCACCAAAACAGGATCAATCTTGGCACTTGAACCCCATTGCCTCACCAAAATCTTCAATTAAGAATAAAAAAGGAAATAAGAGCATGGAGATGAACTTGGAATAAGTTACCCTCTCATCGGAGTGCAGTGGAAGTCTTGCATGGTCCAAGTCCACCTTTTCCCTTTCAAATTTCCTTTGAGACTAAATTGAGAAAACTCAAGCACATGGTTAGTCTCAAAGGGTCAAGTTGTAGCACATCTCCCCCTAAATAAGTGCATCATTCACACATGGACTTTTGAGGTCCGGGGAGTGTTTGTACAACTTGAACACCATAAATAAACAACAATATGCATAAAGGAACATGATCAATGACATAAACACATGTATGCTATAAATCAATCCAAGTTCCGCGAATCTAAGACATTTAGCTCACTACGCAGCCTGCAAAAGGTCGACTCATCTAGAGGCTTGGTAAAGATATCGGCTAGTTGGTTCTCGGTGCTAACATGAAACACTTCGATATCTCCCTTTTGCTGGTGGTCTCTCAAAAAGTGATGTCGGATGTCTATGTGCTTTGTGCGGCTGTGTTCAACAGGATTATCTGCCATGCGGATAGCAATCTCATTATCACATAGGAGTGGGACTTTGCTTAGATTGTAGCCAAAGTCCCTGAGGGTTTGCCTCATCCAAAGTAGTTGTGCGCAACACTGTCCTGTGGCAACATACTCGGCCTCAGCGGTGGATAGAGCAACGGAAGTTTGTTTCTTAGAACTCCACGACACCAGGGACCTTCCTAAGAATTGGCACGTCCCTGATGTACTCTTCCTATCGACCTTACATCCAGCATAATCGGAGTCTGAATATCCAATTAAGTCAAAGGTAGACCCCTTTGGATACCAGATCCCGAAGCAAGGCGTAGCAACTAAATATCTGAGAATTCGCTTCACAGCCACTAAGTGACACTCCCTAGGATCAGATTGAAATCTAGCACACATGCATACACTAAGCATAATATCCGGTCTACTAGCACATAAATAAAGTAAAGACCCTATCATAGACCGGTATGCTTTTGGATCAACGGACTTACCTCCTTTGTTGAGGTCGACATGTCCGTCGGCTCCCATTGGAGTCTTTGCAGGCTTGGCGTCCTTCATCCCAAACCGCTTTAGCAAGTCTTGCGTATACTTCGTTTGAGAGATGAAGGTGCCATCCTTGAGTTGCTTCACTTGGAACCCAAGGAAGTAGCTCAACTCGCCCATCATCGACATCTCGAATTTCTGCGTCATCACCCTGCTAAACTCTTCACAAGACTTTTGGTTAGTAGAACCAAATATTATGTCATCGACATAAATTTGGCACACAAATAAGTCACCATCACAAGTCTTAGTAAAAAGAGTTGGATCGGCTTTCCCAACCTTGAAAGCATTAGCAATTAAAAAGTCTCTAAGGCATTCATACCATGCTCTTGGGGCTTGCTTAAGTCCATAGAGCGCCTTAGAGAGCTTACACACGTGGTCGGGGTACCGTTCATCCTTAAAGCCAGGGGTTGCTCCACGTACACCTCCTCCTTGATTGGCTCGTTGAGGAAAGCGCTCTTCACATCCATTTGAAACAACCTGAAAGAATGGTGAGTAGCATAGGCTAACAATATGCGAATTGACTCTAGCCTAGCCACAGGAGCAAAAGTCTCCTCAAAGTCCAAACCTGCGACTTGGGCATAACCTTTTGCCACAAGTCTAGCCTTGTTCCTTGTCACCACTCCGTGCTCGTCTTGTTTGTTGCGGAACACCCACTTGGTTCCCACAACGTTTTGCTTGGGATGAGGCACCAGTGTCCAAACTTCATTTCTCTTGAAGTTGTTGAGCTCTTCCTGCATGGCCAACACCCAGTACGGATCTAGCAAGGCCTCTTCTACCCTGAAAGGCTCAATAGAAGAGACAAAAGAGTAATGCTCACAAAAATTAACTAATCTAGAGCGAGTAGTTACTCCCTTGCTAATATCACCCAAAATTTGGTCGACAGGATGATTCCTTTGAATCGTCGCTCAAACTTGAGTTGGAGGTGCCGGTTGTGCTTCTTCCTCCATTACATGATCATCTTGTGCTCCCCCTTGATCACATGCCTCCTCTTGATGAACCTGTTCATCGTCTTGAGTTGGGGGTTGCACCATTGTTGAGGAAGAAGGTTGATCTTGCTCCTTTTGTTCTTGTGGCCGCACATCTCCGATCGCCATGGTGCGTATTGCGGCCGTTGGAACATCTTCTTCATCTACATCATCAAGATCAACAACTTGCTCTCTTGGAGAGCCATTAGCCTCATCAAATACAACGTCGCTAGAGACTTCAACCAAACCCGATGATTTGTTGAAGACCCTATACACATTTGTATTTGAGTCATAACCTAACAAAAACCCTTCTACAGCTTTGGGAGCAAACTTAGAATTTCTACCTTTCTTCACTAGAATATAACATTTGCTCCCAAATACACGAAAGTAAGACACATTGGGTTTGTTACCGGTTAGAAGCTCATACGAAGTCTTCTTGAGGAGGCGATGAAGGTACACCCGATTTATGGCGTGGCAAGCCGTGTTCAGGGCTTCCGACCAAAACCGCTCGGGTGTCTTGAATTCTCCAAGCATTGTCCTCGCCATGTCTATGAGCGTCCTGTTCTTCCTCTCTACCACACCGTTTTGCTGTGGTGTGTAGGGAGCGGAGAACTCGTGCTTGATTCCTTCCTCCTCAAGGTACTCCTCTACTTGAAGGTTCTTGAACTTGGACCCGTTGTCGCTCCTTATCTTCTTCACCTTGAGCTCAAATTAATTTTGAGCTCTCCTTAGGAAGCGCTTGAGGGTCCCTTGGGTTTCAGATTTATCCTGCAAAAAGAATACCCAAGTGAAGCGGGAAAAATCATCAACTATAACAAGACCATACTTACTTGCTCCTATGCTTAGATAGGCGACGGGGCCGAAGAGATCCATATGAAGCAACTCCAAAGGTCTTGATGTGGTCATCACATTTTTGGTATGATGAGAGCTTCCCACTTGTTTACCTGCTTGACAAGCTGCACAAGGTCTATCTTTTTCGAAAGTAACATTTGTTAGACCTATTACATGTTCTCCCTTTAGAAGTTTGTGAAGGTTATTCATCCCCACATGTGCTAAGCGGCGATGCCACAGCCAGCCCATGCTAGTCTTAGCAATTAAGCATGCATCTAGACCGGCCTCCTCTTTTGCAAAATCAACTAAATAGAGTTTGACGTCTAATACACCCTTAAAATCTAATGAACCATCACTCCTTCTAAAGACAGACACATCTACGTTTGTGAATAAGCAATTGTATCCCATATTACAAAGTTGACTCACAAACAATAAGTTATATCCAAGCGACTCAACTAAAAACACATTAGAAATAGAGTGCTCGGATGAAATGGCAATCTTCCCTAATCCTTTGACCTTGCCTTGATTCCCGTCACCGAATATGATTGAGTCTTGGGAATCCTTGTTCTTGACGTAGGAGGTGAACATCTTCTCCCCCGTCATGTGGTTTGTGCATCCGCTGTCGATAATCCAGCTTGATCCCCCGGATGCATAAACCTGCAAGACAATTTAGGCTTGGGTCTTAGGTACCCAACTCTTGTTGTGTCCTACAAGGTTAGTAACAATGGTCTTAGGGACCCAAATGCAAGTTTTATCTCCCTTGCATTTTGCCCCTAATTTCCTAGCAATCACCTTCTTATCCTTTCTACAAATTGCAAAGGAAGCATTGCAAGGATGATAAATTGTAGAAGGTTCATTAATTTTCCTAGGAACATTAGCAACATTTCTCCTAGGCATATGATGAATGACATTTCTCCTAGGCATATCTCTACCATGCATAATAGAAGAACTTGAAGCAAACATTGCATTTGAATCATAAGCATGTGAAACAACATCATTGCAACTTCTATCATGATAAGCATTCCTAGAATATCTCCTATCATGGTATAAGAAAGCATGGTTCTTTTGAATACTATTTGCCATAAGGGCCTTCCCTTTCTCCTTGGCGGAGATGGGAGCCTTATGACTTGTCAAGTTCTTGGCTTCCCTCTTGAAGCCAAGCCCATCCTTAATTGAGGGGTGTCTACCAACCGTGTAGGCATCCCTTGCAAATTTTAGTTTATCAAAATCATTTTTGCTAGTCTTAAGTTGAGCATTAAGACTAGCCACTTCATCATTTAGTTTAGAAATGCAAACTAGGTGTTCACTACAAGCATCAACATTAAAATCTTTGCACCTATTGCAAATCGTAACATGTTCTACACAAGATGTTGATTTATTAGCTATTTCTAACTTAGCATTCAAGTCATCATTTATGCTCTTTAAGCTAGAAATAGAGTCATGGCATGTAGACAATTCACAAGAAAGCATTTCATTCCGTTTAACTTCTAGAGCAAGAGAATTTTGCACACTAACAAATTTATCATGCTCTTCATATAAAAGGTCCTCTTGCTTTTCTAATAATCTATTCTTATCATTCAAGGCATCAATCAACTCATTGATCTTATCAATCTTAGTTCTATCTAAGCCCTTGAACAAACTAGCATAGTCTATTTCATCATCGCTAGATTCATCATCACTAGAAGAAGCATAAGTAGTCTTTTGAGTGTTTACCTTCTTCTCCTTTGCCATAAGGCAAGTGTGATGCTCGTTGGGGAAGAGGGACGATTTGTTGAAGGCCGAGGCTGCGAGTCCTTCGTTGTCGGAGTCGGACGACGAACAATCCGAGTCCCACTCCTTGCCAAGGTGTGCCTCGCCCTTAGCCTTCTTGTAGGCTTTCTTCTTTTCCCTCTTCTTTTCTTGTTCCTGGTCACTATCATTATCGGGACAATTAGCGATAAAATGACCAATCTTACCACATTTGAAGCATGAGCGCTTCCCCTTCGTCTTGTTCTTGTTGGGATGCTCCTTGCGACCCCTTAGCGCCGTCTTGAAACGCTTGATGATGAGGGCCATCTCTTCCTCATTGAGCCCTACCGCCTCAACTTGTGCCACCTTGCTAGGTAGCACTTCCTTGCTCCTTGTTGCTTTGAGAGCAATGATTTGAGGCTCGTGGATTGGGCCATTCAACGCATCATGAACGTATCTTGCTTCCTTGATCATCATCCGCCCGCTTACAAACTTCCCAAGTATTTCCTCGAGCGTCATCTTGGTGTACCTAGGATTCTCACGAATATTGTTTACAAGATGTGGATCAAGGACAGTGAAAGACCTTAGCATTAGGCGGACGACGTCATGGTTCGTCCATCGCATGCTTCCATAGCTCCTTATTTTGTTGACAAGGGTGTTGAGCCGGTTGTATGTTTGAGTTGGCTCCTCGCCCCTTATCATTGTGAATCTCCCAAGTTCGCCCTCCACCAACTCCATCTTGGTGAGCATGATGACGTCGTTCCCCTCATGCGAGATCTTGAGGGTGTCCCAGATTTGCTTGGCGTTATCCAAGCCGCTCACCTTATGATATTCATCCCTGCACAATGATGCTAGAAGAACAGTAGTAGCTTGTGCATTTTTGTGAATTTGCTCATTGATGAATATGGAACTATCAGTACTATCAAATTGCATTCCACTCTCTACTATCTCCCATATGCTTGGATGGAGAGAGAATAAGTGACTACGCATTTTGTGACTCCAAAATCTGTAGTCCTCTCCATCAGAGTGAGGAGGTTTACCAAGTGGAATGGAGAGTAAGTGTGCATTTGAACTATGCGGCATACGAGAGTAATCAAAAGAAAAGTTCGAGTTAACCGTCTTCTTTTTCTCGTAGTCGTTGTCCTTTTGGGAAGAAGAGGACTCGTCGCTGTCGTCGTGGTAGACAACCTTCCTGATGTGCCTCTTCTTCTTCTCGTCCTTCTTCTTTTGACTTGAGCCAGAGTCATTGACTTTGTCGTCCCTTGGCTTGTTGAAGATGGACTCCTTCTCATTGTCGTTGACCACCATCCCCTTTCCCTTAGGATCCATCTCTTTGGGCGATTGGTCCCTTCCTTGAAGAGAACGGCTCTGATACCAATTGAGAGCACCTAGAGGGGGGTGAATAGGTGATCCTGTAAAACTTGAAACTTAATGCCACAAAACTTGATTAGGAGTTAGCACAATAAAGCCAAGTGGCTAGAGAGGAGTTCTTGCAAGACACGATAATCGCAAGAAGATCAACACAGATAGGCACAGTGGTTTATTCTGTGGTTCGGCCAAGTCCAACACTTGCCTACTCCACGTTGTGGCGTCCCAACGGACGAGGGTTGCAATCAACCCCTCTCAAGCGGTCCAAAGACCCACTTGAATACCACGGTATTTTGCTTTGTTTACTATATCCCGCTTGCGAGGAATCTCCACAACTTGGAGCCTCTCGCCCTTACAATTTGATGTTCACAAAGAAGCACGGAAGTAAGGATGGGATGAGCAACGCACCCAAGACACAAAATTAGAGCACAACACGCACACAAGTCACAACTCGAGCTCACAACACAACCCAAAGAGTTCTCTACTCAAATGGAGCTCTAGTTGCTATCACAAAGAATCAAATGCGCGGAATTGGAGTCTTAGTGCTTAGGAATGCTTAGAGAATGCTTGGTGTGCTCCTCCATGCGCCTAGGGGTCTCTTTTATAGCCCCAAGGCAGCTAGGAGCCATTGAGAGCATTCCAAGAAGGCAATTCTTGCCTTCTGTCACCTGGCGCACCGGACACTGTCCGGTGCGGATTTCTTTCCTTCTTTGGCGAAGCCGACCGTTGGAGATTCAGAGCCGTTGGCGCACCAGACACTGTCCGGTGCACACCGGACAGTCTGGTGCCCCCTTCTGACCGTTGGCTCTGCCACGCGTCGCGCGCGGATTCCGCGGCCGACCGTTGGCCCGGCCGATTGTTGGCTCACCGGACAGTCCGGTGCACCACCGGACAGTCCGGTGATTTATAGCCGTACGCCGCCGATGAAACCCGAGAGCAGCCAGTTTGCCAGAGCCAGCCTGGCGCACCCAGACTGCGCAAAGTCTTGGCTGCTCAGCCAAGTCTTTTCCAAATTGGTCTTTTCCTGTTTCTAGCACTTAGACACAATATATTAGTCTCCAAAACAATGTACTAAGTCTTAGAAACATACCTTTACTCTTGATTTGCACTTTGTCCATCACTTGGCATAATTTAATACTTAAGCACTTGTGTTGGTCACTTAATCACCAAAATACTTAGAAATGGCCCAAGGGCACATTTCCGTTTCAATATTACCATCTATTTGTTTTAAGAGAGAAGAACAACTTCAAAAAGTAAGAGATTCTTAATAAAAATCATTTTGATACTTAATCTTCTTGTAGAACCAAAAATAGGATTTTGGGTGTTATATCGTCCGAGGGCATGACACGGGGCTCGGATGGCTAACAGATTCTCGCCTCGGCCGAGGGCACGGCGCGGGGCTCGGATGGCTAACGGATTCTTGCCTCGGTCGAGGGCGCGGTGCGAGGCTCAGATCGCTGACAGGTGGGACTTAGGGGCAGGGACGCGGGTGCGAGCGATGTGGTTGGGTCATCAGATCTCAAGCGGACGGTTAGGATTAGGCTCGAGTTAATTAAAATCATACCGTTGGATTTGGCGTGAACGACGGGGATCGGGCGGTCGGCTTCAGCCCTTTCCTCCGGCCACCAGAAGCGGTGCCGCCCGCGTCCGCGGTGAGGAACTCACCGGAGATGAGGGGCACGAGCGCTTTGGCGATCTTAAGGTGGCTAGGATGGCCTGGGAAGATTTGGGAGGGTGCGGGAAACCCGATGGTGGGGACTAAACTGAGGTGGGGGCACTGGACGGTAGAGGTCCACAGTGAGGCGGCTCAGTGGTGGCACTAGGAACTCCGATGAGCAATTACACGTGGCAGAGAGCGAGGGATAGAACCGGTGGGGAAGGGGAGGTTCCTTACCTCAGGGCAAACCTCAGGGACCCCTCGGCGATGGCAACGGCACAGCGGTGGTCTGGAATGATGGTAGTGGCTCCGGCCTACACAGGGGAGAGGGTGAGCGAGGGCACGATGAAGAGAGAGGGAAGAGGGGAAGACAAGGCGGGTTTGTTGGATTATGGGGAGGCTACGTGTAGCACCCCGGTTTTTGGCTCCAGATGTTAGAAACCCTAACTCCTTAACCCCCTTAAGCCCTAGCCTCATAAGCATTTCTACTACTCATATGCATAAACCAGGCTTGCTAATGACACCTCACATATGTAGTCTCACCTAGCATCTTATTTTGCACTAGGAAAATCTTATATATATGTATATATATAAAAGAAAATGGGAAATAGAAAAAGAGATGAAAAAGAAAAAAGAAAACTCGTCCCTCCCCTCGGCTTGGCCGGCTTCGGCCCACGCCCACGGCGCCCCTCCCTCTCCCGCGCGTCCCCTCTCCCTCAGCCCATCTCTGACCCGTCTTCGCGTGCGTCAGCCTACGTTCGTGCGCCCCGCTCTCGCGTTGTACACCCGACCACACCTACCAGCCCGATGCCATCTCTCTCACGCCCACGCGCTCGTTGACAAACCGGCCCCGCTCATCAGCCCCTCCCCTCTCTCTTAAGCGCACAGCATCGGCGCGTTCATCGCCGTCCTCCCTCCTCCCCATCATTACTCACTCGCACAGGGAAGTTTGGCACCATTTTGTCCCCCGTGCCACTGTGCTCATGTACTCGCATGGCACCTCCCCCACCGAGTCATCTTGTCGCTGTCGTTGTGCACCATTACTGCCGCCGCTGTGCTCCTCGATGAATCCCAGCAAGCCTCTACCACACACCTCCACTGAGCGCCTATAAAAGGGCCGCCCTGAGCTCCTCTTCTCCCCGCACCAGCCCTTGGCCACTCTTCCCCCTCCCCTAAGCTCAATCGACGCAGCGTCGTCGCCCTCCCTTACTCTGGTGAGCCTCCCCCTTCCCTCTCTAGTAGCCCAGTGACAAATTAAACTAGCTAGCAAGCTTCGCGACAGTCTCACGAACACAGAACACCACCTCTCCATCCCCGATCACCACCGGAGCCTCACTGGCGACCACCCCCATCGTGGAGCTCCACCACCTCACCATGTCCAGCCTCCTCTAGACCGCCACTGCCAAAATCAACACCTCCACCATGATCGCCTACCCATACCCGTGCTAGCCCACCTCCCTGACCTCCAGGAACCAGACCACCGACGAAGAGCCGCCGTTGAACACGCCGGCCTTTGGCTCACCCCCCTGATGTCGTCTCTTCCCTCACTCTCCCTAGCACATGGACCCATGCACACGGTGTCGTCCCCACGCTCGCCCATGTCGTCCCCCATCCATGGGTCATGCTGGGTCGGCTCGCCCGCGTGGCCGCGCACCCACGCCCGCTCGACCTGGGCTGAAATCCCTCCCCCGGCCCGTTTAACTGAGAAACTCCTTTTCTTTTTTGCTTTTCTCTTTTCCCTTTTCACATTTTCATATTTATACATATATGTTGATATCTTATGAACCAAAAATAGTACAAGCACTTTCTAAGCCACAAAAAATAATAATGTTAGGAAGTAGACACACTTTACTTAGCACGACCAATGCTTGATGTAATGTTTATTGCTTGTTTTGCTAGAGGAAGCAGTGACCGACATTTTGGTACCTATAGCCCTGGAAAAAGGGCAGGAGCCCGACCTCTTGGAAATAGAACTTTCATGTCACGAGAGCTTCGACGAAGGCAAGTTCATTCTACCCTTGATGCATAAAATACCTATTCTTTCTACCACTACCTAAGCCTCGGTTACGGGATGGTTATTATGCATTTATGAGATGACTGTCAGCCTGCATTAAGAATACTTTTTGCTACAAAAAGGAAAAGTGGGTTGGGTTATGTTTTCAAAAGAAAAATGTTTTTCAAAATGGGTATGATGAAGGGTTATCACCCTTATCACCTTTGAGTGGGATGATCAGGGACTCCCCGGTTTGGGGAGGGACTTAGGGTGTTGGCCCAACTGGATTAGGTGTGAGCATGAAGGATTGTCCTGCTTGTATAAGGAACGGTTTGTCATTCTTCACTACCTGTACTCTTAAAAAGTACAACCACTGTAGACTGTATGGGCAGTCACTTGATCTGAACTTGCACGGTCTGAACCCCAGGTTATGGTGGCTGGGGAGCACCGGAAGGACAAGGAGGGGGATTAATTTCGTCCTGTTTTGGGCGAGGAGATGGCCTTGTTCCTTTCGGAACAACCGATAAGGTAAGGTTGTGCAAGGAAGGAAAGAGCTTCGGTGTCGGGTCTCATGGCAGTGAAACCGCAGAACCGGACTAGTGGGTAAAGTGTACACCTCTGTGTAGAGTTTGAAACCTATTCGAATAGTCTGTGTCCACTGGTATAGACGAGTTTGGTGTGGTATGACAATTAGTGTTTCATTTTCAAAAAGGAAGGGGAAATGTGTGAGTGTTTTTGAAAAAGAAAATGATGCCATAGGAGTAGGAAGCTCAGTGGCGGTTGAGTAAGAAAATGTGCTACTCCCCTCTTCTCTGGGTAAAATACCAAGATGGTGCCTGAAAGTCGCCTAGAGGAGGGTGAATAGGGCGAAACTAAAATTCACAAAATTAATCACAACTACAAGCCGGGTTAGCGTTAGAAATAGAAACGAGTCCGAGAGAGAGGGTGTAAAACAAATCGCAAGCAAATAAAGAGTGTGACACGCGGATTTGTTTTACCGAGGTTCGGTTCTTGCAAACCTACTCCCCGTTGAGGTGGTCACAAAGACCGGGTCTCTTTCAACCCTTTCCCTCTCTCAAACGATCCCTCGGACCGAGTGAGCTTCTCTTCTCAATCAAACGGGAACAAAACTTCCCTGCAAGGACCACCACACAATTGATGTCTCTTGCCTTGGTTACAATTGAGTTGTTCGCAAGAAAGAATGAAAGAAGGAAGCAATCCAAGCGCAAGAGCTCAAAAGAACACAAGCAAATCTCTCTCACTTAACACTAAAGCTTTTCTGGAATTAGGACAGGATTTGATCACTTGGGTGTGTCTAGAATTGAATGCTAGAGCTCTTGTAACTAGTTGGAAGGTGGAAAACTTGGATGACTTGAATGTGGGGTGGTTGGGGGTATTTATAACCCCAACCACCAAACTAGCCGTTTGGTGGAGGCTGCTGTCGCATGGCGCACCGGATAGTCCGGTGCGCCAGCCACGTCACCAGGCCGTTGGGTTTCGACCGTTGGAGCGCTGACGTGTGGGCCCGCCTGGCTGTCCGGTGGTGCACCGGACAAGTCCTGTAGACTGTCCGGTGTGCCACCCGCGCGTGCTCTGCTCCTCTGCGCGCGCTGGCGCGCATTTAATGCGTTGCAGTCGACCGTTGGCGCGAAGTAGTCGTTGCTCCGCTGGCTCACCGGACAGTCCGGTGTGCACCGGACATGTCCGGTGAATTATAGCGGAGCGGATTCCCGAAGCTGGCGAGTTCAGAGTTGCTCTCCTCTGGAGCACCGGACACTGTCCGGTGGTGCACCGAACAGTCCGGTGAATTATAGCGAAGCGCCTCTGAAAATTCCCGAAGGTGCGAAGTTTGGCTTGAAGTCCCCTGGTGCACCGGACACTGTCCGGTGGTGCACCGGACACTGTCCGGTGGCACACCGGACAGTCCGGTGTGCCAGACCAGGGCTACCTTCGGTTATCCCTTGCTCTCTTTGTTGAACCCATTTCTTGGTCTTTTTATTGGCTAAGTGTGAACCTTTGCCACCTGTATAACTTATACACTAGAGCAAACTAGTTAATTCAATTATTTGTGTTGGGCAATTCAACCACCAAAATTAATTAGGAAATAGGTGTAAGCCTAATTCCCTTTCAATCTCCCCCTTTTTGGCGATTGATGCCAACACAAACCAAAGCAAATATAGAAGTGCATGTTTGAACTAGTTTGCATAATGTAAGTGCAAAGATTACTTGGAATTGAGCCAATATAAATACTTATTAGATGTGCATGGATTGTTTCTTTTAATTTTAACATTTTGGACCACGCTTGCACCACATGTTTTGTTTTTGCAAATTCTTTTGTAAATCCTTTTGCAAATAGTCAAAGGTAAATGAATAAGATTTTGCGAAGCATTTTCAAGATTTGAAATTCTATCCCCTTGTTTCAAATGCTTTTCCTTTGACTAAACAAAACTCCCCCTTGATAAATTCCTCCTCTTAGTGTTCAAGAGGGTTTTAAGATATTGATTTTGAAAATACTACTCTCTCCCCTTTTTGAACACAATGAGATACCAATTTGAAAAATCATACCAATTGAAAAACTCTTTTTAAAATTAGGTGGTGGTGCAGTCCTTTTGCTTTGGGCTCATGCTCTCTCCCCCTTTGGCATAAATCGCCAAAAACGGAATCATTAGAGCCCTTTCCTAACTACTTTCTCCCCTTTGGCAAATAAAACATGAGTGAAGATTATACCAAAGCCAGAGAGATGTTCGGAGCAACGACGAAGGATGAGTTACGAAGTGGAAGCCTTTGTCTTCGCCGAAGACTCCAATTCCCTTTCAATACACCTATGACTTGGTTTGAAATATACTTGAAAACACATTAGTCATGGCACATGAAAGAGATATGATCAAAGGTATATTTATGAGCTATATATGCAAGACATCAAAAGAAATTCCTAGAATCAAGAATATTTAGCTCATGCCTAAGTTTGTTAAAGGTTTGTTCATCAAGTGGCTTGGTAAAGATATCGACTAATTGATCTTTAGTATCAATGTATGCAATCTCGATATCTCCCTTTTGTTGGTGATCCCTTAAGAAATGAAACCGAATGGCTATGTGTTTAGTGCGGCTATGCTCAACGGGATTATCCGCCATGCGGATTGCACTCTCATTATCACATAGAAGAGGAACTTTGGTTAATTTGTAACCATAGTCCCTAAGGGTTTGCCTCATCCAAAGTAGTTGCGCGCAACAATGGCCTGCGGTAATGTACTCGGCTTCGGCGGTAGAAAGAGCGACGGAATTTTGCTTCTTTGAAGCCCAAGACACCAAGGATCTTCCCAAGAACTGGCAAGTCCCCGATGTGCTCTTTCTATTAATCTTACACCCTGCCCAATCGACATCCGAATAACCAATTAAATCAAAGGTGGATCCCCTAGGATACCAAAGCCCAAACTTAGGAGTATAAACTAGATATCTCAAGATTCGTTTTACGGTCGTAAGGTGAGCTTCCTTAGGGTCGGCTTGGAATCTTGCACACATGCATACGGAAAGCATAATATCCGGTCGAGATGCACATAAATAGAGTAAAGAACCTATCATCGACCGGTATACCTTTTGATCGATGGATTTACCTTCCGTGTCGAGGTCAAGATGCCCATTGGTTCCCATGGGTGTCTTGATGGGTTTGGCATCCTTCATCCTAAACTTGCTTAGAATATCTTGAGTATACTTTGTTTGGCTAATGAAGGTGCCCTCTTGGAGTTGCTTTACTTGAAATCCTAAGAAATACTTCAACTCCCCCATCATAGACATCTCGAATTTTTGTGTCATGATCCTACTAAACTCTTCACATGTAGATTCGTTAGTAGACCCAAATATAATATCATCAACATAAATTTGACATACAAACAAATCATTTTCAAGTGTTTTGGTAAAGAGTGTAGGATCGGCCTTTCCGACTTTGAATCCATTAGTGATAAGAAAATCTCTAAGGCATTCATACCATGCTCTTGGGGCTTGCTTGAGCCCATAAAGTGCCTTAGAGAGTTTATAAACATGGTTAGGGTACTCACTATCTTCAAAGCCGGGAGGTTGCTCAACATAGACCTCTTCTTTGATTGGTCCATTGAGGAAGGCACTTTTCACATCCATTTGATAAAGCTTGAAGCCATGGTAAGTAGCATAGGCCAATAATATACGAATTGACTCAAGCCTAGCTACGGGTGCATAGGTTTCACCGAAATCCAAACCTTCGACTTGGGAGTATCCCTTGGCCACAAGTCGGGTTTTCTTCCTTGTCACCACACCATGCTCATCTTGCTTGTTGCGGAAAACCCACTTGGTTCCTACAACATTTTGGTTAGGACGTGGAACTAAATGCCATACCTCATTCCTAGTGAAGTTGTTGAGCTCCTCTTGCATCGCCACCACCCAATCTGAATCTTGTAGTGCTTCCTCTACCTGGTGTGGCTCAATAGAGGAAACAAAAGAGTAATTTTCACAAAAAATGTGCAACACGAGATCTAGTGGTTACCCCCTTATGAATGTCGCCTAGGATGGTGTCGACGGGGTGATCTCGTTGGATTGCTTGGTGGACTCTTGGGTGTGGTGGCCTTGGTTCTTCATCCTCCTTGTCTTGATCATTTGCATCTCCCCCTTGATCATTGTCGTCTTCTTGAGGTGGCTCATTTGCTTGATCTTCTCCTTCATCAACTTGAGCCTCATCCTCATTTTGAGTTGGTGGAGATGCTTGCGTGGAGGATGGTTGATCTTGTGCATTTGGAGGCTCTTCGGATTCTTTAGGACACACATCCCTAATGGACATGTTCCTTAGCGCGATGCACGGAGCCTCTTCATACATATCTCATCAAGATCAACTTGCTCTACTTGAGAGCCGTTAGTCTCATCAAACACAACGTCACAAGAAACTTCAACTTGTCCAGAGGACTTGTTAAAGACTCTATATGCCCTTGTGTTTGAATCATATCCTAGTAAAAAGCCTTCTACAGTCTTAGGAGAAAATTTAGATTTTCTACCTCTTTTAACAAGTATAAAGCATTTGCTACCAAAGGCTCTAAAATATGAAATATTGGGCTTTTTACCGGTTAGGAGTTCGTATGATGTCTTCTTGAGGATTCGGTGAAGATATAACCGGTTGATGGCGTAGCAAGCGGTGTTGACCGCCTCGGCCCAAAACCGATCTGAAGTCTTGTACTCATCAAGCATGGTTCTTGCCATGTCCAATAGAGTTCTATTCTTCCTCTCCACTACACCATTTTGTTGTGGCGTGTAGGGAGAAGAGAACTCATGCTTGATGCCCTCCTCCTCAAGGAAGCCTTCAATTTGTGAGTTCTTGAACTCCGTCCCGTTGTCGCTTCTAATTTTCTTGATCCTTAAGCCAAACTCATTTTGAGCCCTTCTCAAGAATCCCTTTAATGTCTCTTGGGTATGGGATTTTTCCTGCAAAAAGAATACCCAAGTGAAGCGAGAATAATCATCCACAATAACTAGACAGTACTTACTCCCGCCGATGCTTATGTAAGCTATCGGGCCGAATAGATCCATGTGTAGGAGCTCCAGTGGCCTGTCAGTCGTCATGATGTTCTTGTGTGGATGATGAGCACCAACTTGCTTCCCTGCTTGGCATGCGCTACAAACCCTGTCTTTCTCAAAATGAACATTTGTTAATCCTAAAATGTGCTCTCCCTTTAGAAGCTTATGAAGATTCTTCATCCCAACATGGGCTAGTCGGCGGTGCCAGAGCCAACCCATGTTAGTCTTAGCAATTAAGCAAGTGTCGAGTTCAGCTCTATCAAAATCTACCAAGTATAGTTGACCCTCTAACACTCCCTTAAATGCTATTGAATCATCACTTCTTCTAAAGACAATGACACCTACATCAGTAAAAAGACAGTTGTAGCCCATTTGACATAATTGAGAAACGGAAAGCAAATTGTAATCTAAAGAATCTACAAGAAAAACATTTGAAATGGAATGGTCAGGTGATATAGCAATTTTACCCAATCCTTTGACCAAACCTTGGTTTCCATCCCCGAATGTGATCGCTCTTTGGGGATCTTGGTTTTTCTCGTAAGAGGAGAACATCTTCTTCTCCCCTGTCATGTGGTTTGTGCATCCACTGTCGATAATCCAACTTGAGCCCCCGGATGCATAAACCTACAAAACAAGTTTAGTTCTTGACTTTAGGTACCCAAATGGTTTTGGGTCCTTTGGCATTAGACACAAGAACTTTGGGTACCCAAACACAAGTCTTTGACCCCTTGTGCTTGCCCCCAACATATTTGGCAACTACCTTGCCGGATTTGTTAGTTAACACATATGATGCATCAAAAGTTTTAAATGAAATGTCATGATCATTTGATGCACTAGGAGTTTTCTTTTTAGGCAACTTAGCATGGGTTGGTTGCCTGGTACTAGATGTCTCACCCTTATACATAAATGCATGGTTAGGGCCAGAGTGAGACTTCCTAGAATGAATTCTCCTAATTTTGTTCTCAGGATAACCGGCAGGGTACAAAATGTAACCCTCGTTATCTTGAGGCATGGGAGCCTTGCCCTTAACAAAGTTGGACAATTTCTTAGGAGGGGCATTAAGTTTGACATTGCCTCCCTGTTGGAAACCAATGCCATCCTTAGTGCCGGGGCGTCTCCCTTTATAAAGCATGCTTCTAGCAAATTTAAACTTTTCGTTTTCTAAGTCATGCTCGGCAATTTTAGCATCTAACATTGCTATATGATCATTTTGTTGTTTAATTAAAGCCATGTGATCATGAATAGCATCAATGTTAACATCTCTACATCTAGTGCAAATAGTAGTATGTTCAACGGTAGATGTAGAGGGTTTGCAAGATTTTAATTCTACAACCTTAGCATGCAATATATCATTTTTACTTCTAAGGTCGAAAATGGAAGCATTGCAAACATCTAATTCTTTAGCCTTAGCAAGCAATTTTTCATTTTCATTCCTAAGACTAGCAAGAGAATTGTTCAATTCTTCAATCTTAGCAAGCAAATCAACATTTTCATCTCTAAGATTGGGAATTGAAATATTACAAGCATTTGATTCAACCTTAGCAATTAAACTAGCATTTTCATTTCTAAGGTTGTCAATAGTTTCATGGCAAGTGCTTAGCTCACTAGATAGTTTTTCACATTTTTCTACTTCTAGAGCGTAAGCATTTTTAACCTTAACATGCTTCTTATTTTCTTTAATAAGGAAGTCCTCATGGGTGTCCAAGAGATCATCCTTCTCATGGATAGCACTAATCAATTCATTTAACTTTTCCTTTTGTTGCATGTTTAGGTTGGCAAAAAGGGTACGTAAATTATCTTCCTCGTCACTAGCATTATCATCACTAGAGGACTCATATTTAGTGGAGGATTTAGATTTAACCTTCTTCTTTTTGCCGTCCTTTGCCATGAGGCACTTGTGGCCGACGTTGGGGAAGAGAAGACCCTTGTTGATGGCAATGTTGGCGGCGTCCTCGTCGGAGGAGGAGTCGGAGGAGCTCTCGTCCGAGTCCCACTCGTGGCATACATGAGCGTCGCCACCCTTCTTCTTGTAGTATTTTTTCTTCTCTTTTCTTCTCCCCTTCTTGTCGTCGCCCCTGTCACTGTCACTAGAAATAGGACATTTTGCAATAAAGTGACCGGGCTTACCACACTTGTAGCAAACCTTCTTGGAGCGGGGCTTGTAATCTTTCCCCCTCCTTTGCTTGAGGATTTGACGGAAGCTCTTGATGACGAGCGCCATTTCCTCATTATTGAGCTTTGAGGCGTCGATTGGTTGTCTACTTGATGTAGACTCCTCCTTCTTCTCCTCTGTTGCCTTGAATGCAACCGGTTGTGCTTCGGATGTGGAGGGATCATCTAGCTCATTGATTTTCTTTGAGCCCTTGATCATATACTCAAAGCTCACAAAATTCCCGATTACTTCCTCGGGAGTCATTAGTGTATATCTAGGATTACCACGAATTAATTGAACTTGAGTAGGGTTAAGGAAAATAAGTGATCTAAGAATAACCTTAACCATCTCATGGTCATCCCACTTTTTGCTCCCGAGGTTGTGCACTTGGTTCACCAAGGTTTTGAGCCGGTTGTACATGTCTTGTGGCTCTTCTCCTTTGCGAAGCCGGAAGCGACCGAGCTCCCCCTCGATCGTCTCCCGCTTGGTGATCTTGGTTAGCTCATCTCCCTCGTGCGCGGTCTTGAGCACGTCCCAAACTTTCTTGGCGCTCTTTAATCCTTGCACCTTGTTGTACTCCTCTCGACTTAGAGAGGCGAGGAGTATAGTTGTGGCTTGGGAGTTGAAGTGCTCAATTTGGGCTACTTCGTCCTCATCAAAATCCTCATCCCCTACGAATGGTACCTGTACACCAAACTCAAAAACATCCCATATACTTTTGTGGAGTCAGGTTAGGTGAAACCGCATTAAATCACTCCACCTAGCATAATCTTCACCATCAAAATTTGGTGGTTTGCCTAATGGGACGGAAAGTAAAGGCGTATGTTTAGTAATGCGAGGATAGCGTAGACGGATCTTACTAAACTTCTTGCACTCATGGCGCTTAGAAGTTACGGAGGGCGCGTCAGAGCCGGAGGTGGAAGGTGATGAAGTATCGGTCTCGTAGTAGACCACCTTCCTCATTTTCTTCTTCTTATCGCCACTCCGATGCGACTTGTGGGAAGAGGCTTTCTTCTCCTTCCCTTTCCCCTTTTTGCGGGACTCTTCCGATGAAGCCTTCCCGTGGCTTGTAGTGGGCTTGTCGCCGGTCTCCATCTCCTTCTTGATGTGTTCTCCCGACATCACTTCGAGCGGTTAGGCTCTAATGAAGCACCGGGCTCTGATACCAATTGAAAGTCGCCTAGAGGGGGGGTGAATAGGGCGAAACTGAAATTCACAAAATTAATCACAACTACAAGCCGTGTTAGCGTTAGAAATAGAAACGAGTCCGAGAGAGAGGGTGTAAAACAAATCGCAAGCAAATAAAGAGTGTGACACGCGGATTTGTTTTACCGAGGTTCGGTTCTTGCAAACCTACTCCCCGTTGAGGTGGTCACAAAGACCGGGTCTCTTTCAACCCTTTCCCTCTCTCAAACGGTCCCTCGGACCGAGTGAGCTTCTCTTCTCAATCAAACGGGAACAAAACTTCCCCGCAAGGACCACCACACAATTGGTGTCTCTTGCCTTGGTTACAATTGAGTTGTTCGCAAGAAAGAATGAAAGAAGGAAGCAATCCAAGCGCAAGAGCTCAAAAGAACACAAGCAAATCTCTCTCACTTAACACTAAAGCTTTTGTGGAATTGGGAGAGGATTTGATCATTTGGGTGTGTCTAGAATTGAATGTTAGAGCTCTTGTAAGTAGTTGGAAGGTGGAAAACTTGGATGACTTGAATGTGGGGTGGTTGGGGGTATTTATAACCCCAACCACCAAACTAGCCGTTTGGTGGAGGCTGCTGTCGCATGGCGCACCGGACAGTCCGGTGCGCCACCGGACACTGTCCGGTGCGCCAGCCACGTCACCAGGCCGTTGGGTTCCGACCGTTGGAGCGCTGACGTGTGGGCCCGCCTGGATGTCCGGTGGTGCACCGGACAAGTCCTGTAGACTGTCTGGTGTGCCACCCGCGTGTGCTCTGCTCCTCTGCACGCGCTGGCGCGCATTTAATGCGTTGCAGTCGACCGTTGGCGCGAAGTAGCCGTTGCTCCGCTGGCCCACCGGATAGTCCGGTGTGCACCGGACATGTCCGGTGAATTATAGCGGAGCGGATTCCCGAAGATGGCGAGTTCAGAGTCGCTCTCCTCTGGAGCACCGGACACTGTCTGGTGGTGCACCGGACAGTCTGGTGAATTATAGCGAAGCGCCTCTGAAAATTCCCGAAGGTGCGAAGTTTGGCTTGGAGTCCCCTGGTGCACCGGACACTGTCCGGTGGCACACCGGACAGTCCGGTGTGCCAGACCAGGGCTGCCTTCGGTTATCCCTTGCTCTCTTTGTTGAACCCATTTCTTGGTCTTTTTATTGGCTAAGTGTGAACCTTTGGCACCTGTATAACTTATACACTAGAGCAAACTAGTTAGTTCAATTATTTGTGTTGGGCAATTCAACCACCAAAATCAATTAGGAAATAGGTGTAAGCCTAATTCCCTTTCAATGCCTTTTCTAAAGAAAAAAAGAGTGCCTTATAGCTCCACCATACCAAGCATGTACCACATAGGTCTCTCTCTTTTTATAGGCTAGAATGGGATTGCGGAATACGTAAGTATTCACCCAGCTTTATTTATGTTTTTGAGCGGCTGAAGACTTCTTTTCTACTTTATTCGACTAGAAGGGGGTTGTGTCCGCACCTAGTTCTACCTATGGCTTGGGCTCGTTCCTGCTCCGCTATTTTCCAAGCTCTCTAGAGCTTGCTTTTGATATTGTACTAATTATTGTGTAAGACTCTGAACTATCTGATGAAATAAATGTGTTTTCTAGCCTCCTCAGACTAGTAATTGTATCACATTTGGGTCCCAAAGGATCGGAATGCTTCACTATGCTAGCGCAAAACAAAATTTTCGACCCCATAAAACCCAGCACTAGTGTGGTTATAGATCATGGAATTACCACTAGACGCGCATGGGTAGGGTTAGACGTCTCAATGTAGATGAACGCGTCAAGCAGTGTCGTGCAGTTGCCGGCGTGAAAGCTCTCTTATGGGTTTTGGAGGTTTGGATGACAACCCAATTAAAGGACTAACATGTGTGCTAAGTGTTGAATAGGTGCTTAATGCAAAGCTTACAGGGTTCAACACAAGTGAACAAGTGCGATGGTCTAAAGACTGGAATATCTATAGATAATGAACATCACAAGTAAGATGGACAATGCTTAAGTGAGACTCGGTGTGCGTAACTCAGAGACAACCGATCAAGCCAAGGATGGAGGCAAGAAGAGCTTCAAGGTACCGAGTGCACAGGAGAAGGTCAAGGAGACCGAGGAACCCAAAGCCAGGGGTGAAGAAGAAGACTTGCAAAGTCAAGGTTGATCGAGTTAAGAAGAGTTATGGTGCATCAAGGATCACTACATAAGGACATGACTTACAACCAATGAGGTAACATCTACAGTTATGTGGTGTAAGTGAAAGTCGCTTAAAGGGGGGTGAATAGGTGAAACCTAAAATTTATAAACTTAAACACACACTAAGGCCAGGGTTAGCGTTAGAATCAAATTCAAGTCCGAAAGATTGTTTCTCTTGCTAAGAGTTGCTCAAAGGATGTGGATGACGAATGGGAGCAAACTCAAATTAATACTAGCAATGAAATGTTAGAAAGAGGAAAGAGGGCAAACAAATCAAGCGAGAATCAAAGCGAGTAGACACAGTGATTTGTTTTACCGAGGTTCGGTTCCAAAGAACCTAGTCCCCGTTGAGGAGGCCACAAAGGCCGGGTCTATTTCAACCCTTTCCCTCTCTCTCAAACGGGCACTTAGACCGAGTGAGCCTTCCCTTAATCACACGGGTCACTAAGACCCCGCAAGGACCACCACACACTTGGTGTCTCTTGCTTAGCTTTACAAACCACTTGAGAAATGGAATGAGAAAGGAAGAAGGCAATCCAAGCGACAAGAGCAACAAAAGAACACAAATGATCCTCTCACAAGCCCTAAAGCACTAGCGTTGATTTTGGGAACTTTGAGTGGATTGATTGCTTTGATTGTGTCTTGGAGTGTTGCACTTTGCTCTTGCAATGAATGAGAAACTCAGAATGCTTGGATGGTTTTGAATGAGGTGGTTGGGGGTATTTATAACTCCCAACCACTTCCTAGCCATTGCTGGCGATGGGCACACCGGACAATCATTGTTCACTGTCCGGTGCGCGCCACATCAGCGCGTCCATTAGGGTTTGGAGCAGTTGACCGTTGGAGCATCTTGCCATCTTGCTGCATCGTATAGTCCGGTGACCTCTGACTTCTGTGCGGCACTATTCACAATTGCAGACTCTGCGCAGTCGATCGTTGGTGCACAGGGAGACGTTGCTCCGTTGGCTCACCGGACAGTCCGGTGGCACATCGGACAGTCCAGTGAATTATAGCGGAGCGCGCCTCAGAATTCCCGAGAGTGGCTTGTTCGAAGGGCGCCTGGACTAGTGCACCGGACACTGTCCGATGCGCCAAAAATCAGCACAATCTAGTCCGGTGCGCCAAAAATCAGCACACTCTAAGTCTTGCTCCATTTTTTGATTGAGTCTCTAACTGAATTTCTTTCTTGGTTGTGTTTAACCTTATGCACCTGTGATAAATTATATCTAGACAAACTAGTTAGTCCACGTGGTTTGCGTTGGACATCAACCACCAAAATCGATTTTTAGGAAATGATTAAGTCAATTTCCCTTTCAATCTCCCCCTTTTTGGTGATTGATGCCAACACTAACCAAAGCAAATATGAAGTGTAGAAATGTAACTAGTTTGCAATTGAGATAGATGTGCATAGGTTGCTTGGAATTAAACCAATGAAAGATTTTATGCATATGAATGGATTGCTTTTCTTTTTATTGACATTTTGGACCACATTTGCACCACATGTTTATTTTTTGCAAGTCTTTTGTAAAAATCTTTTCAAAATCTTTTGCAAATAGTCAAAGGTATAGGAATAAGATTGCAAGAAGCATTTTTAAGATTTGAAATTCCTTCCCCTGTTTCAAATGCTTTTCCTTTGACTAAATAAAAGCTCCCCCTGATTGAATTCTCCCCTTAGCTTTCAAGAGGGTTTTTGAAATAGATACCGAGTGAGATTATACCAATTGAAAGTTTTTCATACTAATGAGATACCAATTGAAAATTGACTCAAAAGATACCAATTAAATTAGATACCACTTGAAAATTCATTTTGAGGCTAACTCAAGTAGCAATTGAAATAAACTCAAATACTAATTGAAATAAGCATTTGTGAAAATGTTTTTGAAATGGTGGTGCGGTCCTTTTGCTTTGGGCTTAATACTTTCTCCCCCTTTGGCATGAATCGCCAAAAACGAAGAACTTGAGAGCCCTTTATACTTTCTCCTAATACTTTCTCCCCATTGGTAAAGAAATAAGAGCGAAGGGCCATACCAATTGAGAGATACATGAGAAACGACAAAGGGTAAGTGATATTGTCAGAGTTAGAGTGGAAGCCTTGTCTTTGCTGAATACTCCATTTCCCTTTCAATCTAAGACTAATCATAGAGATATTACTCGAAAACACATTAGTATTAGCCTTGGCACAAGAAGAATAAGAATATGCATTTGTACCAAATGAAAGAGACATGATCAAAGGTATATACATAAGCTATGTGTGCAATGTTTCAATCAAAGTTTCGAGAATCAAGTATATTTAGCTCATTCCTAAGTTTGCAAAATGTTTTCTCATCTAGTAGCTTGGTAAAGATATCAGCTAATTGATTGTGGGTGCTCACATAAGCAATTTCGATATCCCCCTTTTGTTGGTGATCTCTCAGAAAGTGATACAGGATGTATATGTGCTTAGTGCAGCTGTGTTCAACGGGATTATCCGCCATGCGGATTGCACTCTCATTATCACATAGGAGAGGAACTTTGCTCAATTTGTAGCCATAGTCCCTAAGGGTTTGCCTCATCCAAAGCAATTGTGCACAACAATGTCCTACGACAATGTACTCGGCTTCGGCGGTGGAAAGAGCTACGGAGTTTTGTTTCTTTGAAGCCCATGACACCAGGGATCTTCCTAGAAACTAACAAGTCCCTGATGTGCTATTTCTATTAATTTTACATCCGGCATAATCGGCATCGGAATACCCAATTAGATCAAAGGTAGATCCCTTGGGGTACCAAAGCCCAAACTTAGGAGTGTAAACTAAATATCGCATGATTCTTTTCACGGCCCTAAGATGAACTTCCTTAGGATTTGCCTGGAACCTTGCCCACATGCATACAGAAAGCATAATATTTGGTCGAGATGCACATAAGTAGAGTAAAGATCCTATCATCGACTGGTATACCTTTTGATCTACAGATTTACCTCCCGTGTCGAGGTCGAGATGCCCATTAGTTCCCATGGGTGTCTTGATGGATTTGCCATTCTTCATTCCAAACTTCTTAAGTATATATTGAATGTACTTGGTTTGGCTGATGAAGGTGCCCTCTTGGAGTTGCTTGATTTGAAATCCAAGGAAATACTTCAACTCCCCCATCATAGACATCTCAAATTTCTGTATCATAATCCTACTAAACTCTTCACAAGATGACTTGTTAGTAGACCCAAATATGATATCATCAACATAAATTTGGCATATAAACAAGTCTTTTGAATAGTTTTAGTGAAGAGAGTAGGATCGTCCTTTCCGACTTTGAAGCCATTAGTGATAAGGAAGTCTCTTAGGCATTCATACCATGATCTTGGGGCTTGCTTGAGCCCATAAAGCGCCTTTGAGAGCATATACACATGGTTAGGGTACTCACTATCTTCAAAGCCAAGAGGTTGCTCAACATAGACCTCTTCCTTGATAGGGCCATTGAGAAAGGCACTTTTCACGTCCATTTGATAAAGCTTAAAGCCATGGTAAGTAGCATAGGCAAGTAATATACGAATTGACTCAAGCCTAGCTACGGGTGCATAAGTTTCATCAAAATACAGACCTTTGACTTGTGAATATCCCTTTGCCACAAGTCGGGCTTTGTTCCTTGTCACCACACCATGCTCATCTTGCTTGTTGCAGAATACCCACTTGGTACCTACAACATTTGGATTAGGACGTGGAACTAAATGCCATACCTCATTCCTTGTGAAGTTGTTGAGCTCCTCTTGCATAGCCACTACCCAATCCAGATCTCTTAGTGCATCCTCTATCCTGTATGGATCAATAGAAGACACAAAAGAGTAATGTTCACAAAAATGTGCAACTCGAGATCTAGTGGTTACCCCCTTGTGAATGTCACCAAGAATGGAGTTGACGGGGTGATCTCTTTGAATTGCTTGGTGGACTCTTGGGTGTGGCGGTCTTTGATTCCTTATTTCTTGATCATCTTCCTTGTCATCATTGTCTACATCTTCCCCTCAATCAATGTCCTCCTCTTGAGGTGGCTCGCCGTCTTGATCTTCATATTCATCCTCTTGAGCTTGATCCTCATCTTGAGTTGGTGGAGATGCTTGCATGGAAGATGATGGTTGATATTGTGCTTGTGTGGGCTCCTCGGATTCTTTTGGCCACACGTCACCAATGGACATGTTCCTTAGCGCGATGCACGGAGCCTCTTCATCACCTAGTTCATCAAGATCAACTTGCTCCACTTGGGAGCCATTAGTCTCATCAAACACAATGTCACAAGAAACTTCAACTAGTCCAGTGGATTTGTTGAAGACTATATATGCCCTTGTGTTTGAGTCATAACCTAATAAAAAGCCTTCTACTGCTTTAGGAGCAAATTTAGAACGTCTACCTCTTTTAATAAGAATAAAGCATTTGCTCCCAAAGACTCTAAAATATGAAACATTGGGCTTTTTACCAGTGAGGAGTTCGTATGATGTCTTTTTGAGGATTTGGTGAAGATATAATCAGTTGATGGAGTAGCAGGCAGTGTTAATCGCCTCCGCCCAGAACCGGTCTGGTGTCTTGTACTCATCAAGCATGGTTCTTGCCATGTCCAATAGAGTTCTATTCTTTCTCTCTACTACACCATTTTGTTGAGGTGTGTAGGGAGAAGAGAACTCATGCTTGATGCCCTCTTCCTCAAGAAAACCTTCAATTTGTGAATTCTTGAACTCCGTCCCATTGTCGCTTCTTATCTTTTTGATTCTCAATCCGAACTCATTTTGAGCCCGGCTTAAGAATCTCTTTAAAGTCACTTGGGTTTGTGATTTTTCCTGCAAAAAGAATACCCAAGTGAAGCGAGAATAATCATCCACAGTAACTAGACAGTACTTACTCCCGCCGATGCTTTTGTAAGCGATCGGGCCGAAAAGATCCATGTGAAGTAGTTCGAGCGGTCTATCAGTCGTCATTATGTTCTTGTGTGGATGATGGACTCCAACTTGCTTTCCTGCTTGACATGCGCTACAAATCCTGTCTTTCTCAAAATGAACATTTGTTAGTCCTAAAATGTGCTCTCCCTTTAGAAGCTTATGAAGATTCTTCATTTCAACATGGGCATGTCAGCGATGCCAGAGCCATCCCATATTAGTCTTAGCAATTAAGCAAGTGTCTAGTTTAGCTTTGTTATCATTAAAATCAACTAAGTATAGCTGACCATCTAGCACTCCCTTGAATGCTATTGAATCATCACTTCTTCTAAAGACAGTAGCACCTACATCAGTAAATAGACAGGTGTAGCCCATTTTGCATAATTGAGAAACAGAAAGCAAATTGTAGTCTAAAGAATCTACGAGAAAAACATTGGAAATAGAATGGTCAGGAGATATAGCTATTTTACCCAAACCTTTGACCAAACCTTGATTTCCATCCCCGAATGTGATAGCTCTTTGGGGATCTTCATTTTTCTCATATGAGGAGAACATCCTTTTCTCCCATGTCATGTGGTTTGTGCACCCACTATCGATTATCCAACTTGATCCACCGGATGCATAAACCTACAAAACAAATTTAGGCCTAGTTCTTAGGTACCCAAACGGTCTTGGGTCCTTTTACATTAGAAACAAGCACCTTGGGTACCCAAACACAAGTGTTTGGACTCTTGTGTTTGCCCCCAACATATTTGGCAACTACTTTGCCTGATTTGTTAGTAAGCACATAAGAAGCATCAAAAGTTTTAAATAAAATATTATGTTCATTTGATGCATTAGGAATTTTCTTCTTAGGCATTTTAACATTAGTGGTATGCCTAGAACTAGAAGCCTCATTTTTATACATAAATGCATGATAAGAGATAGAATGAGGTTTCCTAGCATGAATTTTCCTAATTTTATGCTCAGCATAGTTTGCAGGATATAAAATGTAGCCCTCACTATCCTAAACCATGGGAGCCTTATCCTTAACAAAATTAGACAATTTCTTAGGGGCATTAAGCTTGAAATTGGATTGGCTCCCTTGTTGGAACACAATGTCATCCTTAATGCCAGGGCGTCTTCCATTATAGAGCAAGCTTCTAGCAAAATTTAAACTTTTCATTTTCAAGTTCATGCTCAGCAATTTTAGAATTTAATTTAGCTATGTGATCATTTTGTTCTTTAATCATAGAAATGTGATCATCAATAGCTTCAACATTAACATCTCTACATCTAGTGCAAATAGTAACATGTTCAACAATAGATGTAGGTGGTTTGCAAATATTCAATTCATCAATCTTAGCATTTAGATTAGCATTCTCATCTCTAAGACATGAAATTGAATCATTGCAAATGCTAAGCTCTCTAATTAAGTTTTCATATTTTTCTACTTCTAGAGCATAAGCATTTTTCAACTTAACAAAATTTTTGTTCACCTTAACGAGCAAGTCCTGTTGGCATTCCAAGAGATCATCCTTCTCGTTAATGGTCTCTATTAGTTCATTTAATTTTTTCTTTTGATCCATGTTAAGGTTGGCATAGAGAGAAACTAAATCATCTTCATTATCACTAGAACTACCCTCATCACTAGATGTAGTATATTTGGGGGTACTTCTAGAATGTACCTTCTTCTTTTTGCCATCCTTTGCCATGAGACACTTGTGGTCGACGTTGGGGAAGAGGAGGCCCTTGTTGATGGCGATGTTGGCAGCGTCCTCTTCGGAGGAGGAGTCGGTGGAGCTCTTGTCGGAGTCCCATTCGCGTCCCATGTATGCCTCGACGCCCTTCTTCTTGTAGTATCTCTTTTTCTCCTTCTTCCCCTTCTTGTCTTCGTCCCTGTCACTTTCACTAGAATATGAACATTTAGCGATAAAGTGACCGGACTTACCACACTAGTAGCACACCCTTTTGGAACGGGGCTTGTAGTCCTTCCCCTTCCTTTGCTTGAGGATTTGGCGAAAGCTTTTGATGATGAGCGCCATCTCCTCGTTGTTGAGCTTGGAGGCGTCGATTGGGAGCCTACATGGTGTAGACTCCTCCTTCTTTTCTTCTGTTGCCTTGAATGCAATGGGTTACACCTCAGGTGTGGAGGTGGCGCCTTGCTCCAAGTTGACAATGTGTTTGGAGTCTTTGATCATAAGTTCAAAGCTCACAAACTTGCCAATTACCTCCTCGGGAGACATCTATTTGTATCTAGGATCCCCACGTATTAATTGTACTTGAGTAGGATTACGAAAAACAAGGGATCTTAGAATAACCTTGACCATTTCATGGTCATCCCATTTGGTGCTCCTGAGGTTGCGCACTTGGTTCATCATTGTCTTGAGCCGGTTGTACATGGCTTGCGGCTCTTCCCCTTTGTTGAAGACGAATCGACCGAGTTCTCCCTCGATCGTTTCACGCTTGGTGATCTTGGTCACCTCGTCCACTTCGTGCGCGGTTTTGAGGATGTCCCAAATTTCTTTAGCGTTCATCAACCATTGCACCTTATTATACTCCTCTCGACATAAAGAGGCAAGGAGAATAGAAGTTGCTTGTGAGTTGAAGTGCCTAATTTGGGCGGCCTCGTCCGAGTCGTAGTCCTCGTCCCCCACCTGTGGTGCCTGTGCTCCAAATTCAACAATGTCCCAAATGCTTTCGTGGAGTGAGGTTAAATGATGCCTCATTTTATCACTCCACATACAATAATCTTCACCATCAAAATATGGTGATTTGCCTAAGGGAATGGAAAGTAGAGGAGCGCGCTTGCAAATACGAGGATAGCATAGGGGCATCTTACTATACTTCTTGCAGTCATGGCGCTTAGAAGTAGTGGATGACTCGGTGTTGGGCGTGGAGGGTGATGAAGAGTCAGTCTCGTAGTAGACCACCTTCTTCATTTTCTTCTTCTTGTCACCCCTCCAATGTGACTTGATGGAGGAAGAGGATTCCTCCTTGTACTTGTTGTCGGACTCTCTTGAGAGAGTCTTCCCCGAGCTCACGGGCTTGTCGCCGGTCACGATCTCCCTTTTGGTGTGATCTCCAGACATCACTTCGAGTTGGTTAGACTCTTAATGAAGCACTGGCTCTGATACCAATTGAAAGTCGCCTAGAGGGGGATGAATAGGCAAAACCTGAAATTTATAAACTTAAACACACACTAAGGCCGGGGTTAGCGTTAGAATCAAAATCAAGTCCGAAAGATTGTTTCTCTTGCTAAGAGTTGCTCAAAGGATGCGGATGACGTATGGGAGCAAACTCAAATTAATACTAGCGAGGAAACATTAGAAAGAGGAAAGAGGGCAAAAAATCAAGCGAGAATCAAAGCGAGTAGACATGGTGATTTGTTTTACCGAGGTTCGGTTCCAAAGAACCTAGTCCTCGTTGAGGAGGCCACAAAGGCCGGGTCTATTTCAACCCTTTCCCTCTCTGTCAAACGGTCACTTAGACCGAGTGAGCCTTCCCTTAATCACACGGGTCACTAAGACCCCGCAAGGACCACCACACACTTGGTGTCTCTTGCTTAGCTTTACAAACCACTTGAGAAATGGAATGAGAAAGGAAGAAGGCAATCCAAGCGACAAGAGCAAAAAAAGAACACAAATGATTCTCTCACAAGCCCTAAAGCACTATCGTTGATTTTGGGAACTTTGAGTGGATTGATTGCTTTGATTGTGTCTTGGAGTGTTGCACTTTGCTCTTGCAATGAATGAGAAACTCAGAATGCTTGGATGGCTTTGAATGAGGTGGTTGGGGGTATTTATAGCCCCCAACCACTTCCTAGTCGTTGCTAGCGATGGGCGCACCGGATAGTCCGGGGGCACACCGGACAGGCACTGTTCACTGTCCGGTGTGCGCCACGTCAGCGCGTCCGTTAGGGTTTGGAGCAGTTGATCGTTGGAGCGCCTTGTCGTTTTGCTGCACCGGACAGTCTGGTGACCTCTGACTTCTGCGCTCTGACTTCTGCGTGGCACTGTTCACAACTGTAGACTCTGCGCAGTCGACCATTGGAGCGCAGGGAGTCGTTGCTCCGCTGGCTCACTGCACAGTCTGGTGAATTATAGCGGAGCGTGCCTCTGAATTCCAAAGAGTGGCTTGTTCTAATGGCACCTGGCCTAGTGCACTGGACACTGTCTGGTGCGCCAAAAATCAGCACACTCTAAGTCTTGCTGTATTTTTTGATTGAGTCCCTAACTGAATTTCTTTCTTGGTTGTGTTGAACCTTATGCGCCTGTGATAAATGATATCTAGACAAACTAGTTAGTCCACGTGGTTTGCATTGGACATCAACCACCAAAATCGATTTTTAGGAAATGATTAAGTCCATTTCCCTTTCAGTAAGTCATAAGGCTCAAGATCAAGCTCGAGAAGTGAACAAGGTCACTAGAAGGAGGAGCACTGTCAAAACCAGAACTAGAAGCAATCCAAAAGAGCTAAGTTTACTTTGACCTTTAGTTTGGGTTGTTCCTGTGTTTCGATATGTTCTATGTGACCTTTTCAAGGTGTTGGAGCTTATGTGTATTAACCTAGATCAAGTCAAGTTGACTTCATGGTTTTGAAGCTCTGTCTAAAGTAGATCAAAAACCCTAGAGTAAAGAGGTATGATCCCAAGACTTAGTCAATTGTTTGTCTAAGTGTTAGGTATCATCCCAAAAGAAGACAAATTGGAGTAAAGAAGTTGCACCAGTCTTGGAGCACTGGACTGTCTGGTGCCCAGGCTGGCCCTCGGTGAACAGGTCACTCTTGGGAAGCAGTGGGGGCGCTACAACTATAAATCATCGGATTGTCCGGTGTGCACATGACTGTCCGGTGCTCCAGCCGCACACCTGACCAATGGTCAGCCGTGCAATCAACGCCGGCCACGTCAGCCAAGCCAATGGTCATCAAGTCGCACCGGACCGTCCGGTGGGTCACTGGACTGTATGGTGTGCCAAGTGGCCGAAGCGTGGCAACGGTCGGCTTCCCCAGGAAACGAAGGAAATCAACTATTGTTCACTTTCCGTTGTACACCAGACAGTCCGGTGCACATGCAAACAGGGAAGGTTGATTGCTTCCCATTTGAAGAACCAACGGCTAGGGGCTCCCTTGGGGCTATAAAAGGACCCCCTAGGCATCCATCTACAAGTATGGAACACTCCCAAGTGCAGCAACACTTTATAGACTCATTGCAAATCATATTTCTCTCCCTCTACTGTGTATTTCTCTCTAGTTTGTGTAGAGGCACGGTTATAAGCCTTTAGAGAGAGGGGAAGTGCTGCTGACAGCAAGATCAAGATCTTGAGCACTATTACTCTGTCGGAGTGTTGTCAAGAAGGTTGTAAGCAGCCACGGGAACGTTGTAACAACCATCAACATATTGGAAGGCTCTATCTATCACATTGACAGATTTGAGCACATCGGAGGACGGAGTAAGATACTCCAAGCCAAGGTGTGGCTAACTCCAATGAGGACTAGGCAAGCATTTCAGGCTAGGCCGGACCTCTGTGACGGAACCTCCCAAGTCATTAGGCCCACCTACAGTTGTCTTTGTCCAATGGACCTCAGACAACCCTGTAGATGCACATAATCACTCGACAAGTTCAGTATATGTATCCTTTACTTTTCTCAAGAGCGTTTCACCCGTCACGCAGATATTACAACACATCAGAGGAACGAATAAGCAGAAGCGATTTACAATAACTTAATTTACATTTAAAATATAGAAGGAGTATTACTATTACATCACCAGGTTAAAAGAGTACATAAGTATTATTATTACAAACTTGGGAGGCAAAAACCCCTCCCGCATAAAAGTATATTGTTTTTCAAAAGGAAGGACCACGTCCTTCCACAACCACGTTACTGCTGAGGCTCATCTTTGGGCACCACGTCCTTGGGCACCACCTTAGTGCAAAAACAGCAAAATTTTGTTGTTTCCTCACCTACAACAACATGGGTTCGAAAACCCTGAGTACGAAGTGTACTTTCGCAAGTCTTACCTGTCAAAATAAAAGACTCTCAAGGATATGCTGGCTTAAGGGAGTCAAGGTAAGGTTTAATCAAGAATCAATAGTCTGTTTGCAAAAATGATTACTAATAGTGGATCCTTAAAAATCCAGTTTTATTAGCAAGTTAAGTCATTACCTGTCACTAGAGTTCTTTCTACCCTAGTTCAAGCACTTGGCCTATACTAGCCATCCTTTTATCAATCCCTTTTTGTTCACTGGAATGCTACGTGTAGGGCAGTGACCAAGTCTTCATGTCCGAGAAGTAACGGCGATCCGAATCGATTAATACCTAGCTGGGGATCTCCAATCACACGACATATGTAGCACTTAACCCTTGCATATGTCAACACACCACCGAGGTTCTTAAGACCAGACCGGGTTCACGCCAACTGAGAGCACAGATACACCACCGTCCAGCCTCTTGCCACAGAGGGTACACGCTACTCTCGCCATCTCTCCAATCCCATTGCGTGTTGGCCTTTCTGGTATTAGTCTGCCCGAGGCAAAGCATACCCATGACGAGGCATGTGACCAGTTAAAAGGTCCTCAATCATCAAGCCTACATCGAGACGGTCCTTAATCGACTCAGACGGAGACACTACACCGAGACTCTCTTCTCGTGCAAGTCACCCGCCCGGTCTCAGCTTTATCATTTAAAACTCAAAGTTTGGTACCTGACAGAGGTACATCTTTTCCGATGTTGAACCCATCACGACCATGATGGATCCACCATCAAGTTTTATTTTTGAAAACATCCCATCCACTGTGAAGCATCATCTTTTGTTTAAAAACAAATCATTTGTTTTTCTAAAGCAGGACTAAGCATCAGAAAAAACCTTTTAAGAAAAACAAGTAATAAAGGAATGTTAAACAGTTCCAAGGAAGGCAATGCATCAATTGGTTTAACACCCAACTCCTATCACCTAATGCATCATTCAAGTTATAAAGAGTTTAAAATAGCAAGGAGGTGGCAAATGCACCGGGGCTTGCCTTGTGTTGTAGGAGAGTTGGGCTCTGTTCCATCGATGTCAAAGTAAAAATAGTTCCCGACAGGTGGATTTTCTGTTGATGGAGTAGTCTCTTCCTCTTCAACAGTCACCTCTTCTTTGTTTTATATATATAACCATATATAACCATGAATGCTCATGTAATGCTTATGAAAATGCAATAATAGAAAGGATGTATCAAGTTGTATCTTGAATACAACTTTCCTTCACGGTACTCTGGGGAACTAGGGTTTTTGGAGTCACTACTTCATTTCATAGGGCAAACACTACTTAGAAGACTAGGGTTTTGGGTTTGGGGATCAAACATTGTCCAAATCATGTCTAACTTTACCCATGGGTTCTAGTTACCAAAATAAGTTCACCCAAAAAGTTTTATGATTTTTGGAGCCATCTAGTAATTTATAAAATTCAAAAAGACTAAGTTTAGGCCTTCTTAAATACTACATAATTTCTAGTTTGGGCTAAAAATCTTGGAACTATTTTTATTAAATACTAGAGAAATCTAGGAGTCCAACAAAATTAGTTTCATATTTTTATCATTTTTCTATAATTTTCTATGGATTTCCTAAGTCTGGCAGAAAAAGAAAAAGGAAAAGCATCAACAGTGATGAGCTCAATTTAGCCCGAGTCAGCCCAATACAGGCAGAACGCGCCCGCGTGCGCGCCCGCGCTGGCGTCTTTGCACAGAGGACCCTGGCTGTTCGAATAACTTGTAAAGACTCCTCTCTACTGTTTCTCTGTCTCACTGACATCTCCATTAAGGCCCCTCCCCTTTCTATTTCTTCGCAAGGTGAGGTCCCCGACCATGGACGGCGGAGCAGTGGCTCCAGCAAACCTGTACCGGCCAGGATACGCAATGACTGGTGCTCTAGAGCAATTGACACCTAATTCGACCCCTAATAACTATTTCCCCTCCATTAATTGCGCTAATCCGGGTCAGAATCTCTCTGTCCACGATGACGGCGGAAACCGAGAACAATTTGACGTGTTCTTGGCGATCGAGGGCAGTCTAGTTCAATTAAACAGGTCTACGAGTAGCAGGGGACTTAATGAAGGCTAGAACATCAAGCAAGGATGCTTGAACTAACCTGTAGGCGTCTGGCCACGACGAGGTGTTCACGGGTGCGGAAAACTGATTTGGGGGAAGAAAGAAATTGGAGCTCTCTGGTGGCTAATCGGAGGCAGTAGCGGATGCTTTGGCTTCGTGATGACTTAATGGAGCTAGGGGTGTGCTCAATTTATAGTATCCCAGAGCGGTGGCTCCCAATTTGGTCATGGCGTGCTGGCGGTCGGAGAGAGGGAAGAGCACTGGCGCAATAGCTACGTGTCTTTCACCGTGGCAGGCTTACCGGCGACGAGCCAGCAATATAGAATGGCTTACTGCGACATGGTGAAGCTTCAAGGTACGTGGCACCCGATCGGCAGGCGGCCAACTCCGATGAGCTTATCTGAGCCGGCTGTAAAGCAAGGAGGTACGGCGGCTAGCCCCTGGCGTCATCCGCGACGAAGATCTTGTTACCTTGAAGCGTTATTCGGGCACCAATGAGCACGAATCACCTCACAGGCGCAAATCTAGGCGCGGGGGTCGCCGGCGGCAAGGTGCACTGCACCAGGGATCTTCTTTAGTTTACTGTACTATCAGAACACCATTCAGATCATCTGACAGAGAGGTTTGCAGTGCCCAGATCTCCAACTTTTATGTGAGAACTTGCTAATCCACCTGTAACAAATTTCTAGACCTATAATCCAGCTATAATCTTGCTATAGTAACCATACTCGAATACTTACTGGATTATCTTCAAAAGAGCTCCCAAAGTTCATCCCAAGTCACTGTCAGTAAAAGTTCAGACTCTAAACTGACTGACAGCCCAACTTTGAGTCCATTTAACTCCAACTTTTGCACAACACTTATGTCTGATGACTTAAACAAAGTTATACTCCTTTAGTAGCTCTTCAAATTTGATGTATTGACCCTAGCAATTTCTTTATGGATTATGAGATATAAGGCTCCAAATATGCCTCAAGCTCACTGAATTTCAGACTTAGGCTTATATGGCTTAAGTGGTGTTTTTTTGCAAATAAGCCCAAATCCCAAAATTTGATTTGCAAATCCTCAAATGTGTGAAACATATGATTTGTGGTGCTCTAATACTTTGGTTTTTGCACTTGGGTCCAAAAGTGCACAAATTTTACACTTAGCCCCCTAGGGTTCTAGTTTAGGGTTTTTCAGGGGTCTTTTCAGGGTTTCTAGCACTTTAGGGTTTTGGTGTCACTAAACTCCTTCCAAGATGATATCTTAGGATCATGTCTCATGTCTTTTGAGGTTTTCACATATTTGTGCTTCACTTATATCCATAAACCCTGATCTGAGGTTAAGCACTTTATCCTAGGGTTAACCACACATCAAGTCACATCAGTACAACTGATTTGAAATTTTTACCTAGTGAATGCACTCTAGGTGTAACAAACACATGATATGCCAATGCTCATGATGTTATGCTCAAGTTTTAGTGACAGTAACACTAGTGGTGTTACAACCTCTGTATAAATCCTCGTGTCATGTGTGCTATGTGCTATGTCTCTTGTCTTGTCTCTATTTATGTCCTTTGTCTCTTGCTTTAGTATGGTGTGCACTTCATATACTCCTATCTGTGGTATAACTTACTTGTGAAGTGCAGGACTCTTTGAGATAGGAACTTCATTTCCACTACCACCTACTTGAAGCAATCTTCATTCCGATGTGGTCCAGTCTTTGAGTCGAGCAAGGTTTTAAGTTTTAAAGTGATAATTATTATTCGCCTATTCACCCCCCCCCCTTAGACGACATCTAGATCTTGTTCCCGAGCATAGGGAACTTTCACAGTGTCCTTCACGTCCTTGCACAGTTTGTCCTAGTGCTCCAGATGCAGCACCTCCGAGGTATCCACACATACAGGGAGGAAGCATCGCGTACCAAACTGCTAGGTTTGCGACGGTGGCTAGGCGAGGACGAGAGATGGGCAACTGCTCGTTTATTGGTGGCGAATTAGGGTTCTCTTAATCGTGTCTTGTCCCTCATTATATAGGCGTTCTAGTGGGCTTCTGACTCCGAGGCCCATCGATAACCCAAAAGCCCAGTCTAATTTTGGATCTAATCCTTGTTAGGCTTTCTTCCCCTTAAGTGTGTGACACTATAGGTTCACTTACATATAGACATGGCTTGAGTACTATTACCTAGCCCAATAATTAACAGCGACCTCTATCAAGACATGTCAACTCCTATGCACATGTAAAGATCATATTAGACGAACCATTGCAACATTACGTACATGTTGTTCCCTTTGTCTCATGATATTTGGTCTGGCTCTAAGCTGACATCTCTTTCTCAATATTGTGAATTGGAATCCTTTCAATGTGAAAGTTGCCTAAAGGGGGTGAATACGCAAGCAAAAATATTTTCAATAAAAACTAGAAACAAAGTGGATAAAACCGTTTCAACCGGTGTCAAAACGAGTTCAACCGGTTTGCACGAGCTCAACTAAAGAATGAGATATAAAGCTAAATTGATCTCGAAATTCACCCAGTTAACTTTGCAAATGGGATGTCCTAGATAATTCATAGGGTTCAAAGTAGTAGATATGAGAAGGGCACTTCTCAAAATCCACACACCAAAGAGATATGAACAATTCTTCCACTAATTGGTGAGAGAACGAAGAACATGAACAAACACAATGAGCAAGAACACAAAAGACACAAGATTTATCATGAGGTTCGGTCACACCACAAAAGGTGCCCTACTTCCTAGTTGAGGCGCCCATAAAGAGCTAGGTCTCTTTCAACCCTAATCCTCCCTTTGCCGACCACAAAGGTCAAGCCCACACACTAATATTTTCTCAAACGAGCGAGTAATACAAACTTTCTTGTGGTCTTCCAAAAGATTTGGAGACTCACAAACGACACCTAGTCGTCTAGTAGCTAGAAGCTCCAAGAGTAATGAATCCACAAAGAACTCGATATAGTACCAAAGCTCGAATCAAGAAGAATAAGAAGGATTTAAAGATGAAGCACAAAAACCCATAGCTCTTCAATCTCACTCAAAGATTTCTCTCCAAAGATTTGAAATGAGAGAGGCAAGAGGTGTGTGAGAGAGAGTGGGAGGTATTTCTTAGGTTCGAAATGGAGTTCAAGACGTGCTCTTGTGTGGGAGAGAGGTAGGAGTGAGTATATATAGGTGGGGCTCCAAAACTAGTCGTTGGGCTGGACGTTTCTACGCAGGGCCGGTTGAACCGCCCCAAGACCGGTTCAACCGCCTGGTGGTCGGACTGACTGCCAGTCTGCCAGTCAGACTGGTGAACCTCCTAGTGGTCAGACAGACAGTCAGTCTACCAGTTAGTAGGTCAGACCGGTCAACTGACCCTAACATCGGTTGAACCTCCCCTAGGGTCAGTCCAACTGGTTTTGATCGGAGAGGTCCGAGAAAAAAACTCGGTTGAACTTGCCTTGGACCCTGGTTGAACCTGCCTGGACCCCGATTGAACTTGCTCTGGACCACGGTTGAACCTGCCCTGAACCCCAGTTGAACCTATCTAGACCCTGGTTGAACTTGCCTGGACCTCAGTTGAAGTTAAGTTCAACTCAGCTGAAGAAGCTCAACTCAGCTAAAGAAGTTCAACTCAGATAAAGAAGCTCAACTGTTTTTCAATAGAAAGGATCTTCGTGTCCCAAACCTCACTCCAATTGAACTCACAGAGTGTTGTGAATCATCTAGGCCCCTTTGGTGATGTTTTGGTAATTAATGACAACTGCTTGTGGACTAACGATTCTTGGAGAAATAAGAATGCAGGGTTGGACCACATAGAACAGGAAATGTTGGAGAATCATAAGCATTGGTTGTGGATCAGATGAAGGCAAAGGTATAATATAGGTTTCGTTTTTTCCGGTCTTGAGGAGTTTAGAGAAGATACCTGACCGGATTAGTAGGCTAGATAGCCGTACTATTAAGAGGGGTCAATGTCTTTGATCTGTGTAAAACTTAGTGCCTCATAGAGCATCAAGTAGTTGCATTTGCATGAGGACTAACAACGCTTCAAATTTATTGAGTTAAAAGTTCTTTCAAAAGCAAGTTTGAAAAATTGCAAAGTGTTGGATGCGCGGACCGTCCGGGCCTTGAGGGCGGACCGTCCGCGATCCACCAGAGGGGTCCGAAGTCTGACCACTTCGGCAGCCACATTGTTCCATTGCACTGTGGACCGTCCGGGCCTTAGGGCCGGACCGTCCGCAGTCATGACCAGAGAAGGCTGGTTTCGGGCCAGTCCCTGAATTATAGCGCGGACCGTCTGGCTGTGATGGGCGGACAGTCCGCAAGTGTCAAACATGTTTTGGACAGGGACTGTGTGATTTTGTAGATTTGTACTACGGACTGTCCGGGGGACTAGTCCGGACAGTACTGTCTCAGGTCTCGGAACGTCCGGCTTTATAGGCGAACGGTCCGCTTGTGTTAACTATTCTTGGTCCGAGGCTCGGGTGCCTCAAGCTGCCAGGTCATGGACGGTCCGGCCTTGAAGGGCGGACTGTCCGGATCCACCTTTTCTGACAGCTCTGACAGTTTTCAAACGGGAATTATAGCCGTTATACGTACGGCGGACCGTCCGGCCCTAGGGCGCGGACCGTCCGCGTGTGCGTAGAACTGGTGCTTTTTACACATAACGGTTGGATTTTGATGGGGGACTATAAATAGAAGGGTAGCTCGTGTGAGAGAGCTCTCTTGGCCATTCCTTGCACACATTGAGCTCATTTGTGATCCTCCAACTCACTCTCTCACACTCGTTGCTTGAGATTGCATTCTAGTGAGAGATTGAGGGTTCCTAGTGCATTTGCATCATTCGGTGATTCTTGAGGCACTAGGTGATACACCGAGCAAGCGTCATTGGCTTGTTACTCTTGGAGGTTGCCGCCTCCTAGACGGCTCGGGTGATTGTCTCCGTCGAGCTCTCCAAGAAGATTGTGGAGAAGCCACGGTGTTGATTGTGAGGGGTTCGCACCTACCTCGCCGGAGCGGCAAAGGTGACATTAGTGGAATCGAGGTATTGAGTGATTTCTCATCCACTTGGCTCAAAGATCAAGCCGTGTCTTGATAGAGGAGGAAGTGAGAGCTTGAAGTCCACCTCAACGTGGATTAGGGGTGATCGGCAAATCACCGATACCACGGGATAAATTTCGGTGTCTCTACCTTCTTGCATTACTTATTGCCTTGCAAGTGATTAGTGTTTTGCATATTGTTCCTCAAGTATTCAATCACCGTAGTTGTTTCTCATACATTGTTTACTTATTGTCACTAGAGAATTTATTCCTCTTGTTATATTGATTAAATTTACCTAGTGTTTTTTATTTTAGTCAAAACCGCCTATTCACCCCCCCTCTAGCCGGTGTCCTAGATCCTACAAGTGGTATCAAAGCCGAGGACTCCATTGTTTGTGGATCTAATCATCCCGGAGTGGGACAATATGGCTAGTAACAACAATGTGCACATTGGGAAGCCACCGCATTTTGATGGAAATAATTAGGACTATTGGAAAATAAGAATGTCAATGCATCTTAGAGCAATGGGTGGAAAAATTTGGCCAATTGTAAGGGATGGATTTGTTGTGTTGAAAGAAGATGAACCATCCATTAGTGATAATGAGAATATCCTCACAAATGATCAAGCCATGAATGTATTTTATGATGCTCTTGATATAAATGAGTTCAATCGTATCAAGAATCTCACAACCGCTCATGAGATTTGGATTAAGCTAATGGAAATTCATGAAGGAACTACAATTGTGAAGAGTGCCAAACTATATGTGTGCAAAGGGACTTGGTTTTAATGTACCGGATGTGGATTTCACTCACAAGTTCCTTAGATCACTTCCGGAGAAATATGAGACCATTGTGACAATGTTAGTAAGGAGTGATCTATCTACAACTTCTCCAACCGAAGTATTCGGAGAAATTCTCACTCAAGATATATTTAAGAAGTCGCAAGCCGATGCTTTAAGTTTGGCAAAGAAGGTGAAAAATGAATCAATTGCTCTCAAAGCTAAGGCCTCAAAGGCAATTGAAAAGGAAGATAGTAATGATGAAGAAAATGAAAGTGAGAGTGATGGTGACATGGCTCTATTTGTAAGATTCAATAAATTCATGAAGATGAAGAGAGGTCAACCTAGAAGAGGTCAAACATCTAGAAGAAATGCTTTCAATGATAGAAAGTGTTTTGAGTGTGGGGAACCCGGTCACATTGTCATGAATTGCCCAAGCAAGAAGAAGAAGGGCAAAGATGAAAGTGACAATAAGAAAAAGAAATACTATAACAAGAAGAAAGATGGCAAAGCCTACTTAGTTGAATGGGACTCGGATGATGATGATGATGATGACACCTCATCCAAGCTTAATGCTGGAATTGCCATCAAGGAAGCTCCCTCACTCTTCTCATCCCCCCATTGTCTCATGGCAAAGGGAGATGCTAAGGTAAAAATCATCACCGATTTAAATGATATAAAAGATGATGATGATATCGATGATGTTGATGATGATGGCTATTCATATGATGATCTTGTTAGAATGTTAGGTGAGGTCGATGACTACATACACAAAGAAAAAGAAAAATTTAAGACCTTGAAGGAATTGTATAAAAACCTCCAAGTGTCTTTTGAGGAGCTCAAGACCTCTCACAATGACCTAAAAGAAAATTGTGAGAAGCTTGCGGATGCTCAAAAATCATCTATTGTGCATGAAGTTGAGGTGGTCACTAAGGATGTTGGGGTCACTTGTGACTTACTTGATAGTCTTACAAGTGAACCACTACCTACTAACTCTATTTGTGATAAATGCAAAAATTCTCTCAATTATAACATTGCTCTTGATGAACCAAAAATTATTGTTGAGAATGAAGTGTTAGTAGATAGAGTAAACACTCTAACTCATGACCTAGAAAAGGCATATGGTGGTAAGGCTAAATTGGATTTCATATTGGGAAGTCAACGGTGCTCTCTTAACCGTGAAGGTCTTGGATATGTTCCCAAGAAAGGAAAGAATGCTTTTGTAAAGCAAAAGACATTGTTTGTGAAAGAATGTGACAAAGTGTGTCACAAGTGTCACAAAAAGGGACATGTTAAGAAAAATTGTCCCAAGTTTAAAAATGTATCCTCCACTTGTTTTGAGCATTGTTATGTTCTTTCTCATAATGCAAAAGGTGTTCATGCTAAATTTGTTGGTACTTCAATTGTTGGAAACAAAAAGAAAGCTATTTGGGTGCCAAAGACCTTGGTCACTAACATCCAAGGACCCAAGCAAGTTTGGGTACCTAAAAGAGATTGATTTCCTTTTGTAGGTAAACTACAAGGCGGGAGGGAATCATTGGGTGTTAGATAGTGGATGCACTCAACACATGACTGGAGATATGAAAATGTTTACCCAAATGAGTGAGGAAGATTGCTCAAATTATGATAGTATCACATTTGGAGATAATCGCAAAGGAAAGGTTAAAGGTTTGGGTAAAATTGCTATTTCAAATGATCATTCTATATCAAATGTGCTCTTGGTTGAGTCTTTGAATTTTAATTTACTTTCCGTAGCTCAATTATGTGATTTAGGATTTTGTTGCAATTTCACGGTTGAAGATGTTATTATCTCTAGTGTTGATGGTAGCAATCTTAAGTTTAAAGGTTTTAGACATGAAAATTTATCTTGTTGATTTCTCATCTAATGAGGCAAAGCTCACAACTTGCCTATTCTCAAAAGCTTCACTAGGTTGGTTATGGCATAGAAGACTTGGTCATGTTGGAATGAAGCAACTCAATCGGTTAACTAAGCATGACTTAGTTCGTGGCTTAAAAGATGTGAAGTTTGAGAAGAACAAATTGTGTAGCTCTTGTCAAGCCGGGAAGCAAGTGGCAAACACTCATCCAAATAAAAGTCAAATGTCCACTCATCGACCTTTGGAATTACTTCACATGGATTTATTTGGGCCCACATCTTTTGTAAGTATTGGTGGTAATTCTTATTGTCTTGTGATTGTGGATGACTATTCAAGATTTACTTGGGTTTATTTTCTTCGAGACAAATCTAATGTGTTTGAAACATTCAAGTCATTTGCTATATTGGCTCAAAATCAATTTGATTTCGACATCAAAAAGGTTAGAAGTGATAATGGGTCAGAATTCAAAAATGCGAGAATTGATGAATATTGTGATGACAAGGGTATTAAACATGAATTCTCTTCCAAATATACCCCGGAACAAAATGGTATTGTTGAAAGAAAGAATAGAACTCTCATTGATATGGCTAGGTCTATGTTAGCGGAATATAATATATCGGATTCTTATTGGGCCGAGGCAATAAATACCGCTTGTCATTCATCAAATAGACTATATTGTCACAAGCTTTTGAAGAAAACTCCATATGAATTGCTCATTGGTAGAAAGCCAAATATCTCATATTTTAGGGTATTCGGTTGCAAATGTTATATTTTGAGAAAGGGAAGCCGGCTTTCTAAATTTGAGAAGAAATGTGATGAGGGTTTTCTTCTTGGATATTCATCAAATAGTAAAGCTTATAGAGTCTTCAACAAAACTCATGGTATTATTGAAGAAGCATATGATGTTGAATTCGATGAAACAAATGGGTCTCAAGATGAGAGTGATAATCTCGATGATGTTGGGGGAACTCAATTGATAAATTCAATGAAAACAATGGCCATTGGTGAAACAAAACCAAAGGAGGATGATGATGAAAATAGTGTGGTTGTCATTCCTTCATCCTCAACTCTAAATGAGGAAGATCACCAAAGCCAACAACATGATGAAACCATGGATACTCATGATCAAGGTACTTCAAGACTTTCGGTTCCTCCTAATGCTTCAACTAGCAATTATCAAACGGTATCAAGAATTCATCATTCCATTGTGAAGGATCACCCGGTTGATCAAATTGTGGGTGATATTAGTAAGGGTGTTCAAACTCGCTCTCGCATAGCTTCGTTTTGTGAACATTTCTCTTTTGTATCTTGTATGGAACCTAACCGTGTAGATGAAGCTCTACTTGATGTTGATTGGGTGAATGCAATGCATGAAGAATTAAATAACTTCGCTCGAAATGAAGTTTGGGAGCTTGTTGAGAGACCAAAGAACCACAATGTTATTGGTACAAAATGGGTGTTTCGCAACAAGCATAATGAAGATGGTGTGGTAGTAAGAAACAAGGCAAGATTAGTTGCACAAGGATATACTCAAATTGAGGGATTGGATTTTGGGGAGACATTTGCTCCCGTGGCAAGATTAGAAGCAATCCGGATTCTTCTTGCTTATGCTTGTGCACATAATATCAAGCTCTACCAAATGGATGTAAAGAGTGCTTTTCTAAATGGTAAGATTAGTGAACTAGTGTATGTTGAACAACCTCCCGGTTTTGAGGACCCCAAAAGACCTAACCATGTGTTCAAGCTTTCTAAAGCTCTCTATGGGCTTAAGCAAGCTCCACGCGCTTGGTATGAAAGGCTTAGGGATTTCTTGCTTTCCAAAGACTTCAAAATTGGGAAGGTTGACACTACTCTATTCACTAAAAGAATTGGCAAAGACTTATTTGTTTGTCAAATCTATGTTGATGATATTATTTTTGGATCTACTAATGAATTATTTTGTGAGGAATTCAGAAAAATGATGTCAAAAGAATTTGAAATGTCTATGATAGGAGAATTGAGCTTCTTTCTTGGCCTTCAAATCAAAAAATTGAAAGATGGAATTTTTATAAGTCAATCAAAATATTTGAAGGACATGCTCAAGAAGTTTGGTTTAGAAAATGCAAAGCCTATCAAGACTCCAATGGCAACAAATGGTCATCTAGACTTAGATGAAGGAGGTACTATGGTTGGTCAAAAACTTTATCGTTCAATAATTGGTAGTTTGCTTTATATTACCGCATCTAGGTCCGATGTTATGTTTAGTGTATGCATGTGTGCTCGATTTCAAGCTTCACCTAGAGAGATTCACTTGAAAGCCGCTAAAAGAATTCTAAGAGATTTGAAGTACACTCCCAATATTGGTCTATGGTATCCCAAAGGTGCTCAATTTGAATTAATTGGATATTCAGATTCGGACTATGCGGGGTGCAAAGTTGATAGAAAAAGCACCTCCGGTTGTTGTCAATTTCTTGGTAGATCTCTTGTTTCATGGTCTTCTAAAAAACAAAATTCGGTTGCTCTCTCTACCGCCAAAGCGGAATATATATCGGTCGGAAATTGTTGTGCTCAACTATTATGGATGAAACAAACTTTATTGGATTATGGAATTATTTTCAAGAATGTGCCTCTCATGTGTGATAATGAGAGTGCGGTAAAAATGGCTACCAATCCGGTCCAACACTCAAGAACTAAGCATATTGATATACGGCATCACTTTTTAAGGGATCATGTTGGAAAGGGAGATATCTCTATTTATTCCATTGGCACGGACGATCAATTAGCAGACATTTTTACAAAGCCTTTGGATGAAACAAGATTTTGTTCTCTAAGAAGTGAAATGAATGTGATCGATCTCTCAAATGTGGCTTGAAGTTGATCATGCATGTGTCGTGTTGCATCTCGGTTCTACATATGCTCTTTATGCTATTTATTTGGTATTATTGATGCATTTTTCATTCTAAATTGCTCTAGATAGTTTAATACAAAAATTTGCATAACTCAATTACATAATATGAATATGCATGCATACTAACTCTTGGATTGGTCGAAATGTCCATATATGAGCACCAATTCGGATTTGAAATTCAAAATCCGAAAGTGGACAGACATTGGAAAACTATGTATCAGGCCGCGGACCGTCCGCCCATGGACCGCGGACCGTCCGCAGAATCAGGAACTGGACAGTTCGATCAGCAATGCAGACCGTCTGAACTCATCAGGGCGCGGACCGTCCGCCGCCCCTACGCGGACCGTCCGCGACAGGCAGTAAAATCGGGCAGAGGCCGCAGACTTGTCATTTGTGTTACTTGCCCCTTCTCTCTTGCTCTCCACTCGCCAAATAGTCTCCTTTGTCGATTGTGCGCGGACGGAGAAGTGACGTTGCGCACGGACAGTCCGACAGCTTGTGGCAACGTTCAATCAACATGTCTTCATCACAGTATTTCATAATCTTGTGGATTTCATCAAATTTCTTCAATTTTTGAGATTATTTGGGTTTCCTCTCTGATCTGAAATTGAGCAGTAGTTTTACAAATCTGATTGGTGGGATTGTTAGTATTACTCACTATGAATGTTGTGCAAAATTTTGAACTCGTTTGGATGGGTATTCTCTGCAAAATCATCAGTTCAACATTTGTGGCGGCTAGGGTTCTTTGGAGTCGCCCCTGGTCGGTCGTGGACCGTCCGCATGGTGGGCGCGGACCGTCCGGACCCTGGCAGAGCAGTGCAGTTCTATTGCTTTTATTGTGGTGTTTGCTATCAACTTCTCATCTATGGATGTCTGTCACATTATTGCAGTGGTTTTGGTGGTCTCCACAAGAAACTTGCAGGTCGCTTTAAATCAAAGCGCCCTCGTGGAGATGATGTTGAGTATACACCAACCACTAATTCAGAGGCCCAATCCTCAGCTGGGGGCACTGAATCTATGGATGTTGAAGACTTTCCTCATGTTCATCCCGATTATCCCATTGACACCTCAGGATGGACATATCCAAAGCGGAGGTTTTCTATGGCTGAGTACTGCTCAAGGCGGACTATGAACCAATACACTCTGCCATCTGACACCAATATTCAATTTTTCCACACTCAGCTGCAGTTTGATGTTTTTTGGGGCACCTTGGTGGATACAAATTTTCATAAACATCAAGTGATTGATTGGTCCTTCATGCTAGGTCAATCAGTCATGGAGGGTCTGATCCCTAAGTTTGAGACGTGTGGCCTGTATCAGTTTATGGGGCAACGAACAGACTTCAGTGAAATGGCTGTCAAGCAATTCCTGGCCACCTCAGAGATTGATATAGAAGAAGAATCCATCACCTGGATGACTGGCTTCAAGCGCTATTCCGCCTCCTTTGCTGACTTTGCCACTGCCAACAGTCTGGATTATGGCACCATTTCAGATGGACTGGATCTCTACACTGAGGATAATTTTGAGGACATTATGCAATTCTATGAGCCAGCACGGCTGGGAATACCCAGGAGGATTGGAGAGACAGCAGGACTCAGACATCATCCTGCTGTGATCAACAAAATTGCCAGAGTCACTATTCTTCCCAAGAGTGGGGATAAGAGCAAAATACGGGACAAATTCTGGAATATTATCCATCACATCATGAACGGTGCGGTAATGAATGTTGTTCTATTCATGATGAGACAGCTCAATGATTTGAAGATGGACAAGAACCAAAATTTAGCGTATGCTCCTTATATTATGGCTCTCATCAAAGCCAAGACTAGATTTGAGGGGCCCTGCGAGATTGTTCACACACCGTTCAGACCCTTTAAGAATGAGATAGGGTTTCTCACCAGGCCACTCACTCCCTTCCCAAATGATGAGGAAGACCCTGGTTATAATGCAGGAGCAGCTCCTGATGTTGAGGCCGAGCAGATGCCTCCTCCTCCACCTCCTCCTCAGCCTCAGCAGTATTGGCAGCCTGGTCCAGGCTACTTTGATCCTTATTTTCACAATATGCAGCAGGGGCTTGAGACTCATATTGATACTCGCTTTGAGGGCATGATGTCACATGTGGATCACCGCCTAGATGACATGCAGTCTCGCTTTGACAGTAACTGGGATGCGCTCAACTCTGAGTTTTCTGAGTTTCGTGATCACATTCACACTAATGTCACTGATCCTATCATGACCAGGCTGAATAATATGCAGCAGAGTTTTCAAGATAACATGGGCGCTCTCTCCAGCCAATTTGACAATCTTTCTACAAATGACAACATGCATGATATCAGTCAGAGGCAGCAGCAACTCCAGCAAGATTTTGGCCAGTTCTCCTCTCTATTTGACACATTCAGCACTCACTACTACAACATGCATCCTCCGCCCAGTGATCAGTGAGGCCTCTCCTTTGTGGCAATTGATGCCAAAGGGGGAGAGAAGTGATGAGAAGAGAAGTTGTCAGGTGTCACTTTCAGGGGGAGTTGTTGGTCTATGTGGACATTAAGATCATGCATATGCATATTTACCTTTTTTATGTCGCATGCATTAGTTTATGTCTTATGCATTTTGAACTGGCTTGAACTGTTAACTCTATGTCGTATGTCTGTGGACAATTATCTGTAATATTCTGTGGGTTGAACTATGTTTTAGTTCAAATTACTCTGTGTGTGGTTAATCGAGGAGTGATTATAATTGCTGCGCTTACTCTACGGATCATCTCTTGTATGCCTCGATAACCATGATTGTAGGAAAGTCTCCATCAAATTCCGATATATTATGTGTGTTATATCTTCAGCTTCAAATAATCCTGCACACACTTAGGGGGAGCCTTTCTTACATACTGAGTTTTTATTGGGATTTATCTATCTCTCAGACAGAACTTCAAATCAAGATAAGTCCTATGAAACTCATCTCCAAAATCTATCTTATACCTTAGGTATGAGGGAGATTTGGAAAAACTAAACTTCTCTTTAATATATTATGTAGTGTTGTCATCAATTACCAAAAAGGGGGAGATTGTGAATCATCTAGGCCCCTTTGGTGATGTTTTGGTAATTAATGACAACTGCTTGTGGACTAACGATTCTTGGAGAAATAAGAATGCAGGGTTGGACCACATAGAACAGGAAATGTTGGAGAATCATAAGCATTAGTTGTGGATCAGATGAAGGCAAAGGTATAATATAGGTTTCGTTTTTTCCGGTCTTGAGGAGTTTAGAGAAGATACCTGACCGGATTAGTAGGCTAGATAGCCGTACTATTAAGAGGGGTCAATGTCTTTGATCTGTGTAAAACTTAGTGCCTCATAGAGCATCAAGTAGTTGCATTTGCATGAGGACTAACAGCGCTTCAAATTTATTGAGTTAAAAGTTCTTTCAAAAGCAAGTTTGAAAAATTGCAAAGTGTTGGATGCGCGGACCGTCCGGGCCTTGAGGGCGGACCGTCCGCGATCCACCAGAGGGGTCCGAAGTCTGACCACTTCGGCAGCCACATTGTTCCATTGCACTACGGACCGTCCGGGCCTTAGGGCCGGACCGTCCGCAGTCATGACCAGAAAAGGCTGGTTTCGGACCAGTCCCTGAAATATAGCGCGGACCATCCGGCTGTGATGGGCGGACAGTCCGCAAGTGTCAAACATGTTTTGGACAGGGACTGTGTGATTTTGTAGATTTGTACTACGGACTGTCCGGGGGACTAGTCCGGACAGTACTGTCTCAGGTCTCGGACCGTCCGGCTTTTATAGGCGGACGGTCTGCTTGTGTTAACTATTCTTGGTCCGAGGCTCGGGTGCCTCAAGCTGCCAGGTCGCGGACGGTCTGGCCTTGGAGGGCGGACTGTCCGGATCCACCTTTTCTGACAGCTCTGACAGTTTTCAAACGGGAATTATAGTCGTTATACGTACGGCGGACCGTCCGGCCCTAGGGCGCGGACCGTCCGCGTGTGCGCAGAACTGGTGCTTTTTACACATAACGGTTGGATTTTGATGGGGGACTATAAATAGAAGGGTAGCTCGTGTGAGAGAGCTCTCTTGGCCATTCCTTGCACACATTGAGCTCATTTGTGATCCTCCAACTCACTCTCTCACACTCGTTGCTTGAGATTGCATTCTAGTGAGAGATTGAGGGTTCCTAGTGCATTTGCATCATTCGGTGATTCTTGAGGCACTAGGTGGTACACCGAGCAAGCGTCATTGTCTTGTTACTCTTGGAGGTTGCCGCCTCCTAGATGGCTCGGGTGATTGTCTCCGTCGAGCTCTCCAAGAAGATTGTGGAGAAGTCGTGGTGTTGATTGTGAGGGGTTCTTGCCTACCTCGCCGGAGCGGCAAAGGTGACATTAGTGGAATCGAGGTATTGAGTGATTTCTCGTCCACTTGGCTCAAAGATCAAGCCGTGTCTTGATAGAGGAGCAAGTGAGAGCTTGAAGTTCACCTCAACGTGGATTAGGGGTGATCGGCAAATCACCGATACCACGGGATAAATTTCGGTGTCTCTACCTTCTTGCATTACTTATTGCCTTGCAAGTGATTAGTGTTTTGCATATTGTTCCTCAAGTATTCAATCACCATAGTTGTTTCTCATACATTGTTTACTTATTGTCACTAGAGAATTTATTCCTCTTGTTATATTTATTAAATTTACCTAGTGTTTTTGATTTTAGTCAAAACCGCCTATTCACCCCCCCCCTCTAGCCGGTGTCCTAGATCCTACAAGTGTCTAAAAGATTTTTTTCGAAATAGCTTTTGAATCTTAGAAGCTTGAGCTTTGGCAAACATCAACCTTCTTTTTGGATCCCCCTTGATAGTACGATGATTCCTATACTCAAGTTAAATAAAATATAATTAAGTAAACTGCTTGAGTCATTGGTGTCTCCTGTGTGATTTCTCCATGGTGTTGGTTTATAAGGATCACAAACATCTTTGTCTCACCTTTTGAAGCAAACACAAATTGAACCTGTGACTTGAACCATTTCACCATATATGAGCTCAACTCATGGCTTCAAGTCACATTACTGATGCATCAACACAATATAACTCTTCATAGCTGATTAGTTCATCGACTTAGTGCAAGTAATCTCTTTTTCACCTTAGCCATGGTACCTCGGTCCACAAGCTGTCACTTGGCCTTCACCTTCGTTTAGTCCTTCGAAGACCTTTCCTTGCAATCTTCACCCTATCAAGCCATTCATGAGTCACATCATATTGAGCATCCATTGAGAGAATCATTTCTTCAATATTGTGAACCTTGCTTGAATGTCATCTAGATATAAATGCTAAGATCAATCAAACTCTAGTTTGATTCTCATAGAAGCACATATGGACTAATAGTGATATGGTCAAGTCAATTAACGATTCCTCATATCTTATTCACTTTGGCTTGATCAATCCCCTTAATCACTTCAACCTTTATTCTGATCATATTTATGCATAGTGATTTCTCACGTCTTGTCCATATATTCAAACCAATATAGAGATCATATTATATCCATTTGTGTTGTCTCAACCTTGTGTTGAACCCTTGTTCACTGGTCATTATACAATATTGAAGTATGTTCATCATACTGAATTTCCTGTTCAACACTTAGCAAACTTGTTAGACCTTTAAATGTGTTGTTATCCAAATCACCAAAGCCCACAAAAGGGATGAATGCACTTTCACAATGGTTAACACTTAACCCTAGCACAGCCATGCATTTCTTAATCCAATCACTCGAGGGGCCCATAGATATCTCTCTCAAGAAGAGAGGGACAAATTCCATCTTGACTAACCATGTCTCACAGCATGCTTCCTGACAAACCCAAAACTACCTTTATAACTGCCCAATTATGGAGTAGTGTTTGATAGTCCCTAAGCAAGTCAATTCACATATTGAGATCATGTGAAAATTTTAGGTCTAAGGACATAGTATACATGTTTCAAAAAGAGAACTATATTACAATATCTCATTTTGGGTTGGTCCAGTCTCATGTCATACATGCGCCCACATTATTAGTTTAACATCTCCATGTCCATGACTTGTGAAATGTAGTCATCACATGTGCTAGTCATCAACTCTGACTAGGGACATCATTTAGAATAACCATACAAGTAAAGAATATCACAAACAATTCACATAATTGCTAACCAATACAAGGTGCCTTTTATGGATATTCATTTAAGCAATATATATATATCATGGATACAAAGAAATATGTTCATCTCTATGATTATCTCTAGGGCATATTTCTAACACTCTCCCACTTGCACTAGAGTTAATCTAGAAGATATCTAATACCCATAGATCTCATGTGTGCCTCATGCTGAGGTTGTGGAAGAAGTTTTGTCAAAGGATCAGCAACATTCAAATTTGTATGTATTTTGCATATCTTTATCTCACCCCACCTAACGAATTCACGTATGAGGTGAAACTTCCGCAGTACGTGTTTGCTTTTCTGGTGGTTCCTTGGCTCCATAGCTTGTGCAATAGCCCCATTATTATCACAGTAGAGGTTCAATGGATTAGAGGCATTAGGAAACACACCAAGCTCGATGAGGAACTTCCTTATCCAGACACCTTCCTTCGCAGATTTAGAAGCTGCAATGTACTCGACTTCTGTTGTAGAATCAATCATAGTCTCCTGCTCGAAACTCTTTCAACTAATAGCACCACTATTTATTGTGAACACAAAACCTGATTGTGATTTTAACTCGTCTAGGTCAGTTTGGAAGCTAGCATCGGTATAACCAGTTACAACAAGCTTCTCCTTACCCCCATATACCAGGAACATATCTTTAGTCCTTCTCAAGTACTTAAGAATGCCTTTTACCGTTGTCCTATGATCCTCACCTGGATCAGCCTGGTGCCTACTCGTAGCACTTATAGCGTATGAAACATATGGACATGTATTTATCATGGCATACATGATTGATCCAATTGTCGAGGTGTATGGTACCTTGCTCATGCGCTCTCGCTCATCAGCCGTCGTAGGACACTACTTCTGGCTAAGGTGTATACCATGTGACATAGGTAAGAACCCTTTCTTGGACTGTTCCATGTTGAACCGTTTCAACACCTTGTGAATGTACATATCTTGACTTAATCATATAAGCCTCTTCGACCTATCTCTATAGATCCTTATGCCCAAAATATATGATGCTTCCCCTATGTCCTTCATAGAAAAACTCTTTTTCAGTGAAGCCTTGATGGACTCCAGCATAGGAATGTCATTCCCAATCAATAATATGTCATCCACATACAAGATCGGAAATACAACAACGCTCCCACTTTTCTTCTTGTAAACACAAGCTTCTTCTTAATTCTGATGAAAACCAAACCCTTTGACCACTTCATCAAAACGAATGTTCCAACTCCGAGATGCTTGCTTCAACCCATAAATATATTTCTGAAGTTTGCATATCTTTCCAGCATTGATCGGATTGACAAAACCCTCGGGTTGTATCATATACACATCCTTATCTAGGTTTCCATTAAGGAAAGTTGTTTTGACATCCATCTGTCAAATCTCATAATCGAAATATGCGGCAATAGCTAGAATGATCCCAATAGATTTAAGCATCGCTAATGGTGAGAATGTCTCGTCATAGTCAACTCCTTGAACTTGTCTAAACCCCTTTGCAACAAGTCGAGCCTTATAGATGTGAACATTTCCATCCATGTCTTTCTTCTTATAGATCCATTTGCACTCTATGGGTCTAACACCATCAGGTGGGTCAACCAAGCTCCAAACTTGATTTTCTCCCATGGAATCTATCTTGGATCTCATGGCGACTAGCCATTTCTCGGAATCTGGGTCCATCGTCGCTTTTGCATATGTTATAGGTTCGTCGTTGTCTAACAACAACACTTCCTCATTGCCCACCAATAGCACTTGTCGTGCCTCGTGAAGCCTTGCTGACCTTCGTGGTTGTGATGGTGATTATCTTGCCATAGACGTCTCAACTTTTCTCTCTTTTGAGAAACTCTTTCTCTAAGAAAACACTGTTCCTGGAGACAAACACTTTGCTCTCTGGCCGGTGGTAAAAGTAATATCCCAAAGTTTCTTTTGGATATCCCACGAACATGCACTTGTCCAATTTTGGAGTGAGTTTATCCGACTGCAGTCGCTTGACGTAAACCTCACAACCCCAAATCTTTAGAAAATACAAAGTGGGAGTTTTCCCAGTCCACATCTTCTATGGTGTCTTAACTACGGACTTAGATGGTACCCTATTTAGTGTGAAAGTTGTTGTTTCTATAGCGTATCCCCAAAACGACAAAGGTAGGTCCGACTGGCTCATCATTGATCGAAACATATCCAATAAAGTTCAATTACGTCGCTTAGACACGCCATTCCTCTGAGGCGTTCCAAGCGGCGTAAGCTGTGGAACAATTCCACAACTCTTTAGATGATTGCTAAACTCATGGCTCAAATATTCACCTCCACGATCAGATGGTAGTGCTTTAATTTTCTTGTCACGCCAATTTTCCACTTCATTATAAAACTCTTTGAACTTTTCTAAAGATTCAGACTTATGTTTCATTAAGTAGACATATCCATATCTACTAAAATGATCAGTGAAGGTTATGAAGTATTGGAATCCTCCTCTAACTGTCGTACTCATTGGTCCGCACACATCAGTATGCATGAGTTCCAACAAATCTAATGCCCTCACAGGTAAACCTATGAAGGGTGCCTTAGTCATCTTGCCAAGTAAGCATGCTCACATGTCTCGTATGATTCAAAATCAAACGAATTTAAAAGTCCATCAGAATGAAGGTTCTTCATGCGATTCTCACTTATATGACCCAAACGACAATGCCACATGTAGGTAGGACTTAAATCATTACGTCAAGGCCTTTTAGCACTAATATTACAGATAGGTGCATCATCAAGATTTAAAATGAATAACCAATTCATAATGGACGCAAAAGCCACAAACATGTCATTCTTAGAGATCACACAACCATTGTTTTCACTCGCAAATGAATAACATCCTTCATCAAACATGAAGGAGACAATGTTTCAACTCATACTAGGAACTAGATAACAATTATTTAACTCTAAAATAAATCCTGATGGAAGGTGGAGTTGCGTCGTCTCGATGGTCAACGCAGCAACTCTTGCATTATTGCCTACCCGGAAATCAACTTCTCCTGTTTTCACGCTTCTACTTCTTATCATTCCCTGCATCGAATTGCAAATATGGGCAACCGATCCGATATCAAATACCCAAGAATTAATATAAGAATCAGCAAGAAAGTTTTCTGTAATGTGAATAGCAAGTGTACCTGCTGCGGCTGTACCCTTACCGTCGCGATTCTTAATAGAGGCCAAGTATTGTTTGCAATTCCTCTTCCAGTGACCCAGTTCTTTGCAGTAAAAGCACTCTGCATCTACAACTGGTCCAGCTTTGGGTTTTTGGTTTGGCTTGGATACTGTATCCTTTGCCTTTCCCTTCTTCTTTTGAGATTTACCCTTCTTCTTAAAGTTGGGTTTATTTTGGACCGCCATCACATGGCCGCTAGCGCTTTTCTTTATGTCACCCTTTGCTGTTTTTAGCATGCCACATAGTTCATTGAGGCCCTTCTCTACCCCATGCATATGGTAGTTCGTAATGAAGTTTCCATAGTTGGGGGGGAAGAGATATCATAATGAAGTCAGTGGCCAACTCTTGGCCTATTGGGAAGCCTAGCTTCTCCAACCTCTGACTGTAACCAACCATCTCGATTACATGTGGCCCAACTGTTGCGCCTTCTGCTAGCTTGCATTCCAGAAAGGCTTTGGACACATTGAACCTTTCAGTCCTAGTCTGAGTCTGGAACATATCCTTTAGCGCCACGATCATATCATGCGCCTCATGGTTTGTATCAAACTGCATTTGTAGTCCGGGCTCCATGCAAACAAGCATAAGGCAACTCACTTCAAGATTAGCATCCATCGCTTTCTTGTAAGCAGCTTTAACGGCGGCAGGTGCATCTTCAGCAGGCACCTCTTGTAGTGGGATATCTAGAACTTCTTCCTTTCTCTCTGCCCTAAGAACAATTCTTAGGTTACGTAAGACTCCATCAACATTCGCTACAACGTTCAGTAAAATAGAGACAGGCTTTAGGATTCGCTAAATTTGGAGGACTGTTGTCGTCCGCTATCCGTGTTCGTGGGTGATAGAGGTTATGGATGCCGGTAAATGCTCTCTCCAGCATTGTTCGGGAAAGGACACTGTCCGATAAATGTAGCGGATGCCGGCTTCCTCAACGCGTCTAGCAAGACATGGTATAGGCTTCGATAAAATTTGTCGCTCGCCTTTCATCCTCTATATGTAGCGAACGGTGAACATCCTCTAAACGTATGACCATATACTTTAATATTTGTTGATGCGTATGTATGCCAGCGTCCTTTATGCGTCACATTTAATATTAATTAGAATATGAATTTTGGCAGTACTGTACGTATAGAGGATCAAATTTAGGTGACGTTACTGGAGATGAAGAAGATATAGAGAATGTAATCTTTTAGAGGGTACTATCAAATACAGAGAATGTTCTTTAGGTGATATAAAAGACAGAGAATATTCCTTTAAGGGACGAAATTTAGAGAATATTGCCGGAGACCCACAATAGGCACCGCCGGTTGGAGCCGTACGTGCCATTTTTTATTGTTGCCATTATTTCCCATGTGTCTGAATCGAAACATTTGTAAAATACATATGAGTCTGTTTGGTTCGCTGTCTAACTTGCCATACTTTGTCTAACTTTTCTGCCTAAGGTTAGTTCTTCAATTCGAACGACTAATCTTAGGCAAAGTGTGACATAATTAGCTACAAACCAAATAGGCCCCTAGTGCGGCAATGTGTTGTGTATAAAATAATAATGAGTAATGTAGGCTAAGTAACGAAGAATTTAATATAACGAAGAATTTAATATGCAGAGTATTTTATATTTTGAGACATGCGAATGTAACCTTTTAATAAAAAAGCGTGACGAACAATAGACGAAGAAAAAATTAATATAGATCGTATTTCAATACCGGATCGAGACCTTTTTCTTGTGCTTCCGATATGAAAAAATATATAGAATACGAATTCTGGTAACACTGTTTATATAGAGAATGAAATTTAGAGAGAAAAAATATAGAGAATCAAATCTTTTAGACTGTCTATAGCGGATATGGTACAATGAGAACGTAGAATTATAGATGATATTATTTGACACTGTTTGTAAAATAAAGTTTGAAATAAGTAATGAAATAACAGATGGGACAGAGGAGCCGCTGAAAATGACCTTAGAGCGTAGTATAAAGGACACAATATATTGCTTTAGATGATGAAACTTAGAAACGTTGCTTTCCAGCCTAAATAGAAAAGGCTAAAATAAATTATAATTTAAAATAGAAGTACTATCTTTAGAGAACAATTTCGTCGAGGTGCATCATCCTTAGCGCCAAAGCACCTGCTGATGCTGACAATGTATCTTCACCGACCAATAACTAGGATGCCACACATTTCACACTAATAAATTCATTTGCGGCAGCAGCGAAAAGAGAGAAAAAAACAGAAAAATAAGTGCAAAACGCGGCGGCAAGAAGCAAGCAAGCAAGAGGGGGGCGGCAGCAGCGACCTGGCACGCCGTTTGCCACCGCCCTTAATTTGGCAAATCATCACGTAAAATTTGTCAAATGGAATCCTGCCTTTTTTCTGTGGCTGCAATCAATTCGGAGGCATGAGTGCCTTTTAGCCGAGGGAACCACCCGTCGCTGCGTTGTTTGGTGGCTTCGTTCACTGCACCGCCCACAGCTTCGCCCCGTCGTCGCCGTCCGCCTTCCCTCCCCGGCCACCGCCACCGCCACCACCACCCACCGAAGAAAAAAAGAGATAAATAGAACAAAGAAAGGGGAAAGATTGACGAGGAGCGCGGCATCGTCGCCAGCGCCTTCCGGCGTAGGACTCGCGCGTGCCCGTCCCTCGCGCGTAGCCGCCGGAGCTCGCGGGCGTTGGCGGCCGCCGCCGTGGGCGTATCACTCCGGTGTGGCCGGCTCGGCATCGATTTCTTCCCGTTTCCCCTGGTAAGGAACCCTTGCTTTGATTCGATGCGCTGGTCTGTTCTTCAGGCTGTCTTGCCCTCCGAGAGATAAAATCAAAATTCCACCTTTTTAATCCCCGTACCGTACGCATTTGCTGCGTCCCCGGTGGTACCCTAAGGGCATAATATTGGAACCATAAATGTGTGAGCAATTTGCATTGTTGCGCAACTTGACTAATCCATCCCGCATATAAATGGGGAAATTTTATAGCTAAATCCAATCTGCCCTTTTGCTGCAGGACCAGGGAAGGGTATACAATTACAATGCATGCTCTTGATGATTTGTCACAGCAATCCCCTTCGCTCCGTTATTAGCGAAGACAGACGTGGCATCCTGGCAGGGGTTTCCTTCAGGAGACGAATGGTCCAGCACTAGGACACATTCACAATTTGATAAAATTGGCATTACAGAGCCAAGGTGATGCACAATGACCGTGTTTTGCCCCTTCAAGCCTTTGTGGCTGCTCAGGGAAGAGCTTCTAGCACAGCAATCCTTCCTTTTTTTGTTCTGTAATGAATGAATAACCAGATTGTCTATCAAGATCTGACCAAAGTTCTAGGTCTGGATAGATTTGACTCTGAGAACCTTTTGGATGTCTCAACTACAGTTTTGCCACTGAAAAGTGTTGCTATGGATCCTACAAATTTGTTGCATCTGAAGACTGTCCCATCTGAGAATGGACTCAAACTGGTTGAAAATTCAAGCGACAATCTACAGGATTTGGCTTGTGAAAGCCCCCTTGCTGGAAAAGTCAAGTTCATGTGCAGCTTTGGTGGGAAAATCTTGCCTAGGCCAAGTGATGGGAAGCTCAGGTATGTCGGCGGGGAGACACGCCTCATCTCGATAACCAGGAACTTCTCGTGGAATGAACTAGTGCAGAAAACTCTCACAATCTACAGTCAGCCTCATATCATCAAGTATCAACTTCCTGACGAGGATCTGGACGCCCTCATTTCTCTTTCGTGTGATGAGGATTTCCAGAATATGATGGAAGAATACTGCAGTCTTGAAAAGGCCAATGGCTCTGTTAGACTAAGGATGTTTCTTGTCTCCCTCAATGAATGTGAAGATTCGTCATTGGACGCAAAGAGCTTGGAGAGTGAACCAGAGTATCATTTTGTTGTTGCTGTGAACAATCTTGCACATTTGGGCCGGAGCATTAGTGGCAACAATTTAATGAGCCAGCCGAGCCATCAATTGGATCCTTCTCCACACTCCTTTAGAGACTCACCTGTCTGTCAAGCCAATACAGAAGTTAAAGCCAAAGATTCTGTTGGAGCAACTCTCAATGAATCTTCCTCTCAGTTTTTCCTTGCTCCATACACACAACAATTGGTGGTCGAGCCATCGACAACTCCGTCCCCAAGTTTAAGTCAGCAGAGGACCATGAAACAATCTAGGAAGCAACCCCCTGCAGATGAATTGACAACAAACCAAGAACATGTGAGTAGAAGTGAAGTTTCCAGTAGCTCAAATTTGAAAACCATGCTTCCGAACCATCTAGATAAGAAGCACAATGATGCGGACAAGGGTATTGGAACTGGATCTCCCTTGAAACATCTTCACATTCGAAGGCAGGTAAAAGATTGGGCTGGAAATGGTATTGACTTGATTCCACATACCAACTATGATGTTTCTACTCCAGTGGAAGCGTCCTTATATTCTGAAAAGGTTATCATGCATCCAGAAAATGCAGGAGGGACATCTGGGCTGCAGGAACATGCCGGTCAAATTCTAGGCATGCCCCATGCCTTCTCAGATCCTTTACTAAAGAATCTTAATGACTTGCCTGCATCGAATTTGTCATTACCTGCTGGTTCTTACATAACCCAATCATTTTCCCAGAAAATATGCCATACTAATGAGTTGGAGAGAACAATAAGTAGGACTGGGCCAGCTTTTGAATGTGTCAAACCCCCTGACATTGCCCGTGCAGATGAATCAAATTATCTTGTTTCTAATCATATTGACCAAAGGTACAATCAAGGAATTATTGGCCCAGCCAGTTCACAGCCACCAGTATATTACCAAGATGAAAGTTTGTCAAGTAATGTGACACAAAAATGCCATGATGGTTATCATGTAGTTCAACAGCAGGATAAGTTTTTTCATCAGGATAAAAGCGCAGGTCCAATTATTGCTCCCTGGAACAATTTTGTTCAAACAGGGTTAATTTACAACGCACATGGTGCAAAGTTGCCCTCAGATAATTTAGATGCTCTAGAAAGTTCAGTTCCAAAGCCGATGCATGCTACTGATCATTCCCTTTCATATCTCCTTAATGTATCCCAAGGAGACAATTCAGAAAGTGGATCACATGTAGAGAAACTGAATTCAGGGCCTGTTACTAAAGATTATGGAACTACTGGCTATGTGCATGGAACTGATAAGGTTGCTCCAAATCCTCAGGATCTGTTGCATATAAAGTCTTCTGAAGCTTTTATCACGCAAAGATCAATGGGCAATGGAGAATCTGGTGTATATCAGAATGATAATTTGCACAAGTCATCAGTGCTACATACTGGGCTGATTGATACTGATCCAAGTGTGAACTTGCACGACAATGGTGGCCTCTCTGTGTCTTCGTCTCAAAATCCAGTTGTGGACTGTGTTTCTAGGAGAGAGGATCCCCTTCGTGATTGGGGCAATATCGCCTGCAGTGAAGGAATAATTGGATGTGACCATACCACCACCGATAATGAACACATAAAGCTAGCACACAGGCTGCACGATAATGTTCAAATGAATGTACCTGTCATAGTTGAGGACGTGACTGATAATGTGCCTTCAGGCATTCCATCATCGAGACCAGTTGTTCCTCAGGTTGTAATGGCAGCTGAAGAACACCAAGAGGTGATTCTTTCATCACAGAAGGATGACGATAGTAGGACCAACAGGCCAGAGTTAGCTAATGAGGTATAGCCTATATTTATATATTATTATTCATCCACATTGATGTTTGAGCATCTCACATTCATTGTTCCAAATCTCAGGATCATGATGGAGTTGCCGATGGATCCATTAGCGATGCTGTAGTTGCTGAACTTGAAGCCAGCATGTATGGATTACAGGTGCAGCTCTCCCATGCTCTAAATATATTCTTAAGCAACATTGCTATCTGATTTACAAAACAACATTGTCACGTGTTTTATCAATGACATGCAAATGATAGAAACATGTGTGGTTATGATTTGATAAACAGATCATTAAAAATGGTGACCTCGAGGAACTACGTGAACTGGGATCCGGAACATTTGGAACTGTATACTATGGAAAGTGGCGAGGAACTGATGTTGCTATCAAGCGCATCAAGAAAAGCTGTTTTGCTGGAAGATCATCTGAACAAGAGAAACTTGTGAGTATTGTTTCCTTTAATCTTTTTAACCATTTCCACTTAAAAACATTGACAATAAGGTTGATGTGACTGTTGGAACGGAGACCTTTTTATATATTATTACGTGCATTATTATTTTATTTTTCTGATTTTAATGTTAAAACTTTTTTTTCCCACAGACCAATGACTTTTGGAGGGAAGCAAAGATTCTTTCGAAGTTACATCATCCAAATGTTGTCGCTTTCTATGGTGTGGTCCCTGATGGAACTGGAGGAACACTAGCCACTGTGACTGAATTCATGGTGAATGGCTCACTAAGGAATGTTCTTTTAAGGAAAGACAGGTGGGTCTTTTATGTTTCACTTGGATGCTTTCCACTCCGTACAGTGATGTGACTGTTTACTAGATATGTGTAGAATGCTTGATCGCCGGAGAAAACTTACAATTGCTATGGAAGCGGCGTTTGGGATGGAATACCTGCACTCCAAAAGCATAGTGCATTTTGATCTGAAATGCGACAACTTACTTGTTAACTTGAGAGATCCTCAGAGGCCAATTTGCAAGGTAGGTTTGGTTCATCAAGGTCTGGGGTGAATTATCAGGAGTTTGTGTTCATTGCCAGTGAACAGCAAATTTTCCACCTTGGTTTGGCCTTCCAGCTCTCATGTTGTTTGAACTGTTACACTAATAATTCGTTGCTAATTCTTAGGTTGGAGACTTTGGGTTATCAAGGATCAAGCGCAACACTCTGGTTTCTGGGGGTGTCCGCGGCACTCTTCCATGGATGGCACCAGAGCTACTGAATGGCAGCAGCAGCAAAGTCTCTGAGAAAGCAAGTTTTTTTTCTGACCATGCTCCTGATAGCTCTTTGCATATGGAACTATGACAGGCTAATACCTAATGAGTATTTGGTTTGACACATGCAGGTGGATGTGTTCTCTTTTGGGATAGTTTTATGGGAGATCTTGACTGGTGAGGAACCGTATGCAAATATGCATTGTGGTGCTATCATAGGTATGTATCCGCTATGCCCATCCAACCTTTTGTTTGCCTTTAAGCATTGATACATTTCTCGAATGCGTCAGCATTGATAGAAGTGATTACAAGTCGGGCGACCAGCTGGTCGTGCTATAGGACCGACCAGGCGCCTAATCGTGATTAGGGTAACGATTAGGACGCCTATTCGGTCCTGGTAAGTGTGAACTATGCAATCTACAGACATCCTGTGAAGTGTGAACTATAGGATTCCAGTGGACAGTGGTAACTGGTAACTGGTAAGAGATAGGAAAGGGAGAGGAGGGGAGCAGGTGCTACCTTCAGATGACGAGCTCATCTGGACTAAGGGTCACTGGCTCCCTGTTGTTGGTCTGCTCACTGCTGGACTGGAGACGCCAGCGCAGGTGACTAGAGCTTGGAGACGTCGCCCAGATTGACGCCTAATCGGACGACTTGGACGACTAGACAATCTGATCGCGTCGTCCTCCTAGTCGCCTACTACCTGGCTACCAGCTCGACTAATCGCGATTAGTCGGACGACTTACAAACAATGATTGATACACTTAGGGTATGTTTGGTTCTCTGCCTAACTTGCCACACTTTGCCTAATTTTTCTGTCTAAGGTTAGTTCTTAAATTCGGACTACTAACCTTAGGCAAAGTGTGGCACAGTTAGCCACGAACCAAACAGGCCTTTAATGAGAAAAGAGGGACAGACCTAGTGCCGAAGGCTCCCAAATTGGTGGGGTCTAGGGAAGGGATAAACCGAGGCAAGCTTTTGCTCTGCAAATGCGGAGAGGCTGATTCGAACCCGCGACCTCAGCTCTCGCCACTGCACCAGACCTGCCCTTTGTTTATCGAGAAAGAAAGCTATCAAAATACAATTCTTCATCAGTTGGCGCCCTAGTCATCCGAAGTCTGTTTAATCTTGTTGAATATCAATATCCTCCATTTAACTAACTAGTGTTATTTGTTGCGAGAAGGGGGTATCGTCAATAACACACTCCGGCCTCCAATACCTGAGAAGTGTGACCCGGACTGGCAAAAGCTGATGGAGCAATGTTGGTCGGCGAACCCTGACGCCCGCCCCTCATTCACCGAGGTCACCGACAGGCTCCGAGCCATGCCGCCGGTGATTCAGGCGAGAGGGGGACAGGCTCCGGCAACCAGATGATGAGGTGTTATAAACATCAGCCAGCAGATTATTTTTAGCTGCAATCAGCTTCTGCACTGACCCCGCGAGTCTCCTATGTGTGCATAGAGTATATATATACATGTACTGGTCACGGTGTGTATTCTATCCTGACGTAAATATGCTTCTTGTGTACATCCTTTTTTGCACCCCATGTTGAGGGCTTCTGGTGTAATTACATGTATCTGAGTGAAAAAAAAAGAGTAGCACAGGCGGGTTGCTGTGGCCACACGTCAACAATTTTTCTGTGTAGGTTGTGAGGGTCTGCCAGATAGATGTATGGTAGACCACTCAAGCTTTTTGGTGGGCCGTGGGTTGTAAAAATATGAGCTTGGAACCTGTAATTATGTGCAACAGATGCTGGAATGCTGGCTATGCTGATATAAACTTCGTTTGGTTTTTGTATCAAATGACAAGGCTAAACTTTTGGTTTGATCTGAGACACCTGACCTGGTACTTGATCTCACCGCATTTCCTGCAAAGGCGCTGGAGCCAGTGTCACCGACATGAACTGATGAACATGTACCTCGGTCACCGTGCTGCTCCATGCTTGGACGGTGGGTTCTTGCTGTGCCCTAGCCCGAGCTTACCGAGACAGCATGAAGGCACTGTAGCCAGTCCTAGTTTAAGATTCAGGCCACAGGCCACTGACGGTGGATGCCACTGCGTAGTGCTTAGTGCTTGACCAAACTCTTTTAGGTTTGTCTGCAAAGCCGGCAAAGCGTTGCAACTGAAAGCTGAATGCCTGAATCTTCTTTTCCCCCTTTCCCTGCATCGGTGCCTTGGCAAGGGAATTACCTAACAAGTAGTGCGTCCATGATTCCGTCGAGAATAATAAGTACTACCTCCATTATTCTCTCAAATATTTGTCGTCCGTCGTCCGCTAGTTTATTTTTAAATTAAACTGTGATAAATAAAAAAGAACGAAGTTTATTTTTGAGTTAAACTATGACAAATAAAAAAGAACGGAGCAAGTACCTTTGAGCCTAAAAAAACTTGTTTGGATGCGCTGCATCTATACGGTCGGTCATTCGCTCACACTGAATGTCCAAAACACACTGGATGTGTTTTCAGCATCCTACTACCATACCATTACCATCTCGGCCTTTCTTACTCGCTGCGCTTATGGGTGCCAGCGCGAATCTGAGAGCACCACGCGTGGCATCAGCATCAGCATCTGATTGGTAGGCAGTAGAAAGGTGAAGCAGCAGCAAGAGGACGACGCGATGTGCTCGAGGAGTCATCGTCGACCACCAGAGCGTCAAACTGTCGATGACTGACGGAACGAAAATGAACAAAGCAAACAGGCGGCGCCTGACAAGACGTGAACGAAGCCATGCTTGCACTCCCTTTCCGTTTTCTAAACGATGGTTTAACCGTTTAAGCATAAGTAATTGTGGTTAGAGTGGTTACTAAGCTGAGCTCCACACACACTCCATCGCCGTGTATATAAATAACTCTCGGCGTTGCATGCCACCTTCACCTCTCCCAGTCCCACTCGTTAGCGCTCTCTCACGTCGGCATATAGCCTACCTGTTGCTCTCACTCTCTCTCTCTCTCTCTGGAGCTAGCGCATGTCGTCCTCCATGGTGCCCAAGAACCCGCCGCCCCCGACCGGGTACGATGGCGAAGGCGGCGTCGAGGCGGCGCCGGTGACGAGCTGCCTGTACCTGCGGCCCGGGGCGGGGGCGCTGGACAGGGACGCCGTGCTGCGCCGCATCCGCCACCGGAGGCGCCACAGCCGCCTCCGCGACACGCTGCGCCCCATGGTGCTGCAGGCGCAGCCGGCGGAGCCGGACGGCGCCGAATGGCGCCTCCCGTGGCCGCTCGACGACGCCTTCTCGGCGCCGTAGCTTTTGTGAAATAGAATCACTAGTCGCTCGTCTCTTGTGCCCGCAGATTAAGCAAATGCCATGCCATGGATGATCGCCTCTTGTTGTGTACATCGTCAAGAACAGGTGCAGATTAAATAATCATCTGTAGTATGTGAGCTACTGTACTGCAAGGATGGAGCCATGCATATGGAAGGATTGTTTTGGGAGCGCCTTTGTATAATTGCTTGCATGCTTGGTGTTTTATGAATCATGCTCAAGTAATTAAACAAAGCATGTCTGTATTAAATGTTTACTTGTGTTCTGGGTTCATTTTTTTTTTATAAAAAAACAACAAAATGTCTTCGTTATGTGAGTGGATCACATGATATACCCATTAGACTAGGGCTCCTTGGATTCAACGGTTTGTTTTCTTCACTGCTATGATGCTACTTCATCAGGTCCCAGCCACCTGATAAGCTGGTGATGTGAAATGTCTTGCTCACGCAAGCAGTTTGTATGTCTGCTATACGGCACTCACCAAGGATATGCTAAACAATATGAAAGAGATATGTGCTGGGGGCCAAAAAAACTAATGATTTAATGCAGGTACACTTTGGTACACAATAAAGATAAAGGCAGGACAATAGTCGTAAGTGAAGACAACCTGAAAGAAGTTTCGTAAAATTTCAGCATTACTTTTATTCTTTCATGTCTCAACGAATACCTCCTGTTAGATTCAATCGTTCAAGAGGGCTATAACAGTATACATCCTCAAGAGGTATAACATCCGAAGCCGCCAACAAATTTCAACTTTTTTATATAGAAACCTATTGTGTATCCCTTTGACCTTTTGAGCTCTACAGACAAAATCTGAACCGTCGACGTAAGATTGGCCACAATGGTCACGCTAAAAGAATGGCAATGAATCTGTATCGAGAAATGTGAGGCTGCTGTTCAGCTCACACTGTGTGGTTACTCGAATCCAGTAGCCTGTCCCCTTCGGAAGGCATGTCAGATGACATCTCCAAGTTTTGTTTGGCCGTCATCTTGTTCCACTCGTTCTCGACCCGGAAGAACACCCACTGCCACCGTCTCAGGATTTCCAGAGCTGCTATGGTGAACACTGTCAGGTAGTTGTGCCGGAGATGCGCCGAGAGCTTGTATGTCCATGTGCATCGCAGAACCAAGTTGCTGCCCAGTACCCAGTAGAATACCTGTACAATTTGTACATAACAGACCGGTGACAAACTGTTCATGGAGTTAACTAAGAAGCATTTATGTGTTCAGGTCGATACCCAGTTCTGCCCGTAAAGAAGATTAGTCCATATGCTTGGATTTTTGAACATGAAAATCCTGGTTAGGATGCTGCAGGTATGTAAATCAAAGCTCGTTAGCAACAGCAATATGGATGTGTGAAATGCTGAACAGATGGTAAAGTCATCATGTAAAGATGCCACAAACCTCAAATCCCAATCTCGCTTTATATCCCAGTAGAAGGAATACAGTGAATTTACAACACTAGAGATAAGCCAGAGGGGGCGGTAGAAGCCAACCCATTGATCAGGATATACATGATACTTGAGAGCGGAAAGGAAAATCACAGGAATTGCTGTCGAGTACTTGAGAGCTGAATTCAGGATATAAAAATGACAAGTTATTCCAGAGACAGGTATAGAAGTAAACATATAAGTTTCCTGCAGAACAAATAAACAGTCGAAATTAATGCTTGATGAATGAAATACCATTGAAAAGACATGTCTTCTCCTTTGTATCCTTGTACTGACGGAGACATTGGAAGAAACGCCACAAGTAGGGAAACACGAGAACAAGAGGAATAGCTACGGAATGACTGCCACAAATAGAATCTGCTTCAAACCAAGCGATTGTTGCAACCTGTAAAATATGAAAATGAGAAACATTACAGGAAAGCGAGATTTAAGTCTCAACAAGAATTTAAACTGAGGAAGGTCTGCGCATAACAAAGAGCGCATGCAAGAAATCAACCTGGCGATTCACCATACGACAAACCGAACGCTCCAGATCTGAGAACACCTGTGTAGAGTTGAAGAAAAACAACAAATGGCAAAACAGAACATCAAAGATAAAACATGCTATAACTCAAAACAATGGAGGAGTTACAACTTAGAATCACTTCTCTGATTTTGAAAACTAAGGAACAGCATGAATGTGTCATATAGTCAAAAGGTAATGTCTACTAAAAATGTATTACTATATATTATACTAAACACAATATGACAAGTCTGGTCCTGACATTTTGTCTCCAAGTTGGGATGTGTCGAACAAGAAAAACAGTCTACAATCAACACTTCTCGGTAAACTAACACATACCTTTGACATGGATGTAAAAATATCAGCCAAAAAGAAGTCAGGAAATGTAATTGCCTGCAGAAAAGGGGACAGGGAATCATTAGTAGTTTGCTACAATTCAATTGCCCTCCACAGGTACAATCAGGTAACTCTAGCCACAACACACATATCATACTGTTTGTAGCATGACTAAAGAATTTATCATCAATAATAAATTGTACAACTTACTTGTAAAGGCAGTATTATACGCCAGACTGTTCTCAGAAAGTAAAAGCGTGATGATAAGTAAAACATATCAAAAGGAGAAAGGAGGATCATCAGAAGAATAGCATACAAGAGAACCTGCAAAGAGGCAAAAAGATATGTCAATTAGTTCACCACCCTGGATCTGAAAAATAGCATGTGAACATGGAATATATAGCATTCATCAACTGAATAAATGACTGGGTAACAGGCTCTTCAATTTTATTTATTTTATTTTAAAAAAGGTATTACATGCAACCATCAGTATGTGCACCAATCTTGTGGACTTTGCTGAGATATACCTTGCTATATTTCACTGAATTGTTTTGGGTCATTTCTTTAGACAGAGACAAGTCATCACAGATCTTCAGTAAAATTATCACCTTGTATAAACTACCGCTTAGATTTTTCTATTATGACAGGGTGCTAGTTATCAATTAGCAACTGTTTAGGATACAGGTACTGAATGAGTGAATCGAGGGAATTATATTCTTATATACATTTGATTAGTTTAACTGTTCAAGCAATGCTGGCTCAATGGAAGCACTACCAAAAAACATAATAAGAAATTATAAGAAATAAACTAGAGTGTCTCATGAGCTCAAGCACAAAAGGAAGATGACAAAGCAGTGAATGAATTACTACTGAATAGGCTAGATATTACACTGGTTGAGATGCTGCAAGGGACACTTCTCCATGTGAGTACAGATATAGGTAGGCTGTCATGCTAGTGGGGACAATTAACGTCAACCAAGTAGCACACTGTCAAAAAAAACAACAAAAAAACACTCCATGTCATCATAGCAGAATAAAGTGTCACTGTCAAATGCAAATAATATGAAAGACTTACAAAGCACAACTTCAGATTGAAAGGGGTTGATGGCAGCATAAAAAATATTGATAAAAGGCAGAAACAACTAATATGAAATGCGTCTAGAAATCCTGATACAAGAGAACCAGATTGAAAAGAGGCCCCCTCAGCAAAATGATTTAGAACTATAAATGTACCAGTGAATCATGTTGCTTAAGGAAGACGGTAGAATATATTTACACAGGAAAGCAAGTTCAGCATACTTGCTAGCAGAAATCACTACAAGTATAGTTGTGATGCAAACTATTGCAGCGTGACTCAACAGAACAGATAGTTGTGAACTGAGCACTCAAGCCAAACCAGTACTATACTACTATAGATGCACTTCCTAACGAAAAGGAATCATAGTAAATTCAAAACGAAGTATTTTTAAAAAAATGACAAATGCAAGAGTCCAGTAAGCATACCCTCCATATCTCACGGTGAGATAAATGTGTTTGTGCAAGATCAAACACTTTTGCATAATTCACAGATGATTGTGCAAAGACCCATAGATTTACTCCCCACAACCAAATCATCAAGGCCTACAATAAAGACAAGAATCACAGTTACATATATGCTAACAGAGGGCCTTAATTGTTTCCTGTTATATAGAACAACCATTTATCAGCATAAGAGTACAGTGATAACTCACCACAAGAAGAAGAGGATTATAGTACAAGAAAGCCTCATAAAGAAATAGGTCTCTGAGATCAACACTCATTCTCATAACTGAGTCCCAACCTATCTGTAATGCCAAGAGAATTACCGAATTAACAAACGAGACGCTCATGTAATGCATAATTGAAAGTTATTGATGGAGCATATCAAGACTGACCTTGCAACAACATAAGCCCCATAGAAGAAACAACACAACCTGAAAAGGAACCAGAGGGCCAGCAGTTATTTAGTATTGACTCAAATCACACATTCGCGTAATGGTGAGATTATGCTTAGCATCTTAGGTATAAAACACTACAGATACAGCATGTGGTCTGTTTAAACACAATATGAAGCAAAGAAAAGAAAAACAAGCATTGCTGTTCAGCATTGTTGTTAATCGTAGCATTAGAAATGACAAGCTAACATATTCCTCCCTTTAGAGGTAACTCAACACTAAGTTACAGGAGAACACAAACAGAAGCTCATAACGTAATTTTGCTGTCAAAGTTACAGACAATTTCCCCAAAGACTGGGTGGAAGTAAATGTTCAGAAAAGTTCAGCCTGACTGGTCATTCTTCCTAACTAACTCTCCATAAGTTATTAAGGTCGCTACAATGTCCTTTGTGTAATAGAGCAACTCCTCGATCTACAAATAGGTTGCATGTGCCTCTTAGCCTTTGACAGCTTTGACTGCCTAGCTGCAAGCCTGCAAGGTGGAAACTAGATATAATTCAATTCAATTCGAATGGACACACTTGTGTTTCATGAAATGGTGCATTGCAATATCTCATGGGCTAAATTAAGCAACGTACTATCAAAACTACTGTCGTTGAATGGTCCTTACACTTGTCATTTCACAGTGCAGAAAGGGGACTGTTAACTCGGCAGTCCCTTAGTTACTGTTTCCACTACAGCGTGCTTTTTTATTAGAAGATCGGTGGTTCCTTGTGAACTCCAATGAAATTGGGTTAGCTCCAAATGTGACCTCAACAGATACTACTTCTCAGAATCTCAGGAACATGATGCAAGGCATACTGACATGGTTCCAAGTCGACAGTTAACAGAGCCTGGTACTAGCAGTAACTCAATGCATAATGTACTAACAAATGTTGCATTCGTGAATAGGTGCACCGTCAAACCTCAAGAGACAAATTAAGCAATGAGCACCTGACTTGATATCGGTGTCCATTTGACCAGAAACTGAACTTAAACTAATTCCTCTTCACGGCATGTCAAGGCCCAGCAGGAAAAAAAAAAGGAGTCGGGAATGTTTGAAAGACGGAGGCACCTTAAACCGCCAGAGGAAGAGCGGCGAGGGCATGATCGCGACCGAAGGGATGGTCGAGCCCTTCATGTCGCCGCCGCCGCCGCCGAGCTTATGCGTCCTCCGCGCCAGAGGGCGGTCCTGAAGCACCGTCTCGTACAACCTCAGGGGGGATCTCCTCTCCTCACCACGCCGCGGGCGGGGCGAGGGCGAGGAGCAGCGGAGACGACTGATTTGCAATCGGTGCGCTCGGCGTGTAGCGGAGCGGGGGGGAATGGCGACGGCCACGAGACCACGAGATCTGGGAGGAGGACGGCACGGGGCGGCGTGCGAATGGGAGAAAGGGAACGGAAGGTACGGAGACGGAAAAAAATTTGTTGCAGCCGGGCTGCAAACCAGGCCGTTTGCAGCCCCTCACAAAAATGAGGATAGGCCCCACCTGCAGGTCCACCAGATAACATTTTTGTTGTATTATTAACCTGCAGGTGGGGTCTATCCTCATTTTTGTGAGGGGCTGCAAACGGCCTGGTTTGCAGCCCGGCTGCAACAAATTTTTTTCCACGGAGACGGGGAGAGAACGTTGAGGAGAAGTCCGACGACGAATTTGACGTGCAAACGAACGCGCAAATTTTTTTTAAAAAAAACGAATGAATAAATAGTCCTCCGTTCTGATCTATAATTTATTTAACTTTTTTACTTTAAATTTATTTGGCTCGTCTTATTTAAAAATAATTATTATTATTAATTTTTACTATAATATCATCTACTCTATAATATATTTTAAGTATGGTTTACTTTTTATTTTTTTCAAAATATAAATAAAATGAGCTGATCAAACTTTAAAAAAAAGTTAAACAAATTATAAAATGGTATATATATATATATATATATATATATATATATATATATATATATATTGAAGCCAAGTTGGTTTTTCCTAGTGCAAGGGCACCAGGGTAAAATAAATTTTTGTTAATATTTGTATTAAATTTGTCATATATTTCTTTTAAACTACATACTTTTCTTGATGTTTGATAGAATGTGCATCAGCGTTATTTTTGAGCTGGCTTCGTCGCTAGCAGTGCTTTCAAATCTAGAATTTTGATATTTTGTTGGCTTTAGAAATCCCTCCCGTTATTGGAACGTGCAAATGCGACGGCACGGAAAGGAGAAAACCGGAGAAAGATGTCGTTTTCAGGGCGTTAAGTATTTTGGACTTTGGGTGGCTTTGGACTTTTGAGGTGTGTTTGTGCGGTGAATGCAGGCGATTCCGCTCCTAATTTCGCTTCCAATTAGAGAAACCGTCGCAATAATCAGGCATTGAGGCAACAGTAGCCCTTAGTTGAAATTGAAATTTTGGTCCTTTCACTATCTGCTTGGAGTTAGGCAATACCCAGAGTGGAATCACGCCTTGTAAGCTGATGACCCTGACCAAACTCTTTGTTTCATGTAAAAAAAGAATTATAGGATCAAAGTCTTTGGTAAATAAAATAATAACATATGTCCTCTAAAAGAATATAGTAAATTGGTAAGGCCCTGAAGATTGACCTATGTAGAAAGACTGATTCATTCAAATCGATACGAAGATCCAACTTCGTTGCATTGCCAGAATTCATGTTTCATGGGGCTATTCGTTTTAATTAAATTCAACTGTTCGGCTACTGCAGCTGCAATCTATAGAGATAAAATATTGTAGATTGGCAAGTTTGTAAGCTTTGAACTTATGGTCAAAGACTCCAAACACATTAGCTACTTGGAGCAAGGAGCCACCTCCATATCCGAGGTGCAACCCGTTGCATTCAAGGCAACTGAAGAAAAGAAGGAAGAGCCTACACCAACCAATAGGCTCCAAATTGATGCCTCCAAGCTTGACAACGAGGAGATGGCTCTTATTATTAAGAGCTTCAGTCAAATCATCAAGCAAAGAAAAGGGGAACGAATACAAACCCCACTCCAAGAGGGTTTGCTACCGATGTGGTAAGTTCGGTCACTATATTGCTAAATATCCATATGCAAGTGATAGTGACAGGGACGACGACAAGAAAGGGAAGAAGAAGATGGAGAAGAAGTACTATAACCAAAAGTAAGGTGGCGAGGCGCACATGGGAAAGGAGTGGGACTCCGACGAGAGCTTCACCGACTCCTCCGACGACGACGATGCCACCAACATCGCCATCAACAAGGGCCTTTTATTCCCCAACGTCGGTCACAAGTGTCTCATGGCTAAGGAGGGCAAAAATAAGAAGGTATACTCTAGAGATACCCCTAAATATACTACTTTCGATGATGAGAGTAGCTCTAGTGAAAAGAATGAAGATTTGTCTTCTCTTTTTGCAAACCTTACCATAGAACAAAAGGAGAATATCAATGAATTAATAAAAACCATTAACGAGAAGGATGAAATCATGGAATGCCAAGAAGATCTACTCGTTAAGGAAAACAAAAAATGTTAAGCTAAAATATGCTTTTGCTCTTGAAGTTGAAAAATGCAAAAAATTGACTAAAGAGCTAAATACAAGCAATGATTCAATTTCTTGTCTCAAAACTGAAAATGCTAGTTTAATTGCTAAGATTTAGGAATTGAATGCTTGCCATGTCCCTACATCTACTGTTGAGCATGTTACTATTTATACTAGATGTAGAGATGTTGATGTTGATGTTGTGAATGATCACCTTGCTTTAATTAAAGGATAAAATGGCCACATATCTAAGTTGAATGCCAAAATTATCGAGCATGAGCTTGAAAATGAAAATTTTAAATTTGCTCGTAGAATGCTTTACATAGGGAGACGCCCTGGCATTAAATATGGGATTGGCTTCCAACCTAGGAGCCAAAACAACATCAAACTTAATGCCATAGAAACAAGATTTTCAACTTTGTTAAGGGCAAGGCTCCAATGGTGCAAGATAGAGAAGGTTACATTTTATATCTTAAGAACTATCATGAGTATAAGATTAGAAAAAAATCATGCTAAGAAATCTCATCATGTTGCTCATCATGCTTATATTTACATAAATGAAGCTTCTAGCTCTAGGCATACAACTCATGTTAAGTTGTCTAAGAAAAATATTGTTGATGCTTCAAATGAACATAGCACGTCATTTAAGACCTTTGATGCATCATTTGTTCTTACTAACAAATCAGGCAAAGTAGTTGCCAAATATGTTGGGGGCAAGCACAAGAGTCCAAAGACTTGTGTTTGGGTACCCAAGGTGCTTGTTTCTAATGTAAAATGACCCAAGACTATTTGGGTACCTAAGGACAAGGTTTAAATCTGTGTTGTAGGTTTATGCATCTGGTGGAACAAGTTGGATAATCGACAGTGGGTGCACAAACCATATGACAGGGGAGAAAAGAATGTTCTTCTCATATGAGAAAAATAATGATCCCCAAAGAGCAATCACATTCGGGGATAGGAATCAAGGTTTGGTCAAAGGATTGGGTAAAATTGCTACATCACCTGATCATTCCATTTCTAATGTATTTCTTATAGAATCTCTAGGTTACAACTTGCTTTCTGTATCCTAATTATGAAAAATGGGCTACAACTGTTTATTTACTGATGTTGATGTTACCGTCTTTAGAAGAAATGATGATTCACTAGCTTTTAAGGGAGTGTTAGATGGTTAGCTATATTTAGTTGATTTCACTGGTAATAATGCTAAACTAGACATTTGCCTAATTGCTAAGACTAATATGGGTTGGCTCTAGCATCACCGACTTGCTCATGTTAGGATGGAGAATCTTCACAAGCTTCTAAAGGGGGAACACATTTTAGGACTAACCAATGTTCATTTTGAGAAAGATAGGATATGTAGTGCATGTCAAGCAGGGAAGCAGGTTGGAGTTCATCATCCACACAAGAACATCATGACGACTGAAAGGCCACTTGAGCTACTCCATATGGATCTATTCGGCCTGATTGCTTACATAAGCATCGACGGGAGTAAGTATTGTATTGTAATTGTGGATGACTATATATCCTCGCTTCATTAGGTGTTCTTTTTGCAGGAAAAATCACAAACCCAAGAAAGTTTAAAGAAATTCTTGAGATTGGCTCAAATGAGTACGGATTGAGAATAAAAAAGATTAGAAGCGACAATGGAACGAAATTCAAGAACTCTCAAATTGAAGGATTTCTTGAGGAGGAGGGCATCAAGCATAAGTTCTCTTCTCCCTACACACCTCAACAAAATGATGTTATGGAGAGAGAATAGAACTCTTATGGATATGGCGAGGACCATGCTTGAGGAATATAAGACATCGGATCAATTTTGGGCGGAGGCGATTAACACCGCTTGCTAATCCATCAACCGGCTATACCTTCACCGAATCCTCAAGAAAACATTATATGAACTCCTCATCGTTAAAAAACCCAATGTTTCTTATTTTAGAGTTTTTGGGAGCAAGTGCTTTATTCTTGTTAAAAGAGGTAGAAATTCAAAATTTGCTCCTAAAGCAGTAGAAGGTTTTTTACTTTGTTATGACTCAAACACAAGGGCATATAGAGTCTTCAACAAGTCCACTAGATTAGTTAAAGTTTCTTGTGACATTGTGTTTGATGAGACTAATGGCTCTCAAGTAGAGCAAGTTGATCTTAATGAGTTAGATGATGAAGAGGCTCCGTGCATCATACTAAGGAACATGTCCATTGGAGATATGTGTCCACAAGAACTTGAAGAGCCTTCACAAGCACAAGATCAACCATCATCTTCCATATAAGCATCTCCACCAACTCAAGATGAGGTACTAGTGAAAGGGAAATGGCCTCAATATTTCCTATAATCGATTTTGGTGTTTGACGTCCATCACAAACCATATGGACTAACTAGTTTGCCTAATGGATGTTTTCCTCAGGTGCATAAAGTTCACATAAACATACAAAGAAAATGACTTGGGGGAAGTTTACACGTTGGAGCAAAACAGAAATGGTGCAGCCTATGGCGCACCGGACACTGTCCGGTGCCCTGGCTGAGAACCTCGCGAATTGGCCACTCTTGGGTTTTCTCAGCGCGCGTCCACTAAAAATCATCGGACTGTCCAGTGAGCCACCAGACTGTTCGGTGAGATAACGGAGCAACGGTCAACTTTGCCCAACAGTCGACTGTGCGCGCAGTCTGCAGTACTAGAAGTGAGAAGACAGTCTGCAACGATAGGTCGCGTCGGACTGTCCGGTGTGCCACCGGACTGTCCGGTGCCGCAAGAAGACAAAAGACTTCAACGGTCAACAACTCCAAACCCCAACGGTCGGCTGACATGACACTCACCGACAAGTGAACAGTGTTGTGTCCGATGCACCACCAGACTGTCCGGTGTGCCCACCGGCAAGTGAATAGTGGTTGGGGCTATAAATACCCCCCAACCACCACCATTCAAGCCATCCAAGCATTGCAACTTCCTCATTCAATACTAGAGCAAAAGAATAGACTCCAAGACACAATCAAAGCATCAAAACCTCTCCAAGTTCCAAAATCAAGTCAAGTGATCAAAAGTGCTTAGTGACTTGAGAGAGGGTGATTTGTGTTTCTTTTGTTGCTCAAGTGTTTCGTAAAGCTAGCAAGAGACACCTAATCATGTGGTGATTCTTACAGGGTCTTAGTGACCCGTGTGATTAAGAAGAAGCACTCGACCGGTCTAAGTGACCGATTGAGAGAGGGAAAGGGTTGGAATAGACCCAGCCTTTGTGGCCTCCTCAACGGGGAGTAGGTTCTTTGGAACCAAACCTTGGGAAATAAATTGTCATGTCCATTTGTGTTGATCTTCACCACTAGATTTGTTTCTTCCCTCTCCTCTCTCTCCCTCTCTAAAGTTCTCTTGCTCACAACATTTTGAGTTGGCTCCCAAAGTTATCCGCATTGATTGAGCAACTCATTGCAAGAAGAACTATCTTCCGCACTCTGAATTCACATTTACTTATTTCTAACCCTAACCCCAAGTGAAGTGCGTGTTCGAAGTTTATAATTTTCAGGTTTCGCCTATGCCCCCCTCTAGGTGACTTTCAATTGGTATCAAAGTCCGGTGCTTCATTATAATTTAACAACTTGAAGTGATGTCAGGAAAACACGCCAAGAGGGAAATGGCGACCGGAGAAAAGGCCGAATCTTCGGGAAAGAAGATTGAAGAACTCCATCGAAGGAGGCCGGTGACAAGAACAAGGAGCACAAGGAGGAATCTACCGGCTCCATCAAGTCACATAGGAAGGGTGACAAGAAGAAAAAGAAAATGAAGAAGGTCATCTACTATGAGACCGATTCTTCCTCACCTTCCACATCCGGCGCCGAGTCTACATCTTCGAAGCGCCAAGAGCGTAAGAAGTATAGTAAGATGCCTCTTCGCTATCCTTGCATTCCTAAACACACTCCTTACTTTCCGTACCCCTAGGCAAACCACCATATTTTGATGGTGAATATTATTGTATGTGGAGTTATAAAATGAGGCACCATCTAACCTCACTCCACGAAAGTATATGAGATATTGTTGAGTTTGGAGCGCAGGCACCACAGGTGGGTGACGAGGATTATTGCGGTGGCTTGACCAGATTTATAAGAGATCAAGTATGCAAACCACTTGTTGCACATTGATTACCTCACACTTGAGCCCATATAAACCCAGGGTCTAGTAAATTCGCGAAGGATTTCAAAACTTTTCCTTTGCAACCAAGATCATGATGAACTGACAATCGCTGCATCAAGTGTTACAACATTCCACAGAGTTTTTGACATAGATCGGAGTATATAGATTTATTACAATAGAGGTGGCATGCAGGCCCCAAATAACTCCAAGTAGCATTCACCGAACTGACAAGTTTTTGCGGAAGCATTTATTTAACTAGTACCCACAACACCTGCGGGGTTTGAAGATACTATGCCAACATTAGGATATCAACCCACCAAAAGCATGAGACGAGAATCGAAAAAGCCTGCCCTAGGCTTAGTCATCTCCCATAGTCGGGTATAAGCAGTGCTCGCAGTACCTGTAGTACATCTGACCATCTACAACAAATCATTGGGAATAGCACCCTGAGTACTGAAATGTACTCAGCTAGACTGACCCATCCAAAACCTTAAAATAAGAAAGTAAAAGACTCCAAGGAGTATGCAAAGCTATATCTGGAGTTGACTCTTTGCTTTTTAAGAGTAACAAGAGTTACAGAAGTTCTTAATACTCCAGGGGAATTCATCAATTAATTACTCCATTTTAGCAGGTCAGGATTAATACCTACTTTGCTGCGAACTAAGTTTGCACCTAATTTTCTAAGTGATCCATACCCCACTTGTAGTATATCTAATTACCCATTTAGAGAATAACCAAGTTGAGAGTGTCGAATCAAGTCATCACATCAAGCTATCCTATCCCTTAGGCATAATTGGAATTAACACCGTTTCTTATCCATTCAACAATTCGAAAAATGTAGTTCTTACTATGATGAGATAGCTCAAGTCAAGTGCTCACTATCCAGGAGCGATGGTGATTCAAATCGTTTCCTAACCAGCTGGTGGGTACTCCTATCACAAATCGTACCCACGGTACTTCGTGAGATACAATCACCACTGCACACATTCCAGTAGCAGCCTTGCTGCACATCTCGGATTCCACAGGGGCCACCATACCCAGGGACCGCCCGACTACTAGAGGGTTAGGGCGTACCATCCACCACGGGTCATCTCGCTGTGTCCCCGTCACTCCTCAACCACACTAGTAGGTGCACCGCAAGGTCGAATGCGACTGGAGTGGTGTTCTGGCTTTGCGGTCGGAACGAGTTATCTGGTCAGCTAAGTGAATAGGCATAAATTCAACATGACTCGAGGGACCACAACGGTACGGTCCTTAATTGACACATGCTGGATCACTATGGCATACATGGCACCCATAAGAGTCCGTTCGGTCTCATCTTAAACCTTTATGTTTCCACATGGATATTACCCAAGACCTCTTCCAGTCAAGCATAAGAAATCCACCTAAATCTCGCAGGTGACAGGCAATCACCCGACTTCTACCGTCTAAGCAGACCTAAGCATTAAAGCGTGCTTAATTTAAATAGGTGGCAAGGACAAGATAACCAATAGATCAAGGTGTATGCAGCAATTGGTTTTAATCAACTCCTATACTTAATGCAACAAATATGTAGGCAGCGAATAAATTAAAATATTGTAAATATAGGAAGTTAGATGCCGGGGCTCGCCTTTTTCGAAGGAACTGGGGTGGTGATCAGGACACTCCTGAGCTTCAGCTTCGGGTTCACCCTCTTCCACGAGAATTCCTGGCAGCTCCTCGATAATCCCCACTGGTACTTCCTCCTACGATCTTGTATGATGTATGGATGCAGTATGAGGATACATGATGCTTCATGCGAGAGATGTATGATGCGTATGGATGCATGTAATGTACACGTATGTCAAAATCGATCTATTCACGCGGGCTTCTACAAGATAGTCTACATCGTCCAAGAACATGTAGTCTGTCTTTTCTTGGTTGGTCCTGACTATTGTTTAAGGATTCTACACAACTTCACGTCGGTCGCGTTATATAGCACCCTGGATTACCTTACACCTATAGGTTTAGACACACTAAGCTACATTCTTCATTAAGCTTCCTTATCTTTTAGAGGTTAGTTGCTTCCTAACAAAAATGGATTTGTTTAACTCTAATCGATTCCGTAGAAGTAACCCCCTAAATTATTTCGAAGTAACTTATTATTGAACTAGAATCTCTCCTAATTACATAGACTTTTAGTATATCACTTAGTTGGACTTATATTGAGACTACCATTTGATTACTTCAAAATTTACTACAAAAATTCTAACAGATAATAATTTACTATTATTCTTTACCATAGAAATTTCAAAGGTTTTGGACCCATGTTTTTGACTACATAAAAAACAAGAATTGGTGTAGAAATCAAATTGATCTACTTTTAAATAATAAATCGGTCAAATAATAAATTCCATATTTTTCCTATACTCTACTTGGCCTAATATCTTATCATAAAATTTTTACACCGACAATGTCTTATAATTCTTTTTCTATGATTTTCTAAAGAAATTAGCCTTTTCGGTTTTTCATTTATTATCCAAAATTTCTCTACATTATTGCTAGCTCAAATTAATTCCAGAGGTGATTATTAACACATGATTTATCCACAAAAATTTTCACATCCAAACTTGAAGTTTTGCTATTTATTTTTATTTTCCTAATGAATCAGCCATTTGATCTTTTAATCCATAAGCACAAATTAATCCAAATAACATAACTCTAAAATAATCATCACCGTTAAGCAATACCCATAGGAACCTGAAATAAATTTAAATCATATTTTTCTAGCCTCGGATCTATTTGTTTTATTACTTATAAAGAAACTCAATTTTCCTATTTAAATTCAAACCGTGAACAAAATCACTCAAATCTTGAAATGCAACATTTTTAAACTGTAGATCTGACTTAGAGGAGTCCTACAAAAATTATTTCACAATTTTTCGGGTTCACAAAATCGAGCTACAATTTTTCCAAAGTTCTCTGCGTATTAAATCAAAAAAAACCCCTCAGGTTTCAACTAACTGCAAAAGTCACCACAAGGTCCTCGGCCACTATTCTCTGAGTCTTTGGCATCTTACAGAAAAACCCCTCGGCTTTGGCTTAATCGCACACGAGATCCTTCTTCTTCCTTGGAACGGAGAGAAAAAGAGAGAGACACGCTCGTTCGGTCGACGGCTTACCGGCAGTGAAGTTGGCTAGGTGAGAGTCGGTGTGGAACGACGGTTGTCGACGAACTCGATGGTGGTCTTGGCTCGAAGGGTCGCGAACGGAGACGTCCGGTCCACGCGCGCCGGCGGAGACCGACGAATGGCGGCATCGATGGTGGTGCTCCGATCGTCCTTCAGCTTGGGAAAAAGGGTGTCGAGACGGGGCACGAGATGGTGAAGCGATTGCGACTTGGTGCGTGGGCTACGGTGGTCAGTGGAGGCGCGGGCGCGAGCTAGCTCGCGACGGCCATGGCGAACGACGTCGGATGGAAGACAAACCGAGAGCGAGGGCGAGTGAGAGCGAGATGAAAGCAGAGAGCGAGAATGAGTGAGGGCGCGGTGGAGTGCTCGACTGAATGAGCCAGGCGCGGTTGCCGGCTTGTCCACGCGCGCGAACAAAGCGCGGCGCGGAGCAGGGCGCGACGCACACGCGTCTAGACGTGCGCCACTTGGCGAACACGATCTGTGACTCATGCAGGCGCGAGTGAGACAAAACGGGAGCACGAAGCGTCGCCCAGCTTCAGCCGATTTTCTCCCCTCTCTATTGGCTACAACTTTGCTATATTATCACACCCGGATTTAAGGGATAAATTCGAGTGCGTCTCATATGTGCGCCAAGGAAGAACAACATGTATAATAATAGAGTGCATAGAGATAAATGTCATAAATATCATAAATGTACTTATTACATAGCGGAAGTCTTACAAAATAAATGATAAATAAAACGAACTAAATATTATTTCCCTGGCGCCATAAAGCTGACTGGGAGACGCCACCTATATCAAGTCGAACTCCTCGTTGTGTGGCTCCTCTTCGACCACCTGCTCTTCACCTGTGTGGGGGGGGGTTTATATATCGCAAGAGTGAGCTCACAAAAGATCATAGCTCAACAAGTTGTGGGGAATAATGTGCATGAACTCACCAAAGGTGGGAGCTCATGTGAAGTGTAAGGCTGATCAATAAATAAGGGTTAAAGCTGAGCATTGCTTTTATAAGTTGGTCAAATTTTTATTAGCAGTTACTAAGTGTAAGTAATTACCAAACCATAGTAATAGTAAGTCAAAATAATAATAAATAATCCCAATGCGATGCAAATGACAAATTGAATCTAATTCCATAAATTAATCATGTGAGTGTCCGAGCTGCTCATGACCGTGAGCACGGCTAGTATACCAGTTTTACACTCTGCAGAGGTTGCACATCTTTATCCACAAGTCATGTTACCCATTTGCCACTGGGTTGATCGGACCCCATACACCTCTACAAAGGAAGCGAGGCAGGGTTCCACTACGAGGCCTTTACAAAGTTCCACTAGCTTCAGAAAACCCGTTACAGTTTATAGGAAGCTCCAGTGCAGTGATCCCTCGCCTGACCGCCATCGCAGCAAAATCAACCCAAGGACCTCCCTACACTGACCACTCCCCTACCGCCCTTGCCTCTATCGGGTAAGGTAGTCCTCCACTAGCTTTTCTATTTAGTCAGCCAAGGGCGTCCCATACCACCCTTGTGGTAGCACTGTTTTCCCGGGTGGTTCTCCATGTTCCCATTAACATAATGATCTTATCGTGAACAGTAAATAATAAACTGATAACAAAAGTGTGAACATGAGTAATGTATATCTCTATACCCAAAACCATATAAAGCAATAGCATGTACTACCCAAAATTCAGTGGTAAAACAAGGTATAAAGATAGCCAAACTAGGGTAACCTATTGGGTCCCATCAAAATTAACCTATGCAGATCATTATGATTAATAAGAACATGACTGGGTAAAAAGAAGTGATCAAAGGCACAACCTGCCTTCAACGAGCTCCTGCTCAGCAGTCTCCACCTGCTAAACCACTGGATCCTCTATGGCTTGCTCGTCTACTCGCATCAATACAAACATACATAATATAGCAAAAAATTAACATCACATCAAACAATAGAACATAATGCGTGATAATATTCTACGCTGCGTAACGAGATCGTAGGAACAAGAATCACTAAATTCGGAGTTACGGTTATTAAGTTATAAATATAATTTCTGAAGTTATTTAATACCTAGAATAGAGTAATTCAAGTGAATAATTTTGATTCCAGTTTCATGGCTAAGCAAAGTTACTAGGTGATAAATAATATTAAAACAAAATTAATGCCACTGGAATGGATCAATTTGGAGTTGAAATGAATTAAATATGAATTATACAAGTTTCTGGAATTATTTTTGTATTAGAAATCAATTTCCTTAATTGTTTATCTAATTACTCGGTTCCCTGGATTGCGCGCCAATTTCTGTAAAGTATAGGGGCCAATCTATAAAATTCCTTAGACTCAGTCATCTACCAGGACAGACCGTGGGTTGATTACATAAAAGTGGAAGTTCTAATTGTAAAGGCGCACGACAAAAACGATATGCGTGATTTCAGACCGTCAGATCAAAATGAATGGTCATGATTAAATCGCTGCCACCCGAACTGTTATGCGACGTACGCCGTCTGATCCACAACTACTTGTTGAGATCAACACTTCCCGCGATCGGCCTAGATTCGCCCGAGAGCGGATCTGCGGCCCAGATTTTAAAAGGTGCGATCAATCCTGATCCATATGATTGCCGATCAACGGTCAAGACGAGTTCCACCAAAGCAATACGCCTCGATCTAATCTACACCGTCCATTTCTAGATCACCGGTCTACGAAGCGTCTTCTTCCTCCGACAAAACCCCAGCGACCACGCCGAGTTCCACGGCGGCCCGCCATGGCCGGAACGCCCGCAGTGCTCAACGGTACATGATCACTACGTATCTCAGGTGCAAAATGAAATTGAGAAGGTAGCGAACTTGGGGAGCGGGTTCTCACAGTAATTCCGGTTGTGTCCTGGTTCGCCTACGACGACCCACAGATTTGCGACGGCAGCGACGAATTGAGCGCGCCCTGGTCACGCACCAAACCCGTTATCGCCACCCAAACGATCCGGGGACTCGGGCGGAACCTTCTGGTCGCATGCCGTGCTCCAATTAGGCGCCGAGCACGATGGACAGCGCAGGGACGATGACCCACCCGATCCATCACCACGGATTCCTGCAGTCTCTTTCTCTCAACCCCTCTTCTTGGTGGACGCGCGCCAGGTTAAGGGATGGAAGGGACGCGGCGCAACCCAATTTATGCGCAGGGGGTTTGGTCAGCACGGAAGCCGGAGTTCACGCGACGACCCGCCATCGTCGGTGAGTTCGTTGAGGGAGGTGCTGCCAACCTGGGACCACATGCTAGAGAGACAGACGCAAGGCGCGCGCGAGGTGAGCGGCTAGCTAGTGGGCCCCATGCATCGGCGTCGTTGTTTGCTTCGTAAGGCATAAATCGGTCGTGCGTACGTGTGAGAGGAAAAGGAAGTAGGTTGAATAGGCCGAACATAGCCCAAGTGCAAGTTTTCCTCATTTTCTAATTCCTTTTCTTCTCCTTTTTATTTTTAAATTTAAAATTTGAATTCAAATTCTTGTAGAGAATTTTGTACTCAGTTTTAGATGTATGATTTGAACATGCCAGTGTGGGACTTATTTATTTATGAATTTATTTTGTATTTTATAATAACTCTTTCTCCTTTTCCATTTTTCAATTCCAAGTTCATATTTATGTTTTAATCCAAATCTTCAACCCATTATTATTATATTTTTATTCATATTATTGTTCTTTTTATTAAGTGCACAACCAAACAAAACTCCAGCATGATGTATGTCTTATTGAGGTATAATTTATTTTAAGCATGTCCCCTAATAAATCCTATGAATGAGAAGGTGAAAGTCGCCTAGAGGGGGGGTGAATAGGCGGAAACTGAATTTTACAAACTTTAAGCACAACTACAAGCCGGGGTTAGCGTTAGAAATAAATTCGAGTCCAAAAGAGAGGGCGAAAACAAATCAACCAAAGAAAATAGAGCGGATGACACGATGATTTTGTTTTACCGAGGTTTGGTTCCAATGAACCTAGTCCACGTTGAGGTGGTCACAAAGACCGGGTCTCTTTCAACCCTTTCCCTCTCTCAAACGGTCACCTAGACCGAGTGAGCTTTCTCCTTAATCAAATGGGTCACTTAGACCCCTCATAAGGACCACCACAACTTGGTGTCTCTTGCTTTGATTACAAGTGTTTGAAGAACAAGAATGAGGAAGAAGAAAGCGATCCAAGAACAAGAGCTCAAAGAACACGAGCAAAACTCTCTCTAGTCACTATTTGGTCGGAGTAGATTTGGGACTTGGAGAGGCTTTGATTCTATTGAATTGTGTCTTGTATTGATTGCACTAGCTCTTGTATTGAATGTGAAGTCTGAAAAACTTGGATGCTTGAAGTGGTGATGGTTGGGGGGTATTTATAGCCCCAACGCCAAACCGAGGTTGTCTGTCGATGGGCGCATCGGACAGTCCGGTGCGCCACCGGACACTGTCAGGTGCGCCAGCCACGTCACCCAACCGTTAGGGTTCTGACGGTTTCGACCATTGGAGCTCTGACAGCTTGGGGCACCGAACAGTCTGGTGCCACACCGGACAGACACTGTCCACTGTCCGGTGCGCCTTCTGGCGCTGCTCTGACTCTGCGCGAACTATCCACGCACTGTAGTGCTTTTGCAGGTGTCCGTTGGAGTCGACCGTTGCACTGGAGCCGTTGCTCTGCTGTCATATCAGACAGTCCGGTGAATTATAGCGGAGCGGCTCTCCAGAAACCCGAAGGTGAAGAGTTCAGCCTGTACGGTCCCTGGGGCACCGGACACTGTCCGGTGGCACACCGGACAGTTCGGTGCGCCAGACCAGGGTTCTCTTTGGTTTCTTTTGCTCCTTTCTTTTGAACCCTAACTTAGATCTTTTTATTGGTTTGTGTTGAACCTTTGGCACCTGTAGAATATATAATATAGAGCAAACTAGTTAGTCCAATTATTTGTGTTGGGCATTTCAACCACCAAAATCATTTAGGAAAAGGTTTGACCCTATTTCCCTTTCAATCTCCCCCTTTTGGTGATTGATGCCAACACAAACCAAAGCAAATATATGAGTGCAGAATTGAACTAGTTTGCATAAGGTAAGTGCAAAGATTGCTTGGATTTAAACCAATTTTTACTTATACTAGATATGCATAGATTGCTTTCTTTCTTTTAATATTTTGGACCACATTTGCACCACTTGTTTTGTTTTTGCAAATTCTTTTGGAAAATCTTTTCAAAGTCTTTTTGCAAATAGTCAAAGATATATGAATAAGATTTCGAGAAGCATTTTCAAGATTTGAATTTTTTTCTCCCCCTATTTCAAATGCTTTTCCTTTGACTTAAACAAAACTCCCCCTGGATGAAATTCTCCTCTTAGTGTTCAAGAGGATTTTACCAATTGAAAGAAGATCAAATATTTTAGAAACCAATTTGAAATAATCCTAACCAATTGGAAAACATACCAATTTTGAAATATGTCTATTAAAAATTTTCATTATAAGATGCCAATTTGAAAACTTCTTTTTTTAAAAAAACTTTTGAAATTGGTGGTGGTGCGGTCCTTTTGCTTTGGGCTATATTTCTCCCCCTTTGGCATTAATCGCCAAAAACGGAGTCTTTTAAGAGCCCTTATTACTTTCTCCTCAATGGTATGAGTAATAAGAGTGAAGATTATACCAAAGTGGAGAGCGGTGTGTAGTGATGGCGAAGGGTAAATGATACCGATAGAGTGGAGTGGAAGCCTTGTCTTCGCCGAAGACTCCATTTCCGTTTCAATCTACGACTTAGCATAGGAATACACTTGAAAACATATTAGTAGTAGACATATATGATCAAAGGTACATAAATGAGCTATGTGTGCAAAGTATCAATCAAAATTCCGAGAATCAAGAATGTTTAGTTCATTCCTAAGTTTGGCAAAGGTTTTATCATCTAATGGTTTGGTAAAGATATCGGCTAATTGTTCTTTGGTGCTAACATAAGCAATCTCGATATCCCCCCTTTGTTGGTGATCCCTCAAAAAGTGATACTGAATGGCTATGTGCTTAGTGCGGCTGTGTTCAACGGGATTATCCGCCATGCGGATAGCACTCTCATTATCACATAGGAGAGGGACTTTGCTCAATTTGTAGCCATAGTCCTTAAGGGTTTGCCTCATCTAAAGCAATTGCGCGCAGCAATGGCCTGCAACAATATACTCGACTTCGGCGGTAGAAAGAGCTACTGAGTTTTGTTTCTTTGAATCCCAAGACACCAGGGATCTTCCCAGAAACCGACAAGTCTCTAATGTGCTCTTCCTATCAATTTTACACCCTGCCCAATCAACATCTGAATAGCCTATTAAATCAAAAGTGGATCCCTTGGGGTACCAAAGACCAAACTTAGGTGTGTGAACTTAATATCTCATGATTCTTTTCACGGCCCTAAGGTGAACTTCCTTAGGATTGGCTTGGAACCTTGCACACATGCATACGGAAAGCATAATATCCGGTTGAGATGCACATAAATAGAGTAGAGATCCTATCATCGACTGGTATACCTTTTGATCTACGGATTTACGTCCCGTGTCGAGGTTGAGATGCCCATTGGTTCCCATGGGTGTCTTGATGGGCTTAGCATCCTTCATTCCAAACTTGGTAAGTATATCTTGAATGTACTTGGTTTGGCTGATGAAGGTGCCCTCTTGGAGTTGCTTCACTTGAAATCCTAAGAAATACTTCAACTCCCCCATCATAGACATCTCGAATTTTTGAATCATTATCCTACTAAACTCTTCACAAGTAGATTAGTTAGTAGACCCAAATATGATATCATCAACATAAATTTGGCATACAAACAAATCATTTGCAATAGTTTTAGTAAAGAGAGTAGGATCGGCTTTGCCGACTTTGAACCCATTAGTGATAAGAAAATCTCGTAGGCATTCATACCATGCTCTTGGGGCTTGCTTGAGTCCATAAAGCGCCTTTGAGAGTTTATAAACGTGATTAGGGTACTCACTATCTTCAAAGTCGGGAGGTTGCTCAACATAGACCTCTTCCTTGATTGGTCCATTGAGGAAGGCACTTTTCACGTCCATTTGATAGAGCTTAAAGCCATGGTAAGTAGCATAGGCAAGTAATATACGAATTGACTCAAGCCTAGCTACGGGTGCATAGGTTTCACCGAAATCCAAACCTTTGACTTGTGAATATCCCTTGGCCACAAGTCGAGCTTTGTTCCTTGTCACCACACCATGCTCATCTTGCTTGTTGTGGAATACCCACTTGGTTCCTACAACATTTTGGTTAGGACGTGGAACAAGATGCCATACCTGATTCCTCGTGAAGTTGTTGAGCTCCTCTTGCATTGCCAACACCCAATCCGAATATCTTAATGCTCTTCCACCTTGTATGGCTCAATAGAAGACACAAAGGAGTAATGTTCATAGAAATGAGCGACTCAAGATTGAGTTGTTACCCCCTTATGAATATCGCCGAGGATGGAGTTCACGAGGTGATCTCGTTGTATCGCTTGGTGGACTCTTGGGTGTGGCGGTCTTTGACCCTGTTCTTCTTGATCATCTTCCTTGTCTTGATTATTGTCATCTCCCCCTTGATCATTGTTCTCCTCTTGAGGTGGCTCATCTTCTTGATCTTCTTCTTCATTGTCTTGAGCCTGATCCTCATCTTGAGTTGGTGGAGATGCTTGATTTGAAGATGATGGTTGATCTTGTGCTTGTGGAGGCTCTCTGGATTCCTTAGGACACACATCCTCAATGGACATGTCCCTTAGCGCGACGCATAGAGCCTCTTCATCATCTAGCTCATCAAGATCAACTTGCTCTACTTGAGAGCCATTAGTCTCATCAAACACAATGTCACAAGAAACCTCAACTAGTCCAGTGGATTTGTTGAAGACTCTATATGCCCTTGTGTTTGAGTCATAACCAAGTAAAAAGACTTCTACAGCCTTAGGAGCAGATTTAGATTTTCTACCTCTTTTAACAAGAATAAAACATTTGCTACCAAAGACTCTAAAATATGAAAAATTGGGCATTTTACCGGTGAGGAGTTCATATGATGTCTTCTTGAGGATTCGGTGAAGGTAGAGCCGGTTGATGGAGTAGCAAGCGGTGTTGATTGCTTCCGCCCAAAACCGATCCGGAGTCTTGTACTCATCAAGCATGGTTCTTTCCATATCCAGTAGAGTTCTATTCTTCCTCTCCACTACACCATTTTGTTGAGGTGTGTAGGGGGAAGAGAACTCATGCTTGATGCCCTCCTCCTCAAGAAAGCCTTCAATCTGAGAATTCTTGAACTCTGTCCCGTTGTCGCTTCTTATCTTCTTGATCTTTAATCCGAACTCATTTTGAGCTCGTCTCAAGAATCCCTTTAAGGTCTCTTGGGTTTGAGATTTTTCCTGCAAAAAGAATACCCAAGTGAAGCAAGAATAATCATCCACAATTACAAGACAATACTTACTCTCGCCGATGCTTATGTAAGTGATCGGGCCGAATAGATCCATGTGGAGTAGTTCAAGCGACCTGTCGGTCGTCATGATGTTCTTGTGTGGATGGTGGGTACCAACTTGCTTCGCTGCCTGACATGCGCTACAAACCCTGTCTTTCTCAAAATGAACATTGGTTAGTCCCAAAATGTATTCTCCCTTTAGAAGCTTGTGAAGATTCTTCATCCCAACATGGGCTAGTCGGCGATGCTAGAGCCAACCCATATTAGTCTTAACAATTAAGCAAGTATCGAGTCTAGTTCTATTAAAATCAACTAAGTATAGTTGACCCTCTAATACTCCCTTAAATGCTACTGAATCATTACTTCTTCTAAAGACAGTAACACATATATCCATAAAAAGACAGTTGTAACCCATTTTGCATAATTGAGAAACTGAAAGCAAGTTATAATCTAAAGAATCTACAAGAAAAACATTGGAAATGGAATGGTCATGTGATATAGAAATTTTACCAAATCCTTTGACCAAACCTTGATTTTCATCCTCGAATGTGATAGCTCTTTGGGGATCTTCGTTTTTCTCGTAGGAGGAGAACATTCTTTTCTCCCCAGTCATGCGGTTTGTGCATCCGCTATCAATGATCCAACTTGAGCCCCCGGATGCATAAACCTACAAAACAAGTTTAGGCCTTGTTCTTAGGTACCCAAACGGTCTTGGGTCCTTTCACATTAGAAACAAGCACCTTGGGTACCAAAACACAAGTCTTGGAGCCCTTGTGTTTGCTCCCAACATATTTGGCAACTACTTTGCCTGATTTGTTAGTTAAAACATAAGAAGCATCAAAAGTCTTAAATGAAACATTAGGCTCATTTGATGCAACAGGAGATTTCTTTTTAGGTATTTTAATATGAGTGGAATGCCTAGAACTAGATGTCTCATTCTTATACATACAAGCATGATGAGAACCAGAATGAGACTTCCTAGAATGAATTCTCCTAATTTTGTGCTCAGGATAACCAGCAGGATATAAAATGTAACCCTCGTTATCCTATGCCATGGGAGCCTTGCCCTTAACAAAATTGGACAATCTCTTAGGGGCATTAAGCTTGACATTGTCTCTGTCACACCCGAGTTTTAGGGGTCCAAAACTCGGGCGCGAACATAATCACCAGGTGTGCTGGGACCAAGTCTCACACATATGATGAATCATGGCACAGGATCGAATGTCACATCTTTACTATATAATAGGAGTTCTATACAAAATAAATAAATAATTACATTATAAGGAGACAACGGTCCAGCAACCCAAAGTTGATTGGGAGACGATGGCCTAGACCACTCACGAACTCATCACAGCATCCACCATGCGCCTCATCCTGTGGTACCTGTTCTTGACCTGTGGGGGGTGAGACAACAAGAGTGAGCTCACATACGTTCATAGCTCAACAAGTTGTGGGGAATAATGTGCATGAACTCGTCAAAGGTGGGAGCTCATGTGAAGTGTAAGGCTTACCAAAGAGGATGGTTGAAGCTGAGCATTGCTTTTAAAGTTGGTCAAAATTTTATTAGCAATTACTAAGTATAAGTAAATACCAACCCAATTAAGTAGTAGAACAAAATTAACAACATCACCTCGATGCAATGCATATGACGAATTGAATTTAGTTCCATAAATTAATTATGTGAGTGTCTGAGCTGCTCATGACCGTGAGCACGGCTAGTATACCAGTTTTACACTCTGCAGAGGTTGCACATCTTTACCCACAAGTCATGTTACCCATCTGCCAAGAGACGGCCAATCTCATACACCTCTACCAAGGAGGCGAGGCAGGGTAACACTACGAGGCCTTTACAAAGTTCCACTAGCTTCAGAAAACCCGCTACAATTTATAGGAAGCTCCAGTGCAGGAATCCCTCGCCTGACCGCCATTGCAGCAAAGTCAACCAAGGACTGCCATACACTGACTACTCCCCTACTGCCCTTGCCCCTTTCGGGTAAGGTAGTCATCCACTAGCTTTCCTAGTTAATCAGCCAAGGGCGTCCCATTAAACCCTTGTGGTAGCACTATTTTCCCGGGTGGTTCTCCATGTTCCAATTAACATAATGATCTTAACATGAACAGTAAATAACAACTGATAATAAAACATAATCATGAATAATATATATCTCTATACCCAAAACCACATAAAGCAATAACATGTACTACCCAAGAATTCGGTGGTAAACAAGGTATAAAGATAGTCAAACTAGGGTAACCTATTGGGTCCCATCAAAATTAACCTATGCAGATCATTATGATTAATCAGAACATGACTGGGTAAAAAGAAGTGATCAAGGGCACAACTTGCCTGGGACTTGAGATTCTAGGTACCAGGACAATCTTCAGATGACACGTGTCCTCACTGCTAAACGTAGCAATACAGACAACCATGGTATAGGCAAAATTAACATCATACCAAACATGTAAACAAAATACATAATAATAATCTACACCTTAAAATAAGATTCTAGGAATAGGAATCATTAATTTTGGAGTTATGAATTTCCAAAAGTTCTAGGTCCTTGGTACAAGATTAATTAGGAGATTAATTTTAATATGGTTTTCATGTCAAAATAAAGACACTAGGTGATACATAATATTAAAACAAAATTATTGCAACTGGAATGAATCAATTTGGAGCTAAAATGAATTAAATATAAATTTCACAAGTTTCTAGTATTGTTTTTGTATCAAAAATCATTTTCTAAAATAAATTCTGAATATCCCCAGGCTTCTGGACTGCGGACACAATTTTAACAAAGCCCAGGGGGTTCTGCATAAATTCCAGGACTAAACGGTAATGGTCTTAACACTTTGGTGGATTGCGGGTTGGTTATGGGATTTTGCGGGGGCTCCTTTGCATATAATACCAGCCGAAGGGGGTACGGGTCATTCTGAGTCGCACGATCAAATATCGAGGGCTGGGATTAGATCTAGTGTTTTATATACCAGTATTTGACCAGGGCCATCGGATCGCGAGCGAACGCCCCAGATTAGATCGCTCATTTAAGTGAACCGGTACGCGCTACTGGCCGCCAGATCTTGGATCAACAGTCAGTATTTAATGTAACGTGATCCAATATGAGCCATCCGATCTGCCCAACGGTTCGGATCAAATCACCGAAAGGGTACCTCCTCATCTAATCACCACCGTCTAGCCGAGATCCAACGACCCAGAGACGTCTTCCCCAACCGAGAACCAGCATCGGCGGTGAGCCGCCCACCACGGTGGCGATGCTCGCCGGAGACTGCAATTCAGCGCCCCGATGCCCCCGGTACTCCCGTAAACGGTTCTACAGGGAGAGTGGTCAGCTGCGAACGACAAGGGGAGCATATTACCTGTAGTGGCGCGACAGGAACACCAGTCCACGGCGACATGCGGTCCACGATGGTCGTGGTTTTCCGTTGAGCAATTCCTTAGTGACAGGCGCTCATCCACCAGTGCTAGTGCCGCTAACACGTTCGCACGGTCGCGACGAACCTTCCTAGTCACTGGTTTGACCCCGACCGACGGCGTGAACGGAAAACAGCCGGCGACGGTGCTCCTCCCTCTCCGCGAATTCGGTGGTTTTTGCACGATGCTTTGGACAATGGGAGGTGGTCGGGTCTTATAGCTGGTCTTGCGAAAATCTCGGCGGGGTTGGATGTCGGGTCGCAGACTCCGTTGCCTGGGTCAGCGAGATCACCACGCGGATTTTGCTCCCTGGTTTGTTGAGCTCCGCCAGCGACGAACGAGGACGAAGACCCTGCGAGCCTAGCGTTCTCTGCCGCGCGAGGTCCGCGGATTCTGTTGCTAGCCACGAGTCCGAGTCGTAGCCAGGAGGTAGGATACGCCTGCGGCCCGGAGTTCACGGGCGCGCGCTTCTGTTTTCTGGACGCGGTATCATCGGATGTCCGTTTGAGCCCCGTGAAGATGGAGACGAGGGAGATAGAGCTGACAGCGTGAGGCCCACACGTCATATACTCAGATCCGCGCCCACAATGGTGGCACACTGGCCCGCGGGTCCCACTAGGCGGAAGACACGATCTAGAGGGGCGCTAAAATGGGCCGGGCGAGCGTGAGAGGAGTGGGAAGACTAGGCCGGCTAAGTTTAATTTGGCCCATGAACAGATTAGTGTTTTTTTCCCTAGTTCCTATTCTCAAATTCCAATTAGATTTTAAATTCAAACACAGTTCTAATTTGCACACCGAAACAATATATTTCAACATGAATGCAAGGTTCATGTATTAAGTTTATTTATTTATTACCTTATTTATTTAGGCAATGTTTTCAATATGTAACACAGAATATTCATTTTCCGAAAGTATTACAAATGTTTAGTCCATTAGAGGTTCATTCCAAAGCTTCATTATTTATTACTTATTCTATTTTGTGCAGAAATACCTTCTAGTATATAATTACTTTTACGAGAAAATATTCCTATTTAGATCTCAAGATTATATGTGTATATATATTTCTAAATTTATTTGTTATTTGACCAATATAATCCCATTAATTGAATATGCACAAATAAAAGAAATTAAATGATCTCCAAAGGTTCCATAATCCCAAAACACTTTTATGTAAATACATGTGTTTATTTTTTATTATTTTTTTCTTATACAAATTTTAGGGCTTTACAATCTCTCGGTTGGAAGCCAATGTCATCCTTAATGCCAGGGCGTCTCCCATTATAGAGCATGCTTCTAGCAATTTTTTTCATTCTCTATTTCATGCTCATTAATTTTAGCAGTTAGTTGAGCTATTTGATCATTTTGTTCTTTAATTAAAGCTAGGTGATCATGAATAGCATCAACATTAATATCTCTACATCTCATGCAAATAGAAACATGATCAACAGTGGATGTAGAGGGTTTGCAAGATTTTAATTCATCTATCTTAGATTTTAGCATAGCATTTTCATCTCTAAGACAGGAAATAGAAACATTGCAAATATTTAAATCCTTAGCCTTAGAAATTAATTTATCATTCTCAATCTTAAGGCTAGAAATTGATTCATTTATTTTGTCAATCTTAGCAATTAAACTAGCATTATCATTATTAAGATTGGCAATTGAATCATCACAAACATTTCTCTTTTCAACCTTAGTGATCAAATTAGCATTTTCAATTCTAAGGTTGGAGATAGTGTCATGGCAAATGCTAAGCTCACTAGTTAATTTTTCACATTTCTCTATTTCCTGAGCATAAGCATTTTTTACTTTAACATGCTTTTTGTTTTCCTTAATAAGGAATTCCTCTTGGCTATACAAGAGTTCATCCTTCTCATGAATGGCACCTATTAATTCATTCAATTTTTCTTTTCGTTGCATGTTTAAGTTGGCAAAAAGAGCAAGCAAATCATCCTCATCATCGCTAGAGATACCCTCATCACTAGATGTTGTGTATTTAGTGGAGGCTCTAGATTTTACTTTCTTATTTTTGTCGTCCTTTGCCATGAGGCATTTGTGGCTGACGTTGGGGAAGAGGAGGCCTTTGGTGATGGCGATGTTGGCGGCGTCCTCATCGGATGAGGAGTCGGTGGAGCTCTCATCGGAGTCCCATTCTCGGCATACATGGGCATCGTCGCCCTTCTTCTTGTAGTATCTTTTCTTTTCCTTCCTCTTTCCCTTCTTGTCGTCGCCCCTGTCACTATCACTAGATAATGGACATTTAGCAATAAAATGACCGGGCTTACCATATTTGTAGCACACTTTCTTGGAGCGGGGTTTGTAATCCTTCCCCCTCCTTTGCTTGAGGATTTGGCGAAAACTCTTGATGATGAGCGCCATTTCCTTGTTGTCGAGCTTGGAGGCGTCGATGGGGAGCCTAATTGATGTAGACTCTTCTTTCTTCTCCTCTGTCGCTTTGAATGCGACGGGTTGCACCTCGGGTGTGGAGGTTGTGACAGAACCTCCCAAGTCATTAGGCCCACCTACAGTTGTCCTTGTCCAACAGACCTCAGACAACCCTGCAGGTGCCCCTGATCACTTGACAAGTTCGGTATCTGTATTCTTTACCTTGCCCAAGAGCGTTTCACTAGTCACGCAGACATTACAACACATCGGAGGTACGAGAAGGCGGAAGCAGTTACAATAACTTACTTTATTTTAAAGTAAGAAAGAGTAGTATTAATACAGACCAGAGCGAATATAGGAGTGCAGGAGTAATATTATTACATAACTTGGGAGGCAAAACCCCTCCCGATAAAACAGTAAAAAGTTTTTGTTAAAGGAGGACACTTCCTCCCGAGGCTTCAGTCTTGATTTTCTTCTTTGGGCACCACCTTGGAACAAAAGCAACAAAAATTTGCTGCTTCCTCACCTAAAACAGCATGGGACAAAGCCCTGAGTACAAAGTGTACTTTCGCAAGTCTTACCCGTCAAAATAAAAGACTCTCACAGATATGCTGGCCTTTGGGAAGCAAGATATGACTTATCAATAATCAAAGACTCTATTTGCAGAAATGCTTACTAATAGTGGATCCTTAAAAGTCCAGTTTTATTAGCAAGTTAAGTCATTACCTAAGTTCTTTCTACCCTAGTTCAATCACTTGATCTATACTAGCCAATTCCTTTTCAACCCTTCTTATTCACTGGAATGCTACGTGTAGGGCAGTGACCAAGTCTTCATGTCCGAGAAGTAACGACGATCCGAATCGATTAATACTCAGCTGAGGATCTCCAATCACACGACATATGTAGCACTTAACCCTTGCATATGTCAACTCACCACCGGGGTTCTTAAGACCAGATCAGGTTCACGCCAACCGAGAGCACAGATACACCACCATCTAGCCTCTTGCCACGGAGGGTACACGCTACTCTCGCCATCTCTCCACTCCCATTGTGTGTTATCTTATTCTGGTATTAGTCTGCCTGAGGCAAAGCTTACCCATGATGAGGCATGTGACCAGTTAAAGGTTCCTCGATCAGCAAGCCTACATCGAGACAGTCCTTAATCGACTCAGACGGAGACACTACACCGAGACTCTCTTCTCGTGCAAGTCACCCGCCCGGTCTCAGCTTTATCATTTCAAACCCAAAGTTTGGTACCTGGCAGAGGTACATCTTTTCTGATGTTGAACCCTTCATGGCCATGATGGATCCACCATCAAGTTTTATTTTTGAAAACATCCCACCCACTTGAAGCATCATCTTTTGTCAAAACAAAACATTTTGTTTTTTAGAGCAAAACTAAGCATAAGAAAAACCTTTTTATAAAACAGGGGATTAAGGAGAAGTAACCAAATCCAAGGAAGGAAATGCAGCAACTGGTTTAGCACCCAACTCCTAACACCTAATGCATCAAGTAAGTGAGAAAGATTTCAAAACAACAAGGAGGTGGCAAATGCACTGGGGCTTGCCTTATGTGATAGGTGAGTCAGGCTCTGCTCCACAGATATCAAAGTAAAAGCAGTTTCCTGCCTTAGGTTCTTCAGGTGGTGGTGGTGGTGGTGTAGTCCTCGCTTCTTCAACTTCTATCTCTTCCTCGTTTTCTATATATAGCCATATATAATCATGAATGCTCATGAAAATGCAAAGATAATAAAAGTATATTATCTTAGGTCCAAAATATAACTTTCCTTCACAGATCTCCAGAAAACTAGGGTTTTTGGAGTCTATAGTGAAGTTCATAGGGCACGGGACTAGGGTTTTGGGTTCTAGGTACCAAACATGGTCCAAATCATGCCAAACTTTGCCCAAGACTTCTAAACAATATCTAAGGCTTATCTAAAAAGTTTGGTGGTTTTTGGGATTATTAATTAACTTCTAAAATTCTAGAGATATGGGTTTTGGCTATTTTAAATACTCCATAATTCCTTATTTGGAATAAAAATCCTAAAACTATTTTTATTAAATACTATAGAAAATCAGGAGCCTAGCAAAATTGGTCTGGTATTTTTTTAGCATTTTTCTACAATTTTCTAGAAATCCTTTAGCTCTGACAGAAAAAGAAAAAGAGAAAGATGCTACATTATTAGGCTCATTTCAGTCCGCGACGGCCCATACACAGGCGAAAGCGCGTCCGCGCGCGCCCGCGCTGGCGGTTTTACACAGACGACCCCAGCTTTTTGAATAAGCAGCAAATAATCCAGAGCACTATTTGTTTGTTTCATTGACGTTTGCACTAAGACCCTCGAAGTTCTAATTCTTCACAAGGGAAAGTCCACGACGGGCAGCGGCGGAGAACCGAGCTCCGACGAGCCTACACCGGTCGATTCACGCAACGACCGGTGCTCCCGTGCAGCGGACACTAAGTTGAACCCTTAATAAACATTTTCCCTCGCTTAATTGTTGGATTGGAGCTCTACATCACCCTGTCCACGATGACAGCGGGCACAACGGGCAGCATGAAGTGTTCCCGGCGATCTAAGGGGTCCTAGTCTAATCGGCCGGGTCGGGGAGAATCAGGGACACACAAGGACACTGAAACGAAAGAGCAGAGGGCATGAGCGGACCTGGAGTAGGATGGCCATGGCGAGGTTGTAAGGTGTGGGATTTTGGACCAAATTGGGGGAAATCCGAAATTGGGGCTTGCTCGTGAGTAATTGGAGGCACGACTTGGTGGATCAGTGCTTGATTACCCTACGGACCCGTCAGTGTGCTCAATTTATAGTGTGCTTGAGCGGTGGTGTTTAATTTGGACGAATTGCGCTGGCGACCGAGAGGGGAATGAGTCACGACGGCGATCTACCGTGGCAATCGCAGAGCGACTGAACTACGGCGGTCACTGGATGGTCACTACGACTCATACCGATGCGATAAACTTCCTAAGGCATGGCGCCCTCACGGTGAATGGCGAACACGCCGGTGGTAGCCGCTCGGCCATGTCGCCGATGTGCACTGATGAACCATCAAGCACACAGTGCATCCCAGCTCATCTGCGGCAAGATCTTTCATCCCGTGATCGCTATCCGCATTTAATTCAGGCGTGAATCACGACGATAGCACGAATCCGCGCACGTGGTCGCCGGCGGTGAGGTCTCTGAGCTGGCGATCTGATCAGTACACTGTTCCATCGCGCAGTCAATTCAGTTAGTCTGACAGAGCATACTTGGGGTCAATTTGCTCCAGATTTTATGTAGTGACGGGATCAACTCTCTGTTTCAAAATTATAGCCTAATAAACCAGCTTTAACTTTGTTATAATGTCCATCATCAATTTGTTACAGGATCTTACTCAAAATCGAGCTCAAAGTTCATCCAACTTCACTGTTTCTGAAAATTCAGGCCTAAGGTTGCCTGACAGCCCAACTTTGGATCCAATTTTCTCAAAACTTTTCATGGCACCAAGGCTTAATCCCTATAGAAAAACTGTACTCCTATAGTAACTTTACAAGTTTGGTGTGTTGACCCTAGGCAAATTCTTAATATTTTTGGATCTATAGAGCTCTAAAGTCAGCTCTATGCCACTGTTTTCAGACTTAACCATTGGAGCACTAGTGTGGCCTTTTTGCAAATAAGCCCAAAACTCATGGTTTCTTTTGCAAATCTCCAAATATGTGAACTATTTGATTTAAGGTATCCTAACTCCATGGTTTTTGCACTTAGGTCCAAAATGTGCAACATTTTACAGATAACACCCTAGGGTTTCAGTCCAGGGTTTTCCAGGGGTCTATTTAGGGTTTCTGGCACATCTAGGGTTTGGATGCTACTTAAGTCCATACATGGTGACATTTTATGATCATTACAAATAAGTTTTGAAGTTTTCTCTTATTTAGACTTTGGTTACTCTTTTAAGCCCAGTTTAGGGTTAAGTACTATACCCTAGGGTTTCACCCATGAAATGTCACATCAAACAACTTGCTTGAAATTTTTGCCTAGTGGATGCACTCTAAGTGTAACAAACATATGATATGCTAATGCTTATGATGTCATGCTCAAATTTTAGTGACAGTAACACCAGGAGTGTTACAGAGGTGGTGCCTTTCTCGATGATTTGTTTGGAGCCTTTGATCATCAACTCAAAGCTCACAAACTTTCCTATAACCTCCTCGGGAGACATTAGATTATATCTAGGATCAACACGAATTAATTGAACTTGTGTAGGATTACGAAAAACAAGTGATCTTAGAATAACCTTGACCATTTCATGGTCATCCCATTTGGTGCTCCCGAGGTTGCGCACTTGGTTGACCAAGGTCTTAAGCCGGTTGTACATGGCTTGTGGCTCCTCTCCTTGGTTGAGGATGAATCGACCGAGCTCCCCCTCGATCGTCTCTCGCTTGGTGATCTTGGTCACCTCATCCCCTTCATGCGCGGTCTTTAGCACATCCCAAATCTCCTTGGCACTTTTAAGCCCTTGCACCTTGTTATACTCCTCTCGACATAGAGAGGCGAGGAGTATAGTGGTGGCTTGGGAGTCAAAGTGTCGGATTTGGGCGACCTCATCCAAATCATAACCTTCATCCCCCACGGATGGTACCTGCGCTCCAAACTCAACAATATCCCAAATGCTAGCGTGGAGTGAGGTTAGATGATGCCTCATTTTATCACTCCACATACAATAATCTTCACCGTCAAAAACCGGTGGTTTGCCCAATGGGACAGAAAGTAAAGGAGTGTGTTTAGAAATGCGAGGATAGCATAGGGGAATCTTACTAAACTTCTTGCGCTCATAGCGCTTAGAAGTGATGGACGGAGCATCAGAGCCAAAGGTGGAGGGCGACGAAGAGTCGGTCTCGTATTAGACCACTTTCTTCATCATCTTCTTCTTGTCGCCACTCCAATGCGTCTTGACGCGGGGAGGTGATTCCTCCCTTCCTTTGGTGCCAGACTCCTTTGATGGAGCCTTCCCGTGGCTTGTGGCCATTTCCATCTCTCTCTTGGCGGATCCTCCCGACATCACTTCGAGTTGTTAGACTCTAATGAAGTACCGGGCTCTGATACCAATTGAAAGTCGCCTAGAGGGGGGTGAATAGGCAGAAAGTGAATTTTATAAACATTAAGCACAACTACAAGCCGGGGTTAGCGTTAGAAATAAATTCGAGTCCAAAAGAGAGGGCGAAAACAAATCAACCAAAGAAAATAGAGCGGATGACACGATGATTTGTTTTACTGAGGTTCGGTTCCAATGAACCTAGTCCCCGTTGAGGTGGTCACAAAGACCGGGTCTCTTTCAACCCTTTCCCTCTCTCAAACGGTCAGCATTGTCCTTAATCAAATGGGTCACTTAGACCCCTCACAAGGACCACCACAACTTGGTGTCTCTTGCTTTGATTACAAGTGTTTGAAGAACAAGAATGAGGAAGAAGAAAGCGATCCAAGAACAAGAGCTCAAAGAACATGAGCAAAACTCTCTCTCTCTAGACACTATTTGGTCGGAGTGGATTTGGGACTTGGAGAGGCTTTGATTCTATTGAATTGTGTCTTGTATTGATTGCACTAGCTCTTGTATTGAATGTGAAGTCTGAAAAACTTGGATGCTTGAAGTGGTGGTGGTTGGGAGGTATTTATAGCCCCAACCACCAAACCAACCGTTGGGGAGGCTGTCTGTCGGTGGGCGCACCGGACAGCTCGGTGCGCCACCGGACACTGTCTGGTGCGCGAGCCACGTCACCCAACAGTTAGGGTTCTGACGATTTCGACCGTTGGAGCTCTGACAGCTTGGGGCACCGGACAGTCTGGTGCCGCACCGGACAGACACTGTTCACTGTCCGGTGCGCCTTCTGGCGCTGCTCTGACTCTACGCGAACTGTCCGCGCACTGTAGCACTTTTGCAAGTGTCCGTTGGAGTCGACCGTTGCGCTGGAGCCGTTGCTCTGCTGGCACACCGGATAGTCCGGTGAATTATAGCGGAGCGGCTCTCCAGAAACCCGAAGGTGAAGAGTTCAGCCTATACGGTCCCTGGGGTACCGGACAGTCCGGTGCGCCAGACCAGGGTTCTCTTCGGTCTCTTTTGCTCCTTTATTTTGAACCCTAACTTAGATCTTTTTATTGGTTTGTGTTGAACCTTTGGCACCTGTAGAATATATAATCTAGAGCAAACTAGTTAGTCTAATTATTTGTGTTGGGCATTTCAACCACCAAAATCATTTAGGAAAAGGTTTGATCCTATTTCCCTTTCAGAAGGCATTACACATAATTTTATCCTCTCTCTTATAAACAAAAATTGGGTATTACATATATGGATTAGGGTAATCCAGTGGCTAGATTTTCAAATATAAGTCTCCAAACTTTGGTTTGTCAACACTGCACAAAATAGTGGAAACCAGTCGTCTAACCGTGTCAAAACATATCAAACGGATTCAAAAGTTTACTAATTTTTTATAGGGCGTGCCCTAAGTAATTCTCTACAATTTTTGTAATTGAGACGGTGTGATTTGAAGATTATTTTTTTGAACGTGCTGAAGTTTGAAAAGAGGTATAAGGTTAGACTTAGAAAAATCAGGGTTGTTCCCATTTCCTTTTTTGGTTTTTTCTGAAGAAACTTCATTCACCAAGCACACAATCACTAAATCACATCATCACATCAGGCGCGGACCGTCCGATCGTTGAAAACCCAGAAAAACCCGAAGGTGATGGGTTTAGTAAAATGCATTTTTGGCGTCCTCGCGGACCATCCGGATTGCACGACCGGACCGTCCGCGACTGCTTTATCTGACATCTAACGACACATTTAATGCACTTGTAGCCGTTGATATAGATGTTACTGCTGACCATTGCGATTTCAGCCGTTGATGTGCAAGGGTGGACCGTCCGGACCAAAGGCGCAAGCTGTCCGCGGTCGGCAGAAAGGAGGCAACGGCTAGGAAGTGGTTGGTGGCTATAAATACAACCCCAACCACCTCCATTCAATACACCCAAGCATTATACTCATACACATTCAATACAAGAGCAAGCAATCCATTCCAAGACACATTCAAAGCTTCCAAACCTCTCCATGTGCCACAATTGAGACAAGTGGTCATTAGTGACTAGTGACTTGAGAGAGTGTGATTCATGTTTCATTTGTTTCTCTTGTTGCTTTGCTTTTAATCGTGCTTTCTTCACCTCCTTCTAAACTCTCTAGTGACTTGTAAAGCTAGAGACACCTAAGTCTGTGGTGGTCCTTGCGGGGTCTTAGTGATCCTTGAGATTAATAAAAAGCACTCAATCGGTCTAAGTGATCGATTGAGAGAGGGAAATGGTTGAAAAAAGACCTAGTCTTCGTGGCCTCCTCAACGGGGAGTAGGTTCATTGGAAATCATTGTGTTCATTTGTGTTGATCATTATCCTACGATTTGATTCTTCCTCTCTCCTCTCTCTAAGTTCTCTTGATCACAATCTTTTGAGTTAGCTCCCAAAGTCATCCGCATTAATTGAGCAACTCATAGCAAGAAGAACTCTCTTCCGCACTCTGAATTCATTATTATTTGTTTCTAATCCTAACCCCAGGTGAAGTTCGTGTTCAAAGTTTATAATTTACAGGTTTCGCCTATTCACCCCCCCTCTATGTGACTTTCAACAAGAACACGATATCACAATTATAACTCAAAACTGGCGCTCAGATCTTACTAAAATCATTGTAATGTGTGGTCATAGAGTTTCAAAGTGTTGGTGTGCTCGTGAGATACTTGAGTTGAGTACTGGTTGATGGTGCTTAGGTGTCCCTTTTATAGCCCAAGGGGCCTAGGAGCCATAGGCTTCTCCATTTGGAAGCACCAAAACTATCCTATCTACGGACGCACCGGACTGTCCCGTGAGCCACCAGATAGTGAACAATGACGATCGACAAATCCACTAATTGGCGCCCTTCCTTTCTTGGAAGGCACTAGACTATTGAAAGTGCATTCATCCCTTTTGAGAGCTTTGGTGATTTGGATAACAAGACATTTAAAGGTCTAACGAGTTTGCTAAGTGTTGAACGGGAAATTTAGTATGGTGAACATACTTGAATAGTGTATAATGATCAACAAAGAAAGGTTAAACATAAGGTTAAATAACCAATGATACAATGCAAATGGATACAATATGGTCTCTGTATTGGTTTGAATATATATGGACAAGACCTAAGAAATCACTGCATAGATATGATCAGAATAGAGGTTGAAGTGATTACGATGATTGGTCAAGCCAAAGTGAATAAGATATGAGGAATGGTGAATTGGCTTGACCATATTACTATTAGTCCATATATGCTTCTATGAGAATCATACTAGAGCTTGATTGATCTTAGCATTTACATCTAGAAGACACTCAAGCAAGGTTCCCAATATTGAAGAAATGGTTCTCTCAATGGATGTTCAATATGATGTGACTCAAGAATGGCTTGATAGGGTGAAGATAGCAAGGAAAGGGCTTCGAGGAAATAAGCGAAGGTGAAGGCCAAGCGACGGCTTGTGGACCGAGGTACCATTTCTAAGGTGAAGAAGAGAGTACTTGCACTAAGTCGATGAACTAATCAGCTATGAAGAGTTATAACATGTTGATGCATCAGTAAGGTGACTTAAAGCCATGATTTGAACTCATATATGGTGATATGGTACAAGTCACATGGTTTGATTTGTGTTTCCTTCAAGAAGTGAGATAAAGATGTTTGTGATCCTTATGAAGCAACGCCATGGAGAAATCACACATGAGACACCAATGACTCAAGGAGTTTGCTTAATTATACTTTATTTAACTTGAGTATAGAAATCGTCGTACTATCAAGAGGGATCCAAATAGAAGGTTGGTTTTTGCCAAAGATCAAGCCTCTATATTGAAAAGCTATTTCGAAAAACCAAAATCCCTTGGACACTCTGTGTATGACTATTGTTAGGATTGAGAAACTAAGAGTGTTCCTATTGAAAAGCAGTTGAGCTTTTTCAGCTGAGGTGAACTTCAGCTGAGTTGAGCTTCTTCAGCTGCAGTTGAGCTTTTTCAGCTGAGCTGAACTTCAGCTGACTTGAGCTTCTTCAGCTGCAGTTGAGCTAAACTTCAGTTGAGTTGAACTTCTTCAACTGCAGTTGAGCTTTTTCAACTACAGTTGAGCTTTCTTAACTCCAACTGAACTTCAACTGTGAACATCTTTGACCATACAACAGTTGAACTTGCCTCCGGGCAGTTGAACTGGGGTTTTCTCTCCTAAACTCTCTGGTCAAGACCAGTTGAACTGGTCCTAAGGGGCAGTTCAACTGGTCTCTGACCCCTCTGACCTCTGACCAACAATCTGCTAGTCAAACTGGCAAACAGGTCGATAGAGTCGTCAGGGGCGGTTCAACCGCCCCCCACAGGGCGATTCAACCGGTTTGGTCAACTTTGCCAGACTGCGCGTCAGTCTGCCAGTCAGTCTAACAGTCAGACTAGCAGACAGTCTGCCAGACCTGCCAGGGGTGATTCAACCGTCCCCTAGGGCGGTTCAACCGGTTTTTGAGTAGAAAGGTAAAAACGGCTAGTTTTGGAGCCCCACCTATATATACTTACTCCTACCTCTCTCCCCACACGAGAGCACGACCCAAACTCCATTTCTAACTTGAGAAACACCTCCCACTCTCTCTCACACATCTCTTGCCTCTCCCATTTCAAATCTTTGGAGAGAAATCTTTGAGTGAGTTTGAGAGCTGCGGTTTTTGGTGCTTCATCTCTAAATCTCTCTTGCTCTTCTTGATTCGAGCTTTGGTACTACATCAAGTTCTTTGTGGATTCATTACTCTTGGAGCTTCTAGCTCCTAGACGACTAGGTGTCGCTTGTGAGTCTCCAAATCTTGTGGAAGACCACAAGAAAGTTTGTATTACCCGCTTGTTTGAGCAAAGATTAGTGTGTGGGCTTGACCTTTGTGGTCGGCAAAGGGAGGATTAGGGTTGAAACAGACCTGGCTCTTTTTGGGTGCCTCAACGAGGAAGTAGGGCACCTTTTGTGGTGTGACCGAACCTCGGGATAAATCTTGTGTCTCTTGTGTTCTTATTCATTATGTTTGTTCATGTTCTTCGTTCTCTCACCATTCCGTGGAAGATTTGTTTATATCTTTTTGTTGTGTGGACTTTGAGAAGTGCCCTTCTCAGATCTACTACTTTGAACCCTGTGGATTATCTAGAACATCTCATTTCCAAAGTTAACTGGGTGAATTTCGAGATCAATTCAGTTTTATATCTCATTCTTTAGTTGACCTCGTTCAAACCGGTTGAACCGATTTTGACACCAGCTGAGCCGGTTTTACCTAGTTTGTTTCTAGTTTTTGTTAAAATATTTCCGCTTGCCTATTCACCCCCCTCTAGGCAACTTTCAACTATCTGGTGACTCAAACTAGTCGTTGGATGCCTAGGTGAAGGTCGAAGTAGCCGTTGGAGCGGTTGTCCGGAGCACACCAGACTATCTGGTGAATTTTAAATTTTCGAGACCGATGACTTCGTCCATACTGGCCACCGGACTGTCCGATGAGTCCTAGACTTGACTAGCTTTTGCTTTCTTGAGCCAAATTTCTCCAACTTCTTTTGGCTTTCTTTGGTAGCTTCCCTAATACATAGAAAAACATAGTTAACAATTATTCAATTGACTAAGGCCCTCATTTGGTTCTAGTGACTAAATCTTACTAGAAAGCATTAATTAGTGTGAATAATGATTGTATTACCCCTATTAATTAGTGGCTGTCAGCTGCATGGAGAAAGAGGAGAGGGCAAGTGAGGTAAAACTCATACTTTAGTCCCTTTTAGCCACCCCTTGGTGACTAAAGAACTAAAGTTTAGTCACCCCACTTTAGTCACCATGTTTTCTTCTTTAGGGACTAAAAGTGACTTGAAAGTCGCCTAGAGGGGGGTGAATAGGCGAAACCTAAAAATTATAAACTTTGAACACAAACTTCACCCGATGTTAGGATTAGAAATAAGCAATGATGAATTCGTAGTGCGGAAGAGAGCTGCTCAATCAATGCCCTTGTGTTTGAGTCACAACCAAGTAAAAACCCTTCTACTACTTTAGGAGCAAATTTTGAATTTCTACCTCTCTTAACAAGAATAAAGCACTTGCTCCCAAAAACTCTAAAATAAGAAATATCGGGCTTTTTACCGGTGAGGACTTCATATGATGTTTTCTTGAGGATTCAGTGAAGGTAGAGTCGTTTGATGGAGTAGCAAGCGGTGTTAATCGCCTCTACCCAAAACCAATTCGATGTCTTGTATTCCTCAAGCATGGTCCTTGCCATATCTAAAAGAGTTATATTCTTTCTCTCCACAACACCATTTTGTTGAGGTGTGTAGGGAGAAGAGAACTCATGCTTGATGCCCTCCTTCTCAAAAAATCCTTCAATTTGAGAGTTCTTGAACTTCGTTCCATTGTCGCTTCTAATCTTTTAATTCTCAATCCGAACTCATTTTGAGCCCATCTCAAGAATTTGTTTAAGGTTTCTTGGGTTTGTGATTTTTCCTGCAAAAAGAATACCCAAGTGAAGCAATAATGGTCATCCATAATTACAACACAATACTTACTTCCAACGATGCTTATGTTGGCAATCGATCCGAATAGATCCTTGTGGAGTAGCTCAAGTGGCCTCTCGGTCGTCATGATGTTCTTGTGTGGATGATGAGTTCCAACCAACTTCCCTACTTGACATGCACTACAAATCTTGTCTTTCTCAAAATGAACATTGGTTAGTCCTAAAATGTATTCCCCCTTTAGAAGCTTGTGAAGATTCTTCATCCCAACATGAGCAAGTCGGCGATGCCAGAGCCGGCCCATATTACTCTTAGCAATTAGGCAAGTGTCTAGTTCAGCATTATCACTAGTGAAATCAACTAAATATAGTTGACCATCTAACACTCCCTTAAAAGCTAGTGAATCATCATTTCTTGCTCAATCAATGCGGATAACTTTGGGAGCTAACTCAAAAGTTTGTGAGCAAGAGAACTTAGAGAGAGGGAGAGAAAAAATATAATCGTTGAGTAATGATCAACACAAATGAACACGATGATTTATTTCCCAAGGTTCAGTTCCAATGAACCGACCCCCCCCCCCCCGTTGAGGAGGCCACGAAGGCCGGGTCTTTTTTCAACCCTTTCCCTCTCTCAACCGATCACTCAGACCAATTGAGTGCTTCTTCTTAATCTCAAGGAACACAAAGACCCCACAAGGATCACCACACACTTAGGTGTCTGTTTCTAGCTTTACAAGTCACTAGAGAGTTTAGAAGGAGATGAAGAAAGCGCGATCAAAAGCCAAGCAACAAGATCAACAAGAAAAGACACAAAATCACACTCTATCAAGTCACTAATCACTAATGATCATTAGTCACAATTATGGAACTTGGAGAGATTTGGAAGCTTGAATGTGTCTTTGGTTGAAGTGAATGCTCTTGTATTGAATGATAGTTAATGAGATTCTTGGGTGAAGTGAATAGAGGTGGTTGGGGTTGTATTTATAGCCACCAACCACTTCCTAGCCGTTGCTCCTTTTCTGCCGACAGCGGACGATCCGCGCCTCTGGTCCGAACGGTCCGCCCCTGTACATCAACGGCTGAAATCGCAATGGTCAGCAGTAACAATTATATCAACGTCTATAAGTGCATTTAATGCGTCGTCGGATGTCAGACAGAGCAGTCACAGACGGTTCGGTCGTGCACCCCGGACGGTCCGGAGGAGACTATAAATGTATTTTACCGAACCCGTCACCTTCGAGTTTTTTTCTAGTTTTTCAACGACCGGACGGTCCGCGCCTGAGGCCGGACAGTCCGCGTTTGGTCCCGAACGGTGCTCGCTTCTCCTTCGGACAACCCATAGTGTTAATTTGTGTTTTCGCAGTGTTACTGTCCGAGGCTCACCTGGTGTCGCGGATGGTCCGCCGCAAGGGCCCAGGCAGTCCGCGCATAGGTGATTTTCCAAAAAACTTCTCCTGTATATGAACTTAGACTTAGAATTGATGTATATGAACTTTATGAACGTGAGAAATGATCAACTGGGCAAACTAGTTAGACCATAAGATTTGTGATGGGCGTCAAACACCAAAATCGATTATAGGAATTGGTTGAGGCCTTTTCCCTTTCATGACTAAAGTTCACCCCAAACTAAACAGGACCTAAGTGTAGGAAACATACCTTTTCGCCATAGTTTCACTAGGGTTTTCGATATGCCTAAAATTAAGTTCAAACATCACTTTTCTTGCAGAAAGGAGTTAGTAGACAAACCAAGATGCAAGCTACACTACAATGGACATATGCAACTTATTTAAACACTAAAACCCTCATGTTTGTATTATTTTACCCAAAGTTACACTTTTGGCTCTCCTCTTTAGCTCATTTGGACTTTATCTCTTTAACTTGCCTTTTATGGACCTATGCTCATACTCATATGAAGATAGTTAGTTTAAGATGGTGTGTTCAGCACTTAATCACCAAAACAGGTATAAATGGTTGTCGGTGTCTAGTGTCTGACCGCACACCCAGGGATACCCTTGCGGTGCTTTTTCTGAATTCATTTCCAACCCTCCTGTTCAAGATGGCAGTCCAGGTCATAGAGTGCGACCCTCACTGGATGACATCGAGGTTTTCATCGCTCCGTTCCAGAGTCTTCCCGAGGCCGAGAGGCAGACCCACTTCCATATGCCGACCAACACTGATGAGGCTGAGATGGACGTTGTTCTCAGCATGCTGACTAGAGAATCATTTGACTCTGCCCACACTGAGTCAATGGCTGTTGCAATTAGGCAAAACCTTGATGAACACGAAGAAATTCATAAACCTGAAGGTGCTCGTCGCAAGCGATCACGTCGGGCAAGCTATCCAGTTGTGCCTGACAAGGAGAAAAGAGGAAGAAACGACTCTGGTGGTTATCATGCTTAGAGCAAGATGCTGGCCCCTCAACATCACTCCTCAGTGATGGCCCGGTGAGCACCACCCTCGAGGATGATGTCAGAGGTTGTGACGATGCTAAGGTTGGCGGTTATGTGTTTGATGAGGATGAGGAGGAGGAAGAAGAGGAAATTCCCTTGATTTGCAAGAACAACCATCACATCAGAAGCAGTGACATCCCGACGCAGGCCTTATCAGGACTTGTCAGCCTCCAGGGGTTGTCGATGTCTGCTTTTGACCATGCATTAAAAGAGATTATTCCTAAAAACCTGCTATCAGAGCCTACTGAAGTTGAAAGTTCCATCGTCTGTTTAGAGGTCCCGGATGATGTTCCATTGCCACGCGATCCTGTCAGGCAAGAGGTAACCTGGACAGTTTCTCGCGCTTCGTGACCTTGGAGGGCGGTCTAGCTCGTGAGGACACGCTGGCCCTCGACGCTGCTGATCAGAGTCACCCAACCCCTCTGAGCACGACCGAGGGTGCTTCAGCTTTGGAGGTTGCCGCTAAGGAGGACCCAGCCCCTGAGGGTGGTGTTGAGGGCGACCCAGGCCCCGAGGGTGACGGGCTAGGCTCCTCTTCGGCTGCTTCTATGGACGTTCACTTTGGATCGCCACTGGTTCAGTCTGAGGAACTCGTGGTGACAAATTTATCTATTGCTCTCGTCGATCCGGTCACTTTAGAGGACAGTGACTCGTATGATAGGAACCCATTGCCTGCCGATGGAGCTGAGGCGTCTCCGAGTTGTGCTCTCAACATCGTTCCTGTTGATGCCCCCTCAACAAGCAATGCATTGATGCTTCCAGCTTTGGGTCTTCCCCTATTTCTCTCCAATCTCCAAGTGAGTCGACTTTTGCTTCTTACTGTACATGTTAATAAACTGGTTCTCTTGCTAATTTTTGAAATTGCAGAATGTCTTCGATTCTGTGCCTGCCCAACTGAAATCTTGTGGCGCTCCTGTCCCCAACCAAGTTTTGTCTTTGATGCAGTGGAACCCTCTACTGCTTCAGAAGCAGATAGAAGATATGAATGCCTCCAACCTTGGTTAGTGAATCTGCAGTTTCCTTTTTGCTTTTTATTGCTTTTCTTATCTCGTACCTTGTGCTCTTCTCTACTGCTTTACCAGCTTTGACTCAGCGGTGCTCCAATGCTGAGGAGAAGTGTACCTAGAGCCAGGCTGACCTGAACCAAGTCTCTGCCTTCTTGGATGGTGCCCGCACCTTGAGTTCTTCTTTGAATGCTCAACTTGACTCAGAGAAGATGGCTTATGAGGTAAATTTTCTTGACTGCTTCTGCCTTGCTTTCTTTGCTTCGCTGCTCAGTGATGTACTTGTTTGCAGGAGGAGAGACAAACACTCATTGCTTCTCGCGACAATCTGGACATATTATATTGCGACGCCAGCAATTCCTTGACTATTCTGGAGAGGAGTCATCGTTTCACCATGTCAGACCTAGACCATCATCGGGATGAACTGAGGGTGTCCCAGACTGAGGTGTCTTGACATGGTAAGCTACTGTCTTCCAAAGATTTTGTCATCAAGGAACTGTGTGCTTCAAATAAGCTTGTCACTTAAGAGCTGGAGGTCGTCGGCCTCAATGTCAAGGCCTTAGAGGATGATCGTGTCGTTATGAAGGTGATGTGCGACAAGGCCATGGACAAGGCTGTTCGCGTCGGGCGGATCCTGATGAGGAGGCATGCGTTGTGGTGCCTAAAGACATTGTTGTCGATGTTCTTGCCATGCCTACTGCCGTGAGCCGACCCTCTTCTTCTGCTACTCCTGCAGCCGAGGCTTCCTGCAAAAATGCTCCTACGTAGTGATTCGCTCGAATCGAAAACACTTTTTCATTGAGTTAGTACTTTTTAGTGAAACAGTGTATTATGAATTCCGTGTGCGTGTAATTGTGCTATGTTTGAACCGATCATTCTGTTAGCAGGGTGCTGAAACCACCCTAGGGTATGTGAAACTTTTCTTCAAAGTGCTCCCATTTTGAGTTGATTATTTTGTTAGTAGGGTATAGTGATCACCCTGGGTTGTGCAGGCGTAAGCATGTCGCACCGACTTAAGGTGTTTCCGACTTAAGTTGATTGCTTTGTTAGTAGGGTATAGTGATCACCCTGAGTCGTGTAAGCTCGAGCACATCGCACCGACTTAAGGCGTTTACGACTTAAGCCGATTGCTTCGTTAGCAGGGTATAGTGATCACCCTGAGTCGTGTAAGCGTGAGCATGTCGCACCGACTTAAGGCGTTTCCGACTTAAGCCGATTGCTCCGTTAGTAGGGTATAGTGATCACCCTGAGTCGTGTAAGCGCGAGTATGTCGCACCGACTTAAGGCGTTTCCGACTTAAGCCGATTGCTCCATTAGTAGGGTATAGTGATCACCCTGTCGTGTAAGCGCGAGCATGTTGCATCGACTTAAGGCGTTTCCGACTTAAGCCGATTGCTCCATTAGTAGGGTATAGTGGTCACCCTGAGTTGTGTAAGCGCGAGCATGTCACACCGACTTAAGGCGTTTCTGACTTAAGCTGATTGCTCAGTTAGTAGGGTATAGTGATCACCCTGAGTCATGTAAGCGCATGCATGTTGCACCGACTTAAGGTGTTTCCGACTTAAGCCGATTGCTCTGTTAGTAGGGTATAGTGGTCACTCTGAGTTGTGTAAGCGCGAGCATGTCGCACCGACTTAAGGCGTTTCCAACTTAAGTCGATTGCTCTGTTAGTAGGGTATAGTGGTCACCCTGAGTTGTGTAAGCGCGAGCATGTCACACCGACTTAAGGCGTTTCCAACTTAAGGCATTTCCGACTTAAGCCGATTGCTTTGTTAGTAGGGTATAGTGGTCACCCTAAGTGTGCCATATTGATTTTGAGTTGAGTCCTACCTAGGTCAGTTGTTGATCGAGAACTTGTATGCCTTGGAAAATGGAAGCTTTATTGATAATGAAACCCTCTGCTTACAAAGTACAACTCGCCCTCAAGAGTTTTGAGGCACTGCTGGGGGTAGAATCTTCTGAGGTGCTCAATTTTCCATGAATTCCCCACTTCGGTGCCGTCCATCTGAGTGGGCTGGTAGGATCTCGGTCGTGTGACCTCTGTGATGATGAACGACCCTTCCCACGGTGGTGATAGTTTGTGTCGTCCCTCCCCCGTCAGCACTCGGTGGAGGACCAAGTCTTCCACTGCGAAGGATCGATGTCGCACCGCTTTGTCGTGGTAGAGCCTCAGGGTCTGCTGGTATCTGGCCGACTGAATTACCACATTTAGTCGTTCCTCCTCCAGTACATTGATGTCCTCTAGCCTGGTTGCTTTTGCTTCGGCTATGCTTTCGAATGTTAATCTGGGCGTTCCAAAGATCAGATCTACTGGTAGTACTGCCTCCGATCCATAAACCATGAAGAATGGGGTGTTTCCGTGTAAAGCTCAGCTCGGCTGGGTTCGCAGGCTCCAGACTAAATATGGTTGTTCCCTGATCCATTTCCCTACAAGATTCTCGCTTTTGTCAAACACCTTCCTTCTGAGTGTGTCGAGTATCATCCCGTTGGCTCTTTCCATCTGCCCATTAGCTCTTGAGTGTGCCACTGATGCATACTTGATCTGGATGCTCCTCTGCTCGCAGAAGTCAAAGAATTCTGAACTGGTGAAGTTAGATCCCAGGTCCGTAATGATGCTATTAAGTATTCCAAACCTGAACATTATCTCCTGAATGAACTCCACTACCTTTGCTGAGGTAAAAGAAACGATTGGCCTGTATTCTATCCACTTTGTAAATTTGTCGATGGCAACCAGTATGTGAATATATCCTCCTTGAGCTTTCTTGAAGGGCCCGATCATGTCCAACCCCCAGCATGCAAACGGCCAGGTCATAGGAATAGTCTGCAACTATTGTGCGAGTAGATGTTGTTGCTTTGATAGAAATTGGCATGCCTCGCATTTCTGGACTAGCTCGGTCGCATCATTCTTCATTGTCGGCCAGTAGAATCTAGATCTAAAAGACTTTCCCACTAGAGTCTATGACGCTGCATGTACGCCACACTGCCCGACATGAATCTCATCTAACAGTTGTCTCCCAGTAGTCGAGTGGATGCACTTCATGAGGACCCCTCTTGCACCTCTTCTATACACCAGGACCCCTATGATGGTATAGTGGGCCGACTATCTCGTGATGTGTTCCATCGCAGCCTTGTCATCTGATTCTTCCTCGTTTCTTATGTATCTGATGATTGGCTCTCTCCAGTCATTAGGATCCGCCTCTGTCTGACTCAGAACGTGGCATTCTTCCATCTGATTTGTGGTGACACTCGGTTGTTGTATTTCTTGGACGAAAACCCTAGGTGGAACTTGAGCCCGACTGGACCCCAGTTTTGACAATGCGTCAGCCGCTGCATTGCGATCCCTTTCCACGTGGTGGAATTCTAATCCTTCGAACTTGTCCTCCAGCTTCCGCACCGCTGCACAATATTTGTCCATTGAGTCAGTCGAGCAATCCCAATCTTTGTTTACTTGACTTATGACCACCATTGAGTCATCGTACACCATTAATTTCTTGATGCCGAGTGAAACCGTGATGCTCAGCCCATGGACCAGTGCTTCGTACTCTGCTGCATTATTGGATGCTAGAAACAAGAGCCGGAGTGCATACTTGAGTTGTTCACCTCCAGGAGCGATAAAGAGAATCCCTGCCCCGGCTCCTTGCAGCCTCAGCGAACCATTGAAGTACATCCTCCATATTTCAGTGACCTCTGGTCTTTCTGGGACCTGGTGCTCAGTCCATTTCGATATGAAGTTGATCAGTGCCTGAGTTTTTATCGTTGTGCGGGGTCGAAACTCTATGTCATGAGCTCCTAGTTCGCACGCCCACTTGGCTATTCTCCCAACATCTTCCTTGTTGTGAACAATATCGCCTATTGGAAATCCTGTGACTACTATGAATTTATGGTCGTCAAAGTAGTGTCGGAGCTTGCGAGCGGTTAGAAGTACCGCATATAACAACTTCTGAAGTTGAGGATACCTTATCTTTGAGGGTCCGAGAACTTCGCTGATGAAGTAAACTGGATGCTGCACTGGGTATGCGTGCCCTTCTTCCGCCCGCTCGACTACTAACGCGGTGCCTACCACGTGAGTCGTGCAGGAGATGTATAGCAGCAAATCTTCGACCAGCTGACTGGGTGTAGCTCGACGTGGTGGCTTGAGTACTGCGGAGTGGTCAAGAATTTCTTCAGTACCTCTAGAGCCTCCTACGCTTATGTGGTCCACTGAAATTTGTCCACCTTCTTGAGCAATTTATAGAATGACATTCCTTTCTCTCCTAGCCTTGATATGAACCTATATAGCACTGCCATGCATCCAGTGAGCCTTTGCACCTTTTTCTATAACCGCAGTGGTTCTATCCTCATAATGGCCTCAATCTTCTCTGGGTTTGCTTCTATTCCCCGATGACTTACAATGAACCCAAGTAGCTTTCCGGCTGGCACTCCGAATACGCATTTTTCTAGGTTTAGCTTCCATTGGTAGCGTCTCAAGCTGTTGAAGACTAGTTGCAGATCTTCGATGAAGTTTTCTGAGTTTTCTGTCTTGATAACCACATCGTCGACATAAGCTTCCACCCTCTTGCCCCAGTGATCGACTAAGCATATCTGGATGGCTCTTTGGTAAGTCGCTCCAGCGTTCTTGAGGCCGAATGACATGTAGGTATAACAGAAAGCTCCAAATGGTGTGATGAAGGTAGTCTTCTCCTCGTCCTCTTTCGCCAGACTGATCTGATGATACCCGGAGTAGCAGTCCAGGAAGGAGAGCATGGAGCAGCCAGCGGTTGAGTCAACTACCTCATCTATCCTAGGGAGTCCGAAGGGATCCTTCGGGCAGTGCTTGTTGAGATCAGTATAGTCGACGCACATGCGCCAATCAACTTTATTCTTTTTGAGTATAAGAACAGGGTTTGCTAGCCACTTGGGGTGCAGTACTTCTCTAATGAATCCTGCTGACACTAAGCGAGCTAACTCTGCATGGATAGCTTCTCTCTTATCGGGCATGAAACGACACAGCTTTTGTCGGATCGGTCTCGCCTGAGGATATACTTTAAGTTTGTTCTCGGCCAGTTCTCTCGGGACTCCCAGCATGTCAGCAGGTTGCCATGCGAATACATCCCGGTTATCTTGCAGGACCAGACGAACGCGCTTTCCTATTTGTCATCGAGGCTGGAGCTGATGATGGCAGTCTTGCGTTCATCAGAGAATCCCAGGTTGATCCTTTTAGTTTCTTTAGTCAGCCACATAGAGGTCGTGGCCTGAGCTTTGTTTGAGGGGATCGTGAGACTTTTTTCCTCCAGCCTGTTGTTTGCCTGTGTGGGAAGGGCTACCGAGGGCCCGACAGTGAGAGCTATTTGGATGGCACCCTGAAAGCACTCTGCGGCGCCTTGGAAGTCGGCGCGCACGGTGATGATGCCCTGAGGTCCCAGCATCTCGGTATCATGTATGGGTAATGCAGAATAGCCATGAATTTCGCCACTCCTGGTCTTCCGATGATGGTGTTGTACCCGTAGTTGAAGTGCGCCACCTCGAACCTCAGGAACTCGGCTTTGTAGTTCTCTGGGGTTCCAAAGGTGACAGACATGTAGATGTGTCCGAGCGGGTACTCCCCTTCGGTCGGCATGATGCCAAAGAAGGGAGTATCCAACTCAGTGAGGTCTTCGACAGCGACCCCCAGAGCCTGGAGTGTCCGGGGGAAGGTGACGTTGATGCTACTTCCCCAGTCCACTAATACTTTCTTTACACGGCTTTCTCGGATCACCGAATCAACGAGTAGCGGGTACTTGATGGGGTGATCAAAGTTGAGCCATTGATCAGCTCGGATGTAGGTTATCGCGTGCTCGGACCACCGGTAAGGGGCTGAGGCACTGGTTGTGGATACTAGGACCTGCCGGTCGTTGAGCTTTTGTTGCCTCCTATTTTCTTGTGCCCCATGACCTCCGAATATAAAGTTGACCTCCCTATCAACGCGCGGGAAAGCTCCACCTCTCCCCCTTCCTACTACTAAGTCTGTCTGGGCTCGACAGGCTCTCCTCGCGGTGGGGGAGGTGGTAGTGGCTGGAATGGTCGGCCATGCTTGACGGAATGTTTGAAGTCTCTGCAGTTCCACAGTGTGTGGCGCATGTCCTTGTGGTACGGACACTGGGAGTCAAGGATTTCATCCAAAATCCGTACCCCTCCTCGGGGTGCGCCGTGGGCCCAAGTGGCAGGCGGCCCGACTGTGTGCACCTCCTCGCGAGGCCTTTTCTCCCAGCGCTTGTCTGGCTGCTGGTTCATGTCCCACCATGGTGCGGGTGACGCGGACTTTGTGCCCCCGATGAGGTCCTAGGCCTGCTCATCCACGGTGATGTAAATGTCCGTCTCCCGGAACAATTGTTCAGAGGTGGCCGACACTTTTTGGAATATGGCTCGGACGAAGACCGAGTCGTTGGATCCCCGATAGAAGTCTTCAATTACGGTCACCTCGACGACTTCGGGGATGCGGTTCCTCATTGTTTGAAACCTTTTGAGGAACGATCGGAGGGTCTCATCGTTCTGGCACCTAATGGATTTGAGGTCCCATGGCTGCGTCGGTTTATCGGAGAGAGATTGGAAGTTCGTGATAAACCATCGACTGAAGTCGCTCCAATCGTCGATGCAGTGCCGAGGTAGATGTCAGAGCCACTGCAACGCGTCTTGCCCTAGGACAATGGGCAAGTACGCCTTCATGACGTCCTCTATTGCCCTAGCAGGTCGAGTGGTAGTCGTGTAGACGGCCAACCAGCCACCTAGGTCATGCTTAGGCTCGTACTTGTCGATGTTGGAGACCTTGAAGTTGGGAGGCCACTGGATGGCCCGGAGACGCGGAGTGAGCGCTGAAACTCCCGCACGTGTCCTCCTACCGGTGTTCGTGACGTCGGTCCCGGGGAGGGGAGTCGGTGGTAAGTCGTCTCGACCATCCTCGGAATGGGCCACTGGTTGAGGCTGCTGCCTACTCAACTCGGGTGGCGCAACTCCGTGCTGGTACACCGTGATCCCGTCATACTCCTCCCAGCGTCTTATCTCATTTCCGTGTCGTCGATCACGCGAAGCGTTAATGAAGCTCTGCGCGTCTCGCCGGCTGTTGATGGCATGACACAGGTCATTCGCAGGATGAGCGAGGGGTAGAAGGTGCTTAGCTGCCTGAGTAAGCAACCACGGTAGCCTTCCGCATCTGGGGTTCGTGGAGACCGTCAGCTATCAATGTCAGTACTCCTCCAACTTCACTCAGCGTGTTCAGTGCTCAAGCAAAATCAGGGTATAGGTTCCGAGCGAGGAGAGGGTTCTCTCTCCGAAGCCTGACGTCTTGTTCAGCTAGCTCTCGCTCCCGATCTTGAGCCTGTCAGCGATCACAGCGGTGGGAGTTACGCCTTTCCCGGTATACTCGTTCGTCGGGAGTTTCTCCCACCTCCGAAGCTTCGTCTCGGGACATGGGCTGCGCCGGATCCCGTTCCTCGGCTTCATGATGTCGTCGCACGTTCCGACGTCTGTTTCTCCGTCGCCGGGCATAACGCTGGGGAGGTTCCTCCCCTTGCATGGTAGGCTCATCGTCGGAGATGGGCGTTGACTCCAATCTCCCTGGATGAAGAGGATGTTGGGGTAGAAAGGAGTCGGCATGATGGTGCTCTTCTTCTCATCCACCTTTGAGGGTGGAGGTATCAGAAAGGTGGCTTGACGTGTTCTCCTTCCCTGACTCGGGGTGTTTGTTTCCTTCTTCCGAGTGATCCGTGTCCACTCCTTTGTGGGCGAGGTGGACAATAGATTTTTTCGGTTAAGTGAAACTCCGGCCGACCGATCTTTCCTTTCCCGAGGGTTCCCGAATTTCGGTCCGCAAGGGATCATCTTCCCCCGAGCTGCGAGTGGGGGTGCTGTCCGTAGTCTTGCTCCGGCCCCCCTCAGGATTTCCGAGGAAGGTTTCTTCTCGGGTGGATCCGCTATACGATGTAGAGTCCCTTCTTTGTCCACTATGCATGAGATGGTTCCAAAACGGAACATAGCTCCTGGGCGAAGAGTGATCTTGTTTTTGAAGGTGATGGCCATTGAGCTAGCTTTGATCAACGACACACACCCTACCTGGCGCGCCAGCTGTCGGTGTCTAGTGTCCGACCGCACACCCAGGGATACCCTTGCAGTGCTTTTGGTTAGGACGATGTTGTTGATTGTAGCTCGATGGTTCGTGCTAAGAGCACGAGGAGAGAGAGAGACATGCGATTTTCTGTAGGTTCAGGACGCTTTGAGGGGCGTAATACCCTACTTCCTGTGGTGGCTCTATTTGTGGTGGGTTACAAGTAGTGTCTCCTGAATGGAGAGGGGCTAATGAGATGAAAATGATGGGGTTCCCCCTGGGCCTTATATACACTACCGTGGGATACTCCCTACGTACATGGTGATCATGTTCTTCCAGTATATATCCTAACTAATAGCGAACCAACTTAGCTTATCTTAAGGAGAACCCACCGACTTCATCCTGGTCTATCCCCGAAATTTGAGGGCGCCGGGCGCGGGAAAGTCGGACTGTTCCTTGAGATTGCGCGTAATCCTCGGACAATCCGGGTACGAGCCATAGCGTTCTTGGGTCGACCCATTTCACTTGTAGTCTTTGCCTGGCTCACGACGAGACGACCTTGCGAGGTTACTGGTCTGTGGCCCCATGCAAGGGTCTTTCGCCTCCTAGTGGACCCGGGGGATATCTATCCCCCACAATGGCCCTATGGCACATTTCTCTTCATGTTGTCCACTACCAGGAGCCTTACCCCTATGACACAGGCGCAATGACAGACTGTACTGCTGGCACACAAAGAACGTAGGAAACTACCGGTGAAGCACATGCGCCAACGGATTGGGAAAGCATATGCGTCACGAAAATTTGAGGGGGATGGGGTTAAGATGCGCGATCTTGAAAATTTTGGAGGAATTTAGGGGAGCTGTTGGATATGAGATTTTTTATTTCCAAGCCTAAAACGAGTTTTGAGGTACATTTTAGTGGTCTTTTGGAGCCGCTCTTAGGTTGTCTTCATCAGCACCCTATCTCATCCCATATTCCGACTATTGTTTCTAACTTCACTCTGCAAACAGTATCATCAATAGTGCAAATCCCTATTTTACCCGATCATACAACCTTATGGCATGTACAACCCTAAGACCCTGATTTGATTTCCAAAATACGAGATACAACTAAGAGATTGTATGATATAACTCTAAGACCCTGAATCATAAATGCAGCTAAGAGACAACATGTATAGAGAGTCGTGAAGAGACGGTCTCTTCGCGAAGAGCCTGTCTCTTGTATTTTTTCATTTAGCCTCTTAGAATGTGTTTGGTTTGAGGTCAAAGTAGAATGAGATGGGGTCCTTCGATTTTTCGGGACCACGCCATCACCAAAAGTTGTTTCGGTGTTCATCTCGCCCTCGTGTGACTCCCATCTAAACACTATAGAAAATGTGGCCGTCCCCTTACATCCCTCTTTAGACTGTCTGCAACGCTTGCAACGTTTGCTGTTGTCCTCCCCTTCCCCTAGTACTATTCATGTTTTAGCTACAATAGTCACGCACTACAGGTGCAACAACTGCCCCTACGCGTGCTACAGTGGCAGAGGATGGAGGGATGGCAACGTGCACATTTTACCCGTGTGCCCGCGGGTAAAAACCCTATAGGATGCGGGTTTGGGTGTGAGTTTGTACCCGTGGGTACGAGAACGAGTTTGATTCTAAACCCGACGGGTTTTTTCTCGTGGGTATGAAAATGTTGTATCCGTGCCCGCAAACCTGCATACCCGCGTGTGTGTCTGTGTAGACTGTAGAGCACATGCATCTCAATTTAGTGCCATCTCGAAAGCTTTGAGTGAGCGGAGACAATCAAATGATATAAAAGAAGAATACAGGCGCTAGGGAACTCGTAGAACTTTTAGCTAAGATCGATACAAGTTTTTATCAGTTTAATAAATATTTATTATATGATTGTGCCCGCGGGTGTACCGGCGGGTGTCATAAACCCGCGGGTAGCGGGTTTGGGTAACGTACGCTATCCGTCGCGGGTAGCGGGTGCGGGTACGGGTTTGTAATCTCTGTACCCGCGGGTTTTAAACCCGTTGCCATCTCTAGATGGAGCAGGCGTCCACTAGAAGCATGGGAGCGCCAGGCCGCCAGCCAGCCCCTTTGCCTCAGTACATGTGTGCACAATTAATTGGGAGTAAGAAAAATAGCAATAAATGATGAATATATATGAAAAATAATATTTTATAGTTGTAGGAATGATTTAGAGGAGAGATAAAAAATAGGAGTTGAAAACTTTATAATGTGGCATAAAAATAGGATATAGAGGAGGAATTTAGAGAGAACTGTCCGCAGATATAGCAAACACAAACGCTCATATTAAACAAACACTTATATTAAACGAAGTCATATTAAACGAGGTTGTACATGTAAATGACATTAGCAACGTTGTTGTGTACATGTTTCCGACTTTCTCTATGTTTGGCCATGTCAATGTCATATCAGATGAAAGTGGCTTTCCACTTCCCTTGATTAGAGGGAGGTTTTGGGTGTCGTTAAACCCCACCTGGTGATGGTACGCCTGCTCAGCTGTGCTAGACTGCTAGTCCGTGGTTCCGTGCTCGCGGAGTCGCGGTGCTACCACTACCATCCTCTCCGTCGGCCGCACTCCCGCCTCCCGCTCTCGCAGAGGTCCCCGCGCCGCCTCCACTGATCTACTACTCATCACTCATTGATTGCCCGTAGCTCACCACCCTGGGCATTGCGCCCCCTTCCCGCAAACTCCCCCCTTCAGCCATGGTCAAGCCGCCGCCGCCGCCGCCCACCTCCACCTGTACCTCCGACACCCCGCTACCCACCCCAGGGGGCCTCCTCGGCTCGCTCTCCTCCTCCGCGCACTCCCTCCTCGCCGCGGCGCGCCGCTCCCCGGTCACCACCCTGGTCGCCGCCTTCTTCCTCCTCGCGCTCTTCATGTACGGCGAGGACGTCCGCACCATCGCCGAGCTTTCCATCGACGACTACCTCTACCCCGACGCCGACTTCTACAACGTCTCCGCCCTCCCGCCCCTCGCGCTGCCCCCGGCCACCTGCGACCTCTCCCGCGGCCGCTGGGTCTTCGACAACGTCTCCCTCCCGGCGTATCGGGAGAAGGACTGCACCTTCCTCACCAAGCAGGTCACCTGCCTCGCCAACGGACGACCCGACGATCTGTGGCAGTACTGGAAATGGCAGCCCAACGAGTGCTCCCTCCCCACGTACGTCTCCTCCCTCCACTCCGGCCAGATCTGCACCAGTTACCTCACCTCATTGCGAGCTCGAGCTCGCAGCCCCGCGTCTGCTTGCGCTAAAAGGATGCGTGCGTCTTTGTTGCCCCCCAATCCAATCCTAATCGATTCGATTGAATGCTTCCGATCCAAGCAGGTTCGACGCTCGGAGGTTCATGGAGGCGATGCGCGGGAAGCGGCTCATGTTCGTGGGGGACTCGCTCAACCGCAACCAGTGGGAGTCGCTGGTGTGCTTGGTGCAGCCCATTCTGTCGAAGGGCAGGAAGAAGATCGTCAAGCGGGGCTCCCTCACTGTATTCCACGCCAAGGAGTACCGCGCCACCCTCGAATTCTACTGGGCGCCCTTCCTCGTCGAGTCCAACTCCGATAACCCCAAGATCCACAGCATCGAGCACCGGATCATCAGGCCCGAGCGGATCGAGGGGCACGCCAAGTACTGGAGAGGCGTCGACTACCTCATCTTCAACACCTACATCTGGTGGATGAACACAGCCGACATGAAAGTCAGGTCAGCCTCGGCCCTTCACCGCTTCGACTGGATTGACTCCTGTCTCCTCCATGTGGACTGCAAATGTGTGGCTTCTTTGCTACCTTTTGCAAGTTGCAATTGAGCTATGGGTTGGTTAGTGTTCTGTGGATGCTGTATGGACTATTTTTTTTTTTTTTTTTTTTTGCAGGAGACCAAATTCGAGGTATTGGTCTGAACATGACGAGGTTCCCAGGATTGAGGCGTATGGACTGGTGTTCAAGACGTGGTCTGATTGGCTCAATGACAACATCGATCCTGACCGCACACTTGTATTCTTCATGACAATTTCTCCACTCCACATCAGGTAACTGGAAGCTGCTGCATTTATATTTCCTTTATTTTCCTATCTGGTACAAGCAGTGGTGGTTCGTTGTGGACTTTGATTAGTTCCTTTATGAGTGATTTGCAATGCATCCTTGAACTTTGTGGGCCAATGTCGATGCAATGCAACCTTGAACTTTGCCGGCCACTGTCGATCCAATAGGATACCATACATAGGCTTGATCGAAGGGGTTTGTTAAGCCCAAAGTGCCTTCTAGAGCATCAAGCTTCCTCCTCTATTCAGCAGGGCACAATGTCATTGCCCCTTCAATGTGGTCAATCAGTCAACGAATAAGACGCAGCTATAACTCTATAAGGCTGGTTCATGGCCCACAAGGAAAGTGATGGCCTAGCTTATGGATTTGATAGTGAACATTCTTGCATGGATACAAAACCCAAATTTAGTTCAGTTTTCTAGACTGCACTCTGTGCTCACTAGTAGATTTTTGTTGGATATTTCTCAGCTTTGTCGTATTTCCATTATACAATAAAAGAAATGAGGGTACTTTAGACTTGGTATCATGGTACATAGATGATACTAATCTTTAGAGTTTTGAACATTTGCAAAAACTAAAGATGAATAGACCAAATAAAATTTAAAACTTCATTTGGAAACCTCTCTTTGCATTTCAGGCGTTGTGTGATTAACATGGTATATGAAAATCGAGGTAACAAGCATCTGTAGATTAAAGTACACCAAATCTAGCACTTAGGGAATAGGGATGGTGAGGAGACTTTTTTTATGACCTGAACAAACTTCTATGTGGGTCTGATTCACAATAAGGAAGGCAAAAGGCTCCATTTGGTATAACAGCAAAAAGAGTAATGTTTGACATGTGGTGTGGGTTAGCTGAGATTTTTGTGCTGTTTTTTGCATCACAAGCAAAAGGAAAACTGGGATTTGAAATGTAAACAGCCTCTAGAGAGAAAAGGGAGCCTCACTGTTCTGGAATTGGCTTCTGTATCTGTCCTGGTTCCTAACAGAGACTTAGAATATGACTCTTTGAGTACTGAAGATAGATAAATATTTATATATGGATGCTTACTAGAAAACATATAAGCCTGTTAAACTTTAGTTTCTGGTATATGATATCTTGATCAAGGATCAGCTTTTGCCATTTCTTACGTCATGCCATAATTATTAAAAAAAAGTCTTATTGTTCTTCTAAGAAAGAAGTGGCTTCTTATTCAGTTTAAACAATTAGGCAGTTGATGCTGTTGTATGTTGAACTTGCGATATTGGAGTATCTGAAATTAGTTGATATAAACCACGCTCCTACAAAACCCTACTTTTGCTAGGAGAATTTGAAATACTTATCTGCTTCAATGTTGCCTCCTTACATGTGCTTAGAGAAAAGCAATGTGTGATTATAGTAGTGCACTAGAAAAGCAGACGCTAGGTTTTGCCACGCCCTAATAGGTCCAGAAGTAGGTATACCACTATTTGCACATTTGTGCAGTTGGCATGCAGTCTACACAAATGAAAATCCATGTTCACAATCTAGATTTACTTCCCCTAGCATTGGCGTGGATAGAATACACTTCCATATTCGTATATGAAAACTATCTCATAGAAAGCTGAGAAAGCCCTGGATCTCTAAGGCATGAATATGAAGATGCTTGTACAGTGCAGCATTGTTTGAGGGTTCAGAGATGAGCATACAGCATGTTAAAAAAAAATTCGAAGCTCACTGGTTTAAAATTTTGAAGGACCTCAAATATGTTAAATACAATCTCTTTTCAGTGGAAATGACTTCAGTACCATGTTATCGATCACCATGGTTTGGAAGTTCGATAATCTATTTTCGTGCTAGCAAGTAGCAATATCTTCCATGTAAAGCTTACTCCACACGCCTCCACAGTGCCATGCCCTAGACATCATAAGAGAAGGCAGGCACCTTTTGCCGCAGCTGTACTTGTCTTGTGTCAGTTGGGAAAGGATCGGAATAAAATCAAGAGCAGTTGTGATTAAAAAAAGATGCCAGCATATAACCAAGCTTCAGGTTTTCTGTTGCTTTTGGATTGAGAACTACTAGCATCATATTTCACTCATTCGTTTACAAAGTGCCGGTCTCGCTAACACTTGTCTACGTTCTTTTCTATGAAAACAGCCCACATAACTGGGGGAACCCGGACGGGATCAGGTGCGTGAAGGAGACGCTTCCGTACCAGAACTACAGCCAGCCGCTGGACCTGTACCACGACATGCGGATGCACGACCTGGTGGTGAAGGTGGCCAGCGCCATGGCGAAGGTGCCAGTGACGGTGATCAACATCACCAGGATGTCGGACTACCGGAAGGACGCACATACGGGGCTGTACTCCATCCGGCAAGGGAAGCTGCTGACGCCGGAGCAGAAGGGGGACCCGGAGAAGTTCGCGGACTGCATCCACTGGTGCCTCCCCGGCGTGCCGGACGTGTGGAACCAGATACTCTACACGAGGATCCTTTCCAAACCGCCTTCTTGGGGTTCTTCTAATGTTAGCCCCTTATCTCCATCCCAGTCCCTGCCTCCCCGGTGAGGATCACAAGCAGGGAAGGCAGGGTCTTTTTCTACCACAGCCTAAGCCTAGGAAAAGCGTACGGTTTTTCGTTCTCTTTCTCCTCCTTTTTAGTCGGTAGGGTAGGTTGAGTGAAGGTTAGAGCAAAAGGGAAATGGAGGGGGAGGTTACTAATGGCATGGCATGTAGGATCTTTGAGGTGTAGATGAGCTGTGAGTTTTGCCAATTGAGCAAACAGCAGCTAGCTCGTAGACAGTTGCGCTATGCACATGTATGTATATATATATATATATATAATATAAAGCCTTCTTCCTGCTGTACTGTATGCTACAAAAGGTGTCTATTGCTTTGTTAATGCTTTGTTAATTCCTTTTTACAAATATTTTTTCTTCTTCTTCTTTCAAAACAATATCTGTTCCTAGAAAATTATGCGATGCAATTGCCTCAAGAAAAAGAAATTTACGCAATTACAAAAAAAAATAAAGGAGCATAAAAACAACAACAACAAAGAGAGAGAGAGGGCTGAGAGGGGCTAGGGACCAAAACTTCTTGTTTGTCCTCGCTTTCAACCTGTCTTGAACTAGTGTTGCGTAGGAACAACTCTCTGCCTTGTATACGCTCATCTCATCTACAAGCCATGCTTCAAAACACCTCGACTTTTTTTTCCCCAGGTTATTAGATGTCTTCTCCATCTAGCGTCAAAGACTGTTGAATCTCATCAAGCCCATTTAGGCCTTGTTCGGTTATTCCCAATACCCATGGATTGGATGGGATTGGAAAAAATTAAGAAGAAGTTTGACTTGTTTGGGATTCAAACCCATCTAATCCCACTCAATCCATATGGATTGAGAGCTAACCGAACAAGCCCTTAGAGCTTGTTCGGTTAGCTCTCAATCCATGTGGATTGAGTGGGATTGGGTGGGTTTAAATCCCAAACAAGTCAAATTTCTTCATGATTTTTTCCAATCCCGTTCAATCCGTAGGTAACGGGATTAACCGAACAATGCCTTAAGGGATTGTGATGTTAAAGTCAAGTCCTGTGGATGGATACAGCTCACCAGCAATAAGGCTGAGGTAGAAGGTGCATGCCCTATTTGTTTCTGACTTTTTTTAATCTTCGTCTAAGTTTTCAGTCTGTTTCTTTGATGAGGACATATCTGATGTACATAGAGGATTGGTGCACATGGTGCACATATTAAATCATCATCACTCATTTTAAATCTAATGTCTCTAGTTGATCATTCAGTTTACAAATAACACCTTCCACCACTACACACCACCACGTTGGAGGGTGTCCTTAGCAAAATATACCAAACAACTAAAGACGTTAGATCTAAAATGAGTGGTGATGATTTAATATGTGCACCATGTGCACCAATCTTTCATGTGCATTAGATATGTTCTCTTCTTTGATAATCATTTTAGTTAAAATTGTCCAAAATCAATATAAACGTAGAATCGATCGAGTCGTTGCAATATTACAAAATCGTTATTTTCTACGTCATAAACTCTATACTCTTTTATCTTTCTTCGCATATAACTCACAGGATATTTAGATTCTTTCTATAGCTAGTACATCTAAATTCTCTCGGAAAAAAGTTAAACCAAACGCGCCCACAGAACGTACCGAGGGAGTGACGTCCATAGAAGTCACGGTCGTCGTCTACTGCCAATAATATGCCCGTGGCCTTCTCGACACAGGAGACACACTGAGTGATGCGACAGGGCCGCCGTACGTACGCGGCAAATGGCAGGTCCCTTGTCGTCTTCGTCGTCGCACGCCGATGGCAATCGAGCGGAGGAAAGCAGTGGGCCGGCCGGCCACCGTCGTCGCATCCGCACCCCCCCAGGCGGCCTCCACGGAGGTGTGTAGGCCCTGCCATGCCATCGGGATTCAGGAGCAACTGATGATGACAGATTGACAGGTCTGCTCGCTCTCCATCTCCACATCCTACGAGCACAGCACAGGCGATGGCCGATGGGTGCGGGTGGAAGGAGAGGGGGGCCGGTCCAACAAGCAACTGCTAATCATCACAGCAGACAACACGTAACGCGCACGCGTAGCCTGCCGTAACCCCGTAGTGTGAAGTGGATGGAAAGTCACACCAGTCAAGTCGTTCTTCTCGCGTTTTCTATTTAGCACAGCTACAGAGCGAAGCTTTTCTCTCTCTCTCTCTCTCTCTTTGGAAAACGGTTTTACGAGTAGCTTTCTCGATAAATTTGATGTGTTTTATTAAAAGAAATCTTTAGTAAAAACAGTTTTATCAACGACGACTCCATGCATAACTGAGAGAGAGAAAGAGAGAGATAAGAAAAAAAATATGATAAACTATTTTCTTATTAGCTTCACCTCTTTCTATTTCTCTGTCAGAGCATAAAAAATGCGTGCGAAACTGTTCCTTAGAATCAACTACCCGACGAAACATGACCATGCACGTGAACGCGCGCTGGCATCCGTATCAACCTACTAATTAATCAGGTGAATGATAAACTAAAATAGCAGTAGGTAATAAATTATTATACCCCCCAAAGTTTCTCCATCAGTCTTAAACCATGCATATTTGCAGATTTCTTTGATTCTTGTTTGGCTTCCACTTGGCTTTTAGGCACTTCCTAGCTTAATGCTCAGGTTTAACCACAAGTGAAACAATTGCTTTTTTTTCTCACTCCTTTTTCTTCTTTTTTCTCTTAAAAGGAGTGATGTTTCTTTTGTTTGAGCTTTTGCTTGAACTTCTTTTTGTGTGAGTTTTGTGGATTTTTCTGCGCCTAACTTTTTTGGCACGGACATCTTAATCTCTCGCCTTTTTATTTAACATCTAAAGAGCCCAATAAGATTATAGTGACGCCAAACTCCTGTCTCATATTTGAGAGTAGTTTGAACTAAAATGTACCTACCTCAACCCATGCCGTTAAAAGTGGACTAAAACAAAATTTCACTACTCATCCCTCCATCCAAATTTATAATTTGTTTGGCTTTTTTTTTTTACAAAATTTGACCCACTCGCTTTATTAAAAAAATTATTAAAAATAAAATATTCAAAGCCATACTTTTAAAATATACTAGTTGGTTGCCCGTACGTTGCGACGGCTCACAATAATACCCACATAAACTATCCACCAAAAAGATCTTAAGTTTTTTTATTGATTGTCTCCACTCTTCGTATAATATTTTTTATGAACGCGCGGGTACCATAGGCAGCACATCAGAGACCTCATCCCTCTCCTCCCCACTTCCAAGGTTTCGTAGAACAGAAGGGGAGGGAAGAGGCGGGCGTACCTTTTCATTGTTGGAGAAGGACACGACGAAGATCTGGACATCTGAAGGCGACATAGGTAGTATACCGCTAGATATATATAAGGAGAGAGCACGCAAGCGGGGAAAAAGCCCAGCCGGAGCCGTTCCAAACCGAGAGGCACCCGCACCAGGCGTCAGTCCGAAAAGGGCGAGAGAATGTGAGTGTCTTCCCAACCCTGGACCCACCGAAGCGACACAACACCACCACCAACTCCATAGCATACACCGACTGCTGCCACGCTACGGGCCTTGGTTGTCCAATATCTTAGACCTGAACTCCTCATCGCCAAGATAACCTAAGTGTGGCAGGCGCCACCATATCCTCCTCGATGGTGAGAGCACCTAGAGGGAGGGTGAATAGGTGATCCTGTAAAATCAAACACTAAATTTCCACAAACTTGGTTATAGAGATATTAGTGCGAGTTAATCAAGTCTATGAGGCGAGCTCTTGCGAACACAGACAATCAAAGAGAAAGCACACAAGAGACACGCGATTTTTATCCCGTGGTTCGGCCAAGTAATACTTGCCTACTTCCACGTTGTGGCGTCCCAATGGACGAGGGTTGCACTCAACCCCTTTCAAGCGATCCAATGATCAACTTGAATACCACGGGTTTCTTCCTTATAGTCTTTCTCCCATTTGCGAGGAATCTCCACACCTTGGAGCCTCTCGCCCTTACAATGATGATCACAAAAGAAGCACAGAAGTAAGGGAGGGGAGAGCAACACACACAAGACTCAAATCCGCAGCACAACCACGCACACAAGTCACGACTTGAGCTCAAAACACAACGCACGGAGTTCACAACTCAAATGGAGCTCAAATCACTATCACACAGAATCGAATGCGTGAAGTTGGAGTCTTGGAGTCTTAGGATGCTTAGTGAATGCTTGGTTAACTCCTCCATGCGCCTAGGGGTCCCTTTTATAGCCCCAAGGTAGCTAGGAGCCGTTGGAGGCCAACGTGGAAGGCCAAACTTGCCTTCTGTCGGGTGGCGCACCGGACAGTCCGGTGCACCACCGGACAGTCACTGTAGTTGTCCGGTGCGCGATCTCCTTCCTTTTCTGGCGCATCCGACCGTTGGTCCTCAGGGGGAAGTTGGCACACCGGACACTGTCCGGTGCACACCGGACAGTCCGGTGCCCCCTGCCAACCGTTGGCGCGACCACGTGTCGCGCGAAGATTGCGCGGCCGACCGTTGGCGCAGGCGACCGTTGGCTTACCGGACAGTCTGGTGCACCACCGGACAGTCCGGTGAATTATAGCCACGTCGCCCCTTTGCTTTTCCCGAGAGCGACGAGTTCGCCGCGGATGACTCACCGGACAGTCTGGTGCACCACCGGACGGTTCGATGAATTATAGACGTACGCCGCCGTCGAGTCTCGAGAGCGGCCTTTTCACGCGGACCAGCCTGGCGCACCGGACACTGTCCGGTGGGTGCACCACCGGACAGTCCGGTATGCCAAGCCGAGCTGGAGTTGACTGCTCAAAGCCAAGTCTTTTTCCAATTCTTTTCTCCCTGTTTCTAGCACTTAGACAAAATATGTTAGTACTCAAAACAATGTACTAAGTCTAGAAACGTACCTTTTTCTTTGATTTGCACTTCTCACTTTACTTGGCACATAAGAACTTAATTAAACATGTTGGGCACTTAATCACCAAAACATTATAGAAATTGCCCAAGGGCACATTTCCCTTTCAATATCCCCTTTTTGGTGATTTATGCCAACACATCAAAAAGCAATCAAAATAAGTGCAACATCAATGCAAATGAGGACTAAATCATTTTTGCATAAGATTTGACATATTTGGATCATTCTTTGCCATCACTTGGTTTGTTTTTGCAAATCAAATTTATTTTCCTATCTCTAAGTCAAACACACTTGTTTGGGCACATAAAGAGTTATTCCAAGAGTAGAATTGATCAAGTGCCAAAAACTCCCCCTTTTCCCATAATCAAAATTCTCCTCCACAAGGGACCAAATTTTGCAATAAGAGTATTTTGGACAAATCAAAAGTTCTAAATCTATTGTTTTCAAAATTCACAAGTGGTAGTTGATCCATTTGCTTTGGCCTTAATTTCTCCCCCTTTGGCATTAAGCACCAAAACAGGATCATTTTTGGCCCTTTAACCCCATTGCCTCACCAAAAATGTCAATTAAGAGCAAAAAGGCAATGAGAGCATAAGTATGAACTTGGAGGTGAGTACACTAATACCGGAGTGCAATGGAAGTCTTTTCATTGTCGAAGTTCACCTTTCCTTTTCAATGCACCTTTGAGACTACTCAAGTATACTCAAACAAACAGATTAGTCTCAAAGGGTCAAGTTGTAGCACATCTCCCCCTAAATATGTGCATCATTCACACATGGACTTGCGAGGTCCGGGGATCTCTTGCACAACTTGAGCACCATAAATAAGTAACAATTCATATAAATGCATGAAGTAACATGATCAAAGGCATAGAACACATGTATGCTATAGATCAATCCAAGTTACGCGAATCTAAGACATTTAGCTCACTACGCAACCTGCAAAAGGTTTTCTCATCCAACGGCTTGGTAAAGATATCGGCTAGCTGGTTCTCGGTGCTAATATGGTACACCTCGATATCTCCCTTTTGTTGGTGGTCTCTCAGAAAGTGATGCCGGATGTCTATGTGCTTAGTGCGGCTGTGTTCAACAGGATTATCCGCCATGCGGATTGCACTCTCATTGTCACATAGGAGTGGGATTTTGCTCAGATTGTAGCCAAAGTCTCAGAGGGTTTGCCTCATCCAAAGTAGTTGCGCGCAACACTGTCCTGCGGCAACATACTCGGCCTCAGCGGTGGATAGGGCAACGGATGTCTGTTTCTTTGAATTCCAAGACACCAGGGACCTTCCTAGGAATTGGCACGTCCCTGATGTACTCTTCCTATCAACCTTACATCCAGCATAATCGGAGTCTGAATATCCAATCAAGTCAAAGGTAGACCCCTTTGGATACCAGATCCCGAAGCAAGGCGTAGAAACTAAATATCTAAGAATTCGCTTAACGGCCACAAGGTGACATTCCTTGGGGTCGGATTGATATCTAGCACACATGCATACACTTAGCATAATGTCCGGTCTACTTGCACATAAATAAAGCAATGAACCTATCATAGACCGGTATGCCTTTTGATCAACGGACTTACCTCCTTTGTTGAGGTCAACATGCCCGTCAGTTCCCATCGGTGTCTTCGCGGGCTTGGCGTCCTTCATCCCAAACCGCTTGAGAAGATCTTGTGTATACTTCGTTTGGGAGATGAAGGTGCCGTCTTTGAGTTGCTTCACTTGGAACCCAAGGAAGTAGTTCAACTCACCCATCATCGGCATCTCAAACTTTTGAGTCATCACCCTGCTAAACTCCTCACAAGACTTTTGGTTAGTAGAACCAAATATTATGTCATCGACATAAATTTGGCACACAAAAAGATCACCATCACAAGTCTTTGTAAAAAGAGTGGGATCGACTTTCCCAACCTTGAAAGCATTAGCAATTAAGAAATCTATAAGGCATTCATACCATGCTCTTGGGGCTTGCTTAAGTCCATAGAGCGCCTTAGAGAGTTTGAGCACATGGTCAGGATACCTGTCATCCTCAAAGCCAGGGGGTGGTTCCACGTACACCTCCTCCTTGATTGGCCCGTTGAGGAAAGCGCTCTTCACATCCATTTGAAACAACCTGAAAGAGTGGTGAGCGGCATAGGCTAATAATATTCGAATAGACTTTAGCCTAGCCACAGGAGCAAAAGTCTCCTCAAAATCCAAACCTACGACTTGGGCATAACCTTTTTCCACAAGTCGAGCCTTGTTTCTTGTCACCACTCCATGCTCGTCTTGCTTGTTGCGGAACACCCACTTGGTTCCCACAACATTTTGCTTTGGACGTGGCACCAGGCTCCAAACTTCATTCCTCTTGAAGTTATTGAGCTCTTCCTGCATGGCCAACACCCAGTCCGGATTCTGCAAGGCCTCTTCTACCCTGAAAGGCTCAATAGAAGAGACAAATGAGTAATGCTCACAAAAATTAGCTAAACGTGAGCGAGTTGTTACTCCCTTTCTTATGTCACCCAGAATCTGATCGATGGGGTGATTTCTTTGGATCATCGCTTGGACTTGAGTTGGAGGGGCCAGTGGTGCTTCTTCCTCCATAACTTGTTCTTCTTGTGCTCCCCCTTGATCACGAGCCTCTTCTTGAGGAACATGTCCATCATCTTGAATTGGGGGATGCACCATTGTAGAGGAGGATGGTTGATCTTGCTCCTGTTGTTCCTGTGGTCGCACCTCACCTATCGCCATCGTGCGCATTGCGGCTGTCGAAACATCATCTTCATCTATGTCATCAAGATCAACTTGCTCTCTTAGAGAGCCATTAGTCTCATCAAATACAATGTCGCTAGAGACTTCAACCAAACCCGATGATTTGTTGAAGACCCTATACGCATTTGTATTTGAGTCATACCCTTGTAAAAACCCTTCTACAGCTTTGGGAGCAAATTTAGAATGTCTACCTTTCTTCACCAAAATGTAGCATTTGCTCCCAAATACACGAAAGTAAGAGACATTAGGTTTGTTACCGGTAAGGAGTTCGTAAGAGGTCTTCTTGAGGAGGCGATGCAGATATAGATGGTTTATGGCGTGGCAGGCTGTGTTCACAGCTTCCGACCAAAACCGCTCGGGCGTCTTGAACTCTCCAAGCATCGTCCTCGCCATGTCGATAAGCGTCCTGTTCTTCCTCTCTACCACACCGTTTTGCTGTGGTGTGTAGGGAGCAGGAGAACTCGTGCTTGACGCCTTCCTCCTCAAGATATTCCTCAACTTGCAAATTCTTGAACTCGGACCCGTTGTCGCTCCTTATCTTTTTCACCTTTAGCTCAAATTCGTTTTGAGCCTGTGACAGAACCTCCCAAGTCATTAGGCCCACCTACAGTTGTCATTGTCCAACGGACCTCAGACAACCCTGCAGGTGCACCTGATCACTTGATAAGTTCGGTATCTGAATTCCTTACCTTCCCAAGAGCGTTTTACCCGTCATGCAGACATTACAATTCATCAAAGATACGGAAATGCGGAAGTAGTTACAATAACTTACTTTTATTGAAAAGTAAGACAGAGTTAAATATTTACAGACCAGAACATAATATATGAGTGCTGAGTATTATTATTACAAACCATGGGAGGCAAAAACTCCTCCTAAATAAGCAGTAAAAAGTTTTTAACGGAGGGCCTTCCCTCCCGCAGCTTTAGCCTTGGTTCTCTTCTTTGGGTACCACCTTTGAACAGAAGCAACAAAAGTTCGTTGCTTCTTCACCTAAAACAACATGGGACAAAGCCCTGAGTACGAAGTGTACTTTCGCAAGACTTACGAGACAAAGTAAAAGACTCTCAAGGATATGCTGGCTTTAAGGGAGTCAAGGTAAGGCTTATCAATAATCAATGACTCTGTTTGCAGAAATGCTTACTAAAAGTGGATCCTTAAAAATCCAGTTTTATTTATCAAGTTAAGTAAAATTACCTGCAACTAGAGTTCTTTCTACCCTAGTTCAATCACTTGACCTGCACTAGCCAATTTCTTAACAACCCTTCAACTTTACTGGAATGCTACGAGTAAGTCAGTGACCAAGTCTTCATATCCACGAAGTTACGGTGATCCGAATCGATTATACTCAGTTGAGGATCTCCAATCACACGACATATGTAGCACTTAACCCTTGCATATGTCAACTCGACACCGGGGTTCTTAAGACCAGATCAGGTTCACGCCAACCGAGAGCACAGATACACCACCGTCTAGCCTCTTGCCACGGAGGGTACATGCTACTCTCGCCATCTCTCCACGCCCATTGCATGTTATCTTATTCTGGTATTAGTCTGCCCGAGGCAAAGCTTACCCATGACGAGGCATGTGACCAGTTAAAGGGTCCTCGGTCAGCAGGCCTACATCGAGACGGTCCTTAATCGACTCAGACGGAGACACTACACCGAGACTCTCTTCTCGTGCAAGTCACCCTCCCGGTCTCAGCTTTATCATTTCAAACCCAAACTTTGGTACCTGGCAGAGGTACATCTTTTCCGATGTTGAACCCATAATGGCCATGATGGATCCACCATCAAGTTTTTATTTTCGAGAACATCCCTCCCACTTTGCAGCATCATCTTTTGTGAAAACAAAACATTTTGTTTTTCTAGAGCAAGGCTAAGCATAAGAAAAATCTTTTGTAAAACAGGGATTTAAGGAGAAGTAATCAAATCCAAGGAAGGAAATGCAGGAATTGGTTTAACACACAACTCCTATCACCTAATGCATCAAGCAAGTGAGAAAGATTTTAAAAGTAACAAGGAGGTGGCAAATGCACCGGGGCTTGCCTTGTGTTACTGGTGAATCAGGCTCGGTTCCACTGATATCAAAATAGAAACAGTTGCCTGCCTGATGTTCCTCAAGTGGTGGTGGTGATGAAGTCCTTTCTTCTTCTTCTACTTCCTCTTCGTTTTCTAAATATAGCCAAGTATAATAATGAATGCTCATGAAGATGCTAAGATAATAAAAGTTTATTATCTAAGGTCTTGAGTACAACTTTCCTTCACGGATCTCCGAGAACTTAGGGTTTTTGGAGTCAATAGTGAAGTTCATAGGGCAGGGGCTAGGGTTTTGGGTTCTAAGTATCAAACATGGTCCAAATCATACCAAACTCTACCCAAGGCTTCTAAATAACATTTGGAGATTACCCTAAAAATTTAGTGAATTTTGGATTTATTATTTATTCCCTAAAAATCCAGAAGCATGGTTTTTGGCTGTTTTAAATACTCTATAATTTCCTATATGGACTAAAAATTATGAAACTATTTTTATTAAATACTATAGGAAATTAGAAACCCAGAAAAATTGGTTTGGTATTTTTAGGATTTTTCTACAATTTTCTAGAATTTCCTTAGCTCTGACAGAAAAAGAAAAAGGAAAGCTATGAACAGTATTGGACCGAAAGCGGCCCAAGTCAGCCCACTACAGGAAGAAAGCGCCCGCGCGCGCCTGTACTTCCAGTCTTGCAGAAACCCCCCTCAGTTTGAATAACTACAGAAGAAACCCGCGCACTATTTAACTGAGTCACTGACGCTTTGCGAAAAGGCCCTCTCCTTTCTATCTCTTCACAACTTACAATCCCCGACGACGAACGGCGCTGGGCCGCACTCCGGTGATCTTATACCGGCGAAATTACTTGCGAACTGGCGCCCTACTTTGGCAGAAACCAAATTCAAGACACACCGATCATTTCCCCTCACTCAGTTTCACGACTACGACTCTAAATCATCCTGTCCACGGAGACAACGCGGACAAAGGATGAACACGGGCGTTCACGGTAATCCAGGGTGGTCTAGTTCAATCAAAGAGGTCGAACAGCATTAGGGGGTCTTAAGAAGACTAGAACAAATGTCCAAGGAGCTTGAACTAACCTGGAGCAAGCTGACCACGGTGAGGTCTCTTTCGCGGTGGCGGAAACACAGATTGGGGAAACTGAGCAATTCACGGGCGTTAGTGGACAATTGAAGACAAGACTTGGCGGCTTAGATGTGTGATTACCCTGCGGAGCTCACGACGGGCTCAATTTATAGCAGGCAAGAGCGGTGGCCGGTGAATTTGGATTGAGACGCGCGACGGTCGGAGGAATGGGAGGTCACTGGCGCAGTGGATTCGTGGAGAATACCTTGGCGGGCTCCCCGGTGATGATCGGATGGCTTAAGCGAGTCACGGCGATGTGGTAAATGTGCCCAGGCACGTGGCACAAGGTCGTGAAGTGGTTGTCTCCGGCGAACACATCTGAAGCATCCGTGACTAGCTCGGTACGGTGGTCGGAGTAATTTAGTGGCCGGAGTATATCCACGGCGATGATATTTACTCAACCCCAAGCTCTATCCAACCGATCCGAGCATGAATCACAGCGGCGAAAGCACGAATCCGCGCGCGGCTCGTCGGCGGTGAGGGACAGAGCTGGCGACCTGATCAGGACATTGTACCATCGGAACTGCGATTCAGAGCTCCTGACAGCCCAACTTGTAACGTAAAGAACACAAATTTCTATATAAAAACTTGCTGATTCGCCAGTAGTAAACTTGCAGCCCTTCATACCAGCTACAATTTTGTTATAGCAACAACCACCAAACAAGCAACAGATCTAGCTCAAAATGGCTCTCAAACCTAGTTCTAGGCCACTATCAGTTTGATTTCAGACCTAAGACAGCCTGATAGGTCAACTTGGAGTCAAATTTTCTCCAAATTTCTTATGTAACCCAAGCATAATCTCTGTAATAAAGTTACTCTCCTTACATAACTCTACCAATTTGATGTACTGACCTAGGGCAAACTCCTCCTAATTTGGAAGTTACAAGGCTTCAAAGTTGAGCCAATTCTGTGAATTTCAGACTTAATCCCAATAAAGCTCAAATGTGGCTTTTTGCAAACAGACCCAAACTTAGGGTTTAAGTTGCAAATCTCCAAACATGTGAACCATATGAGTTAATATACCCTATTTTCATGGTTTTTGCACTTTAGTCCAAGAGTGTGCACATTTTGCAAATAACCCCCTAGGGTTTTAGTCCAGGGTTTTCCAGGGTTCTCTTTAGGGTTTTTGGTGCTTCTAGGGTTTGAATACCATGTATGTCTATTCATGGTGACATTTTATGACTACTTCAATTGAGTTTTGAAGTTTTCTCCTATTTAAGCTTTGTTTGCTCTATTAGGCCTAATCTAGGGTTAGGTACCCTACTCTAGGGTTTTATCTACAAAATGTCACATCAATACAACTTGTTTGAAATTTTTGGCCTAGTGAATGCACTCTAGGTGTGACAAACACATGATATGCCCATGCTTATGATGTTATGCTCAAGTTTTAGTAACAGTAACACCAGGGGTGTTACATCCTTCCCCCCGTAAAGGAATCTCGTCCCGAGATTAAAAGTCCTAAGGCAAGTAATGGAAAAGGGAACACGTCATACTTTTATTTCCTTATTTTTGGTACAAGGCAGGGGTGGTCTGGGGCTCACTCCTTTATTACAATAATCGTATACACTTTACAAATCACATGAGGCTAGAAAGCCTGGGAAATTCTTTTCTAAAAAGTCCTGAGTTTCCCATGTAGCCTCATCTTCTGAATGTTGGTTCCACTGTATCTTGTAAAATTTGAGAGTTCTTCTTCGAGTAATCCTGTCCTTTTGATCCAAGACTCGAATAGGGTGCTTTGAATATGTCAAGTCTGGTTCTAAGGCAACATCTGTTACTTCAATGGTTCAATCGGGAACCCGAAGACACTTTTTCAATTGGGATACATGGAACACATTATGCATGGCAGACAAGGTTTCGGGTAACTGAAGTCGGTATGCCACTGGTCCATATCTTTCAAGGATAGGAAAAAGGACCAATGTATCGAGGTGCAAGCTTCCCTTTTACCCCGAAACGTGATACTCCCTTCATCGGTAAAACTTTTAGGTAGACATAATCTCCAACTAGAAAGTACAAGGGTTGTCGTCGCTTGTCTGCATAACTCTTCTGACGAGCTTGAGCTTTCTTCAAATTATGAATTATTCGTTGAACTTTCTCTTCTGTCTCCTTTACCATATCAGGCTTGAAGAAATTTCTTTCACCAGGTTCAGACCAGTTTAACGGAGTACGACATCGTCGTCCATATAAGGCTTCGAAGGGTGCCATCTTAATACTCTGTTGATAGCTATTATTATATGAGAACTCGGCTAATGGTAAACAATCATCCCATTTTTGTGGGAATTCCAAAGCACAAGCCTGTAACATATCTTCAAGTATTTGATTTACCCTCTCAGTTTGCCCACTGGTTTGAGGATGATAGGCCGAACTTTGGAGCAACTTAGTACCCAAGGATTTGTGAAGTGCTTCCCAAAACTTGGCTACAAATTGAGGTCCACGATCTGAGACTATAGTCTTTGGAACTTCGTGCAGACTAAGAATACGAGCAATGTACAATTGGGCATAGACAGTAACTGGGTGACCTGTTTTGACTCGCAGAAAATGAGCAATTTTCGTAAGCCGATCAATTATAACCCAAATAGAGTCATACCCTTTTGCGGTCCTGGGCAATCCCATAATAAATTCCATACTTATATCTTCCCATTTCCATGTTGGTATAGGCAGAGATTGTAATGGACCAGCAACTTTCATGTGTATGGCCTTGACACGTCTGCAAGTGTCACATCTTGCCACATAGCGTGCTATCTTGATCTTCATCTTTGTCCACTAATAATGTTGTTTTAGATCATGATACATCTTAGTGCTTCCAGGATGAATAGAATAGCGACTAAGATGTGCTTCATCTAGAATTTACTGGCGGATCTCATTATCCTTAGGCACCACTATGCGGTTGTTAAACCATACAACACCTTGATCGTCTCTTCTGAAGCAGTTGGCTTTACCAGCTTCTATTTTCTCATGAATGTGCCTCATTCCCTCATCATTTCTTTGTGCGTCAATTATTCTTTGCAGGATGACTGACTCAAGCTTCAAGTGATTTGAAGTTCCATGCTGAATCATTCCCAGGTTCAACTTCTCCATTTCTTGGCATAATGTAATGTCAGAAGTCTTCATGGTAAGGCAATGACAAAAAGCCTTATGACTTAACGCATCTGCCACTACATTAGCCTTGCCTGGGTGATAGTGAATCTCTAATTCATAATCCTTGATCAGCTCAAGCCACCTCCTTTGTCTCATATTAAGCTCAGACTGGGTAAAGATATACTTTAAGCTCTTATGATCTGTATAAATGTGACATATATTTCCCAGCAGATAATGACGCCATATTTTTAGGGCATGAACCACCGCAGCTAACTCTAGGTCATGAGTTGGATAATGTTCCTCATGCCGGTGCAACTGCCTTGAAGCATAAGCTATTACTCGGCCCTCTTGCATTAGAACACAGCCGAGACTACTGCCTGATGCGTCACAATATACATCAAAGGGCTTTTCAATGTCCGGTTGAGCCAATACTGGAGCAGTGGTTAATAATACTTTCAGGTTCTCAAAGGCTTCATTGCACTTTGAAGACCAATTAAATTTAGTATCATTCTTCAATAAACTTGTGATTGGTTTCACAAGCTTGGAAAAATCTGGTATGAATCGGCGGTAATAACCAGCCAGTCCAAGGAAACTTCGAACTTGATGTACAGTGGTTGGGGGTTTCCATTCCAAAATATCCTTGACTTTGCTGGGATCCACCACAATCCCCTTGACAGATGATACATGTCCCAGAAATTGAATCTCCTCCAGCTAGAATGCGCACTTACTGAACTTAGCATATAATTGGTGTTCCCTTAAGCACGTTAATACGATCTGCAAGTGCTGAGCATGCTCCTCTTCATTCATGGAGTATATTAAGATATCGTCAATGAATACCACCACAAATTTGTCCAACTCGGGCATAAATACCGAGTTCATCAGATATGTAAAGTGGGCAGGAGCATTTGTCAGTCCGAAAGACATAACCAGATATTCAAATAATCCATATCGCGTAGTGAATGCGGTCTTTGGTATATCTTCGGGTCGGATACGGATCTGATGATAACCCGACCTGAGGTCAATCTTGGAGAATACCCGAGCTCCGGTAAGTTGATCAAATAGAATGTCAATCCGGGGAAGAGGGTACTTATTCTTGATGGTGACCTCATTAAGGGGTCTATAATCCATGCACATCCGCAGTGTTTGGTCCTTCTTCTTGACGAAGATGGCTGGACAACCCCAAGGTGAAGAACTTGGTCGGATAAATCCTTTTTCAAGTAGATCTTGTAATTGGGTCTTGAGTTCTGCCAGTTCATTTGGAGGCATTCAGTACGATCTTCTAGAAATGGGAGCCATACCGGGCTTCAACTCAATCACAAATTCTATATCTCTTTCTGGAGGCAATCCCGGTAGATCTTCTGGAAAGACGTCTGGGAACTCACATACTACCGGAATATCTTGGATCTCCGATATGATGGCTTCATATATTCTGCCATATGGTTTAGCTAGAATAGCTACGGGGATAGACAAAAGAATCTCTTCTTGGCCATAACTCAACCTGATGGTTCTCAGATCAGTGTTGAGGATTGCTTTATGTTGGGCTAACCAATTCATGCCCAAAATTACATCTATGTCTTGGCCTTTTAGAACAATCATGTTTGATGGAAAGTTCCGTTCAGCCAATGTTACGGGCACTTGGTAATCCACTTCTTTAGTAAATATTTGTCCCTCGGGCGAATGGATTTTAAACCCTTCCCTTGATTCAGTATATGGAATGTAATGTTTTTCCACAAACTTCTTGCTTATGAAAGTATGCAAAGCACCAGAATCAAAGATAATAACTGTGGGGTGATTGGCCACTAGAAACGTACCCATCATAACCGGTTCGCCTTCCGGTGTTGTGGTCACTTGAGTATAATAAATCCGTCCTGTTTTCCTTGTATTTTTGCCCGCGGTATTGTTTGCCGCATTTCCCTTGATTTGAGCGGAATTCCCAGAACTCTGCTGATTATTGGATCGATTCTGCTTCGGGTATGGACAATCCTTCATAAAATGTCCAGACTTTCCACAATTAAAGCAGCCTGTTGAAGAGCTTGGGAGAGCGAGGAAACGAGTGCCAGGGGCACCCGGCTGATTTGTAGCGGTGGGGGCAGCGGTAGGACGGATAAAAACCGGTTGCTTGAAAGGGTAGGAGGGTGGGCGCGATGAAGAACGATTCTGATTAAAAGGTCGGATTATCAACCTTTGTCTTTTCTCAGACCCCTGATTGGGCCTGTCGCCTCCATTGCCCTTTATTTTTCTGGAGCCTGCATATTTAGCCTCAACTGCCAGCGCTGTGCTGACAGCCCTTCCATAAGAAAGATCAATGCAGGTGGCCATCTTTCGTTGCATTCGATCATTCAGGCCTCTCATGAAGCAATTTCTCTTCTTTAAATCCGTGTTGACTTGATCGATTGCGTATTGGGAAAAGTGGTTGAATTTATTGAGATACTGAGTGGCAGTATCCCCGCCTTGCTTGAGCTTCATAAACTCCTCCTGCTTCATATGGAGGACCCCTTCAGGTATATAATGTTCCCGAAAAGCCAACTTGAACTCGTCCCATGTAATTTGATGACCGGCCGGCTGAACGGCAACATAATTTCCCCACCATGTACTGGCAGGGCCTCACAATTGTTGTGCTGCAAACAAGGGCTTTTGAGTCTCCGTACATCGGAGAAGCCTGAACTTTTGTTCAATAACGTGGATCCACTCATCCGCTTCTAGAGGATCTTCCGCCTTGACAAACAATGGGGGACGTGTCTCTGAGAAATCCAGATAGGATGTTTCACGGGGTCCTTGCGGATACGCTTGCCCGCCTTGTTGCTGCATTTGTTGCCCCGCCAATTCCCGCAGGAAACGGGTGTTGTCAGCTGTGGCATTAACTAAGGCAGCGATGGCCTCAGCTAATGTTGGAGGTACTGGGGGTGGATTCGGGGTTGCTTCCCTCCCACGGGAGGTTCCTGCCCCATCCTATGCGCGAGTCTTGGACGACATCTGAGGCAAAGAACATTTGAAGAAATATGATATGCCAGAACAAACCATCCATTTCACATTACTTAAAAAGGGGTAATGTTACAGACTCGTATTTACAACAGGATTACATTACCTATTATACATTACTACTACTTCTATACTATACTACTCTTGCTTCTTGTCGCTTTTGGTAGCCTCGCTGTCAGGTGTAGGAGACCACTGGTCGACCAAATTCATGGAAGGAGGGGGCCTGAAAAGGTCTAGTTCTCCTCCAAGGGCTTCACCCGCTGCTCCATATGGTCCAGCTCCCATCCCGACAGGATCCGTAGGGACGTTAGGGTGCAGTTGTGAATACAATACATGAACTTCTTCATGTAGTGTATTACAATAAACCTGCAAGTTATCCACGGATGAGCTAAGCTCTTCCACGTGGGCTCGAGATCTAGCTTCTTTTGCCCAGGCTAGTGAACGAGAGTTCACAGCCCAGTCGAGCGCTAGATCTCGTTCCGCTAGTTGGTCTTGCAGGTGGCGGATGTCTATTCTCAATTCGTTTATTCTTTCACCATCCGCGACCCATATATCGTTCCTGTGACGGAGTTCTGATCGAAGCTGATCAACTTGGGCTTCCAGATCCCCGATTGGATCGTTACTACCACTGCTACTATCTTCATGTCTCGGGGCAAGTTGATGACGAGGTACGCCAAATGGCCCGGTAGACTTGCGTGCGGTCTTTCTTGTGCGCGGCGACATATCTCCATGAGGGGAAAATCTTATTAGCATAGTTTTTAGCATGATGCATGTGTAATTACAGAATCAACCTTAGTTGATTCACACCTTCTATACATTGCACTCTTACTATCTGGTCTTTAAAATAAACTCTTCAGAGATACTTAGATAAGAAGGGAAGAAATTTTCTAGATAAGTCTTGGAAAATTCTTTTTGAAGATGTCTCATAATATCTGTAGAGATGGGCTTTGCTCCGATACCAGCTGTGACAGAACCTCCCAAGTCATTAGGCCCACCTATAGTTGTCCTTGTCCAACGGACCTCAGACAACCCTGCAGGTGCACCTGATCACTTGACAAGTTCGGTATCTGAATTCCTTACCTTCCCAAGAGTGTTTACCCATCACGCATACATTACAATTCATCGGAGATACGGAAATGCGGAAGCAGTTACAATAACTTACTTCTATTGAAAAGTAAGACAGAGTTAAATATTTACAGACCAGAACATAATATATGAGTGCTGAGTATTATTATTACAAACCATGGGAGGCAAAAACTCCTCCCGAATAAGCAGTAAAAAGTTTTTAACGGAGGGCCTTCCCTCCCGCAGCTTTAGTCTTGGTTCTCTTCTTTGGGTACCACCTTTGAACAGAAGCAACAAAAGTTTGTTGCTTCTTCACCTAAAACAACATGGGACAAAGCCCTGAGTACGAAGTGTACTTTCGCAAGACTTACCCGACAAAGTAAAAGACTCTCAAGGATATGCTAGCTTTAAGGGAGTCAATGTAAGGCTTATCAATAATCAATGACTCTGTTTGCAAAAATGCTTACTAAAACTGGATCCTTAAAAATCTAGTTTTATTTATCAAGTTAAGTAAAATTACCTGCAACTAGAGTTCTTTCTACCCTAGTTCAATCACTTGACCTGCACTAGCCAATTTCTTAACAACCCTTCAACTTTACTGGAATGCTACGTGTAAGTCAGTGGCCAAGTCTTCATATCCGCGAAGTTACGGCGATCCGAATCGATTATACTCAGCTGAGGATCTCCAATCACACGACATATGTAGCACTTAACCCTTGCATATGTCAACTCGCCACCGGGGTTCTTAAGACCAGATCAGGTTCACGCCAATCGAGAGCACATATACACCACCGTCCAGCCTCTTGCCATGGAGGGTACACGTTACTCTCGCCATCTCTCCACGCCCATTGCGTGTTATCTTATTCTGGTATTAGTCTGCCCGAGGCAAAGCTTACCCATGACGAGGCATGTGACCAGTTAAAGGGTCCTTTGTCAGCAGGCCTACATCGAGACGGTCCTTAATCGACTCAGACGGAGACACTACACCAAGACTCTCTTCTCGTGCAAGTCATCCGCCTGGTCTCAGCTTTATCATTTCAAACCCAAACTTTGGTACCTGGCAGAGGTACATCTTTTCCGATGTTGAACCCATCATGGCCATGATGGATCCACCATCAAGTTTTTATTTTCGAAAACATCCCTCCCACTTTGCAGCATCATCTTTTGTGAAAACAAAACATTTTGTTTTTCTGGAGCAAGGCTAAGCATAAGAAAAATCTTTTGTAAAACAGGGATTTAAGGAGAAGTGATCAAATCCAAGGAAGGAAATGCAGGAATTGGTTTAACACACAACTCCTATCACCTAATGCATCAAGCAAGTGAGAAAGATTTTAAAAGTAACAAGGAGGTGGCAAATGCATCGGGGCTTGCCTTGTGTTACTGGTGAATCAGGCTCGGTTCCGCAGATATCAAAATAGAAACAGTTGCCTGCCTGATGTTCCTCAGGTGGTGGTGGTGATGAAGTCCTTTCTTCTTCTTCTACTTCCTCTTCGTTTTCTAAATATAGCCAAGTATAATAATGAATGCTCATGTAATGCTAATGAAGATGCAAAGATAATAAAAGTTTATTATCTAAGGTCTTGAGTACAAATTTCCTTCACGGATCTCCGAGAACTTAGGGTTTTTGGAGTTAATAGTGAAGTTCATAGGGCAGGGGCTAGGGTTTTGGGTTCTAAGTATCAAACATGGTCCAAATCATACCAAACTCTACCCAAGGCTTCTAAATATCATTTAGAGATTACCCTAAAAATTTAGTGAATTTTGGATTTATTATTTATTCCCTAAAAATCCAGAAGCATGGTTTTGGTTGTTTTAAATACTCTATCATTTTTTATATGGACTAAAAATTATGAAACTATTTTTATTAAATACTATAGGAAATTAGAAACCCAGAAAAATTGGTTTGGTATTTTTAGGATTTTTCTACAATTTTCTAGAATTTCCTTAGCTCTGGTAGAAAAAGAAAAAGGAAAGCTATGAACAGTATTGGACCGAAAGCGGCCCAAGTCAGCCCACTACAGGAAGAAAGCGCCCGCGCGCGCCCATACTTCCATTCTTGCAGAAACCCCCCTCGGTTTGAATAACTATGGAAGAAACCCACACACTATTTAATTGAGTCACTGACGCTTTGCGAAAAGGCCCTCTCCTTTCTATCTCTTCACAACTTATAATCCCCGACGACGAACGACGCTGGGCCACACTCCGGCGATCTTATACCGACGAAATTACTTGCGGACTAGCGCCCTACTTTGGCAGAAACCAAATTTAAAACCCGCCGATCATTTCCCCTCACTCAGTTTCACGACTACGACTCTAAATCATCCTGTCCACGGAGACAGCGCGGACAAAGGATGAACACGGGTGTTCACAGTAATCCACGGTGGTCTAGTTTAATCAAAGAGGTCGAACATCATTAGGGGGTCTTAAGAAGACTAGAACAAACGTCCAGGGAGCTTGAACTAACCTGGAGCAAGCTAACCACGTTGAGGTCTCTTTCGCGGTGGTGGAAACACAGATTGGGGAAACTGAGCAATTCACGGGCGTTAGTGGACAATTAAAGACAAGACTTGGCGGCTTAGATGCGTGATTACCCTATGGAGCTCACGACGGGCTCAATTTATAGTAGGCAAGAGCGGTGGCCGGTGAATTTGGATTGAGACGTGCAGCGGTCGGAGGAATGGGAGGTCACTGGCGTAGTGGATTCGTGGAAAATACCGTGGCGGGCTCCCCGGCGATGATCAGATGGCTTAAGCGAGTCACGGCGATGTGGTAAATGTGCCCAGGCACGTGGCGCAAGGCCGTGAAGCAACTGTCTCCGGCGAACACATCCGAAGCATCCGTGACTAGCTCGGTACGGTGGTCGGAGTAATTTAGTGGCCGGAGTATATCCACGGGGATGATATTTACTCAACCCCAAGCGCTATCCAACCAATCCGAGCATGAATCACGACGGCGAAAGCACGAATCCGCGCGTGGCTCGTCGACGGCGAGGGACAGAGCTGGCGACCTGATCGGGACACTGTACCATTGGAACTGCGATTCAGAGCTCCTGACAGCCCAACTTGTAATGTCCAGAACACAAATTTCTATATAAGAACTTGCTAATTCGCCAGTTGTAAACTTGCAGCCCTTCATACCAGCTGCAATTTTGTTATAGCAACAACCACCAAACGAGCAACAGATCTAGCTCAAAATGGCTCTCAAACCTAGTTCTAGGCCACTATCAGTCTGATTTCAGACCTAAGACAGCCTGACAGGTCAACTTGGAGTCAAAGTTTCTCCAAATTTCTTATGTAACCCAAGCGTAATCTCTGTAGCAAAGTTACTCTCCTTACATAGCTCTACCAATTTGATGTACTACCCTAGGGCAAACTCCTCCTAATTTGGAAGTTACAAAGCTTCAAAGTTGAGCTAATTCTCTGAATTTCAGACTTAATCCCAATAAAGCTCAAATGTGGCTTTTTGCAAATAGACCCAAACTTAGGGTTTAAGTTGCAAATATACAAACATGTGAACAATATGAGTTAATATACCATATTTTCATGGTTTTTGCACTTTAGTCCAAGAGTGTGCACATTTTGCAAATAACCCCCTAGGGTTTTAGTCCAGGGTTTTCCAGGGTTCTCTTTAGGGTTTTTGGTGCTTCTAGGGTTTGAATACCATGTATGTCTATTCATGGTGACATTTTATGACTACTTCAATTGAGTTTTGAAGTTTTCTCCTATTTAAGCTTTGTTTACTCTATTAGGTCTAATCTAGGGTTAGGTACCCTACTCTAGGGTTTTATCTACAAAATGTCATATCAATACAACTTGTTTGAAATTTTTGGCCTAGTGAATGCACTCTAGGTGTGACAAACACATGATGTGCCCATGTTTATGATGTTATGCTCAAGTTTTAGTAACAGTAACACTAGGGGTGTTACAGAGCCCTCCTTAGAAAGCGCTTTAGGGTCCCTTGGGTTTCTGATTTATCCTGCAAAAAGAACACCCAAGTGTAGCGGGAAAAATCATCAACAATTACAAGACCATACTTACTTCCTCCGATGCTAAGGTAGGCAACGGGTCCAAAGAGGTCCATGTGAAGAAGCTCCAGTGGTCTTGATGTTGTCATCACATTCTTGCTGTGATGAGTGCTTCCCACCTGTTTCCCTGCCTGACAAGCTACACAAGGTCTATCTTTTTCAAAACATACATTGGTTAGTCCTAACACATGTTCTCCCTTTAGAAGTTTATGAAGGTTCTTCATCCCAACATGTGCTAGATGGTGATGCCACGGCCTGCCCATACTAGTCTTAGCTATTAAGCATGCATCTAGATCGGCCTCCTCTTTCGAAAAATCAACTAAGTAGAGTTTGCCGTCTAATACACCCTTAAATGCTAATGAACCATCACTCCTTCTAAAGACAGATACATCAACATTTGTAAACAAACAATTGTAGCCCATGTGGCACAATTGACTTATAGACAGGAGGTTGTATCCTAGTGACTCTACTAAAAATACATTTGAAATAGAGTGCTCGCTTGTGATGACTATCTTTCCCAAACCTTTGACCTTGCCTTGATTCCCATCTCTAAATATGATTGTATCCTGGGAGTCCTTGTTCTTGACGTAGGAGGTGAACATCTTCTTCTCCCCTGTCATGTGGTTTGTGCATCCGCTGTCAATAATCCAGCTTGAGCCCCCGGATGCATAAACCTGCAAGGCAATTTACGCTTGGGTTTTAGGTACCCAACTCTTGTTGGGTCCTACAAGGTTAGTCACAATAGCCTTTGGAACCCAAATACAAGTCTTGTCTCCCTTGCATTTGGATCCCATCTTTCTAACAACTACTTTTTCATTCTTACATAAAAGCACAAATGACGTATTGCAAGCATGGTAAATGGTAGAAGGTTCATTACACATTCTCCTAGGCACATGAGGTACAACATTACTTCTCCTAGGTCTACTTCTACCATGCACAAAAGTAGAGCTAGAGGCAAACATAGCATGTGAATCATTATAAGCAACATGAATATGACTCTTATTATGACTAGCAATTTTCCTATCATAAATAAAAGCATGGTTTCTTTGAGGACTACTAGCCATAGGGGCTTTCCCTTTCTCCTTGGTGAGAATGGGAGCCTTTTGGCTTGTTAAGTTCTTGGTTTCCCTTCGAAAACCAAGTCCATCCTTAATTGAGGGGTGTCTACCAACAGTGTAGGCATCCCTAGCAAACTTTAATTTATCAAAATCACTTTTGCAAGTCTTAAGTTGAGCATTAAGACTTACCACTTCCTCATTCAACTTAGTAATAGAAATAAGATGTTCATTACATGCATCAACATCAAAGTTCTTACATCTATTACAAATACTAACATGCTCTACACATGAATTTATTTTACTAACTTCCTCTAGCTTAGCATTTAACTCATCATTTAAACTCCTTAAACTAGAGATAGATTCATGGCAAGCAGACAATTCAGAGGATAGCACTTCATTTCTTTTAATTTCTAAAGCAAGAGATTTTTGAACACTAATAAATTTGTCATGCTCTTCATACAAAATATCTTCTTGCTTCTCTAGCAATCTATCCTTTTCATTAAGGGCATCAATTAATTCATTAATTTTGTCTACTTTGTTTCTATCTAAGCCTTTAAACAAATCAGTATAGTCTACTTCATCATCAGATGACTCTTCATGACTAGAAGAAATATACTTGGGAGTGTTCCGAATACATACCTTCTTTTCCTTAGCCATAAGGCACATATGGCGTTCGTTGGGGAAGAGCGAAGATTTGTCGAAGGCCGAGGCAGCCAATCCTTCATCATCGGAGTCGGATGAAGAGCAGTCAGAATTCCATTCCTTTCCAAGATGCGCCTCGCCTTTCGCCTTCTTGTAATTCTTCTTCTTTTCTTTCTTCCCATACTTTTCTTGTTCCTGGTCATTATCATTATCTATGTGAAATGACCAGTCTTACCGCATTTGAAACAGGAGTGCCTTCCCCTTGCTTTGTTCTTGTTGGGGTACTCCTTGCGTCCTTTCAGTGTGGTCTTGAAACACTTGATGATTAGGGTCATCTCATCTTCGTTTAGCCCGACAGCCTCAACTTGTGCCACCTTGCTTGGTAGCGCCTCCCTGCTGCTCGTTGCTTTGAGAGCAACAGGTTGTGGCTCGTAGACGGGTAGTGGACCATTAAGCGCATCGTCTACGTATCGTGCTTCTTTCACCATCATGCGCCTGCTCATGAATTTTCCAAGAATCTCTTCGGGCGTCATCTTGTGTACCCGGGATTTTCACGAATAAGATTCACAAGATGGGGGCCAATAACCGTAAATGACCTGAGCATGAGTCGGACAACGTCATGATCTATCCATCTTGTGCTTCCATAGCTTCTAATCTTGTTGACCAGGGTCTTGAGCCTGTTGTAGTTTTGTGTTGGCTCTTCTCCCCTGATCATGGTGAATCTCCCTAGCTCGCCTTCCACCAACTCCATTTTGGTGATCATTGTAGCATCATTTCCCTCATGTGAGATCTTGAGGGTGTCCCAGATTTGCTTGGCGTTGTCCAAGCCGCTAACCTTGTTGTATTCGTCCCTACACAAAGATGCTAGCAAAACAGTGGTAGCTTGTGCATTCTTATGAATTTGTTCATTTATCATCACAGGGTTATTCGTACTATCGAAATGCATTCAATTTTCCACAATTTCCCAAATGCTAGGATGGAGAGAAAATAGATGACTACGCATTTTATGAATCCAAAATGAGTAATCCTCTCCATCAAAGTGTGGGGTTTTCCTAGAGGAATAGAGAGTAAATGTGCATTCGAATTGTACGGCATGCGAGAATAGTCAAAAGAGTAGTTTTGATTAACCGTTCTCTTTTTCGACGAGTCATCGTTGTCGTCGTCTCTTGGTGAAGAAGAGGAGGCGTCACTGTCGTAGTAAATGATCTTCTTGATACGCCTCTTCTTCTTCCCGTCCCTCTTTTTGTGACTCGATCCTGAGTCAGTGGGCTTGTCGTCCCTTGGTCCGTTGAAGAGGGACTCCTTCTCCTTGTCGTTGACCACCATCCCCTTTTCCTTAGGATCCATCTCTTCGAGCGGTTAGTCCCTTAGATGAAGAGTGCGACTCTGATACCAATTGAGAGCACCTAGAGGGGGATGAATAGGTGATCCTTTAAAATCAAACACTAAATTTCCACAAACTTGATTATAGAGATATTAGTGCGAGTTAATCAAGTCTATGAGGCGAGCTCTTGCGAACACAGACAACCAAAGAGAAAGCACACAAGAGACATGCGATTTTTATCTCGTGGTTCTTCCAAGTAATACTTGCCTACTTCCACGTTGTGGCGTCCCAATGACGAGGGTTGCACTCAACCCCTTTCAAGCGATCCAATGATCAACTTGAATACCACGGCTTTCTTCCTTATAGTCTTTCTCCCATTTGCGAGGAATCTCCACACCTTGGAGCCTCTCGCCCTTACAATGATGATCACAAAAGAAGCACAGAAGTAAGGGTGGGGAGAGCAACACACACAAGACTCAAATCCGCAGCACAATCACGCACACAAGTCATGACTTGAGCTCAAAACACAACGCACGGAGTTCACAACTCAAATGGAGCTCAAATCACTATCACAAAGAATCGAATGCGTGAAGTTGGAGTCTTGGAGTCTTAGGATGCTTAGTGAATGCTTGATTAACTCCTCTATGCGCCTAGGGGTCCCTTTTATAGCCCTAAGGCAGCTAGGAGTCGTTGGAGGCCAACTTGGAAGGCCAAACTTGCCTTCTGTCGGGTGGCGCACCGGACAGTCCGGTGCACCACCGGACAATCACTGTAGCTGTCCGGTCCGCGATCTCCTTCCTTTTCTGCCGCATCCGACCGTTGGTCCTCGGGGGGCAGTTGGCACACCGGACACTGTCCGGTGCCCCCTGCCGACCGTTGGCGCGACCACGTGTCGCGTGAAGATTGCGCGGCCGACCGTTGGCGCAGGCGACCGTTGGCTCACCGGACAGTCCGGTGCACCACCGGACTGTCCGGTGAATTATAGCCATGTCGCCCCTTTGCTTTTCCCGAGGGCGACGAGTTCACCGCGGATGACTCACCGGACAGTCCGGTGCACCACCGGACGGTCCGATGAATTATAGTCGTACGCCACCGTCGAGTCCTGAGAGCGGCCTTTTCACGCAGACCAGCCTGGCGCACCGGACACTGTCCGGTGCACCACCAAACAGTCCGGTGTGCCAAGCCGAGCTGGAGTTGGCTGCTCAGAGCCAAGTCTTTTTCCAATTCTTTTCTCCCTGTTTCTAGCACTTAGACAAAATATGTTAGTACTCAAAACAATGTACTAAGTCTAGAAACATACCTTTTTCTTTGATTTGCACTTCTCACTTTACTTGGCACATAAGAACTTAATTAAACATGTTGGGCACTTAATCACCAAAACATTATAGAAATTGCCCAAGGGCACATTTCCCTTTCAGACGACACGCACAGAGAAAGGCCAGGAGCATGACCGACTCGCCCCGTACCCACGTCGACGAGCGTCGGTCGGCTTGCGGCTGCGACCGTGGGCGGGGGCAGCAGGTTGGGGAAAAAGAACTAGACCAAGGCCGGGAAGACGAACGGGATGTCCGACGACGGAAAAAACGATGGTGCGCGTATGATGTGAAACGTCCTCGTGGTCATGCAATAGTCATTGCGCGAGTTGGTGTCGGGGCTAGTGGACGAATACGGGGATGAGGCGCCTGCTCCTACGCCCTCTGTTGAGAATGGGGTGGTGCGGAGGTGGAGGCATGAGGGGAGAGAGAAAAGAAGCATGATGGTGAACGAGGTAGTGGCAACTGAGGCGAGGACCATCATTATCATACGGAGGTATAGATGGCCAAATGGGTCGTGTCTGGCGAGCCATCCCGAGGCACAACCCATTTAATAGTGTCTGGGCCAACCCGGCACGAGCGTCGTGCGGTGCTTGGGCCGTATTCTCGGACCGTAGTGCTGTCCCGACACGATTATTTTTTATTTTACAAAAAACATATATACAATTTATATTCAATATTATAAACATCTGAGCATGATGTTCTACTGGTGTCTCCCACCCTTCTTCTATCAGACGACGGGCTGGCCCGACATGGTCAGCAGGCCGGTGTGCCGTGCCTGCGGCGTCGGGCCTAGCGGGCCCATGTCGGGTCGTCTATATGCGGTTTTGGACGTGGAGGTTGGCTGCGCAGAGGGGACCGACAGGTTAATTTTAAATATATGTGAGGGGTTATTTGTAAAAAAATAACGTGGAACAATCGTTGAAAATAGTGCTTTAAATATAGTATAGTATAGATATAGAAGTATAGATTACATGTTAAAGGATATCACAGTAAAAAATTATTATTATTATTATTATTATTATATTTTAGTAAGATGAGTCGATCAAATTTTAAGTAAAAAAGTCAAACGGATTATAAATTGGAACGAGAAAGTATTTCTAGTCTTAATTCCACCCTAGTTCACGTGGATTGGCCAAACAAGGACTCAGGGGTTGGCTTAAAACTATACGACATTAAATAAATAAATAAAAACTGACTACTACATATTCCTGGCTTGACGACTGGAAACGGCCAGCCTTTCACCGTTGAACTGCACCAAGTTGAATAGTTCAGTGAATCAGTCCCAGGAACCCTAAAATAACTCTCTCTTAAATAAAAATAATAATAAGGCTGCTAGCCAGCCGCCATGAAAGGCAGAACCAAGGTAGTGCTAGTACCCTAAAATAGCATGTTCATTCACGGCCATACCATACATGCAGTGCAGTGGCTGGCTCGGCGGCGGTAGGGATGACAACGGATCGGATTCGGATCGGATATTGGAAATATCCTCCCACAGACGTATCCACGGTCATAGATAATATCCACCCGTGACTATATCCGCGGGTAGAAATTCATATCCATATCCATGCCCATCGAGTTTCAGATATCCATTGGATATCCATCAGATATGATAAAGAACCATTTTCAGCAATTGAATAACATAATTAATCAAATTTCTTCCCAATTCAACATCATACACAACTTAAAATTTAATAAAAATTTAAACAAATATACATGTCCTTCAACAAGCAACATTCTCAACATGAAAACAAATACACGACAATCAATATTTGATCTGATCCGAGTGTAGTGTTGAGCACTTGAGCTAGCGCTATAGTAACTGTGTTTGAATTTTTTAGTCAATTTTTTTTTGAAAGGGAAAGGCACAAGAATTGCCCTTCCAATATATTAGACGAAAAGAGCAAACACTGTACAAATACTGGCACCAAAGCTGGCGCCACCACAAAAACAACTAGCCAAGCAAGACCTAGCTATGACACTGGCACCAGAAAAGGGGGGAAAAACTAACCCCCTGACCAGTCCCCGGACACTACTAGCAGGCCATACCTCTACCCACAAAATCTTTCACCATCTGCACAACTTGCTCTGTCGTTCTCTGTTGACCCTTGAAGATTCTGTTGTTTCTCTCCACCCATAAGCTCCACCAGAAATAAATTAGAAGGCCATCGAAACTTTTTCTTGAATGCTTGCTACAGAGCATCCTCAGTCTATACCACCATTCGCTAAGCGTTCCCGTCTTTGAAATACCGAAAAGGAACCGCAGCTCAGCCCAAGACAAAATCATGCTCCACACTTCCACAGCGAAGGGGCAATCCTTACAAAGATGAGTCACTGTCTCCAGAGACAAAGAACAAAGAGAACAATTATGATTGCAGGGCCATCCCCTTTTTTGCAAATTGTCAGCAGTTAAGATTTTGTTGTGCAACAAAGTCCAAGCAAAGAAACGACACTTTGGTTCAGTTTTTGCTTTCTAAATGGGATTGATTTTAATTTTACAGAAGTTTGTCAATGATAGTAGAATCATGTTCATCCTGGCAATAATGGACTGATGGTTAATTTCGGATATCCAACGGATTACCCGCGGGTGAGATTTAATATCCAAACTCATGCCCACTTTATCTCGGATCGGATACGGGTCTAACCCGGGGTCAAAAAACATATCCATATCCTTATCCGTCGGGTCGGATATCCGACAGATATCCAAATTCACGGATTAAATTGTCATTCCGAGGCGGCGGCGTCAGTCATGAGAGCAGCCAAAGAAAAAAAACTATACTCGGGGAATCAGAATGAGGGCCCAAAAGATATGGTTTTTGCAGGGTTAGTTTCTTGACCATATACGCTACACGTCCTCTCTGACTGACTAAACAAGCTTTGTTTCCATTCCAATCATCCATATAAATGATGACTAGCTAAGGAAGCAAGCAATCGAGACGCTACTGCTTGGCGCAAGTAGACGACGACCGGCACAGTGAACTGGCTACCTACAATCCTACATGCACCACCAGCTCCTCCTCTTCCTCTTCTTGCTCCTCCTCGATGCAACAACCTTCGCGGCGCCCGCCGGGCCGTGCAACCGTCGGTGCGGAAGCACGACCGTGCCGTACCCGTTCGGCTTCTCCGGCGGCGGGGCCTGCCCGATCCTCCTCGCCTGCAACGCCACGGCGTCCACGGCGCTCCTCCCGCGCAGCACGGCCGCCGCCGCCGCGTCGTACCCGGTGCAATCGTTCGACTCCGCGGCATCCACCTTCCTGGTCTCCCTCGTGCCGTCGTGCGGCCGCGGCGTGGCCGAGGCCAGGGCGGCGCTGGGAGGCGCCGGCTACGGCGTGTCGTCCCGCACCGGGCTGTTCCTCCGCGGCGGCTGCGGGCGCGCGGCGGGGTCGAGGTCGCCGAGCGACTGCAACGTCCCCTCGGGCGTCATGGCCGCCATCCTCCGCACGGTGCAGTGCGGCGGCGGCAACGACAGCTCCTGGACGTGCGTGCTGTCCGCGCCGCCGGCCCCCGGCAGCCCCGCCGCGGCGAGAGGCCAGGGCCAGTTCATGCGCTGGGACGAGGTGGCCGCCGCCGGGTGCGAGGACGCGCTCACCTCGGCCGTGTACGCGTACTCGCCGCAGGGCGTCCCGTCCATCCAGTTCGGCATCGCGGAGATGGGCTGGTGGGTCGACGGGAGATGCGGTGACGGAGGCGGCGGCGGCGGCCGGTGCGCGCGGAACGCGACGTGCCACGACGTGCAGACGCCCGGCGGGGCCTGGGGGCACCGGTGCGCGTGCGTGGACGGGATGGCCGGAGACGGGTTCGCCGCCGGGCAAGGGTGCTACTACGACGGCGCTCCGAGAGGTGAGCACTGATCTGGCCGTGTACGTGTTGTTCGTCTTCGTCGTCGTCAATTATTTGTTGCTCGCGTCATTGCGTGCCACGTCTACATGTTAGTACCTGGAGCAACATCCAAATGGTAACCTGGGCTGGGCTGGGCTGGAATGGGCTGGGGAGGGAAGGAAATTGGGCTACATATCGAAAGGAGGCCTTTAGAGGCGCAGCTGCTGCAGCAGCAATCACGCGGCTGTCTGTCTGACTAATAAACAGGCGAGGCAAAAGCATTTGCCGTCTCTTTCTCCAGTCCATTGGCATGGCATGTTCCTCCAGCTCTGCGTTGCAATATTAGGCAGGCCGCAGGCGTATATGACTAGACTAGCTAATAAGCAAGCAATCGAAACAACTACTCATCGGTCATTGCAAGCACACAGCGCGCGGAGACCGACCGGCAGCGTGAACTGACTGCCTGCCTGCCTGCCTGCCCACATGCGCCGCCTGCACTTCCTCCTCCTCCTCTTCCTCCATGCAACCTCCTCCGCAGCCGCGCCCGCGGCCGCTAGCGGCGGCGTCGGGTGCGACCGGCAGTGCGGCAACACCACAGTGCCGTACCCTTTCGGCTTCTCCGGCGCCTGTCCCATCCGCCTGGACTGCAACGTCACCACGCCGCAGCTCGTCACGAACAGCTCCGCGGCGTCGCCCTACCCGATCCTCTCGTTCGACGCCACCGCCTCCACTTTCCTCGTCTCGCTGCCGCCCTCGTGCAACCGCACCGTCGGAGAGGCCAGGGCGGCGCTCGACGGCTCCCGCTACGGCGTCACGAGCCACACCGGGCTCTTCCTGGCCCGTGGCTGCCTCGGGAAAGCGGCGGCCACCGGCAACTGCTCCGTGTCCGCGACCATCATGAAAACCGCGCTCCGCACGGCGGGGTGCGGCGACAAAGGCGCCATCTGGACGTGCGTGGCCGCGCCGCTGCCGCCGCCGCAGGGCCTCAACGCCACGGCTGCTGCTGCGGCGTGGGACGGGGAGGCGGGCCAGTTCCTGCCGTGGAAGAAGGTGGAGGACGCTGGGTGCGAGGACGCACTCACGTCCGCGGTGTCCGCGTTATCGCCGGAGGGGCTGCCGTCGGTGGATTTCGGCGCCGCGGAGCTGGGGTGGTGGCTCGACGGGACGTGCGCCAACGCTACCGCGGGCGGCCAGTGCGCGCGGAACGCGACATGCCAGGACATCGAGACGTCGAGAGGCACGAGGGGCCACCGCTGCGCGTGCGTGGTCGCCGGGATGTCCGGTGACGGATACGCCGCCGGCGATGGATGCTACTACGTCGCCGGTGAGTTCTTAACTTCTTATCACTGCTGCTACAGTAGTCAATAAAGAGTCCGTGGATCCACGCGTGCCGGCCACAGAGGATCCTCCCCCGCGCGCGGTACGGTCAATCACGCGCGAGCCACCTAATCATCATAGTTCACATTCACTAACCCACTAACGGACTAACCTAAGCTAGGTTATGTTAATGTAGCAACAGTGGCGTCACTTTCTAACAGCAACTCTAGTAATTCTCTAAAATACTCTCTAAATTAATAATTGAAATAGTTAATTCATAAACTCTAGGGATAGCAGTCTGCCACGTGTTTGAAACAGCCACCAACGGACCTGTAAACTTTCTTGGAAAAAAAGCCCAGTGGCATTTGTATTCTTCATTTTCTATATATGTTTCCACGGTGACTCTTCCAGCCGGGGTCCAGTCCAACAAACTGTATCTGAAAGATTTTCCGACTGAATTTTCTCAAACGATGACCTATCTTATAGCGTGTTTGGTTTGTAGAGATTAATATTTAATTCCTTCATTTTATTCTATTTTAGTTCTTATATTACTAAATATAGAAACTAAAATTCTATTTTAGTTTTCGCATTTGAGAATTTAAAGACTAAAATGAAATAAAATAAAGAGACTAAACATTAGTTACTAGAAACCAAACACTCTATTAAGGTTCGTTCGGTTCTACCGCAATCCATATGAATTGAGTGGGATTGAGGGGGTTTCAATCCCTATTAATTCAAAATCTCTTCCAATTTGTATCAATTCCCTCTAATCCATATGGATTGAAAATAACCGAACAAGCCCTTAGTGAGTGTGTGTTTGGTTTATGAGACTAATTTTTAATCTCTCTATTTTAGTTCCGGTTTGATTTAATGGACTAAAGATTAGTCCCTCCATTTTTATCACATTTAGAGCCTGTTTGGTTCCTTTAGGCCATGTTTGGTTTCTTTAGTCTAGGGACTAAAATTTAGTTAGTGGACTAAAGTTTAGTCCCTAACATGTTTGGTTCTAGAGGCTAAAAATAGTAAGAATATACTAAATGACTCATAAGAAGACTAAAATGGCCTTTAACATTCTCCTGCTATTAGTACAATTAAACTAAATGAGGGGTAAATGTGGAATTAATATGGTTTAGTCTCTTTTAGCACATATGTGAAGGACTAAAGACTAAATCATTTTAGTCCATATTTTAGTCCTAGTGTTTGGCAAAAAAAAGACTAAATGGGACTAAAAACTAGAGACTAATCTTTAGTCCCTCTAACCAAACACCCCCTTAGTTCAGGGACTAAACTTTAGTTTGGAGACTAAAGTTTAGTCCCTACCCTATTTGGTTTTAGAGACTAAAAGTATTCAAAACGTATTAAATGGATCATAAGAGGACCAAAATATCCTTAGCATTCTTCTGCCATTAGTGCAACTGAAATAAAGGAGGGGCAAAACGTGGAATTTATATGGTTTAGTCCCTTTTAGTCACCCCTTAAGGGACTAGAGATTAAAACTGTTTAGCCCCTGTTTTAGTCCTACCGTTTGGCAATTTAGTGACTAAATGAGACTAAAATGGAGGGACTATTCTTTAGTCTCAAACCAAACGAGGCCTTAGTCCCTAATAATAAAACGGTGAGACTAAAACATAGACTAAACTGCTTTAGTCCCTAGTCCCTCAATAGGTGACTAAAAGGGACTGAACCATATTATTTTCACCTTTTGCTTCTTATTTATTTCAGTTGCACGAACGATGGGAAAAATGTCAAGGGATATTTTGGTTTATGAGTCATTTAATGCGTTATGAATACTTTAGTCCCTGTAACTAAACAGAAACATTTAGGGTGCGTTTGGTTGCAATGACAGGACGAGATGGGGTGAGACGATCCCTCAAATTAGGTTGTTTGGTTCTGGATCAAGGGTTGGGACAGAACTATCCTAGTGTTGTCCCCTGTTGTCCCTCAAATTTGAAGGGGCGAGAGAGGACGCCAGGGGACGTCTCTGTCCTAGTTGTCCCGCAACCAAACACACCTTTAAACTTTAGTCCCTAGGCTAAAGAAAAACTAAACATGCCCTTAGTCTCTTTTAGTTCCTAAATTACCAAACACATGTACTAAAAGGGGTATTATCTCTATTTTAGTCCATGTGTTTGGTAATTTAGGGACTAGGATGTTTGGTTTCTACTTTCTAGAGACTAATGTTTAGTTCCTACATTTTATTTCTTAAATTGTCAAATACAGAAACTAAAACTCCATTTTGTTTCTGTATTTAGTAATTTAGAGACTAAAATAAAATAAAATATAGAGACTAAACATTAGTCTCTAGAAACCAAACACCATATTCATTAGAAACCAAACACCCCTTAGTCAGTATCGAGCTGTCATGGAAGTGGCCTGGGGAGTTTTTTTTTCTACCCCTTCTACTTATTACTGTTTGGAAACAAAGAAATGTTTTTGTGTGTCCAGGATCCCACCGAGCACCAATCAGACCAAAGCCCTAATAAATTTCAAAATGTGATCTTGAGTAGTACCAATCTGTCAGGATCATACAGACATGTCCTATATAAATGAAGCCAAGAAAACCTACCAACTGCCACCAAGTACCAGAATCTGCACCAACATTATGATATCACCAAGTCAATGCACACCACGACTTCTGTTTCATCAAAAGCAAATATATATAACCTTCCTGTGTAATGCTCCCGTTCTTTTTTCCTGACATTTTGCTCTCCTTTTTGCAGAGCGTTCCGCGAAGAAGATTGTCCTCGTAGTTGCAGCAGGTAAAACGACAAAAACGATTAACAGAACTCTTCTGCCTTGCTTTTGGATAGTACAACCGGCAGTAATCCTGTTTGAGTACGGCATGGTGAGAACAAACGACGAGACGAGTCCAGTCAAAAGTCAGCTTTGTCTCGCCTGCTCCATCTTTTCGCCGCCGGTTACGTGCAGTTTCAAGCACGTTGATTTGCTGACCGGGACCTGGAAAAGATAAATGGAAGAAACGAAAAAAAGAAAATCTTTTGTATAGTGAAGTCAGATTTTTGTTGCAGACTGCTGCAGTAGACCTGGAATGATGAGATTTGTCAATTCTGACGGCAGGTGTTGCGGCGAGCGTGGCGGCGGCCACCGGCGCGCTTCTGCTGTGCTGGCTGCAGTGCCGGCGGCGCAAGGCCGGGCGCTCGGCGTCGGAGCGGCTGGCGGCGATGCGGCTGCTGTCGGAGGCGGCGACGTCGAGCGGCGTGCCGGTGTACTCGTACGGCGAGATCGCGCGCGCGACCAACTCCTTCTCGCACACACACCGCCTGGGCACGGGCGCGTACGGCACCGTGTACGTGGGCAAGCTCCCGGGCACGGGCAGCGCGCCGGCGCTGGTGGCCATCAAGCGCCTGCGCCGACGCCACCACCACGACGAGGACGAGGACGCGGCTGCGGAGGCGGCGCTGCTGCTGAACGAGATCAAGCTCATCTCCTCCGTGAGCCACCCGAACCTGGTCCGCCTCCTCGGCTGCTGCCTCGACGGCGGCGAGCAGGTGCTCGTCTACGAGTACGTGCCCAACGGCACGCTCTCCCAGCACCTCCACTCCGCGGGCGCCAGCACCGGGGGCCGCGGCGCGTTGACGTGGCGCGCGCGGCTCGGCGTGGCGGTGGAGACGGCGGGCGCCATCGCGCACCTGCACGGCATGCGGCCGCCCATCTTCCACCGCGACGTCAAGTCCAGCAACATCTTGCTCGACGCCGCGCTGCGCCCCAAGCTGGCCGACTTCGGCCTGTCCCGCGCCGTGGACCGCCTGGAGGCCGCGCGCTCGCACGTGTCCACCGCGCCGCAGGGCACACCCGGGTACGTGGACCCGGAGTACCACCAGAACTTCCACCTCTCCGACAAGAGCGACGTGTACAGCTTCGGCGTCGTGCTGCTAGAGCTCGTCACCGCTATGAAGGTCGTCGACTTCGACCGCCCGCCCGCCGAGGTCAACCTCGCCTCCCTCGCGCTCGACCGCATCGGCAAGGGCCAGGTCGCCGAGATCGTCGACCCGGCCCTCCTTGGCGCCGGCGAGGACTGGGTCATGGGCTCCGTCCGCCACGTCAGCGAGCTAGCCTTCCGGTGCCTGGCGTTCCAGAAGGACGTCCGGCCGTCCATGCGCGAGGTGGCCGCCGAGCTGCAGCGGATCCGGTCCGCCGCCCCGGACGGCGCCGATCCCGAGGAGCCCGCGGGGTCTAGGCTCCGGCCTGTGAGTATGATGGACATCCAGATCGACGTGAGCTTGGGCGGCCCGGACACGGCGGCAAAGAAGGCGGCTTCGCCCGTGTCGGTGCAGGAGGTGTGGGTCAGCGACCGGAGCTCGCCGTCCACCAACGGCTCCATGCCGCGCTTTGCTGCGTAGCTTAAGCTAGCTAGCTCTTGTACACTGATGAGAAAAACCAATGTAATTTAGCAAAAAAAAAGAACATTTTTTGTCTAGTAAAATTTTCTCTATAAAAAAACCACTGTACAAGATGCCATCCATTGTTGTAACGGAAACGTAATTTACTGTATAGCATTACCTTAAATTCCCACCGGCATTAGCACGAAAACTGCCCATGGCATTGCTAACAGGGTCACGATAAGGCATCATTTGTTTCTTTCGTCGTAATTTACCATGCAAGCAAGAAACAACGCCTCAGAACACAAGTCCATAGTTTTATCAGAACACAAAACATTAACATAAGAACAATATCCGCACTTCATTCCTTCACCAATTGCACTGGGCCACATGAAAGGCATAGGGGAATACACTGTTTTTTTTACAAGGAACCAGCAGAGCATGAAGCTATATAAGCACTGAATCCTGCAAAGACTGAAGACACAGAAGGAAAACCGTTCCAGAAACTGAAAGGGCATCCTGCTCCTACATCTGAATCGAAAGATGTGCTACAAGGTGGAGTGCAGCAAGTTCACGTGGAACGGCTGCGGCAAGCATGTCGCGTCCGCGCGAGAAGGGGAAGCACTGCAGCTGCAAGCTACGGCCGCCAAGGAAGGTGATGACGCCTTGCTGAATTTTCGTTTCAGGTTCGAAGCAGCCTCTCCGTATTTGCAAATACGGAGGAAAAACTTGCCTCGGTTTATCCCTTTTCTAGACCCCACTCATCTGTTAGCCTTCGGCATTAGGCCTGCCCCACTTTTCTCATTAAATGTTCAACGCTGACGCATTCGAGAAATGTACCAGTGCTGAAAGGCAAACAAAAGGTTGGATGGGCATCGCAGGTACATACATATGATAGCACCACGATGCATACTTGCCTTCTCATAAACTTTGCTGCTGCTGCCATTCAGTAGCTCTGGTGCCATCCATGGAAGAGTGTCGCGTACACCACCAGAAACCAGAGTGTTGCGCTTGAACCTTGTCAACCCAAAGTCTCCAACCTAAGAATTAGCAATGAATTATTAATGTAACAGTTCAACGAGAGTTGGAAGGCCAAACCAAGGTGAAACTTTGCTGTTCACTGACAATGAATACAAACTCCTAACAATCGTAAGTTCGCTACTGTACTGCTGCGTATGATATGCTAACAGTACTGTCCCAGCTGCGAAGCTGCAGTTGCAGCCATGGTTATTAAGGTGGTAAGGCGATATAAGGCGTTAGGACCACCGTATGGACGTCTAAGACGAGCAAGACGACACCTTATCAGTCTCAAAACCAGCAATATGGAGGAAGAAAAAGAAAAAAAAGAAGGGAAAAGGGGAAGGGTTAGGAGGCCCAGCCCACTAGCTAGCCCATATAATCATTACCCTGGTTGCCTAGGTTGACTCTCTACTCCACAGTTCAGCCGCCGGTTGCCTTCTCCTCCATGGTTTAGCCGCTACCGCCCCGATTGAGCCGTCGTTGCCCCTAGTTCGCCACCGCCTCCGTCGATTCGACCGCTGCCGCCCTGATTTGACACCGCCCCTTCTCTTTCCCCTCTGCTCTCTTGCTGATTCTTACCTAGACGGTGGGAGTGCCTTGGACCTTTTGGGCGCCTGGATGATTCTTACCTAAACGGTGGACCTTTTGGGCGCCTGGATGTCTAGGCGACGCCTTTGAAACAGTGATTGCAGCTGAAGCGGGCACCTCGCGGTGCTCCGAGAGGCTAGTCATCTGTCCTTCCAGAAACTGAAGGAAGCAAAAGCCATAACGTAAACCAGAACATTTCGAATATAAACTGTGGATGCAAACAACAATACACGGTTTAAAATCGCTGGCTGGGATATTATTATCTGCTCAGATGGAAGAATGTGTAAGTATACACTGTTACATACAAGAGAGAGAGAGAGAGAGAGAGAGAGAGAGAGAGAGAGAGAGAGAGAGCAGTGATGCTCTATAAACACCAGAGCCCATGAAGAGAGGACACCGAAGAACCCGACTCTACTGCTACAGATTCCAGAGATATCCTGCGACTGAAAGGTGGATGTGGTATACATGGTGGAGTGCAGCAGACACGGAGATACCGAGCACGAAAGGCCGTGAGCTAACATTCCGTCCAGAATACAACGGCAGCATCATACGGTCTGCTAAAAGCGTTGTTCTCACTGGAAACTGCAACCAGGGCTGAAGTCTAGACTGAGCTGGAAGAGTTCCGCAAACTCCTTGATCATGGAATCATACACTATATCCATCAGTGACGCGTCATCGATCTCTTCCGCATCAGACACCCTTTGTAGTATCTCCTTAATGCTCCCCACACCGCGGTCCTTTATGCCGCAAGGATCAATCATTCTGAATGGAGCAAGGTCAGTTGTTATGTTTAGTGCGAGCCCGTGATAAACTATCATCCGAGAACCGTGGATCCCTATCGCCGCAACTTTACGGTCCCCTACAGAGGAAACGGGGATGGATCGTTAGCAACACCATGGCATCCCTTGGTTTTATAAGCATTAGGAAAATCCCAATAAAAGGGAGAACTGGACACTTGGTGAAATGCTTGAAGGGTTGATTGCACTTACCAACCCAAACACCAGTGAGACCTTCTACTCTTGCTGCCGTTATAGAGAAGGCGGATTTAAGTGCGCGGATGATCACTTCTTCGAGTGACCTGAAGTACCAGTGAAGATCCTCTTTGTGGTACCGCAGATTCATAATCGGGTACATAACAAGCTAGGAGAAACAAATCAAATGACTGTGAGAAGCGCATGTGAAATATTCACTCGTGGTATATATTTTTTGAACCAAAGACTGAACAAGAGTATGCAGAGTCAAGATCGGTCGTATCCTGACTTCAAACATGGCCGATACTAGGGTCTATTACTAGTCACTGGGAGCTATAACTAAACACCAACAAGAATTAATACGACGAACCTCGAAAGGAGCAACTACAACAAAAGTAGCTGATAAATACCTGTCCAGGGCCATGGTACGTCACTTCACCGCCGCGATTAATACGATGAACCTCGAAAGGAGCATCTTCCTTGTCAAAATGGAGGTATTCCTCCTTGCTGTCGGTGCCCAATGTGTAGACCGGTGGATGTTGCAAAGCAATCAAGGTGTCGGAGTGGTCTTCGCCGCTGTCTATCAACCTTTTCCTCCTCTCGACAATGGACTTCTGCCAGCAGTAAGCCTCCGCGTAAGGAACTAACCGCCGATGGAGGTCAAAGCATTCGCACCTGCACTAAACAGCTAGCGCCATCACCAAGACAGACATGACCGAAGCAGCGGAATTTAGGAGCAGGTTGCGCTGAACATTGTGTTCTGAGGATTTTACTTGGGCGTAGCAGAAGAATGATGGTATTGAAACAGCAGCAGGGACTGTTTCTAGACATCTAAATATCCAAGAGTGGATGACTCAACTCGTGAACGAGCAACTACATACACTTGTCCAATTGGACTTTTTTGAGGGTTCCTTTTGGGGGTGGTCAATTAGTAGAAATTAACTACGAATCTCTAAATCTGTGGTTCGCTGAATTGTACGCTACTGCTATATCAGAAGCAAGCATCCATTGCAGCACCCAATGGAGCATTTGACATGGCACACAGAAGTGAGCGACGCTAACGCAAGGGATCCACGTGCGCCTACCTCCTCCTGTCGGCGGCGGTGGGACGGGGCTTCCGCGCGGCGGTAGGTCCGGAGCAGGCACCGGCTGCAGCGAGGCGCAGGCTCCCCCTGCGGTGGCGCGCCGAGGCGACCGTGGGCGCCGGCAAAGGCGCGGCCCGGCGGTGGCACGGGGAACAGGGGGGCAACGGCAGCAGGGCCATGGCGACGGAGCCAGCTTCGTTGCACGCGTGGCGATGGGGGCGTGTGCGAGAGGTACGAGTACGACACCTTCTATGCTCCCCGTGCGCCGCCGACGGAGGGCGGAGGCGCCGAGGCGGGCGTCACGCTCCGTCTCGGAGGTTCGTGCGGTTAGGAAGTCGGCCCACGGAGGATCGTTGGCCCATGGGCTGGCGTCCATCGTTACGGCCTATTTGATCTCATAAACTAATGTATAGTTGTTAGTGTTCAGAAACTAACAAAGTGTTATATGGCCAAATACCCAATATGCCTTTGAGGGTATCACGTATCTATATATATAGAACATGTACCCCTTATATAGAATACATATGATAAAGAGGTCAGAGGTCCAACTTTATATCATGTGTCTCGTATGTTTTCTCTGACGTGTTTATGGGAAGGGAGACGGTTCTTATACAACTTCTCGTGCCTAATCTGCTGACGGGAGAGAAGGAAGCGGATCTGGTAATCTGTGATAACGTAGTTATTCAACACATTATCAGCACACTCTACCTCGACGTTGCTGCGATATCATATTTGCATCAACTCTCCGTCAAGTCGGTAGGTCTCCGGTCTAGCCGAACTGTACTACGCGAGAGACTTTGATTCCTCTACATAATCAAGCGGTATGAAATTTCTAATGGATCTACGATTTACTTCGGTTGGTGCCTTAGCGGTGAAGAGAACACTATCGTGCTTGCACTGCATGAACTCGGTGTCGCGAACAGCACCGCCATGGTCTGTCGGTCTCGTGGGGCAGGCAAACCTCGATGTCCATGCCGCCAGTTAGTCGAGAGACGGCAAACTGAACACCATCCTGGCCTGACTAGAGAAGACCCTCACAAGACCCTCACGATTATCTTTAAAGCCATGGGTTAGAGACCGAGCATCTGGGCTCATGAGCCCTGGTCTGCATGATAGGACCTCTGGGTTCAGAACGGCTTCTCGTTTGGTTTAGGTTCGGTGTTGTCACGTGTCCCTGAGGAAAAGATGCTTGATGGGTCTGGACCCTCGTGGGGAGGACCTAGACCCCCACGTCTGCCGATCAGACTGCCACGAGTAAATCATGGGCTTTCGCGTGTTTCACCCGGACCCCTGTACAAGGGCCCCACACCTCTACGCTAGACAGTCGGGCGCAGCGAGGGGAGTTTGGGACTTCAGGCCAGTATGCACACTCGGCCCCTACTCCCCACTCAAGGAGGGGTCCGGTGCTACCACGTGTCGCGTGGGCGCGTGGTGTAAACCTTCAGATATAAGCAACCTCGTCAGGCCACAAGCCTTTAGCTAGAAGCAAGCCCATCTTACCGCATTTAATGTGGGTGGTCTGCGCAACTAACGAACGGTGTGGGCCGCCTGGTAACCACACGTTTCCGAGGCAGATAGGGGTGGGCACTTTTTTACCATAAACCGAAAACCGAACCAAAATTTCGGTTTTTCGGTAGTTCTGTTCGGTTTCGGTTTTTGAAGAAGTTTGGTTTTCGGTATCGTAATCGGTTTTTACCGTATACCGAACCGAAATACCAAAAAAACCGAATACCAATCTTTATCGATCATCAAATTTGACTATTCGATTATGTGAACTAAATGTGTGGTACAATTAAATTGTTATTCACTTATTTGTATGTGATGTATGATGTATATCTAAATATTTATATCTATATAATTTTTACTTTTTAAAATTATGTGTAATCTATAATAAAAACTTGTTGTATGTATTTTCTTGAGTATAAGTTTGGTATTCGGTTTTTACCGAAAAAACGAAGTAAAAAACCGAAACCAAACTTCTCGGTTTTTCATTTTCTAGAAAACCGATCGGTTTCTAATGTCTGAAAAACCAAAGTTTTTTAAAACCGAACCGAAGTTTAGAAAAAACAGAATGCCCAGTCCTAGAGGCTAGAGGCAGACAGTCGAGTCAGCGTAGGGCGCGCGCACAGTAAGCTGCGCTAACTGCTCTCATAGCGTCGCGTGCATGGACAACACCCATCATGAGTAGCCGATGGCTCGTGCAGCGCACCCTCTGGAGAACCGACCGACGGTAACAGCAGGGGTCACCCGCTAGCAGGGCGGCTCCAACTGATGTCAGTATAATAGGTGTGCTCAGCAGCCATCTCGGGCCAACAAAGCGGAGCATGCAGCACACTTTGTGGGAGAATTGACTCAGCGACCAAGGAAGAGATCTCTGTCCGCCAAAGCCATTTTATAGCTCCATGTAGTACATATTGAGTACGATATTTTTGGATCCACCTGTTGGGGCTCAACACCTTTGTATGTGCCCTTTGGGATTTGGCCTACAAAAGGGAGGGGTACACACGTTGTAGGGGTAGTTCGAACGATCAGGCTAGACACTTGTACTCAAGCGATACAACCCTCTCGAGTGGACGTAGGGTATTACGGTCCGGTGTCTTGAACTACTATAATTCTCGTGTGTGTTTTGGATGTTCATCCATCTTAGCATGCAAACATCAAAAGCCCCTCCTTATCTTATGATTAGACGGGTGCTATCCGTCACTTGGTCAGAGTTTCCACGCGGACAAGCCATATAGCTTCAAGTAAAATCAAGGCTAACCGTTTGTTAGAAAATATCTAGTGGATCAAAATGTCTCAACTAATAACTTAATTTATTGTAGCGAATAATGAATAAAAAATAATAGTTTGAATAAGGACATGTTTGGATTTTCTCCTCTAAACTTTAGAGCTAAAATTATAAAAAAGTACTCCAGCTAAAAAAACTATCAGCTAGTTTACTGCAACTGGCCGCTAATAATTAGTTGTCCAAATCTCTACTACTTATTAAGGCTGCAATATTAGTCTGTCATTCCGCGTTCTGCCTTTCCGATTCCCTCCTCCCCGCGCACAGTCCATTCCCATGTTCCGCCACCATTTTATATATATCATTCTCATTCCCTCTCCCCACAAAGCTCATTCTCATTCCCCCGTACAGCCGACGCCTAGCTAAAATTAAAAAATACACATGACCCCAAAGGGATTCGAACGCACAACCTCTCAAGCAAATGCTAGCAGTAGCTACCACTACATCACATGTGTGTTTATGTCTACATCTATAACAGAAAACACATCTAGTACATCTCTTCCCAAGCCCACCTGCTACCCTTTCACAATGCGTAGTAGTAGATAAGTATCACCGAGATTCTTGAATTATATTTTTGGATGGAGGGAGTAGTATTTAAAGAAGAGCCTTGCATGCAGTTTCTTTTGTTTGAATAATGTTTTCAACTTAAATTCCTTTTTTGCATGCGTGACATTTATTCTTCATAATATTTTTTCCATGGATCTTACTTGTGAGTCATTTTTATAAACCAACGCCAAACATGAATCCATGTTTCTTACTTTAAAATCTCGAACAAACACCATTAGCAGGAGTCACTCGCATTGGGGTCGCTCATCGACGACAAGAAGAAGCTTGGTGAATGTCAGTCCGACCTCTAGAAACAGTCCTACGTGGCTGCATGTGCCGCTATGTACGACAAGCTCTGGCGCAGCCGCCGCTTGGACGCGGTGCAGAGCGGCTGCTCCGCGCTGTCCATCGTTAAGCAGGGGGATCTCATGGTCGTCGTCAACGTCGGCGACTCTCGGTTGTTCTGGGCACCGCATTCGACGACGACGCCATCACGTCGTCCAGCTCATCGTCCACCTGAAGCCTAACCTGCCACGTAAGTCACTACTGACTGACCATTAATTCTTGTGCGCTGAGACGATGGCCGTTGCTGACGTTGTATGAGTGTTCTCGAACATGATGTTTGTAGAGGAGTAGCGCATCCGGTGGTGCAACGGCCAGGGTACTACCTTGCTGATGAGCCCGGGGTGCACTTCATTTTATAGCCCAGCCAAGAGTCATCAGTACTCGGTATGTCGTGCGCGTTCGACGACTATTATATCGAGTACTGTTGGTTACTTGCTCTCAAATGCTTCGGCTTAAGAGCAAGGCAACATAAAGAATTTTAAACGTTAAAGTCATTCGTCCTTCGGATCATTATTTCCCTTAGGATATAATGACTTTCGGACGAAGGTTATAGAGATCATACTTACATAAGTACGACATATAAGAATGAAGAAGAAGTCATACGAAGCATGAACAATACGAACCATCAAATATGTTATTATTATTATATTATTTTTATTTTATTACTATGAATGAGTAAAGATAACAATTTATTACAAATGTACCTTCGGCTTGAAGGAATATAAAGAATACAAGTGTGGCGCAAAAGCAAATGCCGAGTCAGCATGAACAGTGCGGGAGTACTGTTCACCTATTTATAGGCACGAGACACAGCTCGTGTAAAATTACACTCATGCCCTTTACATTAGCTAATAACTCTATAGTATTCCATCGAGGTTTAAATAGCCTTTTCATCTCTAAGTCGGTTTCTCTTTCTGCTATCATGCCGAAGCCTTCCTGCGCACAGCTTCGGCTTTGCGTTATCCTTCGTACTGTTTTTGTGCTTCTTCACACGGTGGTTTCGATTCAAGGCCGAAGGTACCTGTTTATGCATTATACTTACAGAAACATTGTTAAATCATGTTTTTGAGGACCTTCAGAAGCCGAAGGTCCCCAACAGTAGCCCCTTGCAATATTAATTTGTTAGAATAATAAATTTTGATTGCAATAAGAACGAAGGCCCTGAGCCGAAGGTCCGAAAAAACACCTTCCCTTTGCTAGAATAGCAACAGCCACCGACAAGCGGGCCCTCCAGCATACAATGCACCAGGCGTATAAATAAGAGCACACCACAATGTCATTTGGTACGCTTTCTTGCCATCTGCTCTTGCTTACTCAGTTTTTAGCTCTTGCGCACCAAGACTTGCTTGGCTTTTTAAGTTTTTTTAAGCTTCGGCTTTGAAAGCAGTTTTTCAGCATTTCCGAAGATGTCTGAAGATAAAAAATCTTTTGCTGAAACGAAGCTGAGCCTTTCTGAGGAGAAGAATCTTGGCTTTATTGAATCAATATCAAAGACAAATACAGAGAAGATTACAAGGGAAATTTTGGAAGGCATATCTGAAGATACTGGTGATAGTGACAGTTATGATGTGGAAAGTGGCGGGGAAGACTCCGAAGATCGACCCTGGCGGCCAAGCCATGCAGTTTTTGGAAAATCAACCATTAAACAAAGCCATCTTGTCAATATGAGGGGGAGATATTTTCAGGATATGTCTATTGTAAGGGCTGACATCGGAGAGAAAACTTGTCCTACTCCCGAAGAAAATGAAGTCGTGATCTTCCGAAGCTTCTTCAAGGCTGGGCTTCGGTTCCCTCTAAGGAGTTTCGTGGTTGAAGTTTTGGAGATATATGAGATCTACCTTCATCAAATTACTCCCGAAGCAATCGTAAGAATGGGAGTCTTTGTCTGGGCCACGAGGAGCCAAGGCTTGGAGCTAAATGCAAAAAGTTTCTGCAGTATGCACGAACTGGTTTATGAGACAAAGCCTTGGGGCAAAGAGCAGTATCATAACAATTTTGGCTGTTATAGTTTCGGTGCCCGCTCTGGGTCAAGCTGCCCTGTGCCGACTTTTCGAAAGAGATGACCTGGGGATTGGATAAAGGAATGGTTCTATGTAAAAATGATTTAAAAACACGAGAGGATATTATTATGCGCCCTATCTGGCAGCGTTTCGGACTCCGGAAGCCGAAGGTGGAGATTGATGAAGTAGCCGAAGAATGCCGAAAGGCTTTCGGCATAGTCTGCTCCTTCATCGGGACAAGAGACTTAGTTCAAGAGCACGTGGCCTACAGGATATGGCCATTGGTAGCCAACTGGGAAATGCCAAAGGAAACTATCAGCATCCCCCTCGAAGGTGGTCTGGTTCGACTAAAGTATACCTTCAGATTTGTAGACTAGTTTGTCGAGCCAGGCGATGATTGGTTGGAAAGTGTCGAAGCTACAAGTGATGAATTGCTTGGGGCGTACTCCAAGACAGAAGATAATGCGCTATCAGCGGCCTTCGGAGGCCGGAAAAAGAAGAGGCTGAACAGAGTTTTCGATGCTATTGGATTCGTCTATCCTGACTACCGTTACCCGCTACGGGGTCAGAAAAGAAAAGGTGCAATTTATGTGAAGGAAGTTGCTTCAGCCGCTTCTAGTGAGCCTACGCCGAAGAGAAAAAGGTGAAGGTTCTTACCCACCGGCCACGCTACATTGAGCCGGCCATAGTACCTGATTTTGGTGGTGAGACCTCTTCGGCCACTGAAGCCAGAGAACCTACACATCTACAGAATATTGAAGAGCCGGCTGCAATGCCGGAGATGGAAAAATTTGAAGAACCGAGGGCTGAAGAGACAAGGATATCGGAAGTTTTAAGTCCTTCGGCAAGAGTTGAGGTGTCAATGCCGAAGGCACAAAAGGATCTTACAACAACTTCCAAGAGGAGGAGAATGGTCAACGTTTTAGATGTGCTAAAAACGATAAAATCTTCAAGCTCTACTCCGAAGAGAGCTGCCGAAGCTTCAAAAACACAAATTGAGGAGACCGAAACTGGGCCTTCAGAGCCCGCCAAGAAGAAATCTTTGGAAATTAGAAAAGAAGCGAAAAAAGAATTTGTAGAAGAAATTTTATCTGAGAAAACTGTCATCCCTATTCCCGAAGCATCTTCTGAAGCCCTCAACTATGTTTTACGTCATGCTTCAGGTAAAAAATTGACTGGAAAAGAAAAGCGAGAAGCTCAGTTTTATGCGCAAAAATTGAAATATCCAAAAGGGGCGCTGATATTCAACGGCAGTGGAGAAGAAGACTTCTTGTATTGTCTCCCTGACAGCAAGGAGATTTCTGTCTATCGAGAGATGAGCAAGAGCTTCGGATTCTCGGCATTAGAAGACGGACTTTCGGTGCTGTCAAAAGATGAGTTGGCCGACATCTTAGCATACAATAGTTTAAAGGTGAGAAATTGAGATTTTTGTATTTAAAAACAATTTTTTTCATTTGCTTAAACTTAATACTGCATTTTTTGCAGGGCCTTATTCTTAGCAATGCCCTTAGGGCACAAAAAGATGCCGAAGATGAAGGGTGTTCCATAGCCTTGAACAACCTTCGTTCTGAAGTAATTGAACTAAGGAACGAAGGTCTTGAAAAAGATAAGATATTAAAATCAATGTTGAGTAAAATAAAAGAAGACGAAGCTGTTTCCAAAGCCCAATCCGAAGCTCAGAAACAGGAAATCAAAGATCTTCGAAAACAGCTATTCGAATCTAAAGAAAAATGTGCTGTTGCAGAAGCTAAACGAGAAATTAGCGATCAAAGGACAAAATGTTTAGAGAATATCATTGAAGAACTTCGTATATCCAAGGAAAAATGTTTTGAGAAATCTATGGATTGTGTGAAGAGAATAAAAACTAGCTTCGCCAACGTTGGCACATACTCAAGCGAGGAGAATTTCATAATGGGCGATCCCGAGGGCCCAATTGAATGGACCAGCCATGAAGCTGAAGCTTTTGAGAAAATTTTGAGTGGCCGTGGGGACATATGCGCCTTCTCGGGTGCTAGGGGGATTGCCGCTATCTTGGAGAGGATAGGCTGCGAACATGTGAAATCCTTGGCGCAAACCGAGGCTACCTTATCTATTGAAGATACAAAAAACCCCTCGGCCGAAGCAAGCTTGGTTGGTGGAAAATTTTTCACCGACATCTGGGAAAATGGCGGTCCGGAAATGGCTCAAGAAATTATAAGGAAAAGTGAAAAAGATACTCACGATGCTAGAGAAGCAGCAGAGGCCGCTGAGAAAACTGCGGATCTCGAGAGGCGGATAGGTATTGATTAATAGCTTTTGTCTTTATGTTCTAATTTTATGACTTCGAACTTATTTACGTTTTGCACAACAGCCGCACTATCTCCTCCCCCAGAGCCCGTCGAGCCATTGGGCGGACCCCATAGCTAAGGAGGATGATGAAATTATAAAAATGATCGAAGCTATTATGGATAAAGTTGTTGATCAACTATTAAACGAAGCTGCAGAAGTAGTTTTAAAAGAAGATTAGCTGTTATTGTAAAGACATTTGGAATGTAATATTTGCTGGACAATGTGTGTAATATTTTATAATTTTGAATGTAATATATAAGCTGTTTATAATTCAATTCTTTACGATGCATGAAACTGTACGTACATACCGTTTTTGAGCCTTCAGCGAAAAAAACACCTTCCCTTCTTTTCATGCTTCGTAAGAAATATCCATATTCGTGAAAATATTATGCTTCGTAAGCAATAGATTCCCCCCGATACTAAAGTTGGCGAAACTGCACTTCTTCAAACTTTATTTTGTGCCTTGGCATAATTTCTTCGAAAACAATTTCCGAAGGTTATCATTGTATTCCCTTTCTTGTGCCATTGATGCAATATGATGTATGATATCATGTTTATGTGAATGATGTGATGATGCTATGATATGCAATGATGACATTTGTTCCGAAGGTACACACACATCCTCACAGTAGAACACAATCACTTTGCCGTTTATTTTTTGGCTTCACCGTTTATTTTTCGGTGTATCAGCGTTGACTTTTCGCTGTAAGCCTCCCTTAGGAGCTTCTTCGCCTTTTATTTCGGCGGTATCAGCGTTTATTTTTCGCTGTAAGCCTCCCTTAGGAGCTTCTTCGCCTTTTATTTCGGTGGTATCAGTGTTTATTTTTCGCTGTAAGCTCTGCATTCCCTTTGGAACGACTTTTGAGCAGAAAACTTACGCTGTGTTCCCTTAAGAACGACTTTTGTTGCTTCGACAAAAACTTGCAATGCATTCCTTCGTCAAGACCTTTAGAGCTTCGTCGATGTTTGAAGAAGGTATATTACATTATGATAATGACGAAGCTATTACAAGAAATTGAAAACAACAAAAGAACTAAGTTTTCAATGATTGCTTTTTATTGAAAAGGTAAATGATAACAAATGTAAAAGTTGTTTCAGAGGTAGGATATATCTTAGTAAATGTGCTTCGATTCTGGCACAGTACTGTTGACTGTACGAGCTTCGGACTGCTCCCTGAAGTCTCGCTGCTGGTGAGTGTGCTGGCTCCCTTCTAGCTGCTGGCCTTGGGGATAAGCGGGTTGCATTGGTGGTGGAGGTGGAGGTTGTTGCCAAGATGCCTGAGGTTGGCTTGCCGAAGCAACAGAGACTGCAGGATGGTTACCCACATACTCTGGAATGTATGGTGAGTGGTACGAAGCAGTATGCATAACCTGTTTCGGCTGGCTCTGTTGGGCTGCAGCTTCTGCTATCTCTTTCTGTTTTTGAATGGTGACATGGCACATTCTGGTAGTATGTCCCTTGTCCTCACCGCAGAATAGGCAGTAAATTTTCCTGGGCTGGTCCCCAAACCTTCCTCCAAAGCCCCTGGCGCCTCTGCCCCTTGGAGCTGGGGGCCGAGGATAGTTCTGTTGCTGCCCCGAAGCGTGGGAGGAATACTGCGGGCTTTGTTGTTGACTTCCCCTATCGTCATTCTGAGTAGAATGGATAGATCTGACGTGCCTAGGGTGGATTCTCCCTCCGAAGCCCCTGGTCATTTCGGAGAACCTGTAAGCTTCCTCCCTTCTTTGCCGAAAGTCATTATCTGCTCGGATATATTCATCCATCTTCTGAAGCAGTTTCTCCAGGGTCTGAGGGGGTTTCCTGGCGAAGTATTGGGCTATAGGTCCTGGCCGAAGCCCCTTAGTCATGGCCTCAATAACAATTTCATTAGGCACCGTTGGCGCCTGTGCCCTTAGTCGTAAGAACCTTCGGACATACGCCTGAAGGTATTCTTCATGATCTTGAGTGCACTGGAACAAAGCTTGAGCAGTGATCGGCTTCGTCTGAAATCCTTGAAAGCTGGTGATGAGCATGTCTTTCAGCTTTTGCCACGATGTGATTGTTCCTGGCCGAAGAGAAGAGTACCAGGTCTGTGCAACATTTTGACTGCCATGACGAAGGATTTCGCCATGACTGCAGTATTGCCACCATATGAAGATATGGTTGCTTCGTAGCTCATCAAAAATTGCTTCGGATCTGAGTGTCCATCATACATTGGGAGCTGGGGTGGTTTGTAAGACGGGGGCCAAGGTGTAGCCTGCAGTTCTGCTGACAGAGGAGAAGCATCATCAAAAGCAAAATTCCCATGATGGAAATCCTCATACCAGTCATCCTCGTTGACGAAGCCCTCTTGGTGAAGCTCTTTGTACTGGGGCCTCTGGTTCTACTCATCTTGCGTAAGATGACGAACTTCTTCAGAGGCTTCGTCTATCTGCCTTTGTAGGTCAGCTAGCCGGGCCATCTTTTCTTTCTTCCTTTGCACTTGTTGATGCAACATCTCCATATTCCTGATTTCTTGGTCCAAGTCGTCCTCCTGAGGCGTTGGACTGGTGGCCTTCCTCTTCTGGCTTCGGGCCTCCCGAAGAGAAAGGTTCTCCTGGTTCGGATCCAGCGGCTGCAGAGCGGCAGCCCCTGTTGCTGAAACTTCCTTTGGCGGCATGACGAAGGTCGATGCTTGCCGAAGGTGGTCGAAAAGGGTTCACCGGAGGTGGGCGCCAATGTTGGTTACTTGCTCTCAAATGCTTCGGCTTAAGAGCAAGGCAACATAAGAATGTTAAGCGTTAAAGTCCTTCGTCCTTCGGATCATTATTTCCCTTAAGATATAATGACTTTCGGACGAAGGTTATAGAGATCATACTTACATAAGTACGACATATAAGAATGAAGAAGAAGTCATACGAAGCATGAACAATACGAACCATCAAATATGTTATTATTATTATATTATTACTATGAATGAGTAAAGATAACAATTTATTACAAGTGTACCTTCGGCTTGAAGGAAGATAAAGAATACAAGTGTGGCGCAAAAGCAAATGTCGAGTCAGCGTGAACAGTACGAGCACCTATTTATAGGCACGAGACATAGCTCATGTAAAATTATACTCATGCCCTTTACATTAGCTAATAACTCTATAGTATTCCATCGAGGTTTAAATAGCCTTTTTATCTCTAAGTCGGTTTCTCTTTCTGCTATCATGCCGAAGCCTTCCTACGCACAACTTCGGCTTTGCGTTATCCTTCGTACTGTTTTTGTGCTTCTTCACACGGTGGTTTCGATTCAAGGCCGAAGGTACCTGTTTATGCATTATACTTCCAGAAACATTGTTAAATCATGTTTTTGAGGACCTTCAGAAGCCGAAGGTCCCCAACAAGTATTGTGGTGTCATCTTGGCGCCAGAGGTGACGCAGAGGAGGACCGACAACAATGATCAGTTCGTCATCCTCGCCACCGTTGGGGTAGCTTTTGTGCCGGCTTGCCTTTAATTCTCTTCGCAAACACACACTTGCCTTTTTGTTTAAGCAAAAGCGTATGGTGGTACATGTCTGATGACTAACGATGTACGAGGGAATTTCTTCCGGTATGTGTGGAACGTGCTCTCTAATGATGAGACCATGCAAATCGTGACATATATCAAAGTATGCATGATACTGATGGTTGCAATATAGTGGTGAAACAGATAGATTATAAATAACAAAATTTATGTATGGCCAGAATCACAACTTGATTATGAAACATTTTCTCATAACAGTATAACACACATTTTGTATATAAGTTATCGTAGTATACTGGTATAATATATTCCCGTTGCAACGCATGAGTATTCAGCTAGTCTAATTATACGCTCAGTCGTGTCGGGGACCATAATTAGGGGTACCCTCAAGGCGCCTAATTCTCAGCTGGTAACCCCCATCAGCATAAAGCTGCAAAGGCCTGATGGGTACGATTAAGTCAGGGATCAGTCCACACGAGTGACTCGATCACGCTTCACCCGAGCCTAGCCTCGGCCAAGGGCAGCCGACCTCGAGAGACTTCCGTCTCGCCCGAGGCCCCCCTTTTTACGGCGGACACATCACCGGCTCGCCCAAGGCCTTGGCTTCGCTCAGAAGCAACCTTGACTAAATCGCCACACCGACTGACCAAATTGCAGGAGCATTCAACGCAAAGGTGGCCTGACACCTTTATCCTGACACGCGCCCCCGGCAGAGCCGAAGCGACCGCCGTCACTCCACCGCTCCACTGGCCAGTCTGACAAAAGGACAGCGCCGCCTGCGCCACTCCGACTGCGGTGCCACTCGACAGAGTGAGTCTGACAGGCAGACAGGCCTTGCCGAAGGCGCCACGACGAACTCCGCTCCGCCCGACCCCAGGGCTCGGACTCGGGCTAAGACCCGGAAGACGGCGAACTCCGCTCCGCCCGACCCCAGGGCTCGGACTCGGGCTAAGACCCGGAAGACGGCGAACTCCGCTCCGCCCGACCCCAGGGCTCGGACTCGGGCTAAGGCCCGGAAGACGGCGAACTCCGCTCCGCCCGACCCCAGGGCTCGGACTCGGGCTAAGACCCGGAAGACGGCGAACTCCGCTCCGCCCGACCCCAGGGCTCGGACTCGGGCTAAGACCCGGAAGACGACGAAACTCCGCCTCGCCCGACCCCAGGGCTCGGACTCGGGCTAAGACCCGGAAGACGACGAAACTCCGCCTCGCCCGACCCCAGGGCTCGGACTCCGCCCTGGCCTCGGCCGAACGACTTCCGCCTCGCCCGACCCCATGGCTCGGGCTCGGCCTCGGCAACAGAAGACAGACTCGGCTTCGGAGGAGCCCCCACGTCACCCTGCCTAGGGCACAGACCCGCCACGTCAACAGGAAGCGCCGTCATCATCCTACCCCGAATCGACTCGGGTCACGGAGAACAAGACCGGCGTCCCATCCGGCCAGCTCCGCCGGATGGGCAATGATGACGCCCCACAAACTCTATGACGACGGTGGCCCCCAGCTCTCTTACGGAAGCAGGACGACGTCAGCGGGGACTCGACCGCTCCAACAGCTGTCCCTCCGCCAGGCTCCGACGCACCTCCGACAGCCACGACATCACGCCAGCAAGGTGCCAAGATCTCTCCGGCTGCCACATCGGCATGTACCTAGGGCGCTAGCTCTCTCTCCGCTAGACACGTAGCACTCTGCTACACCCCCCATTGTACACCTGGATCCTCTCCTTACGACTATAAAAGGGAGGACCAGGGCCTTCTTAGAGAAGGTTGGCCGCGCGGGACCGAGGACGGGACAGGCGCTCTCTTGGGGCCGCTCGCTTCCCTTACCCACGTGGACGCTTGTAACCCCCCTACTGCAAGCGCACCTGACCTGGGCGCGGGACGAACACGAAGGCCGCGGGACTTCCACCTCTCTCACGCTCGACTCCGGCCACCTCGCCTCTCCCCCCTTCGCGCTCGCCCACGCGCTCGACCCATCTGGGCTGGGGCACGCAACACACTCACTCGTCGGCTTAGGGACCCCCCTGTCTCGAAACGCCGACAGTTGGCGCGCCAGGTAGGGGCCTGCTGCGTGCTGACGAACAACTCCCCGTCAAGCTCCAGATGGGCAGTCTCCAGCAACCTCTCCGGCCCGGGACGGTGCTTCGTTTCGGGACTCTTGAGTTCATGTCCTTCGACGGCAGCTACGACATGATACTTCTTCCATCGCCGCGCGACTACGACAATGGCGGCCGACAACCCGCCCGCCGGCGGCGGAATCGACGACATCTTCCCCGCGTGGTGGAAGAGCAACATTCGGGCTCGCTCCGTTCTCCCCCCCGCCAACGGAGGAGGAGGCGGGGCCATCAAGGCCAGGCGGGAGGCCGCGCTTCGTCGGCCGTCGAGCGAATCGACGCCCCCGACGCCCCGACGGAAGGCACGCCGGACGTCGACCCCGCGTTCAAGACGGAGGCAAGCGCCGTCCCCCCGCGACACGCTGACCCCGAGCAAGAAGACGACGCCGGCGCGCTCGCGGAAAGCCTGCAGGACGTCGCCCTCGTACCTGAGATGACGGTGCAACCAGTCCCCGATGTGACTACGTCGCTCCTCGTCGACCAAAAGGTACCGACTAACTCCCATTTTGCGTCATTTCGACTCGACCTCAACCCGCCAAACGACCTCGTTTTGGCGGGCGCTCTTATTGAGGCGAATGCAACCCCACTGGGGTTTCGTATGCGGTCGCCTTGGGACCGACTGACGGACGTCTCGACCTACGGGCCCTCTGGGTCCGAGGAAGATGACGATCCCAGCGTCTGTTGGGATTTCTCCGGACTTGGCAACCCCAGTGTTGTGCGGGACTTCATGACCGCATGTGACTACTGCCTCTCCGACTGTTCCGACGGAAGCCGCAGCCTTGGCGACGAGAGTTGCGGCCCAAGCCGCGAATGTTTCCACATCGAGCTAGGGGATCCCTCCGAAGGCAACCATCTCGGCATGCCGGAGGACGGTGATCTCCCTAGGCCGGTGGCTCGCGCCGACATCCCACGGGAGCTAGCTGTGGTCCCCGCTCCGGCGGGGGGTTACGACCCACAACTCGAGCAAGTCCGCGATGCGCAGGCCAGGCTCAACGAGGGAACAGGAGCGCTTGAGCCGATCCGTCGGGACGTCGGACAGGCATGGGTGGGCCAACCCCTGGCCGGAGAAATACGTCACCTGCCCCAAGGTCTCCAGCACCGCGTCGCCAACGATGTCAGGGTCAGGCCGCCGCCCGCATCCAGCGGGGTTGGTCAGAACCTGGCAGCCGCAGCGATGCTCATCCGCGCGATGCCGGAGCCATCAACCACCGAGGGTCGGCGAATCTAGGGAGAGCTCAAGAATCTCCTGGAAGGCGCTGCGGCCCGACAGGCCGAGAGCACTGCCTCCCAAAGGCAAGGATATCCCTCGGAACCTCACGCCGCGACTTCCCGATTCATGCGGGAAGCCTCGGTCTACACCGGGCGCACGCGCAACACCGCGCCTGCGGCCCCGGGCCACCTCGGCAACGAGCACCATCGGCGCGACCTTCGGGCCCACCTCGACGAAAGGGTGCGCCGAGGCTATCACCCCAGGCGTGGGGGCGCTACGACAGCGGGGAGGATCGGAGTCCCTCGCTCGAACCACCCGGTCCGCAGGCCTTCAGTCGGGCCATCCGACGGGCGCCATTCCCGACCCGGTTCCGACCCCCGACTACTATCACGAAGTACTCGGGGGAAACGAGACCGAAACTGTGGCTCGCGGACTACCGCCTTGCCTGCCAACTGGGTGGGACGGACGACGACAACCTCATCATCCGTAACCTCCCCCTGTTCCTCTCCGACACTGCTCGCACCTGGTTGGAGCACCTGCCTCCGGGGCAGATCTCCAACTGGGACGACTTAGTCCAAGCCTTCGCTAGCAATTTCCAGGGCACATACGTGCGCCCCGGGAATTCCTGGGACCTTCGAAGCTGCCGGCAACAGCCGGGGGAGTCGCTCCGGGACTACATCCGGCGATTCTCGAAGCAGCGCACCGAGCTGCCCAACATCACCGACTCGGATGTCATCGGCGCGTTCCTCGCCGGCACCACTTGCCGCGACCTGGTGAGCAAGCTGGGTCGCAAGACCCCCACCAGGGCGAGCGAGCTGATGGACATCGCCACCAAGTTCGCCTCTGGCCAGGAGGCGGTCGAGGCTATCTTCCGAAAGGACAAGCAGCCCCAGGGCCGCCCATCGGAAGAAGCTCCCGAGGCGTCTGCTTCGCGCGGCGCCAAGAAGAAAGGCAAGAAGAAGTCGCAATCGAAACGCGACGCCGCTGACGCGGACCTTGTCGCCGCCGCCGAGTACAAGAACCCTCGGAAGCCCCCCGGAGGTGCAAACCTCTTCGACAAGATGCTCAAGGAGCCGTGCCCCTACCATCAGGGGCCCGTCAAGCACACCCTCGAGGAGTGCGTTATGCTTCGGCGTCACTTCCACAGGGCCGGGCCACCCGCCGAGGGTGGCAGGGCCCACGACGACGACAAGAACGAAGATCATCCAGCAGGAGAGTTCCCCGAGGTCCGCGACTGCTTCATGATCTATGGAGGGCATACGGCGAATGCCTCGGCTCGGCATCGCAAGCAAGAGCGCCGGGAGGTCTGCTCGGTGAAGGTGGCGGCGCCAGTCTACCTAGACTGGTCCGACAAGCCCATCACCTTCGACCAGGCCGACCACCCCGACCATGTGCCGAGCCCGGGGAAATACCCGCTCGTCGTCGACCCCGTTGTCGGCAATGTCAGGCTCACCAAGGTCCTGATGGATGGGGGCAGCTGCCTCAACATCATCTGCGCCGAGACCCTCAAGCTCCTGCGCGTCGATCTGTCCTCCGTCCGAGCAGGCGCTGCGCCCTTCCACGGGATCATCCCTGGGAAGCGCGTCCAGCCCCTCGGGCGACTCGACCTCCCCGTCTGCTTCGGGACGCCCTCCAACTTCCGAAGGGAGACCCTGACGTACGAGGTGGTCGGGTTCCGAGGAACCTACCACGCCGTACTAGGGAGGCCATGCTACGCGAAGTTCATGGCCGTCCCCAACTACACCTACCTGAAGCTCAAGATGCCGGGCCCCAACGGGGTCATCACCGTCGGCCCCACGTACAAACATGCGTTCGAATGCGACGTGGAGTGCGTGGAGTACGCCGAGGCCCTCGCCGAGTCCGAGGCCCTCATCGCCGACCTGGAGAACCTCTCCAAGGAGGTGCCAGACATGAAGCGCCATGCCGGCAACTCCGAGCCAGCGGAGACGGTCAAGGCCGTCCCTCTCGACCCCAGTGGCGACACCACCAAGCAGATCCGGATCGGTTCCGGGCTCGACCCCAAATAGGAAGCAGTGCTCGTCGACTTTCTCCGCGCAAACGCCGACGTCTTCGCGTGGAGTCCCTCGGACATGCCCGGCATACCGAGGGATGTCGCCGAGCACTCGCTGGATATTCGGGCCGGAGCCCGACCCGTCAGGCAGCCTCTGCGCCGATTCGACGAGGAGAAGCGCAGAGTGATTGGCGAAGAGATCCACAAGCTAATGGCAGCAGGGTTCATCAAAGAGGTATTCCATCCCGAATGGCTTGCCAACCCTGTGCTTGTGAGGAAGAAAGGGGGGAAATGGCGGATGTGTGTCGACTACACTGGTCTCAACAAAGCATGTCCGAAGGTTCCCTACCCTCTGCCTCGCATCGACCAAATCGTGGATTCCACCGCTGGGTGCGAAACCCTGTCCTTCCTCGATGCCTACTCAGGGTATCACCAGATCCGGATGAAAGAGTCCGACCAGCTCGCGACTTCTTTCATCACGCCGTTCGGCATGTACTGCTACGTCACCATGCCGTTCGGTTTGAGGAATGCGGGCGCGACGTACCAGCGGTGCATGAACCATGTGTTCGGCGAACACATCGGTCGCACAGTCGAGGCCTACGTCGATGACATCGTAGTCAAGACAAGAAAGGCTCTCGACCTCCTCTCCGACCTTGAAGTGACATTCCAGTGTCTCAAGGCGAAAGGAGTCAAGCTCAATCCTGAGAAGTGTGTCTTCGGGGTGCCCCGAGGCATGCTCCTAGGGTTCATCGTCTCCGAGCGAGGCATCGAAGCCAACCCGGAGAAGATCGCGGCCATCACCAGCATGGGACCCATCAAGGACTTAAAAGGTGTACAGAGGGTCATGGGATGCCTCGCGGCCCTGAGCCGCTTCATCTCACGCCTCGGCGAAAGAGGTCTGCCTCTGTACCGCCTCTTAAGGAAGGCCGAGTGTTTCGCTTGGACCCCTGAGGCCGAGGAAGCCCTCGGCAACCTGAAGGCGCTCCTTACAAAGGCGCCTGTCTTGGTGCCCCCGGCGGATGGAGAAGCCCTCTTGGTCTACGTCGCCGCGACCACTCAGGTGGTTAGCGCCGCGATTGTGGTCGAGAGGCAAGAGGAAGGGCATGCATTGCCCGTTCAGAGGCCGGTCTACTTCATCAGCGAAGTGCTGTCCGAGACTAAGATCCGCTACCCACAAGTTCAAAAGCTGCTGTATGCTGTGATCCTGACAAGGCGGAAGCTGCGACACTACTTCGAGTCTCATCCGGTAACTGTGGTGACATCCTTCCCCCTGGGGGAGATCATCCAGTGCCGAGAGGCCTCGGGCAGGATCGCAAAGTGGGCGGTGGAAATCATGGGCGAAACGATCTCGTTCGCCCCTCGGAAGGCCATCAAGTCCCAGGTGTTGGCGGATTTCGTGGCCGAATGGGTCGACACCCAGCTGCCAACGGCTCCGATCCAACCGGAGCTCTGGACCATGTTTTTCGACGGGTCGCTGATGAAGACGGGAGCCGGCGCGGGCCTGCTCTTCATCTCACCCTCGGGAAGCACCTGCGCTACGTGTTGCGCCTCCACTTCCCGGCGTCCAACAATGTGGCCGAGTTCGAAGCTCTGATCAACGGATTGCGGATCGCCATCGAGCTAGGGGTCAGACGCCTCGACGCCCGCGGTGATTCGCAGCTCGTCATCGACCAAGTCATAAAGAACTCCCACTGCCGCGACCCGAAGATGGAGGCCTACTGCGACGAGGTTCGGCGCCTGGAAGACAAGTTCTTCGGGCTCGAGCTCAACCACATCGCTCGGCGCTACAACGAAACTGCAGACGAGCTGGCTAAAATAGCCTCGGGGCGAACGACGGTCCCCCCGGACGTCTTCTCCCGGGATCTGCATCAACCCTCCGTCAAGCTCGGCGACGCGCCCGAGCCCGAGGTACCCTTGGCTCAGCCCGAGGTACCCTCGGCTCAGCCCGAGGTACCCTCGGCCCCCGAGGGCGAGGCACTGGACGTCGAGGAAGAGCAGAGCGGGGCCACGCCAGATCAAGATTGGCAGGCCCCGTACCTGCAATATCTCCGTCAAGGAGAGCTACCCCTCGACCAAGTCGAGGCTCGGCGGGTAGCGCGACGCGCCAAGACATTCGTCTTGCTGGGCGACGAAGAGGAGCTCTACCATCGCAGCCCCTCGGGCATCCTCCAGCGATGCATCTCCATCGCCGAAGGTCGGGAACTGCTGCAAGAAATGCACTCGGGGGCTTGCGGCCACCACGCAGCGCCCCGAGCCCTTGTCGGGAATGCTTTCCGACAAGGCTTCTACTGGCCAACGGCGGTGGCTGACGCCACTAGAATTGTCCGCACCTGCGAAGGGTGCCAATTCTATGCGAAGCAGACTCACCTGCCCGCTCAGGCTCTGCAGACGATACCCATCACCTGGCCCTTCGCTATATGGGGTCTGGACCTCGTCGGTCCCTTGCAGAAGGCGCCCGGGGGCTACACGCACCTGCTGGTCGCCATCGACAAATTCTCCAAGTGGATCGAGGTCCGACCTCTGAACAGCATCAGGTCCGAGCAGGCGGTGGCGTTCTTCACCAACATCATCCATCGCTTCGGGGTCCCGAACTCCATCATCACCGACAACGGTACCCAGTTCACCGGCAAAAAATTCTTGGATTTTTGCGAGGATCACCATATCCGGGTGGACTGGGCCGCCGTGGCTCATCCCATGACGAATGGGCAAGTAGAGCGTGCCAACGGCATGATTCTACAAGGGCTGAAACCTCGGATCTACAACGACCTCAACAAGTTCGGCAAGCGATGGATGAAGGAACTCCCCTCGGTGGTCTGGAGCCTAAGGACGACGCCGAGTCGTGCCACGGGTTTCACGCCGTTTTTCCTGGTCTACGGGGCTGAAGCTATCTTGCCCACTGACCTGGAGTACGGCTCCCCGAGGACGAGGGCCTACACCGATCAAAGCAACCAAGCTAGCCGAGAGGAATCGCTGGACCAGCTGGAGGAGGCTCGGGACAGGGCCTTACTACACTCGGCGCGATACCAGCAGTCCCTGCGACGCTACCACGCCCGAGGGGTCCGGTCCCGAGACCTCCAGGTGGGCGATCTGGTGCTTCGGCTGCGGCAAGACGCCCGAGGGAGGCACAAGCTCACGCCCCCCTGGGAAGGGCCATTCGTCATCGCCAAAGTTCTGAAGCCCGGAACATACAAGCTGGCCAACAATCAAGGCGAGATCTACGGCAACGCTTGGAACATCAAACAGCTACGTCGCTTCTACCCTTAAGATGTTTTCAAGTTGTTCATATACCTCGCACCTACGCAAAGTTTAGTCGTCAAGGAAGGGTCGGCCTAGCCTCGGCAAAGCCCGACCCTCCCTCGGGGGCTAAAAGGGGGGAGACCCCCTCTGCGTCGAATTTTTCCTCGAAAAAGGATCTCTTTTCAGCAGGATTTCTTTCGTGCTTCTTGACTACTTCGGAAAGCGGATCCTGGAAACGACGGAGTACACGTAAGCAGCCAAGGCTGACCGAGCCGAGGGACTCCTACGCCTCCGGGATACGGATACCTCACTCATCACCTTCTGCGAGAAGTAACTCGCGCTCGGATAAAGCAACTCCGTGGACCGAACAAGTCTTCACGTTCGGAAGCTCTCCTGCCGAAGCAGTCCTTCAAGCTTTCTCGACTAAGTCGGGGACAGGGCCTCATGGACGGGTGAAAGTACGCGTAAGCGGCAAGGCCGACCGAGCCGAGGGATTCCCACGCCTCTGGGATACGGATACCTCACTCGTCCCTTCCGCGAGAAGCAACTCTCGCTCACACAAACATCCCTGTTACCGACAGAGTCCAGATGCTCGAAACAAGAGGAAAAAAGACGCAGCTTCGCAAGCGCGACGAGGGTGTGTTTCCTGGCCTCGGCGGCCGCAGAAGGCACACGCTACAAGACGATCTGATCCTGCAGGCTCGGGTCTTCACGCTGAAGGGAGCCGTAGCACCCTCGGCATCGACGACGTCTTCAGCAAAGTCCGACCCAGCCTCGGACGGTGACGCGGTCCAGGGACTCCTCCGGGAATCCGGCCCGAGCAGGCGGCTCGGCCGGTTACCCCTGGGGCCTCGGTCAACCGGCTTCCAAGGGCGCCAGCCCGACCCGAGGCCCCGGCTGATCGACCTTGGCGTCGGCTCCACTGACAGACTACACAACTAGGCTCCGGCCAACCAGGTTCCCATTCTCGAGCCAACTCCGCCTCTGTTCATACTGATATCGCTACCCCTGGCCTCGGTCCATCGAAGGGCGGCCAAGGGGTCTCTTCAACTAAGCTAGAGGAGCCCCAGACAACAAGGCCGAACGGGCCGAGGGATTCCTACGCCTCCGGGATACGGATACCTCACCTGTCACCTTGACACGAGGCGACTCATGCTTGGTAAAGCGGTTCAGATAATCAACGGGCGAGACTTAGTGCTCGAAAATGAGGAAAAAACACGGCTCCATGCCAAAATTACATACATGTTCAGGCCCCGACAGCCACAATGAACAAAAAACACTGGCATTCGAAGTGCCATTACAAACGGAACTCCGGTTCCCCCTCCGCAGGTGCAAACAACCCCGCTCCGAGGGGGAAAGCCTGCGGAGCAACGGAAGGCCAACGAACGGCGCGCCGTCACCTGCTCCAGCAGCGGTGGCTACGACGACTTCTGCTCCGAGGGGCCAAGCAGCGGCAACGCTGACCTCAGGCTAGATGCCGCTGCCAGGAGGCCCCCGCCCATGCCAAAACTCGTAAGGCAAGGACGGGCAGAAGGACGTAGAGTTGGAGGTCAGTCCGTGGCTGGCCCCCGGCTATCTCGCCGGCGGTAGAACCTCTTCAAGCTACCGTGGCGGATGCCGGCACTGCGAGCGGCTCCGAAGCCACTCGCGCCCGAAAGCCAGGCACGCTGCAGCTGCCAGCGCCACGGACGACGGCCGCCCTTCCCTCCGATCACTGAGTGAAGGAGCGGGCCGCCGCCCACGCGGGGGCCGACCTCAACTCGGCGCACTCCCCTCCCCAGCCCTGGTGATGAAAATCCTTGAGGCTGAGGGAGGGGCAGAGGCCGCAGCTCGGCTCGCTTTCCCCCACCATCAAACCGGAGGTCGCCATCTCGGGTGACCGCCGGTGGAGGGGTGCGACCGGGCTGCGTGATGAAAATCCTTGAAGCCGAACGATGGCTGAGAGGTACCAACTCCCATGGAGTTGCGTTCCTCCAACGAGGAGGCGGGAAGGCGGCGGATACCCCCATCCGGAGGCTTGGAAGGTGGAAAGACACGACGCATAGGGGAGGGAGAAGACATGGTTGCCTTCTGAAAGGAGTCCCCCTCCTTTTAAAGGCAACTCTCCCCACGTACGCCCCCAGACGCCGCAGGCTGAGTCTTCTCCAACACGCTCCAAGGCCCTCCCCTGCGACTCGGGGGCTGGGTCCCGCATGTCATGCAAATCGGTTCAGAGCAGAAGAAGCCAAACCGCCGCGCGTGGTGCGCACGACCGTCCAGCGGTTACAAGCGACCCCCCACTTTTGCCCAGGCCAACGGGCGGAAGGGACAGGCAGCCATGCAGGCGGCATGCAACCGCGCCAGGTGGACGCGCTTCTCCGACTTCTGACACGCCAGCTTGGGAACCCAGGCCCACGCGTCAAGCAACCGGCGCGCCAGTTGCTGCATGCAAGCAACCGCACCGCCACTTGTGCCACCATCGCGCCTCTTCGGTTGCGGAGCCTATGCCGCGACTCGAGGCGACCCAACAGCGCCAGCCTGGCGCGTCGGTCAAAGCGACCGAAAGTGGGCCGGCAGTAATGGCGGTGGCAGGCGGGCGGGCGCAGCGATCACGTCGACAGCCAGGCTCACGTCCCATCCTGGGACAGCAAGAGAGCCTCCTCTCACGGCGTGAAGACGGTGCACCCGTGACCCGTTCCTCGAACGGATCGCGCACGCGTAACGGCCGCCCCGCCAACCACCCGCCCCGTCGCATTTACTCCGCGGCGGGACAGGCGGCGCCTCTGACGAGAGGAGCGCGCGACGCTTCACCCTCGCCGTAATAACCGCGTCAGAAGAGGTACGCCACGTCGTTCGATTTCGTATCCTTTTCCTTTTTCCTCTTTCTCTATCTCTTGCAACAGGGACCGGGAAAGGGGGATACCCCGAAAGGGATCCTTCTCCGCGAAGGAACCGGGCTCCGAGCCCCCCCCTACTGATCAGGGGTTCGAAGACTGGCCCTCCGAAGGGTTCAACAGTCGCCCCAGATCGCGTGGGCCCGACACCCACTACTGGTCAGGGGTTCGAAGGCCAGCCCCCCGAAGGGTTCCATGGCCGCCTCAGGCTACTCGGGCTCCGCGCCCATTACTGATCAGGGGTTCGAAGGCTGGCCCCCGAAGGGTTCACAGTCGCCTCAGACACCGAGCGAGGGATGACCAGGGGTACGTTCGATACATAACCGAGGCTCGGGCTGCGCTCCCGAGGTACCCTAGGACATTTCCGAGACCAGCGGGAACGATCTTGTAACGGAATCCCATCGGAGGGAGGCATCGAGCCCTCGGACCCCGTCGCCAGGGGACCGGGTCCGGCAAATCACCCGCAGGTACTTTTGGGCGTGCCTCTGGGCCCCTAGCCGACCCCCAACGAACGGGGCACGGACGTCCACTCGGATTACCCGCTTGCAGCTCACCGGAGACACCATGTTCGGTGCCCATCGAGGGTAACATGGCGCACTCCCCCCTCCTCCTTGTGGAAAGGCGACGTAGGGGCGTATGTAAAAAGTCGAGTCTGTCCCTGATCGACCTCTCGCCCTGTGCAGAGGCTCGGGGGCTGCTCTCGCAAAAACCGGCTCCGGCCAACCCGTTGACAGCGTCAACATACCAGCCCGACAGCTTGGGCCCCGACCGTGCACCCAGGCTACGGCCAGTTCGCATGAGGGAACGACCAGACCAGCCGAAGCATTACGCAAGATATTAAGACCTCGAAGGAGTGTAACCACTCCTCCGAGGCCTCGGGGGCTACACCTGGCGGGTGCGCTCGCGCGCACCCACCGGAATAAAATGCAACCGAGAAAGGCTGGTCCCCTTGCAAAAAAATGCGACGAAAGCCTCCAAGCGAGTGCTAACACTCCCTTCGAGGCTCGGGGGCTACTGTCGGGGACCATAATTAGGGGTACCCTCAAGGCGCCTAATTCTCAGCTGGTAACCCCCATCAGCATAAAGCTGCAAAGGCCTGATGGGTACGATTAAGTCAGGGATCAGTCCACACGAGTGACTCGATCACGCTTCACCCGAGCCTAGCCTCGGCCAAGGGCAGCCGACCTCGAGAGACTTCCGTCTCGCCCGAGGCCCCCCTTTTTACGGCGGACACATCACCGGCTCGCCCAAGGCCTTGGCTTCGCTCAGAAGCAACCTTGACTAAATCGCCACACCGACTGACCAAATTGCAGGAGCATTCAACGCAAAGGTGGCCTGACACCTTTATCCTGACACGCGCCCCCGGCAGAGCCGAAGCGACCGCCGTCACTCCACCGCTCCATTGGCCAGTCTGACAGAAGGACAGCGCCGCCTGCGCCACTCCGACTGCGGTGCCACTCGACAGAGTGAGTCTGACAGGCAGACAGGCCTTGCCGAAGGCGCCACGACGAACTCCGCTCCGCCCGACCCCAGGGCTCGGACTCGGGCTAAGACCCGGAAGACGGCGAACTCCGCTCCGCCCGACCCCAGGGCTCGGACTCGTGCTAAGACCCGGAAGACGGCGAACTCCGCTCCGCCCGACCCCAGGGCTCGGACTCGGGCTAAGGCCCGGAAGACGGCGAACTCCGCTCTGCCCGACCCCAGGGCTCGGACTCGGGCTAAGACCCGGAAGACGGCGAACTCCGCTCCGCCCGACCCCAGGGCTCGGACTCGGGCTAAGACCCGGAAGACGACGAAACTCCGCCTCGCCCGACCCCAGGGCTCGGACTCGGGCTAAGACCCGGAAGACGACGAAACTCCGCCTCGCCCGACCCCAGGGCTCGGACTCCGCCCTGGCCTCGGCCGAACGACTTCCGCCTCGCCCGACCCCATGGCTCGGGCTCGGCCTCGGCAACAGAAGACAGACTCGGCTTCGGAGGAGCCCTCACGTCACCCTGCCTAGGGCACAGACCCGCCACGTCAACAGGAAGCGCCATCATCATCCTACCCCGAATCGACTCGGGTCACGGAGAACAAGACCGGCGTCCCATCCGGCCAGCTCCGCCGGATGGGCAATGATGACGCCCCACAAACTCTATGACGACGGTGGCCCCCAGCTCTCTTACGGAAGCAGGACGACGTCAGCGGGGACTCGACCGCTCCAACAGCTGTCCCTCCGCCAGGCTCCGACGCACCTCCGACAGCCACGACATCACGCCAGCAAGGTGCCAAGATCTCTCCGGCTGCCACATCGGCATGTACCTAGGGCGCTAGCTCTCTCTCCGCTAGACACGTAGCACTCTGCTACACCCCCCATTGTACACCTGGATCCTCTCCTTACGACTATAAAAGGGAGGACCAGGGCCTTCTTAGAGAAGGTTGGCCGCGCGGGACCGAGGACGGGACAGGCGCTCTCTTGGGGCCGCTCGCTTCCCTCACCCGCGTAGACGCTTGTAACCCCCTACTGCAAGCGCACCTGACCTGGGCGCGGGACGAACACGAAGGCCGTGGGACTTCCACCTCTCTCACGCTCGACTCCGGCCACCTCGCCTCTCCCCCCTTCGCGCTCGCCCACGCGCTCGACCCATCTGGGCTGGGGCACGCAGCACACTCACTCGTCGGCTTAGGGACCCCCCTGTCTCGAAACGCCGACAAGTCGGTTACAGCATCTTCGGTGACATTGTTATTCCAGACTTGCTTGCAAGCATTTGCATCCATATTCTCATGTGCGTTGTGTTTGGTTGAATGGACATTTTTACGGATAGGATATATATGTTCATAGATAGGTTCGTGCGTATTTTGTTGAGGGTAAATAGAGTTTGTCGGAATACATAGTTTGGATTACCACCTGAATAAGAATATAAGATAACGCCCCGTTTGGATCATTGGATTGAATTCCATTCTACTAATAGTAATTTTGGCATATATCAATTAAGCTAATTTAGTTTTATGTAAAATATATTTATATATTATTATTAGCAAGATGTCGGAAATATTTATGTGCTACATTTTTATTATAGAGGAGTAAGACGAAGAATATCAAGTAAGTTACAGAGTAGAAACAAATTCTACTAATACATAAAATCATTTCACATCCTCCATCTCATGAATTTGAGATAGACTTGTATTAAAACTTTGGAAAGTTGTGGAATGTCAAATTTCAAACTATATAAGTTAGTTTATTGAGTGAAATCCAAATCCTGAAGGAATCCAAACGCCCCATAAAAGAAATTACGTTGAAGAAACTATGAGACCACGCTAATCGGGGAGCATTAGGGATGAAAACGGACGAAAACCGACATAAAAATTTCTCTCCATTTTCGTATCCGCATTTTATCATCGAAAACGTGATCGGGTTAGGTCTAGTCGGGAACGAAAACGGGAGCAGGATAAACGGAATTGTGAAAACAAACGAAAACGAAAATAATAACGGAAACTCATAATTTAATACAAACAGAAATGATTTGTTGTTTGACTAGTGATTGTTTGGTAGGACAATAACATAAAATAAATAGACACAAAGGGACGATATTTTATTGTTGTTTGGTTGCTAATGATGTATATTTAACTACATCCGATCCGATGTCGTTAATACTTTTAGATCACTTGTCATTGAAAAGAGTCTATGCTTACAATGGTCATTTGTGCTAATTTATCATATAAAGACACAAAACTTTTGTTTATATACAAATACACCCATGTTAGACACGAGATAAAAACGGACGGAATTAACTCTCTCCGTCTCCGTCTCCGTCTCCGTCCGTTTACATATTCTTTACCGGTCCATTTTAACCCTACCGGTCGAAGTTGCGTGAACGGCTGAACCCAGAGTCCTAGACATATCCCACAGCCTGCACTGCATTCATGGCTGCGACACGTCATCCCGATGGGCCATGATATGCGGGTGGGGGCAAGGGCCCGCCAGGCAGCGGTGGTAGGCGGGCGATCCAATCCAATGGCTTGGGCGGGCTGCGTGCGTCCACCGATGGGCCACACAGACACAGCCCCGCGCTTTGCGCTCCCCCAGACCCCCACACACACTCCCCGAGTCCCCGCCGGGCGCCCGCCCTTGAATTCCTTCGATGTGCTGGTGCAATGGCTGCGACAACATTCACATCGTCACAGCCATCCCAAGCCCAGGCATCTGTGAGCATTGCACGTACAAATACAGTACCACCATGACTCCAACGACATGGTAATATTAATTTAGACCCAGTCTAGTTTGAGGGACTAAAGATTATTTCCTACATTTTTAGTCTCATTTAATCACTAAACTGTTTTAGTCTCTAGTCCTTTAAGGGGTGACTAAAAGGGACCAGTGGTGGAGGACGAAAAAAAATTAGGTATGGCTCTACATAACTGGACCGTATAATATTTAGCACACAACCAATCAACTTGTAAAACAACTCGTGATATATATAAAGAAATAGAACATTGTCTAAAATGAGAATAAATTGCTACAAAACATGTAATTGTCATACCTCTGATTTTGTTATACATGTCTTGGAGACCTAGGCAATTGCATTTGCCTATCCTTCTTCTTTTGAAATGCCTTCTTAATATTTTAAAGACCAAGCCCTTTGAACAATTCCCTCTCAATGTAGATCACCATTAAATCATTAAGCCAATAATCACCTATTTTGTTGTGCAACTCAGTTTTGATAATTTTCATGGCAGAAAAAGCCCTTTCAACCGTGGTCGTTGCTACTGGGAGTAACAATGCTAACTCAATGAGGCGATAGACCAAAGGAAATACAGTATCCCTGCCAATTCCAACCATTGTTTTTGCTAGGCTTGCAAGATCATGACAAGCTTTTAATTCATCAACTCTTCGCACATGAACAATAAATGTCAATAACTGATCTTTGATTAACTTGCGATCATCAAAAGACAATCCTCCAAATATATCTCCGTAAGACTAGCAAGCTTATTCACAGCAAACTTGCTGAATGAATCTCTTGGATCAAGACAAGCAAAACAAGTAAGCAATTCGGAGGATACCTCATTGAATCGATGATCCAACTCTGATATAAGAGAGTCAATAACAACATAGAAGATATCAGCACGATAAAAATGATCTTGAGTGATATTATTTCTTCCTTCTCTTCTTGACTGACCAAATCTTGGTATTGGACCATCCATATCTGGTATATCAATACCAGCTTCCACACAAAAAGCTTTGACTTCTTCAAACAATGGATCCCAACCTTCACTTCTCAAATCATTCAAACGAATTCTCACATCAACAACTAAAGACATGGCATGAACAATATTTTGATCCTTCTTTTGCAACAGAAGGGACAACTCATTTGTGATGCGAAGGATTTGCAACATCATCTTCATGATTAACACAAAACAAAATGACTCCATGTTAGCAACCAAACCTCCAGCCCTTGATGGATTTTGCTGTCCTTGATTCACAATTCCCAGAACTCCTATTATTGACTCCCACATTGTTTCAATACGAAGCAAAGTCTTGTAGTGAGATCCCCATCTTGTATCTCCAAGTCTAGCCAATGAAGTTTCTTGGTTTTGTCCTCTTCCAGATGAAATCTCACCATCATTCAATTTATCCACAAGAATTTTACGATGTTTATCAAGCAATACATCCATCCTCTTGCAAGATCTACAAACATTGTTCACAATCAAGGTGATGAAAGTCGCCTAGAGGGGGGGTGAATAGGGCGAATCTGAAATTTACAAACTTAATCACAACTACAAATCGGGTTAGCGTTAGAAATATAATCGAGTCCGAGAGAGAGGGTGCAAAACAAATCACAAGCGAATAAAGAGTGTGACACGCGGATCTGTTTTACCGAGGTTCGGTTCTCGCAAACCTACTCCCCGTTGAGGTGGTCACAAAGATCGGGTCTCTTTCAACCCTTTCCCTCTCTCAAACGGTCCCTCGGATCGAGTGAGCTTCTTCTTCTCAATCAAACGGGAACAAACTTCCCCGCAAGGACCACCACGCAATTGGTGTCTCTTGCCTCGGTTACAATTGAGTTGTTCGCAAGAAAGAATGAAAGAAAGAAGCAATCCAAGCGCAAGAGCTCAAAAGAACACAACAAATCTCTCTCACTAATCACTAAAGCTTTGTGTGGAATTGGGAGAGGATTTGATCACTTGGGTGTGTCTAGAATTGAATGCTAGAGCTCTTGTAAGTAGTTGGAAGGTGGAAAACTTAGATCACTTGAATGTGGGGGTGGTTGGGGTATTTATAGCCCCAACCACCAAACTAGCCGTTTGGTGGAGGCTGCTGTCGCATGGCGCACCGGACAGTCCGGTGCGCCACCAGACACTGTCTGGTGCGCCAGCCACGTCACCTGGCCGTTGGGTTCCGACCGTTGGAGCTCTGTCTTGTGGGCCCGCCTGGCTGTCCGGTGGCGCACCGGACAAGTCCTGTAGACTGTCTGGTGTGCCACCCGCGCGTGCTATGTCCTCTGCGCGCGCAGGCGCACATTTAATGCGTTGCAGTCGACCGTTGCGCGTGAAGTTGTCGTTGCTCCGCTGGCTCACCGGACAGTCCGGTGTGCACCGGACATATCCGGTGAATTATAGCGGAGCGGATTCCCGAAGCTGGCGAGTTCAGAGCCGCTCTTCCTTGGGGCACCGGACACTGTCCGGTGAATTATAGCGAAGCGCCTCTGAGATTTCCCAAAGGTGAAGCGTTCAGCTTGGAGTCCCCTGGTGCACCGGACACTGTCCGGTGGCACACCGGACAGTCCGGTGCGCCAGACCAGGGCACACTTCGGTTGTCCCTTGCTCTCTTTGTTGAACCCTTTTCTTGATCTTTTTATTGGCTTATTGTGAACCTTTGGCACCTGTAGAACTCATGGACTAGAGCAAACTAGTTAGTCCAATTATTTGTGTTGGGCAATTCAACCACCAAAATCAATTAGGAAATAGGTGTAAGCCTAATTCCCTTTCAATCTCCCCCTTTTTGGTGATTGATGCCAACACAAACCAAAGCAAATGTAGAAGTGCATAATTAAACTAATTTGCATAATTGTAAGTGCAAAGGTTACTTAGAATTGAGCCAATATAAATACTTATAAGATACGCATGGATTGTTTCTTTTTATTTTTAACATTTTGGACCACGCTTGCACCACATGTTTTGTTTTTGCAAATTCTTTTGTAAATTCTTTTCAAAGTTCTTTTGCAAATAGTCAAAGGTAAATGAATAAGATTTTGCGAAACATTTTCAAGATTTGAAATACTCTCCCCTTGTTTCAAATGTTTTTCCTTTGACTAAACAAAACTCTCCCTCAATGAAATCTCCTCTTAGTGTTCAAGAGGGTTTTGAGATATCAATTTTAAAAATACTACTTTCTCCCCCTTTTGAACACAATAAGATACCAATTTGAAAATCATTAGTTTTAAAATTAGGTGGTGGTGCGGTCCTTTTGCTTTGGGCTAATACTTTCTCCCCCTTTGGCATGAATCGCCAAAAACGGATACTTTGAGTGAAATATAAGCCCTTTCCTATTTACTTTCTCCACTTTGGCAAATGAAATATAAGTGAAGATTATACCAAAGACGGAGAGTTGCTCAGAGCGACGGCGAAGGATGAGTTATGGAGTGGAGTGGAAGCCTTTGTCTTCGCCGGAGACTCCAATTCCCTTTCAATACACCTATGACTTGGTTCAAAATTCACTTGACAACACATTAGTCATAGCACATGAAAGAGACATGATCAAAAGTATATTCATGAGCTATGCATGCAAGACATCATAAGAAATTCCTAGAATCAAGAATATTTAGCTCATGCCTAAGTTTGTTAAAGGTTTGTTCATCTAGTGGCTTGGTAAAGATGTCGGCTAATTGATCTTTAGTGTTAATATATGCAATCTCGATATCTCCCTTTTGTTGGTGATCCCTTAGAAAATGATACCGAATGGCTATGTGTTTAGTGCGGCTATGCTCAACGGGATTATCCGCCATGCGGATTGCACTCTCATTATCACATAGAAGAGGAACTTTGGTTAATTTGTAACCGTAGTCCCTAAGGGTTTGCCTCATCCAAAGTAATTGCGCGCAACAATGACCTGCGGCAATATACTCGGCTTCGACGGTAGAGAGAGCTACGGAATTTTGCTTCTTTGAAGCCCAAGACACCAAGGATCTTCCCAAGAACTGGCAAGTCCCCAATGTGCTCTTTCTATTATTTTTACACCCCGACCAATCGGCATCCGAATAACCAATCAAATCAAATGTGGATCCCCTAGGATACCAAAGCCCAAACTTAGGAGTATAAACTAAATATCTCAAGATTCGTTTTACGACCGTAAGGTGAGCTTCCTTAGGGTCGGCTTGGAATCTTGCACACATGCATACGGAAAGCATAATATCCGGTCGAGATGCACATAAATAGAGTAAAGAGCCTATCATCGACCGGTATACCTTTTGATCGACGGATTTACCTTCCGTGTCGAGGTCGAGATGCCCATTGGTTTCCATGGGTGTCTTGATGGGTTTGGCATCCTTCATCCCAAACTTGCTTAGAATATCTTGAGTATACTTTGTTTGGCTAATGAAGGTGCCCTCTTGGAGTTGCTTCACTTGAAATCCTAAGAAGTACTTCAACTCCCCCAACATTGATATCTCGAATTTCTGTGTCATGATCCTACTAAACTCTTCACATGTAGATTCGTTAGTAGACCCAAATATAATATCATCAACATAAATTTGGCATACAAACAAATCATTTTCAAGTGTTTTGGTAAAGAGTGTAGGATCGGCCTTTCCGACTTTGAATCCATTAGTGATAAGGAAATCTCTTAGGCATTCATACCATGCTCTTGGGGCTTGCTTGAGCCCATAAAGCGCCTTAGAGAGTTTATAAACATGGTTAGGGTACTCACTATCTTCAAAGCCGGGAGGTTGCTCAACATAGACCTCTTCCTTGATTGGTCCATTGAGGAAGGCACTCTTCACGTCCATTTGATAAAGCTTGAAGCCATGGTAAGTAGCATAGGCTAATAATATACGAATTGACTCAAGCCTAGCTACGGGTGCGTAGGTTTCACCGAAATCCAAACCTTCGACTTGTGAATATCCCTTGGCTACAAGTCGAGCTTTGTTCCTTGTCACCACACCATGCTCGTCTTGCTTGTTGCGGAACACCCACTTGGTTCCTACAACATTTTGATTAGGACGTGGAACCAAATGCCATACCTCATTCCTAGTGAAGTTGTTGAGCTCCTCTTGCATCGCCACCACCCAATCCGAATCTTGAAGTGCTTCCTCTACCCTGTGTGGCTCAATAGAGGAAACAAAAGAGTAATGCTCACAAAAATGTGCAACACGAGATCTAGTGGTTACCCCCTTATGAATGTCGTCGAGGATGGTGTCGATGGGGTGATCTTGTTGGATTGCTTGGTGGACTCTTGGGTGCGGCGGCCTTGGTTCTTCATCCTCCTTGTCTTGATCATTTGCATCTCCCCCTTGATCATTGCCGTCATCTTGAGGTGGCTTATTTCTTTGATCTTCTTCTTCATCAACTTGAGCCTCATCCTCATTTTGAGTTGGTGGAGATGCTTGCGTGGAGGAGGATGGTTGATCTTGTGCATTTGGAGGCTCTTCGGATTCCTTAGGACACACATCCCCAATGGACATGTTCCTTAGCGCGATGCACGGAGCCTCTTCATCACCTATCTCATCAAGATCAACTTGCTCTACTTGAGAGCCGTTAGTTTCATCAAACACAACGTCACAAGAAACTTCAACTTGTCCAGAGGACTTGTTAAAGACTCTATATGCCCTTGTGTTTGAATCATATCCTAGTAAAAAGCCTTCTACAGTCTCAGGAGCAAATTTAGATTTTCTACCTCTTTTAACAAGAATAAAGCATTTGCTACCAAAGACTCTAAAATATGAAATATTTGGCCTTTTACCGGTTAGGAGTTCGTATGATGTCTTCTTGAGGATTCGGTGTAGATACAACCGGTTGATGGCGTAGCAGGCGGTGTTGACCGCCTCGGCCCAAAATCGATCCGAAGTTTTGTATTCATCAAGCATGGTTCTTGCCATGTCCAATAGAGTTCTATTCTTCCTCTCCACTACACTATTTTGTTGTGGGGTGTAGGGAGAAGAGAACTCATGCTTGATGCCCTCCTCCTCAAGGAAGCCTTCGACTTGTGAGTTCTTGAACTTCGTCCAGTTGTCGCTTCTAATTTTCTTGATCCTTAAGCCGAACTCATTTTGAACCCGTCTCAAGAATCCCTTTAAGGTTTCTTGGGTATGAGATTTCTCCTGCAAAAAGAACACCCAAGTGAAGCGAGAATAGTCATCCACAATAACTAGACAGTACTTACTCCCACCGATGCTTATGTAAGCTATCGGGCCGAATAGGTCCATGTGTAGGAGATCGAGCGGCCTGTCAGTCGTCATGATGTTCTTATGTGGATGATGAGCACCAACTTGCTTCCCTGCCTGACATGCGCTATAAATACTGTCTTCCTCAAAATGAACATTTGTTAATCCTAAAATGTGCTCTCCCTTTAGAAGCTTATGAAGATTCTTCATCCCAACATGTGCTAGTCGGCGATGCCAGAGCTAGCCCATGTTAGTCTTAGCAATTAAGCAAGTGTCGAGTTCAGCTCTATCAAAATTTACTAAGTATAGCTGACCCTCTAACACTCCCTTAAATGCTATTGAATCATCACTTCTTCTAAAGACAGTGACACCTACATCAGTAAAAAGACAATTGTAGCCCATTTTGCATAATTGAGAAACCGAAAGCAAATTGTAATCTAAAGAGTCTACAAGAAAAACATCGGAAATGAAATGGTCAGGTGAAATAGCAATTTTACCCAGTCCTTTGACCAAACCTTGATTTCCATCCCTGAATGTGATCGCTCTTTGGGGATCTTGGATTTTCTCGTAGGAGGAGAACATCTTCTTCTCCCCTGTCATATGGTTTGTGCACCCGCTGTCGATTACCCAACTTGATCCCCCGGATGCATAAACCTACAAAACAAGTTTAGTTCTTGACTTTAGGTACCCAAATGGTTTTGGGTCCTTTGGCATTAGACACAAGAACTTTGGGTACCCAAACACAAGTCTTCGACCCTTTGTGCTTGCCCCCAACATACTTGGCAACTACCTTGCCGGATTTGTTTGTTAACACATAAGATGCATCAAAAGTTTTAAATGAAATGCTATGTTCATTTGATGCACTAGGAGTTTTTTTCTTAGGCAACTTAGCACGGGTTGGTTGCCTAGAACTAGATGTCTCACCCTTATACATAAAAGCATGGTTAGGGCCAGAGTGAGACTTCCTAGAATGAATTCTCCTAATTTTGCTCTCGGGATAACCGGCAGGGTACAAAATGTAACCCTCGTTATCCTGAGGCTTGGGAGCCTTGCCCTTAACAAAGTTGGACAATTTCTTAGGAGGGACATTAAGTTTGACATTGCCTCCCTGTTGGAAGCCAATGTCATCCTTAATGCCAGGGCGTCTCCCATTATAAAGCATACTACGAGCAAACTTAAATTTTTCATTTTCTAGTTCATGCTCGGCAATTTTTGCATCTAATTTTGCTATATGATCATTTTGTTGTTTAATCATGGAAAGGTGATCATGTATAGCATTAACATCAACATCTCTACATCTAGTGCAAATAGTGACATGCTCAGTGGTAGATGTAGAGGGTTTGCAAGAATTAAGTTCAACAATCTTAGCACGCAATATATCATTTTTATCTCTAAGATCGGAAATTGTAACATTGCAAACATCTAGTTCTTTAGCCTTGGCAAGCAATTTTTCATTCTCAATCCTAAGGCTAGCAAGAGAAATGTTTAATTCTTCAATCTTAGCAAGCAAATCATCATTATCATTTCTAAGATTGGGAATTGAAACATCACAAGCATTTAAATCAACCTTAGCAATTAAATTCGCATTCTCATTTCTAAGGTTGTCAATAGTCTCATGGCAAGTGCTTAGCTCACTAGATAATTTTTCACATTTTTCTACTTCTAGAGCATAAGCATTTTTAACCTTAACATGCTTTTTGTTTTCTTTGATAAGGAAGTCCTCTTGGGTGTCCAAGAGATCATCCTTCTCATGAATAGCACTAATTAATTCATTTAATTTTTCCTTTTGTTGCATGTTTAGGTTGGCAAAAAGAATGCGCAAGTTATCCTCCTCATTACTAGCATTATCCTCATCATTAGAGGTTTCATATTTGGTGGAGGATCTTGATTTTACCTTCTTCCTTTTGCCGTCCTTTGCCATGAGGCACTTGTGGCTGACGTTGGGGAAGAGAAGTCCCTTGGTGACGGCGATGTTTGCAGCGTCCTCGTCGGAGGAGGAGTCGGTGGAGCTCTCGTCGGAGTCCCATTCCCGGCAAACATGGGCATCGCCGCCCTTCTTCTTGTAGTACCTCTTCTTCTCCCCTTCTTGTCGTCGCCCCTGTCACTGTCACTGGAAATAGGACATTTTGCTATAAGGTGACCGGACTTACCACATTTGTAGCACACTTTCTTGGAGCGGGGCTTGTAATCTTTCCCCCTCCTTTGTTTGAGGATTTGGCGAAAGCTCTTGATGACGAGCGCCATCTCCTCATTGTCGAGCTTTGAGGCGTCGATTGGTTGTCTACTTGATGTAGACTCCTCCTTCTCCTCCGTCGCTTTGAATGCGACCGGTTGTGCTTCGGACGTGGAGGGGCCATCAAGCTCGTTGATCTTCTTTGAGCCTTTGATCATCAATTCAAAGCTCACAAAATTCCCAATTACCTCCTCGGGAGACATTAGTGTATATCTAGGATTTCCTCGAATTAATTGAACTTGCGTAGGGTTAAGAAAAACGAGGGATCTTAGAATAACCTTGACCATTTCATGGTCATCCCATTTCTTGCTCCCGAGGTTGCGCACTTGGTTCACCAAGGTTTTGAGCCGGTTGTACATGTCTTGTGGCTCCTCCCCTTGGCGAAGTCGGAAGCGACCGAGCTCCCCCTCGATCGTTTCCCGCTTGGTGATTTTGGTCACCTCGTCTCCTTCGTGCGCGGTCTTTAGCGTGTCCCAAATCTCCTTAGCATTTTTCAACCCTTGCACTTTATTATACTCCTCTCGACTTAGAGAGGCGAGGAGTATAGTTGAGGCTTGGGAGTTGAAGTGTTGGATTTGGGCCACTTCGTCCTCATCATAATCTTCATCCCCTACGGATGGCACCTGTACACCAAACTCAACAACATCCCATATACTTTTGTGGAGTGAGGTTAGATGAAATCGCATCAAATCACTCCACCTAGCATAATCTTCACCATCAAAAGTTGGTGGTTTGCCTAATGGGACGGAAAGTAAAGGCGTATGTTTAGGAATGCGAGGATAGCGTAAGGGGATCTTACTAAACTTCTTGCGCTCATGGCGCTTAGAAGTGACGGACGACGCGTCGGAGCCGGAGGTGGATGGCGATGAGGTGTCGGTCTCGTAGTAGACCACCTTCCTCATCTTTTTCTTCTTGTCACCGCTCCGTCGCGACTTGTGTAAAGGGGATTCCTTTTCCTTCCCCTTCCCTTTGTTGTAGGACTCTCCCGATGGAGCCTTCCCGTGGCTTGTAGCGGGCTTCTCGCCGGTCATCATCTCCTTCTTGGCGTGATCTCCCGACATCACTTCGAGCGGTTAGGCTCTAATGAAGCATCGGGTTCTGATACCAATTGAAAGTCACCTAGAGGGGGGGTGAATAGGGCGAATCTGAAATTTACAAACTTAATCACAACTACAAGTCGGGTGAGCGTTAGAAATATAATCGAGTCCGAGAGAGAGAGAGGGTGCAAAACAAATCGCAAGCGAATAAAGAGTGTGACACGCGGATTTGTTTTACCGAGGTTCGGTTCTCGCAAACCTACTCCCCGTTGAGGTGGTCACAAAGACCGGGTCTCTTTCAACCTTTTTCCTCTCTCAAACGGTCCCTCGGACCGAGTGAGCTTCTTCTTCTCAATCAAACGGGAACAAACTTCCCCGCAAGGACCACCACACAATTGGTGTCTCTTGCCTCGGTTACAATTGAGTTGTTCGCAAGAAAGAATGAAAGAAAGAAGCAATCCAAGCGCAAGAGCTCAAAAGAACACAACAAATCTCTCTCACTAATCACTAAAGCTTTGTGTGGAATTGGGAGAGGATTTGATCACTTGGGTGTGTCTAGAATTGAATGCTAGAGCTCTTGTGAGTAGTTGGAAGGTGGAAAACTTGGATCACTTGAATGTGGGGGTGGTTGGGGTATTTATAGCCCCAACCACCAAACTAGCCGTTTGGTGGAGGCTGCTGTCGCATGGCGCACCGGACAGTCCGGTGCGCCACCGGACACTGTCCGGTGCGCCAGCCACGTCACCTGGCCGTTGGAGCTCTGTCTTGTGGGCCCGCCTGGCTGCCCGTGGCGCACCGGACAAGTCCTGTAGACTGTCCGGTGTGCCACCCTCGCGTGCTCTGTCCTTTGCGCGCGCAGGCGCGCATTTAATGCGTTGCAGTCGACCGTTGCGCGCGAAGTAGCCGTTGCTCCGCTGGCTCACCGGACAGTCCGGTGTGCACCGGACATGTCCGGTGAATTATAGCGGAGCGGATTCCCGAAGCTGGCGAGTTCAGAGCCGCTCTTCCTTGGGGCACCGGACACTGTCCGGTGGTACACCGGACAGTCCGGTGAATTATAGCGAAGCGCCTCTAAGATTTCCCGAAGGTGAAGCGTTCAGCTTGGAGTCCCCTGGTGCACCGGACACTGTCCGGTGCGCCAGACCAGGGCACACTTCGGTTGTCCCTTGCTCTCTTTGTTGAACCCTTTTCTTGGTCTTTTTATTGGCTTATTGTGAACCTTTGGCACCTGTAGAACTCATGGACTAGAGCAAACTAGTTAGTCCAATTATTTGTGTTGGGCAATTCAACCACCAAAATCAATTAGAAAATAGGTGTAAGCCTAATTCCCTTTCAGGTGACATATTCAAAAAATCCTCAATAGCTAGGCAACATCTTACGATAGAAACAACAACCAACTGCAATTGGTGAGCAAAACAATGGACATAGAAAGCATAGGGGTTCTCATCACGAATTAGCTTTTGAACACCATTGAATTCACCTCTCATGTTTGAAGCTCCGTCATAGACTTGCCCTCGTATTCTTGCAATAGCTAAACCGGGGGTCACTAAGCACCTCAACCACTCCTTTCTTTATTGCCTCAGATGTAGTATCTTTGACATGCTTCACACCTAGAAACCTTTCGATCACTTGTCCTTTTTTGTTGACATACCTAGAAACCTTACAATCGTTAAATTAGAAACTTTGTAATGATATAATTGATTAATGAAATATAAGGTATAAAATTAGAAATGTACCTGATAACTATGGTCATTTGCTCTTTGACCGATATATCACGAGACTCATCAACAAGAATAGAAAACAGACAATCACTCATGTCTTCTTTTATTGCCCTCGACATTGCCTCGGCGCAACAGCTTGCAAGTTCTTTTTGAATTGTTCTAGAAGTCATTTTTGCATTCTTAGGACAAAGCTCATCAAATGCCTTTCTCACTTCCTCATTTCTAATTTTGTACCACTCAAGAGTCTCAAGGAAATTCCCTTTATTTAGTGAAGTAACCGTTTCATCATGGTCACGAAATGGTTCACCTTGCAATGTAAGCAGACTTACAATACCCAAAGAAGTTTCCAATCGAGTTTCATACTTCACAAGTGCATCTTTGCTATGAGTTATGACTTTATGTTTTAAACTTGATCTTTGATTATCAAATCCTCAAAAGTCGATCTTGCCCGATTGTGCAAACTACTCGGACCCCCCAACATGTTTTCTAAATATCAACAGGGCATTCTTCCATTGCTTGAAGCCGTTCTTGTGAAAGTATCATGCCAAAATTTCTCATCTTTGCAATCATCTCTAAAAAGATAGCAATAATAGCAATAAGCACTATCCTTCACCAAACTATATTCCAACCAATTGTGTTGCTTAAACCAATGTTCCTGAAATGACCTTTTATCATGTGCTTTAGGAAAATTATGACCAATGGGTTGTGTTGGACCTTTTTCTATGAATGCCCTCCTAACTTCACTTCTAATATTAGGAGCAAATTGATCAATTGGAATGCGAATACCGGGATCAGAGATAATATGATCCATATGAAACTTATTGACTGTACTACCTGTTCCACTAACATGTTGTTCATATTGGACCTCTTCATTGTCCACCTCTTGGCCAACTCCACTCCCATGAGTACTGTTAGAAATATGCTCTAGAGATAATCATAGAGATGAGCATTGAAAGGGAATTAGGCTTACACCTATTTTCCTAATTGATTTTGGTGGTTGAATTGCCCAACACAAATAATTGGACTAACTAGTTTGCTCTAGTGTATAAGTTATACAGGTGTAAAAGGTTCACACTTAGCCAATAAAAAGACCAAGTATTGGGTTCAACAAAAGAGCAAAGGGACAACCGAAGGCACCTCTGGTCTGGCGCACCGGACTGTCCGGTGTGCCACCGGACAGTGTCCGGTGCACCAGAGGACTCCAACTCAAACTCGTCACCTTCGGGAAATTCCAGAGGTGCTCCGCTATAATTCACCGGACTGTCCGGTGTACACCGGACAGTGTCCGGTGCTCCAAGGAAGAGCGGCCTCAGGAACTCGCCAGCTTCGGGAATTCGCAACGGCTACTCCGCTATAATTCATCGGACATGTCCGGTGTGACATCGAAGCAACGGATACTTCGGCACCAACGGCTACCTGCAGCGCATTAAATGCGCGCCAGCGCGCGCAGAAGTCAGGCACGGCCATACTGGCGCACCGGACACTCTACAGTACATGTTCGGTGCGCCACCGGACATCCAGGCGGGCCCAGAAGACAGTGCTCCAACAGTCGAATCCCAACGGCTTTGGTGACGTGGCTGGCGCACCGGACATGTCCGGTGTGCACCGGACTGCCTGGTGCACCATTCGACAGACAGCCCCACCAAACGGCTAGTTTGGTGGTTGGGGCTATAAATACCCCCAACCACCTACCATTCATTGCATCCAAGTTTACACACTTCCAACCACTTACAATAGCTAGGCATTCAATTCTAGACACACTCAAGAGATCAAATTCTCTCCCAAATTCCACACTAAGCTCTAGTGACTAGTGAGAGAGATTTGCTTGTGTTCTTTCGAGCTCTTGCGCTTGGATTGCTTTCTTCTTTCTTGATTCCTTATTGCGATCAAACTCACTTGTAATTGAGGCAAGAGACACCAACTTTTTGGTGATCCTTGTAGGAACTTTGTGTTCCAAGTGATTGAGAAGAGAAAGCTCACTCGGTCCGACAGACCGTTTGAGAGAGGGAAAGGGTTGAAAGAGACCCGGTCTTTGTGACCACCTCAACGGGGAGTAGGTTTGCAAGAACCGAACCTCGGTAAAACAAATCTGCGTGTCACACCTCTTATTTGCTTGCGATTTGTTTTACACCCTCTATCGCGGACTTGATTATATTTCTAACGCTAACCCGGCTTGTAGTTGTGATTATTTTTGAGAATTTCAGTTTCGCCCTATTCACCCCCCCTCTAGGCGACTTTCAATTGGTATCAGAACCCGGTGCTTCATTAGAGCCTAACCGCTCGAAGTGATGTCGGAAGATCACGCCAAGAAGGAAATGGAGACCGGCGAAAAGCCCACTACAAGCCACAGGAGTACTTCATCGGAAGAGTCCCGCACCAAGAGAAAGGAGGAGAAGAAAGGCTCCTCCAAAGGGAAGGAGAAGAAATCTTCTTCACACAACAAAGAGAAGAAGACATCCTCTTCTCACAAGCCGCATCGGAGTGGGGACAAGAAAAAGAGGATGAGGAAGGTGGTCTACTACGAGACCGATTCTTCATCGACATCCACCTCCGGCTCCGACGCGACGTCCGTCACTTCTAAGCGCCAAGAGCGTAAGAAGTATAGTAAGATCCCCCTACGCTACCCTCGCATTTCTAAAAATACACCTTTGCTTTCCGTCCCATTAGGCAAACCACCAACATTTGATGGTGAAGATTACGCTAGGTGGAGTGATTTAATGCGATTTCATCTAACCTCACTCCACAAAAGTATATGGGATGTTGTTGAGTTTGGTGCACAGGTACCATCCGTAGGGGATGAAGACTATGATGTGGATGAAGTGGCCCAAATCGAGCACTTCAACTCCCAAGCCACAACCATACTCCTCGCCTCTCTAAGTAGAGAGGAATATAACAAGGTGCAAGGGTTGAAGAGTGCGAAGGAGATTTGGGACTTACTCAAGACCGCGCACGAGGGTGATGAACTCACCAAGATCACCAAGCGGGAAACGATCGAGGGGGAGCTCGGTCGCTTCCGTCTTCGCCAAGGGGAGGAGCCACAAGATATGTACAACCGGCTCAAGACCTTGGTGAACCAAGTGCGCAACCTCGGGAGCAAAAAGTGGGATTACCACGAGGTGGTTAAGGTTATTCTAAGATCTCTTATTTTCCTTAACCCTACTCAAGTTCAATTAATTCGTGGCAACCCAAGATATACACTAATGACTCCCGAGGAAGTAATCGGGAATTTTGTGAGCTTTGAATTTATGATCAAGGGCTCACGAAAGATCAACGAGCTTGACGGTCCCTCCACGTCCGAAGCTCAACCGGTTGCATTCAAGGCGACGGAGGAGAAGAAGGAAGAGTCTACACCAAGTAGACAACCAATTGACGCCTCCAAGCTCGACAATGAGGAGATGGCGCTTGTCATCAAAAGCTTTCGCCAAATCCTCAAGCAAAGGAGGGGGAAGGAGTACAAGCCCCGCTCCAACAAGGTTTGCTACAAGTGTGGTAAGCCCGGTCACTTTATTGCAAAATGTCCTATTTCTAGTGACAGTGACAGGGGCGATGACAAGAAGGGGAGAAGAAAGAAGAAGAAAAGGTACTACAAGAAGAAGGGCGGCGATGCCCATGTTTATCGGGAGTGGGACTCCGACGAAAGCTCTAGCGACTCCTCCGACGACGAGGACGCCGCCAACATCGCCGTCACCAAGGGCCTTCTCTTCCCCAACGTCGGCCACAAGTGCCTCATGGCAAAGGACGGCAAAAAGAAGAAGGTTAAATCTAAATCCTCCACTAGATATGAATCCTCTAGTGATGAAAATGCTAGTGATGAGGAAGATAACTTGCGCACTCTTTTTGCCAACCTCAACATGCAACAAAAAGAGAAACTTAATGAATTGATTAGTGCTATTCATGAAAAGGATGATCTCTTGGACACCCAAGAGGACTTCCTTATTAAAGAAAATAAGAAGCATGTTAAGGTTAAAAATGCTTATGCTCTAGAAGTTGAGAAATGTGAAAAATTATCTAGTGAGCTAAGCACTTGCCATGAGACAATAGACAACCTTAGAAATGAAAATGCTAGTTTATTAGCTAAGGTTGATTCTCATGTTTGTAATGATTCAATTACCAATTCTAGAAATAATGATGATGATTTACTTGCTAGGATTGAAGAATTGAACATTTCTCTTGCTAGCCTTAGAAATGAAAATGAAAAATTGCTTGCCAAGGCTAAAGATTTTGATTTTTGCAATGTTACTATTTCTAACCTTAGAAGTGAAAATGACATATTACATGCTAAGGTTGTAGAATTAAAATCTTGCAAACCCTCTACATCTATTGTTGAGCATGTATCTATTTGTACTAGATGTAGAGATATTGATATTAATGCTATTCATGATCACATGACTTTAATTAAACAACAAAATGATCATATAGCAAAATTAGATGCCAAAATTGCCGAGCATAACTTAGAAAATGAAAAATTTAAATTTGCTAGAAGTATGCTCTATAGTGGGAGACGCCCTGGCATCAAGGATGGCATTGGCTTCCAACAGGGAGGCAATGTCAAACTTAATGCCCCTCCTAAGAAATTGTCCAACTTTGTTAAGGGCAAGGCTCCCATGCCTCAGGATAACGAGGGTTACATTTTATACCCTGCCGGTTATCCCGAGGACAAAATTAGGAGAATTCACTCTAGGAAGTCTCACTTTGGCTCTAATCATGCTTTTATGTATAAGGGTGAGACATCTAGCTATAGGCAACCAACTCGTGCTAAGTTGCCTAAAAAGAAAACTCCTAGTGCATCAAATGAACATAACTTTTCATTCAAAACTTTTGATGCATCATATGTTTTGACTAACAAATCCGGCAAAGTAGTTGCCAAATATGTTGGGGGCAAGCACAAGGGGTCAAAGACTTGTGTTTGGGTACCCAAAGTTCTTGTATCTAATGCCAAAGGACCCAAAACCATTTGGGTACCTAAAGTCAAGAACTAAACATGTTTTGTAGGTTTATGCATCCGGGGCTCAAGTTGGATTATCGACAGCGGATGCACGAACCACATGACAGGGGAGAAGAAGATGTTCTCCTCCTACGAGAAAGACCAAGATCCCCAACGAGCTATCACATTCGGGGATGGAAACCAAGGTTTGGTCAAAGGATTGGGTAAAATTGCTATATCTCCTGACCATTCTATTTCCAATGTTTTTCTTGTAGATTCATTAGATTACAATTTGCTTTCTGTATCTCAATTATGCAAAATGGGTTACAACTGTCTTTTCACTGATGTAGGTGTCACTGTCTTTAGAAGAAGTGATGATTCAATAGCATTTAAGGGAGTGTTGGAGGGTCAGCTATACTTGGTAGATTTTGATAGAGCTGAACTCGACACTTGCTTAATTGCTAAGACTAACATGGGTTGGCTCTGGCACCGCCGACTAGCCCATGTTGGGATGAAGAATCTTCATAAGCTTCTAAAGGGAGAGCACATTTTAGGACTAACCAATGTTCATTTCAAGAAAGACATGATTTGTAGCGCATGCCAAACAGGAAAGCAAGTTGGTGTCCATCATCCACACAAGAACATTATGACGACCGACAGGCCACTGGAGCTCCTACACATGGACCTATTCGGCCCGATAGCTTACATAAGCATCGGCGGGAGTAAGTATTGTCTTGTAATAGTGGATGATTATTCTCGCTTCACTTGGGTGTTCTTTTTGCAGGAAAAATCTCAAACCCAAGAGACCTTAAAGGGATTCTTGAGACGGGCTCAAAATGAGTTCGGCTTAAGGATCAAGAAAATAAGAAGCGACAACGGGACGGAGTTCAAGAACTCTCAAATTGAAGGCTTCCTTGAGGAGGAGGGCATCAAGCATGAGTTCTCCTCTCCCTACACGCCACAACAAAATGGTGTAGTGGAGAGGAAGAATAGAACTCTATTGGACATGGCAAGAACCATGCTTGATGAGTACAAGACTTCGGATCGGTTTTGGGCCGAGGCGGTCAACACCGCTTGCTACGCCATCAACCGGTTATATCTACACCGAATCCTCAAGAAGACATCTTATGAACTCTTAACCGGTAAAAAGCCCAATATTTCATATTTTAGAGTCTTTGGTAGCAAATGCTTTATTCTTGTTAAAAGAGGTAGAAAATCTAAATTTGCTCCTAAGACTGTAGAAGGCTTTTTACTAGGATATGATTCAAACACAAGGGCATATAGAGTCTTTAACAAGTCCTCTGGACAAGTTGAAGTTTCTTGTGACGTTGTGTTTGATGAGACTAACGGCTCTCAAGTAGAGCAAGTTGATCTTGATGAGATAGGTATTGAAGAGGCTCCGTGCATCGCGCTAAGGAACATGTCCATTGGGGATGTGTGTCCTAAAGAATCCGAAGAGTCTCCAAATGCACAAGATCAACCATCCTCCTCCACGCAAGCATCTCCACCGACTCAAAATGAGGATGAAGCTCAAGTTGATGAAATAGAAGATCAAGCAAATGAGCCACCTCAAGATAACGACAATGATCAAGGGGGAGATGCAAATGATCAAGACAAGGAGGATGAAGAACAAAGGCCGCCACACCGAAGAGTCCACCAAGCAATCCAACGAGATCACCCCGTCGACACCATCCTCGGCGACATTCATAAGGGGGTAACCACTAGATCTCGTGTTGCACATTTTTGTGAGCATTACTCTTTTGTCTCCTCTATTGAGCCACACAGGATAGAGGAAGCACTACAAGATTCGGATTGGGTGGTGGCAATGCAAGAGGAGCTCAACAACTTCACTAGGAATGAGGTATGGCATTTAGTTCCACGTCCTAACCAAAATGTTGTAGGAACCAAATGGGTCTTCCGCAACAAGCAAGATGAGCATGGTGTGGTGACAAGGAACAAAGCTCGACTTATGGCCAAGGGATACTCCCAAGTCGAAGGTTTGGATTTCGGTGAAACCTATGTACCCGTAGCTAGGCTTGAGTCAATTCGCATATTATTAGCCTATGCTACTTACCATGGCTTTAAGCTTTATCAAATGGACGTAAAAAGTGTCTTCCTCAATGGACCAATCAAGGAAGAGGTCTATGTTGAGCAACCTCCCGGCTTTGAAGATAGTGAGTACCCTAACCATGTTTATAAACTCTCTAAGGCGCTTTATGGGCTCAAGCAAGCCCCAAGAGCATGGTATGAATGCCTTAGGGATTTCCTTATCACTAATGAATTCAAAGTCAGAAAGGCCGATCCTACTCTATTCGCCAAAACTCTTGAAAATGACTTGTTTGTATGCCAAATTTATGTTGATGATATTATATTTGGGTCTACTAACGAGTCTACATGTGAAGAATTTAGTAGGATCATGACACAAAAGTTCGAGATGTCTATGTTGGGGGAGTTGAAGTATTTCTTAGGATTTCAAGTGAAGCAACTCCAAGAGGGCACCTTCCTAAGCCAAACGAAGTATACTCAAGATATTCTAAGCAAGTTTGGGATGAAGGATGCCAAACCCATCAAGACACCCATGGGAACTAATGGGCATCTCGACCTCGACGAGGGAGGTAAATCCGTCGATCAAAAGGTATACCGGTCGATGATAGGTTCTTTTCTATATTTATGTGCATCTCGACTGGATATTATGCTTTCCGTATGCATGTGTGCAAGATTCCAAGCCGACCCTAAGGAAGCTCACCTTACGGCCGTAAAACGAATCTTGAGATATTTAGTTTATACTCCTAAGTTTGGGCTTTGGTATCCTAGGGGATCCACATTTGATTTGATTGGTTATTCGGATGCCGATTGGGCGGGGTGTAAAATTAATAGAAAAAGCACATCGGGGACTTGCCAGTTCTTGGGAAGATCCTTGGTGTCTTGGGCTTCAAAGAAGCAAAATTCCGTAGCTCTTTCTACCGCCGAGGCCGAGTATATTGCCGCAGGACATTGTTGCGCACAACTACTTTGGATGAGGCAAACCCTTAGGGACTATGGTTACAAATTAACCAAAGTTCCTCTTCTATGTGATAATAAGAGTGCAATCCGCATGGCGGATAATCCCGTTGAGCATAGCCGCACTAAACACATAGCCATTCGGTATCACTTTTTAAGGGATCACCAACAAAAGGGAGATATCGAGATTTCTTACATTAATACTAAAGATCAATTAGCCGATATCTTTACCAAGCCACTTGATGAACAAACCTTTAACAAACTTAGGCATGAGCTAAATATTCTTGATTCTAGGAACTTCTTTTTTTGATTTGCACACATAGCTCTTTTATATACCTTTGATCATGTCTCTTTCATGTGCTATGACTAATGTGTTTTCAAGTCTATTTCAAACCAAGTCATAGGTGTATTGAAAGGAAATTGGAGTCTTCGGCGAAGACAAAGGCTTCCACTCCATAACTCATCCTTCGCCGTCGCTCCGCGCATCTCTCCATCTTTGGGGGGAGAGAACATGAGTCCAAAGCAAAAGGACTTCGTCTTTGGTATAATCTTCACTCATTTATTTATGACCAAAGAGGGAGAAAGTACTTCAAAGGGCTCTAATGTTTCCGTTTTTGGCGATTCATGCCAAAGGGGGAGAAAGTATGAGCCCAAAGCAAAAGGACCGCACCAACACCAATTTCTAAAACTTTAGTTTTTCAAAGAGTATTTTCAAATTGGTACATCCTCTTCAAAATTAAGATCAAAACCTTCTTGAACACTAAGAGGAGGATTTCATTAAGGGGGAGTTTTGTTTAGTCAAAGGAAAAGCATTTGAAACAGGGGGAGAAAATTTCAAATCTTGAAGATGCTTTGCAAAATCTTATTCATTTGTCTTTGACTAGTTGCAAAAGAACTTTGAAAAGAATTTGCAAAAACAAAACATGTGGTGCAAGCGTGGTCCAAAATGTTAAAAACAAAGAAACAATCCATGCATATCTTGTAAGTAGTTATATTGGCTCAACTCCAAGCAACCTTTGCACTTACATTATGCAAACTAGTTCAATTATACATTTCTATACTTGCTTTGGTTTGTGTTGGCATCAATCACCAAAAAGGGGGAGATTGAAAGGGAATTAGGCTTACACCTATTTTCCTAATTGATTTTGGTGGTTGAATTGCCCAACACAAATAATTGGACTAACTAGTTTGCTCTAGTGTATAAGTTATACATGTGTAAAAGGTTCACACTTAGCCAATAAAAAGACCAAGTATTGGGTTCAACAAAAGAGCAAAGGGACAACCGAAGGCACCTCTGGTCTGGCGCACCGGACTGTCCAGTGTGCCACCGGACAGTGTCCGGTGCACCACCGGACAGTGTCCGGTGCACCAGAGGACTCCAACTCAAACTCGTCACCTTCGGGAAATTCCAGAGGCGCTCCGGTATAATTCACCGGACTGTCCGGTGTACACCGGACAGTGTCCGGTGCTCCAAGGAAGAGCGGCCTCAGGAACTCGCCAGCTTCGAGAATTCGCAACGGCTACTCCGCTATAATTCACCGGACATGTCCGGTGTACACCAGACTGTCCGGTGTGACATCGAAGCAACGGATACTTCGGCGCCAACGGCTACCTGCAGCGCATTAAATGCGCGCCAGCGCGCGTAGAAGTCAGGCACGCCCATACTGGCGCACCGGACACTCTACAGTACATGTTCGGTGCGCCACTGGACATCCAGGCGGGCCCAGAAAACAGTGCTCCAACAGTCGAATCCCAACGGCTTTGGTGACGTGGCTGGCGCACCGGACATATCCGGTGTGCACCGGACTGTCCGGTGCACCATTCGACAGACAGCCCCACCAAACGGCTAGTTTGGTGGTTGGGGCTATAAATACCCCCACCCACCCACCATTCATTGCATCCAAGTTTACACACTTCCAACCACTTACAAGAGCTAGGCATTCAATTCTAGACACACTCAAGAGATCAAATTCTCTCCCAAATTCCACACTAAGCTCTAGTGACGAGTGAGAGAGATTTGCTTGTGTTCTTTCGAGCTCTTGCGCTTGGATTGCTTTCTTCTTTCTTGATTCCTTATTGCGATCAAACTCACTTGTAATTGAGGCAAGAGACACCAACTTTGTGGTGATCCTTGTAGGAACTTGTGTTCCAAGTGATTGAGAAGAGAAAGCTCACTCGGTCCGAGGGACCGTTTGAGAGAGGGAAAGGGTTGAAAGAGACCCGGTCTTTGTGACCACCTCAACGGGGAGTAGGTTTGCAAGAACCGAACCTTGGTAAAACAAATCCGCGTGTCACACCTCTTATTTGCTTGCGATTTGTTTTACACCCTCTCTCGCGGACTTGATTATATTTCTAACGCTAACCCGGCTTGTAGTTGTGATTATTTTTGAGAATTTCAGTTTCGCCCTATTCACCCCCCTCTAGGCGACTTTCAAGCATATTTCTTTGTATCCATGATATATATATATATATATATATTGCTTAATTGAATATCCATGAAAGGCACCTTGTATTGATTAGCAATTATGTGAATTGTTTGTGAGATTCTTTACTTGTATGGTTATTCTAAATGATGTCCCTGGTCAGAGTCGATGACTAGCACATATATTAGTTGATGACTACATTCCACAAGTCATGGACATGGAGATGTCAAACTAATAATGTGGGCGCATGTATGACATGAGGCTGGACCGACCCAATGTGAGATATTGTAATATAGTTCTCTTTTTGCAACATATATACTGTGTCCTTAGACCTGAGATTGTTGCATGTTCTCAAGATTTGGATTGACCTACTTAGGGACTATCAAACGCTACTTCGTAACTGGGTAGTTATAAAGGTAGTTTTGGGTTTGTCAGGAAGCATGCCGCGAGGCATGGTCAATCAAGATGGAATTTGTCCCTCTCTTCTTGAGAGAGATATCTCTGGGCCCCTCTAGTGATTAGATCAAGAAATGCATGGTAGCGCTAGGGTTAAGAGTTAACCATTGAAAGGATTCCAATTCACAGTATCGAGAAAGAGAGGTCAGCTTAGAGCCAGACCAAATATCATGAGACAAAGGGAACAACATATACGTAATGTTGCAATGGTTCGTCTGATATGATGTTTACGTGCGCATAGGAGTTGATATGTTTTGCTAGAGGTCGCTGTCAATTATTGGGCCAAGTAAGGGTACTCGGGCCATGTCTATTTGTATGTGAACCTATAGGGTCACACACTTAAGGGGAAGGAAGCCTAACTCGGATTAGATCCGAAATTAGACTGGGCTTTAGGGTTACTGATGGGCCTCGGAGTCAGAAGGCCACCATAACGCCTATATAATGAGGGTCGGGGGCGTGGTTAGGCTAACCCTAATTCGCCACCAGCAAACGAGCAGCCGCTCGCCTCTCGTCCTCGCGAAGCCGCCGTCGCGAACCTAGCAGTTCGGTACGCGGTGCTTCCTCCCTGTACGTGTGGATACCTCGGAGGTGCTGCATCTGGAGCACTAGGACGAACCACGCGAGGACGTGAAGGACGCCGGCGACTGCACAACACTGCTCGACGCGTTCGTCTACATCGAGACGTCTTCAACTGCCCTACGCGTCTAGTGGTAATTCCATGACCTAACCTATAACCGCAGTAGTTCTTGGTTTTATTGGGTCAAAAAATTTGTTTTTCGCTAGCGTAGCCTCCCCATAATCCTACAAGTACCTGGGTTTGTACTACTAGAAGCCCGACTAAAATAGCTTTTGAAATCTACAAATTTGCGACTTCGTCCTCTTTCCCTTTGATTTGGCATCATTATCACTGCAAGTTTGTGGCAAACATCAACATTCAAACAATCAAATTATCCAATAGAAGCGGAAGGCCTCGGCGCGTGCTGTGCATGCTCGGTGGCTGGAACCTGGAAGCGGAAGGCCTCGGCGAGTCGGCGGGCAGAAGCGGAAGGCACAACGGCTCTGCGGCTGAGCAAGTGAGCGGTCTCGGCCTCGACGGCTCGGGCGCTCGACGGACGGCGGGCGGAGCCGCTCGCCTGCTCGGGCCGTCGGGCGCTCGGCGGACGGCGGACGATGGGCGGAGCCGCGGTGGCACGGAGCGGCTCGGGCGGAGCGGACGACAGATGGAGGCGCGGAGGCGGAGCTGCTTGTCTGCTCGGGCCGTCGGGCGCTCGGCGGACAGGGACAACGGCTGGCCGCCTGGCCGGCTGAGCGGACGACAGGGCGCAAGGTCGGCACTCGGCGTTGGCAGGATGCCGGGACACGACGGGTGTGGCCAGTGATGCGGGCGGCGAACGGCGGGCGGAGGCGCGGTCGCGCGGAGCGGCTCGGGCGGATCAGGCGTGGAGTGGTTTAGGGTTTATAGATGCTGGGCCGGCGCGGACCTGTTTTTTTGGTATGGCTTGGGCCATAATGGGCCCTCCGCTCCTGAAAGGTACTAAACCATATAAATTTCACTCTTTGTCCCTCTTTTATTCTAGTTGTACTTATTGCGGTAGAATGCTAAGGGTATTTTAGTCCTCTTATGATTTATTTAATGTGTTTTGATTAATTTTAGTTCTACTAGAACTAATCAGGGTTGAGACTAAATTTTAGTCTCCTAACTTAAGTTTAGTCTCTGAACTAAAGGAACCAAACGAGACCTTAGTTCCAAATGAATCGTTGGTGCATGAAGTTATCAAATGAATATTTTTTTCAGTTTTTCATGCAGTAGAAAGTATATTATTTGTCGAGGCTGCTTAGATTATGTGCGGATGAGTAATCTAGACGCAAAATTGAAGGGACGAGTACAAGTGCATGTTTTTCTTTAGGAAAAAAACGTAGTGGTTGTTATTATACATTTATACAATGAATCGATGACCTTACTTCTCAAATAGCTACGAGAAATTTTGCCCCTAGCTGATTTGGTGACAAGGCGATCACGAGAGGATTGGAGAGGATTGATGGGAAATTAGTTAATTTCTCCCTTAATCTACTCTAACCCCTATGATCCATGGTCACCAAATCAGCCCTTAAAACTAGTTTGAGAATTCAAATCCTCTTCGAGTTAAAGTGGGTTGAAGAGAAAATTAGTTTATTTTTACTTCAATCCCTTTTAATCCCGGAATTGAGGTTCTTAAAGTAGCCCTCAAAGTTTAACTCTCAAGCAAAGTTGACAATCTAAACTCGGAGGTGTATTTCTTTTTTGGGAGTTACGGAGGTTTAGACGTTTAGTATTAACTGCCGTGCTATGTATCCAACTTTGATACCGATGGAGACCACATCAAAGCAATTGAACTCGCTTCACGTCTTAATAACAGCACAAAAAAGAAAGCAAGCTAAGCTATTGGGGGGGTCACCTTAAGGCAAGCGTGTTACGATTGTTAAAAAGGCTGGATTTGTCTAACGCGCAACGTAAAGTTCCCTCTCTTTTTTCGGCAGTTTTGGTATATGAGTCGTAGTCTGGCTTTGGTGTTTGTTTGATGGTAGAAGTATTGGACAGAGCATTATTTCTTTTTTATTCAAAGTTCTTTCATACATGGTTCGGAAATAAAATATACCAGGAAACGCAGTTTTATATTCTCAATCTTATTTTTTTTCTGACAGCTATGCACAAAATAGCTTCACATTGTGGAATTCGATGTCTCGTGTGGATATCCAGATTTGATGATCTCTGCTCTGCAAGGGACAAGGGAGTGGGGGAAAAGAAGTGTGAGATCCCTGCACCGGTAGAATGGAGGTCAGCGTTCCATAAATAAAACCACCGCACCAACCAGCGCGAGAGGTGAGTGGTGCGGGTGCGTGGCCGCTCGCAGGCCCCCGGTGCACCGCATCGCGCTCAACCACGTCCACGGACGCATCATGCCGCCCCGCTGCTGCCTCGCTTTCTCCAGCAGCGGCAGCGGCTCTTGCCGCCGCGCCATGTGCTCGCATCCACCTCCGACTCCTCCTGCGCACTGACCCGCCCAGCCACAGGAACCAAGACACTGCCGTCATGCGCGCGCCGCCCAGGCGGCCGTCCCCTGCTCCTGCGCCTGCTCCGTGCGCCGCCAGCTCGCCGCCTTCTCCCTACGCGGCGTTCGCGTCGCCGGGTCCTGGCCCGGTGTTCGCGGGCGGTGGCGGCGCCGGACCGAGCCTGAGCCCGCCGCTGATCGCGATGCTAGCGGTGGTGGGCGCGGCGCTGCTGGTGGTGCTGTACGCGCGGCTGGTGAGCCGCGTGTTCCGCGCGGCGCGGCGGCGGTGGAGGCGGCGGCGCCGCCTCCGGCTGCTGCTGATCCCAGGGTCCCCCTCGGCGCGCGGCGGGGACGACTCGTTCGCGTCCTTCACCACGTACGACAACTACTACCACACCTTCTCGCCCTACTGCGGCCTGGACGCCGCCGCCATCAAGTCGCTCCCGTCGGCGCAGTACCCGGGCGGCGGCGGCGGCGCGTGCAGGGAGTGCGCGGTGTGCCTGCTGGAGTTCGCGGGCGGCGACGAGCTCCGCGCGCTGCCGCTGTGCGCGCACGCGTTCCACGCCGACTGCATCGACGTGTGGCTGCGCGCTCACGCGTCCTGCCCGCTGTGCCGTGCCGCCGTGGCGCTGCTGCCGCCGCCCGTCGCGTCGCCGCTGCACCGCGCCGCGCGCCGGGTGCGGCCCAGCCTGGACGACCTCCTCTTCTTCCACCCGGTGCCGCAGCCGCAGACGCTGGCCGAGCAGCAGCAGCAGCAGCAGGCGGAGATCGCGCCGGCCAGCCCGGACCAGCAGCTGCTCTCCGCGGCCGCCGGCGCCAGGGACTTCCTGCTCAAGCGCTCCTACTCCTTCGGCTTCGAGCGCAACCTCGCCGTGGAGGCGTCGTCCCCTCCGTGGCGCTACCGCTCGGTTGTCGCCGCAACCGACGGTGGCGCGGCCTCCCGCGGCCGCGGCTTCTGGAGCAAGCGCTGGCCATCCCCGTTCGGCGGCGGATCCGCGGCCGCCCGCGTCTTCTCCTTCCGGTCGTACCGCGGCGCGGCGGGCAAGCCGTCCCCGTTGTCCCGCCGGTGCCGCGGCGGGAGCGGCTTCTTCATGTCGCTGGCGTCGGAGCCGCCGTCGGTGCTGGCCGCGGCGAGGCGGAGCCGCGCGGCCGCCGCGTCCAGCCGGCTCCGGTGCGGGGACCCCGAGGCGCTGCTGTCGCCGGACCGGCTGGCTGAGCCGCTGAGGCAGCGGCTGTGACTGTGACTGTGACTGTGTGCGGATCTCGGTCTCGCTGGCCGCTCGTGGTGGTGGGCCTGGCGCCTGCGTGGAGACGAGGGCGGGCAGTAATGGCGCGATAAATGCGACGCCCTGCCACGGTTTTAATGGCGGGAGGACGTGTGCCCAGACCGCGTGGTGGTGTCGCTTCCGGTTCCGCCCCTAGCAGCACTCACTCACTCCCACGGGCCACTGCGCTTGGCTCCGCAGCGCAGCGCAGCGCTGTCTCCTCTGCTCTCTCGTCTCGTTTGACCATGGGCGTGTAGGGGCCACCAGTGGGCACGGGCAGGCATGTCCGGGCCGTCCGATCAGAAAACGACGGCATCGGATGGAGCCCCCGTTTTCTCGCCGGACGGCCTCGATCAAGCGTCTCCTGTTTTCGACTGTATTTTCAGCGAAGCGATTGTTCTGCTGCGTCTTGGGTCTCCGATGGGCACTCCGCTCTTCTGAGTCTCCACTCTCCACCGGGGTTGTTTCATAGAAATTTGCATCCCATTCGATGTTGGTTTAGATATTTTAAAAAATAACGGAAACAAAAAAAAAGAATACAAACTGATCTATGAAAGGAGCCCGATTCGTGGTGCAGCTCAGAATCAAACTAGCAAATTGCTCGAGTCTTTAAACCCGCTTTTACTGTCGGTATTAGTATCCATGTAACTCAATGAATAGGAGATGGTGTAGATATGCTTAGCACGAAGTACGTATATGATGATACATAAGGAAATAACTCAATGTGGAGATAAGTCAGTGGGATTTTGTATTAGGGGCTAGTATGGGACCCCGTTAAGTGATTTCTATTTTCATAAGGAAAATTGGTCTATTTTACTTTGGGAAAATATGAATCCCTTAGAAAAATGGTGTTCCAAAGTAGTCCTAAACGTGGAGATAAATCAATATGTCGGAGAGGAAATCTCCGAACGGTTGGCGGAATGCACCCGCCCTAAATCCTTATATGAGGAGTGGCATAAGCGTTTTGCCTGTTAGGTGGAAACGGGAAGAACACAAGAACACACAAGGGGTTTAGAGTGGTTCAGGCCGCCGGAGCGTAATACCCTACACCACTGTGTGATGTATTGAGCTTGACAGCTTGTATGAACTTGTGAGTCTGAGAGTCTAAGTGAGCTTGAGCCTTGTAACGTTGCGTGCCTCCCCTTTTATAGCTAAAGGGGGGCACGTACAAGGGTGCTGAGCCCCGACATGCGGGCCCAGGGACATAACAGATGTAATACTTGGAGCAACTAATGCTGGTCGCTAGTGCAATCTCCTTGTGCCCTGATATCTGCGGTCTGCGTAGCGTTGGCGTGCAGCGGAAGCTTCCCTGGCAACGTACGAGTGATGATGAGCACAGTGCACTCCGCAGCACGGGCGTACTGCCTGCCAACGGAATGGATAGGCACGCCGCCTGCGGGACGGCCTGGTCGCCGCCTGCCAATGGAGTGGACAGGGCACATTAAATGTCGTGGCGGCACATCCCTGCCAGCGGAATAGACAGGGCTCATTAAATGCTGAGGCGGCACATCGCATGTCAGCGGGACGGACAGGCAGCGCACCTTATCCGCAATAAATGCAGGGGTCGCGTAACCCGGAGGCCTTATGTTAGGCTCCGCCCGCCGGCTTACGTCACGCGCAGTAGGCCACGCGGCAGCATCGGGTCTCCACTCGGGTGGGGAGCAGTGGCGCAAGCGGACAGGTCCGCACCAGACTGGGTCCGGATACGTGTCGTCATCGGACCCCCGCCTGGGTCTTGTCCAAGGCCCGTGCATGTTCTGTCCTGGGACCTTGCTGTGCGTGGCCCGGACCCTGCACAGCGGGGGTCCAGGGCCCATCCCAGGGGTCCGGGCACGCTCGTGGAGGTTCTGGACCTTACTCGAAGGTCTGGTCTGTACGTACAGGGGTCCGACACTTCCCCATGGGGGTCCAGACCCACTGTTGATACCCTGGAGTATATCGTCTTTTCTGGCCGCGTGGCGACCCGGGAGTCGACCACGTGGTGGGGTCGGGCGCTGTTTACCACGCGAATAGAGGTAGCCGCATGGGCACCGCGCCTTCACACTGTAGTAAGGGGTACCCCTGTTTCAGGGTACCGATAGTGGCCCTCGGGCCCACCTCAGGGGAGGATGCGAGCCTGCAGGTGGGGCCAAAACTTGTACTTCGCGTCAACGTGGCATGACTGGTGACTAGGGCGCCTCTTCTGCGAGCGCTGCATTAACTCAGTGCATCTGGTGACGTATGCGCTGTCAGTTCGCCCTCGGTCACGTCGACTGCCACATCTATCCCTGCGGCTGACTGACCCACGGCCCCACGTCTGGCGGTTCCATCGGGTCACGCGTGGGGCGCCTCGTTACCACCGCCTCAGTTAGAAAAATATCTCCCTGTAGTAGCCCCGAAGCGGCGCGCGGTCGTGCGGTGGTTCGTTCCCCGTGTGACGGTTCGCCTTCTCCGCACTCGGAGACCAGTACTCCATGTGTATGACATGCGGACCCAGGCCCGCATGTCGGGGACTGGGTCGCGGCGGGCGCTAGGTGTGCGTCGGACGGGATTTCTTGGGGCGCGAGCGGGAGAGCCTTCCTTGAAAAGGGATTTACCCCGCGGTCGGCAGTCACGCTTCCGCATTCTTTCCAACTGTTGCGCCCTTTCGTCTCCGAGCCTTCTGCGCCTCTTTGCACTCGCGCTCTTCTGCTTTCCGCCGCCGCAGTCGCCATGGCCTCGCTGGTTCGTCCCGAGTGTTTCCAGACAGAGGAAGCGCTCAACGTGGTGCGCCGCCTGCTCAGATGGAGCGCGCCGGCGTTCGCCGGGAGGATCGGGGCCGGCACCACTCCCCTCGATGACCTCGTCGCCGGGGAGTTTGTGCTCTTCGTCTCCTACCTCTCCCGCGGGTTGGCGCTGCCGATCATGCCATTCTTCCTGCTGCTGCTGGAGGAGTTCGGACTCCAGCTCCAGCACCTCACGCCCCACTCCATCCTCCAGGTGGCCATCTTCGTCCACCTCTGCGAGATGTTCATGGGGGTGGGGGTCTGTACTTCCCTCTTCCGCCACTTATTCGTGCTGGTGAGGTCTAGGAAGGACAAGGACCACCTCGGTGCCTACTATTTCCAGACGAGGTCAGATCCAACTGTGGCCTACATCGCCACCCTTGGCGGCGCGAGGTGGGAGAACTAGCGCAATGACTGGGTGATCGTCAGAGTTGAGGCCAATGACCACCTTGCCCTGCCGAACGACGTACCAAGACTCGACCGGAAGCAATGGAGGGCCAAACCGTCCCTCGCGCCGGAGTTCGAGCTCGTACTGGACAGGATCAAGGAACTGGCGGCCGGTGGTCTGACCTCGATGCACGTGGTCGGAGATTTCCTGAAGTGCCGGGTCATGTCGTTGCAGGGGAGGCCACGTCTGTGTTGTTGGTTCACCGGCCCCAGTGACATTGGCAGGATCTAGCGCGGGCCGGGGACCGACTTGTCCTGGGAGGAGCTGGAGGTTTTAGTGAAGGGGATCACTGGTGAGGCCTTGATCCCCAAATCCTTGATACCTTCCTAGGGCATTCCGCCGCTTTGCGATGATCCAGGGCTACGATCGGCGGTGCTGGCCTGGCTGCCGACACTCGATGAGAGCGACGTGGCGATCCGCCAAACCGGCGGTCGGGACCCCCACCGGGGGATCCATATTCCTGGTGTACCGGCCGGAGGTTCCCAGCCCGCCAACGCGAGCTCGAGAGCTCCCCCGCGGCCCCCAGCTCCTCGGACAAGGGCAAAGGGGCTGCGGGCGGCTCTTCCTCTCCGGGTGCCACCGGGAGGTCGGAGGGAGAGAGGCGACACCGACTGTGCCGCACCAATGGGTCTTTCGTCACGGATTCGTCCCTTGATTCGGACCCCCTAAAAGCGTCAGAGGATAGCTGGCGGGGCCGAGGAGGCCGGTTCCCAGACCCAGGGCGCGCAGAGGCACGTCAGTCCTCCTCCACCACCACCATCAGACTCGCCGCCACCGCCACCACCACCACCATCGGGCTCGCCACCGCCACTAGGGCTGGAAACGAGCCGAGCCAGGCTCGGCTCGGCTCGGTGAGGCTCGGTGGAATAGCGAGCCGAGCCAGGCTCAGCTCGATCACTTAGCGAGCTCGATAATGAGGCTCAGCTCGGCTCGTGAGCCTGTACACTCAAGTACTCAACAACAGTAATTACAGTCATTAGCTCAAATTTGAAGCACAATATGTTCCATATAATAAGAAATTATGTCCCTGCACTCTACGTCCTTGTGAGTTGTGACCAAAACAACACACTAGTCACTGAATCTAGATGACTGGACATGTCGGGTACCGTAATTAGGGGTACCCCCAACACTCCTAAACATGGCTGGTAACCACCCTCAGCACAAACTGCAAAGACTGATGGGCGCGGTTTAAGTCAAGGCTTCGTCTACCCAAGGGATGCGATCTCGCCCGAGCCCAGCCTCGGGCAGGAACTGTAGTCCCAGACGAATTTATGTCTCGCCCGAGGGCCTCCTTGGGCAGTGGGCGCACCCTCAGCTCGCCCGAAGCCCAGCTCGAGCAGGCTTCGTCGAGAAGCAACCTTGGCCAAATCGTCTTACCAACCGACTGTATCGCAGGCGCATTCAATGCGAGGATCGCCTGACACCTTATCCTGGCACGCGCGCCTCAGTCGACAAGGTCGAAGTGACCGCAGTCACTTTGCCCCTTCACTGTTCGATCTGACAGGAAAACAGCGCCGCTCGCACCGCTCCGACTGCTGTGCCAACCACCCGGGTAAGGCTGACAACAGCCAACTTCAGCCTCGGGCGCAATAGGAAGCTCCGCCTCCCCCGACCTTGGGCCTCGGCCTCAGGAGGAGGTCTCCGCCTCGCCTGACCCCAAGACTCAACCTCAGCCTAGGCCTCGGGAGGAATCGCGTCCTCGCCCGACCCCGGCCCCGGCCTCAGGAGAAGTCTCCGCCTCGCCCGACCTTGGGCTCGGACCGACCGCACCACAGGGGATACATCATTACCCTACCCCTAGCTAGCTCAGGCTATGAGGGAACAAGACCAGCGTCCCATCTAGCTCGCCCCGGTAACAGTAATGATGGTTCCCCGCGTGCGTCCATGACATCGGTGGTTCTCAGCCCCCTACGGAAGCAAGGAGACGTCAGCAGGATCCCAACCGTACCACCAGCTGTGCTTTTACAGGGCTCAAGCACTCCTCCGACGGCCACGCTATCGCGTACACAGGGATCTAGCACCTCTCCGATAGCCACGTTGGCATGTACACAGGGCTCAGGCACTTCTCTGCCAGACACGTTAGCGCATAGCTACACCCCCCATTGTACACCTGGACCCTCTCCTTGCATCTATAAAAGGGAGGTCTAGGGCCTTCCTGTGGGAGGGTCGTGCGGAGGGACGAGCAAATGAACAGGCTCACTCACTCTCTCTCGCGAATGCTTGTAAACCCCTACTACGAGCACCGCCTGGTGCGAGATAACACGAGCCGCATTTCCCTCCTGTGTTCCATCTTGCGCCAACCCATCTGGGCAGGGGCACGCAACGACAAATTCACTGGTCGGCCTGGTTGAGGGTCCCCCGGGGTCCGAAACGCCGACAGTTGGCGCGCCAGGTAGGGGTCTGCTGCGTGTTAACGAACACCTTCCCGTTGAGTTCCAGATGGGTAGTCTTCAGCAACCTCTTCAGCCGGGGACGCTGCTTCGCTTCGGGAGTCTCGAGTTCATGTCCCTCGACGGCAGCTACGACATGGTACTCCTCCCCCCGCAGCGCGACAGCAACAACGACGGTCGTCAGCTCGCCCGGCGGCGGCAAACTCGACGACGTCTTCCCCCGTGGCGGAAGAGCAGCATCCGGGTTTGCCCCGCCACCCTCCTCGCCGCAGGAGGAGGAGACGGGGCAACCGTGGCCACACAGGAGGCGGCACCTCGTCGGCTGTCGGTCCAGAGCGAGTCGACGATGCCGGCACCCCAGCGGGGGACATGTCGGGCGTTGTCCTCGCACCTGAGACAACGACGAATGTCGTTTCCCCGTGACATGCCAACCCCGAGCGGACTGATGACGCCAGCACTCTCGCGAAGGACTTGCTGGGCGTTAGCCTCGTACCTGAGATAACGGTGCAGTCCGTCCCCGACGCGACTTCCCCACCGTCCATCGACCAAGAGGTACCGTCCGTTTTCCACCCTGTGCCTTTTAGATTCAGCTTCGATCCACCAAGCGACCCCGCTTCGGTGAGCGCTTTTGTAAAGGCATATCCTAACCTTCCGGGGTACCATATGTGGTCATCTTGGGACCGACTGATGGTCGTCTCAACCTACGAGCCCCCGGGTTCCGAGGAAGAAGACGACCCCGACTCCAGTTGGGATTTCTTCGGGCTCCGAGATCCCAGTGCCATGCGAGATTTCATGATCGCAAGTGACTACTGCCTCTCCGGTTGCTCTGATGATGGCCACTGCCTTGACGACGAGAGTTGTGGCCCAAGTCGCGAATGTTTCCACGTCGATCTGGGGGATCGCGACGAAGGCAACCACCTCGGTATGTCGGAGGATGATGATCCCCCTGGGCCTGCTTCTCACGTTGACATCCCGCGGGAGCTAGCTGTGGTCCCAGTCCCTGCGGTGGGTTAGGACACACAGCTCGAGCAAATCTGCGAGATGCAGGCCAAGCTCGACGAGGAAGTAGGGCAACTTATGCAGCTCCGACAAAACATCGAGCAGGAGTGGGCAGGCCGAGCACTCGCCGAAGAAGCGCGTCATCAGGCTCGGGACGTCCAACGCCGTATCGTTGATGATGCCAGGGCAAGGCTGCCCCCGGCCTCCAGCGGGGTCGGCCAGAATCTAGTTGCAGCGGCAATACTACTCAGAGCAATGCCGGAGCCATCCACCACTGAGGGGCGGCGTATCCAGGGAGAACTCAAGAATCTCCTGGAGGATGTCGCGGTCCGACGGGCCGAAAGCTCTGCCTCCCGAAGGCAAGGGTGTCCCCTGGAGCATCGCACAACGACTTCCTGACTCATGCGGGAGGCCTCGGTCCACACCGGGCGCATGCGGGACAGGACGCCTGCAGCCCCAGATCGCCTCGGCAACGAGCAACACCATCGCGACCGTCGAGCCCGCCTCGACGAGAGGGTGCACCGAGGCTACCACCCCAGGCGCGGAGGACGCTACGATAGTGAGGAGGATCGGAGCCCCTCGCCCGAACCACCAGGTCCGCGAGCCTTCAGTCGGGCCATACGACGGGCGCCGTTCCCAGCTTGGTTCCGGGCCCCGACTACCATCACCAAGTACTCAGGGGAGACGAGACCAGAGTTGTGGCTTGCGAACTACCGGCTGGCATGCCAGCTGGGAGGGACGGACAACGACAACCTCATCATCCACAACCTCCCCTTGTTCCTCTCTGACGCTGCCCGGGCCTAGCTGGAGCATCTGCCTCTCGCGCAGATCTCCAACTGGGACGACCTGGTCAAGGCCTTCGCTGGAAATTTCCAGGGCACGTACGTGTGCCCTAGGAACTCCTGGGATCTCTGAAGCTGCCGCTAGCAGCCAAGGGAATCCCTGCGAGAGTACATCCGACAGTTTTCAAAGCAGCGCACCGAGCTGCCCAACATCACTGACTCGGATGTCATCGGGGCGTTCCTCGCTGGCACCACTTGCCGCGACCTGGTGAGCAAACGGGGGCGCAAGACTCCTACCAAGGCGAGCGAATTGATGGACATCGCCACCAAGTTCGCCTCTGTTCAGGAGGCAGTCGAAGCCATATTCCGGAAGGACAAGCAGCCTCAGGGACGACAGCAAGAAGACTTCCCCGAGGCGTCCGCCTAGCGTGGCACGAAGAAGAAGGCCAAGAAGAAGTCGCAAGCGAAGCGCGACGCCGCTGACGCAGATCTTGTCGCTGCTGCCGAGCACAGGAACCCTCGGAAGCCTCCCGGAGGGGCCAACCTGTTCGACAAGATGCTCAAGGAGTCGTGCCCCTACCACCAGGGTCCCGTCAAGCACACCCTTGAAGAATGCGTCATGCTCCAGCGCTACTTCCATAAGGCTGGGCCCCCGGCGAAAGATGGCAAAGGCCAAGACAACAACAAGAAGGAGGGTGACAAGGCAGAGGAGTTCCCCGAGGTCCACGACTGCTTCATGATCTACAGTGGGCAAGTGGCGAACACCTCGGCTCGGCACCGCAAGCCGGAGCGCCGGGAGGTCTGCTCGGTGAAGGTGGCGGTGCTGGTCTACCTGGACTGGTCCGACAAGCCCATCACCTTCGACCAAGGCGACCACCCCGACTACGTGCCGAGCCCAGGAAGGTACCCGCTCGTTGTCGACCTCGTCATCGGCAACACCAGGCTCACCAAGGTCCTCATGGACGGAGGCAGCAGCCTCAACATCATCTACGCCGAGACCCTCGGGCTCTTGGGGATCGATCTGTCCACGATCTAGGCCGGTGCGACGCCCTTTCACGGGATCGTCCCCGAAAAGCGCGTCCTGCCCCTTAGACAACTCGACTTGCCCGTCTGCTTCGGAACTCCCTCCAACTTCCGCAGGGAAACCCTCACGTTCGAGGTGGTCGGGTTCCGAGGGACCTACCACGCGGTGCTGGGGAGACCGTGCTACGCCAAGTTCATGGCTGTCCCCAACTACACGTACCTCAAGCTCAAGATGCCAGGCCCCAATGGGGTCATCACCGTCGGATCCACGTACCGACACGCGTACGAATGCGACGTGGAGTGCGTGGAGTACGCTGAGGCCCTCACTGAGTCCGAGACCCTCATCGCCGACCTAGAGTGCCTCTCCAAGGAGGTGCCTGATGCCAAGCACCACGCCGGCAACTTCGAACCGGCTGAGGCGGTTAAGTCCGTCGCCCTCGACCCCAGCAACGACGCCTACAAGCAAGTCCGAATCGGCTCTGAGCTCGACCCCAAATAGGAAGTAGTGCTCGTCGACTTTCTCCGCGCAAACTCCGAAATTTTTGTGTGGAGTCCCTCGGACATGCCCGACATACCGAGGGATGTCCCTGAGCACTCACTGGATATCCGAGCTGGTGCCCGACCCGTGAAACAGCCTCTGCGTCGTTTCGACGAAGAAAAGCGCAGAGCCATAGGCGAGGAGATCCACAAGCTGATGGCTGCAGGGTTCATCAAAGAGGTATTCCATCCCGAATGGTTAGCTAACCCTATGCTTGTGAAAAAGAAAGGTGGGAAGTGGAGGATGTGCGTAGACTACATTGGTCTAAACAAAGCATGTCCGAAGGTTCTCTACCCTCTGCCTCGCATCGATCAAATTGTGGACTCCACTGCTGGGTGCGAAACCCTATCATTCCTCGACGCCTATTCAGGTTATCACCAAATCAAGATGAAAGAGTCCGACCAGCTCGCGACTTCTTTCATCACACCTTTTGGCATGTATTGTTATACTACTATGCCATTTGTCTTGAGGAATGCAGGTGCGACATACCAAAGGTGCATGAACCACGTGTTCGGAGAGCACATCAGCCGAATGGTCGAGGCTTCCGTCGATGACATCGTTGTTAAGACGAGGAAAGCCTCCGACCTTGAAACGACATTCAAGTGTCTGAGAGCGAAAGGCGTGAAACTCAATCCCGAGAAGTGTGTCTTCGGAGTCCCTCGAGGCATGCTCCTGGGGTTCATCGTCTCCGAGCGAGGCATCGAGGCCAACCCAGAGAAAATCGCGGCCATCACCAACATGGGGCCTATCAAAGATTTGAAAGGAGTACAGAGGGTCATGGGATGCCTTGCGGCCCTGAGCCGCTTCATCTTGCGCCTCGACGAGAAAGGATTACCCTTGTACCGCCTCTTAAGGAAGGCCAAGCGCTTCACTTGGACCCTCGAGGCCGAGGAAGCCCTCGGAAACTTAAAGGCACTCCTTACAAATGTGCCCATCTTGGTGCCCCCCGCTGCGGGAGAAGTCCTCTTGATCTACGTAGCCGCAACCACTCAGGTGGTCAGCGCCGCGATCATAGTCGAGAGACGAGAAGAAGGGCATGCACTGCTCATCCAGAGGCCAGTCTACTTCATCAGCGAGGTGCCATCCGAGACCAAGATCCGCTACCCACAAATCCAGAAGCTACTATACGCAATAATTCTGACGCGGCGAAAATTGCGACACTACTTCGAGTCTCATCCGGTGACTGTGGTGTCATTCTTCCCCCTGGGGGAGATCATCCAGTGCCGAGAGGCCTCGGGTAGGATAGCAAAGTGGGCAGTGGAACTCATGGGCGAGACAATCTCGTTCGCTCCTCGGAAGGCCATAAAATCCCAAGTCTTGGCGGACTTTGTGGCTGAATGGGTCGACACCCAAATGCCGACAGTCCCAATCCAACCCAAACTTGGGACCATGTACTTCGATGGGTCACTGATGAAAACAGGAGTAGGTCCGGGCCTGCTCTTCATCTCACCCCTCGGGAAACATGTGCGCTACGTGCTGCGCCTCCATTTCCCAGCGTCAAACAACGTGGCCGAGTACGAGGCTTTGGTTAACGGGCTGCGCATCGCCGTCGAGCTAGGGGTTCGGCGCCTCGACACTCGTGGCGACTCGCAGCTTGTCATTGACCAAGTCATGAAGAACTCCCACTGCCGCGACCAGAAGATGGAGGCCTACTGCAACAAAGTTCGGCGCCTGGAAGACAAGTTCTACGGGCTAGAGCTCAACCATATCGCTCGGCTGTACAACAAGACTGTGGATGAGCTGGCAAAAATAGCCTTGGGGCGAACGACGGTTCCCCCGGACGTCTTCTCCAGGGACATACATCAACCCTCCATCAAGATCGACGACACGCCCGAGCCCGAGGAGGCCTTGGCCCAGCCCGAGGTACCCTCAGCCGCCGAGGGTGAGGCCCTGCACGTCGAGGGAGAGCGGAATGGGGTCATGCCAAACCCGAACTGGCAGGCCCCGTACCTGGAATATCTCCTCCAAGGAGAGCTGCCCCTCGGCAAGGCCGAAGCTCAGCGACTGGCGCGGCGTGCCAAGTCATTCGTCTTACTGGGTGATGAAAAGGAGCTCTACCACCGCAGCACCTCGGGCATCCTCCAACGATGCATATCCGTCGCCCAAGGACAGGAGCTGTTGCAAGAAATACACTCGAGGGCTTGCGGTCACCATGCAGCACCTCGAGCCCTCGTGGGGAACGCCTTCCGACAAGGTTTCTATTGGCTGACCACGGTGGCCGACACCACTAGGATTGTACGCTCTTGCCAAGGGTGTCAATTCTACGCGAGACAGACGCACCTGCCCGCTCAGGCCCTGCAGACAATACCCATCACCTGGCCGTTTGCCGTGTGGGGTCTGGACCTCGTTGGTCCCTTGCAGAAGGCACCCGGGGGCTTCTCGCACCTGCTGGTTGCCATTGACAAATTCTCCAAGTGGATCGAAGTCTGACCCTTAACCAGCATTAGGTCCGAGCAGACAGTGGTGTTCTTCACAAACATCATCCATCGCTATGGGGTCCCGAACTCCATCATCACCGACAATGGCACGCAGTTCACTGGGAAGAAGTTCCTGGACTTCTACGAGGACCACCACATCCGTGTGGACTGGGCCGCCGTGGCTCACCCCATGACGAATGGGCAGGTGGAGCGTGCCAACGGTATGATTTTGCAGGGACTAAAACCGAGGATCTACAACGACCTCAACAAGTTTGGCAAGCGATGAATGAAAGAGCTACCCTCGGTGGTCTGGAGTCTGAGAACGACGCCGAGCCGGTCCACGGGTTTCTCGCCGTTCTTTCTAGTCTATGGGGCCGAGGCTATCTTACCCACGGACTTAGAATACGGTTCCCCAAGGACAAAGGCGTACGACGACTGAAGCAACCAGACTAGCCGAGAAGATTCACTGGATCAGCTCGAAGAAGCTCGGAACGTGGCCTTACTACACTCGGTGTGGTATCAGCAGTCTCTACGACGCTACCATGCCCGAAGGGTTCGGCCCCGAGGCTTCCAGGTGGGAGACTTGGTACTTCGGCTGCGACAAGACGCCCGAGGGCACCACAAGCTTACTCCTCCCTAGGAAGGGTCTTTCATCATCGCCAAGACTTTGAAGCCCGGAACATACAAGCTGGCCAACGATCAAGGCGAGGTCTACAGCAACGCTTGGAACATCCAACAGCTACGTCGCTTCTACCCTTAAGATGTTTCAAGTCGTTCATATACCTCGTTTTCTTTACATGCATAAATAAAGCCTAACCGTCAAGGAAGGATCAGCCTTGCCTTGGCAAAGCCCGACCCTCCCTCAGGGGCTAGAAGGGGGGAACCCCCTCTGTGTCAAAATTTTCCTCGGAAAAGTTTTCTACCAAAGGAAAGCTTTCTACCAAAACGACTTTTGTTCTTTCGACTATATCAGCAGCGGGATCCTAAAAACGACGAGAGTACACGTAAGCGGCAAGGCTGACCGAGCCGAGGGACTCCTATGCCTCTGGGATACGGATACCTCACTCATCACCTTCTGCGAAAAGTAACTCACACTCGGATAAGCGATTCTGCTACCGACGAACAAGTCCTAAGGCTCGAAATGAGAGGAAAGAAAACGCAGCTTTATAATATGACAATAAGATGTTTAGGCCTAGGCGGCCACAAAAACATACGCATACTCCAAACAAACTGTTCCGGTAGGATCAGATATTGGCAGGGCCACCCTCGGCGTCGTCTCCACCCTCAGCAAGATCTGGCCCGGCCCCAGACGGCGATGCGAGCGGAAGGATCTCCACCTCAAAGGAGGACGCCAGCACCGCGCTTGGGCCCGCCACGGACGCGTCAAGCCTCTGGACCGCGGCTAAGGTAGCCTCATCTTCGTCGGGTAGGCAATACCCCTCGCTGACCCACTCCAGATCCACGTCATAGTGGGAAGCAAGCACGGCGAAGGCCCGCCTAACGTCGTGGTGCAGCGCCCCGCGGAGTCTGCTGCGCACATGGCCGCCCAAGGCCCGCAGGTGACTCTGGGGGGAGCTACCCGAGGGGACGCCGTCGAGGTCAAAGGCCCGGCAAAAGGCCGAGATAGCCTCGGACATAGCCACGCAGTCGGCCTCCTTCTGCTTAGCCGCCTAGGCAAGCGCCTTGACGGACTCGTTAAGAGCCGTCTCAAACTCTGCAGACAGTCAAACAAAATTCTTTAGACACGAGTTGAAGAATGAAGCTGAATCGAAGTCACAAAGCGGTCGAAACGTACCTTCGACCTGGGCACGCTGCTGCGAAGCCGCGACTTGGGTGGACTGGGCAGACCCGATGGCCACGGCCAGGTCCTCCGTAAGGGTCCTGGCCCGAGTAGACGCCTCGGCTAGCTGCTTCGTAGCCTCAGCCAGCTGACCCCTAAGGGCCTCAACCCGACCCACGGCCTCGCCAGCTTGGCTCTGAGATTGGTCCCGCTCGCCGATGACCCGGCCAAGCTACAGTTGCTGCTGTTGCATCTCCATCCGTGCCAACTCCGCCTCTGCCCACGCCGCCGCTACCTCCGACTTTAGCTCATCACAGAGCAGCCGAAGGTCCGCCACCTCGGTGCTCCGTTGGGCGAGGCGTTCATTAGCCTCGGCAAGCGCGGCCTTCTGGGACAGCAGCGAACCCCAGGCGCCGCTCTCACGGCGGATGAACAACGACTTGGCGGTGCTCATATCCGCAAGTTCCTGAGGAAGGAAAATAGGATATTACAAAGAATGCCCTGGCCACGCAAGGTGTACGCCTAAATCCTTACCTGGCAGACCCTAGGAACGTCCCTGGAAAGGACCTCCATGGTCAACCGAAGCGACCTCATCTGCGCCTCGGCATGCTCACGGAGCTCATTCGAAGACTGCTCCTCCCGCTCATCGTTGAGGAAAAGGAGGAGCTCCGAGGCGCCGCGGCTCCAGAACCAGAATGGCTGCCCGCGCCACTCATTGGGGTTGCGCTACGCGGGGATAAGGCCGCTGCTCCCCAAGACGGGCCGCGGTTCTGCGCGCCCCTCCACTAAGGCGTCGGGTCCCCCTACAGTCGACGCGTTGAACACCATCGCCGTCCACGTACTGGGCCTCCCCTCGGCTAAGGTGGCGGGACTCCAATCACCGACCTCGGCGACGGCGGTCGCCCTCTCCTCGTGGCCGAGAACAGGGAGGTCGGGGACGACCACGAGTGGTGGCACCTCAACCATCCCGACGTCGGAAGCGACGGGCGGCTCTACGGGCGAATCAGCGACGGCCCCGGCGGGAGTCGATGCCGGCGCCGGCAACAGGTCAGGCAGGCTTGGAGCCACGGCCGCGTCAGCGGTCTCCCCCAGCACGATGGCCGCCTCGACGGAGGGGTCAGCTTAGGAAGCCTGTCCCATGGCAAGTCGCGCCTCCTGGGCCCCCCCGCTCGAGGGCGCCTTGCGTGGAGGCCAGCCAACCGGCATGGCGCGCCGCGGCACCAGTTGCAGAAGTCGGTTCCGTCTTGAGGGCCTTCCTGGGGGCTAGACCAGCCAAGCCCTGCCTCCGCTTGCTGAAAGAAAGAGCAAGATCAAGACACACAGAGAAAAAACCTAAACAGAGGCATCCTCAGATACTTACCCGCTCCGGACCAGGGCTAATCGTGCCTGCGGGGAGGCCCCTCGGGCCTCGGTCCCCGCAGGCACTGCCGAGGGTTGCCCCGCTACTGACTCCGGTGCCGCCTCCGCCTCGGGCGCCCGAGGCGCCGAAGGGGCGGCCCGCCCAGGCGTCGTCACGATGGCCGGAGGACCTACTTCCAGTGCAGCCGGCACGGGCGCCTGCTCTTGGGGGACAGGCGGGTCGGCCTGACTCCCCGGAGTCACCTCGATTACCTCGGCCAAGGGGTCAAGTACCCCCTCGGCCTGCCTCCGCTCCTCGGACCGGGACCTTGATGTCCCGGCCCCAGGTACTGATGGCGCCAGCCCACTTGGAGGCTGGCTCAGCGACCCCTAGCCCAGCCTCAGATCCCGGCTAAGGCCAAGACGGGCCGCCATGTCGTCGTCCTCGTCATCATCATCATCGTCGTCGTCGTCGTCAGGCATCTCCGGCGACGACTCCCTCGGGAGCCCGTCCCTCTCCTACCTCCGACGACACTTCTCCAAGGCTTCCTGAGCCCGCATCCGCTCGTGGGCCCGGGCCTTTTCCGCATCCTTCTTCTCCTTTTTCTTCTCCGTGGCGATCCTCCGCGTGGCTCGGCCCACCACGTCCTCCGGGACCAGTGGCAGGGAGAGTTTAAAACCCCTCAACCCCTAGGGATGAACGGAAATCCCAATGGTAAGAATCAAAGGCAACTCGGCGCAAAGCAGGAGAAGGAACGGACACTCACCAGGGACACGTACCCACGCTCGGGACGCATCACGGGCTGGGTAAGGGCGCCGGCATCCAGCCTCCCTACCGTACCCGCCTGCGGAGGTCGTCGGCGGATAGGGAAGCCGAGGACATCTGCGAGCCCTCCAAATCAACCCCCGGCTTCATCTCTTAACTTCTGCAAGAAATCCAGAAGAGGCTGGAGCATCTCATGTTTCTCGCGCGTGGCCCCCAAGCGCCAGTTACTGCCGGCGGCGGTCCCCACTCGTTGAGAAAACAACGGAAGCCTCTCATCGTCGTTCCGGAGATAAAACCACCGGCGCTGCCACCCCTTGTTCGAAGACACAAGGGTGGCGAGGATGTACTACTGCGCGCGCCCCTGCCTTAACTTGAGGGTGCAGCCACCGGCCCACACCGCCATACGGACCTTCTTTGCCTCCGTCATCGAGGCAAAGAGCTCCGCGGAGAAGAGATGAGTCCACAGATCCAGTGGGGGTCAATCCCCAAAAAACCCTCGCAAACTGCCGCAAAGATGGCCGCTTGCACAATAGAGTAGGGGTTGAAGTTGTGCAGCTCCACCCCATAGTAGTGCAGAAGCGCCCGCATGAAGCGGCTCGCTGGCACTCCAAACCCCCACTCATGGAAGGGGATAAAGCTGACCACGTACCCCAGCGACGGAGTCAGGTCGGCCTCGCTCGGGGCCATCCACTCCGGTTGTGGCCCACCGGAGAGGGGACGAAGCAAACCAAAGACAACAAGAACCTCCAGATCCCCCACGATGACGGTGGAGGAAGGCCACGGGTCGCGCGGCGGAACGACAGTCACCTTGTCAGCCATCGCCGAACGAAAGTGGTGGAGGCGGAGGGGATGAGGTGCGCGGTTTTCTTTTCCCTGGCTATTCTCTTAGGTTGCGGAAACCAAAGCAGAAGGCGAGCGCAAATGGCAGGGTAAAGAACCACCGTCGGCCCCTCTTTTGGGTATATAAAGGCCCGGGGGAGATCTATTCAAAACTTCGTCCGAACTCGCTGCGAAATTCAAACTCGAAGGTGAAACGCCCGTTCCTCGAACGACTCGAGCACGCGCAACGACCGCCCCACGAATCGTCCGTCCCGTCGCATTAACTCCTCGGCAGGGCGGGCGACACCTTTGGCAGGCGAAGCGGGCGTCGTTTCACCTCCGCCCTGATGACCGCGTCAAAAAAGGTGTGCCACACTATTTAAATTCATATCCTTTTCTGGATTCCTCTTTCTCTCTCTTGCTACGGGGATCGGGAAATGGGGTATTTCGAAAAGGATCCTTCTTAGCGAAGGAAATGGGCACCCGTGCCCTCCTACTGATCAGGGGTTCAAAGGCTAGCCCCTCAGAAGGGTTCGACAGCCGCCCCAGAGCACTCGGGCTCCGAGCCCATTACTGATCAGGGGTTCGAAGGCTGGCCCCTCGGAAGGGTTCGACAGCCGCCCCAGAGCACTCGGGCTCCGCGCCCTTTACTGATCAGGGGTTCGAAGGCTGGCCCCTCGGAAGGGTTCGACAGCCGCCCCAGAGCACTCGGGCTCCGCGCCCTTTACTGATCAGGGGTTCGAAGGCTGGCCCCTTGGAAGGGTTCGACAGTTGCCCCAGAGCACGCAGAGTGAGGGATGACTCTGGGTACATCCGTTACATGGTCGAGGCTCGGGCTACGCTCCCGAGGTACCCTAGGACATTTCTGAGACCAGCAGGAGCGATTTTGTAATGGAATCCCACCAGAGGGAGGCATCGAGCCCTCGGACCCTATCGAATGGGTCCGGGTCCGGCAAATCACCTGCAGGTACTTTTGGAGCGCGCCTTTGGGCCACTAGCCGACCCTTATCGAACGGGGCACAGGCGTCCACTCGGATCACCCGTTAGCAACTCACCGGAAACACCATGTTCGGCGCCCTTCGAGGGCAACATAGCACTTTCCCCCCTTCCTCCTTGCGGAAAGGCGACGAAGGGGCGTATAACAAAAGTCGAGACGATCCTTGATCGTCCTCTCGCTCCGTGCGGAGGCTCGGGGGCTGCTCTCACAACCTGGCTACGGCCAAACTGTTGACATCATCTACAAACCAGCCTAGAAACTCAGAACCTGACCATTCACTCGGGCTACGGCCAGGCCGCATGAGGGAACAACTAGGCAGACCGTAATTAGGGGTACCCCCAACACTCCTAAACACGGCTGGTAACCACCCTCAGCACAAACTGCAAAGACTGATGGGCGCGGTTTAAGTCAAGGCTTCGTCTACCCAAGGGACGCGATCTCGCCCGAGCCCAGCCTCGGGCAGGAACTATAGTCCCAAACGAATTTACGTCTCGCCCGAGGGCCTCCTCGGGCAGTGGGCGCACCCTCAGCTCGCCCGAAGCCCAGCTCGGGCAGGCTTCGTCGAGAAGCAACCTTGGCCAAATCGCCTTACCAACCGACCGTATCGCAGGCGCATTCAATGCGAGGATCGCCTGACACCTTATCCTGGCACGCGTGCCTCAGTCGGCAAGGTCGAAGTGACCGCAGTCACTTCGCCCCTTCACTGTCCGATCTGACAGGAAAACAGCGCCGCTCGCACCGCTCCGACTGCTGTGCCAACCACCCGGGTAAGGCTGACAACAGCCGAGTTCAGCCTCGGGCGCAACAGGAAGCTCCGCCTCGCCCGACCTTGGCCCTCGGCCTCGGGAGGAGGTCTCCGCCTCGCCCGACCCCAAGACTCGGCCTCAGCCTTGGCCTCGGGAGGAATCACGTCCTCGCCCGACCCCGGCCCCGGCCTCAGGAGAAGTCTCCGCCTCGCCCGACCTTGGGCTCGGACCGACCGTGCCACAGGGGATACATCATTACCCTACCCCTAGCTAGCTCAGGCTACGAGGGAACAAGACTGGTGTCCCATCTAGCTCGCCCCGGTAACAGGTAATGCTGGTTCCCTGCGTGCGTCCATGACGTCGATGGTTCTTAGCCCCCTACGGAAGCAAGGAGACGTCAGCAGGATCCCAGCCGCACCGCCAGCTGTGCTTCTACAGGGCTCAGGCACTCCTCCGACGGCCACATTATCGTGTACACAGGGCTCTAGCACCTCTCCGACAACCACGTTGGCATGTACACAGGGCTCAGGCACTTCTCTGCCAGACACGTTAGCGCATAGCTACACCCCCATTGTACACCTGGACCATCTCCTTGCATCTATAAAAGGGAGGTCCAGGGCCTTCCTGCGGGAGGGTCGCGCGGAGGGACGAGCAAACGAACAGGCTCACTCTCTCTCTCTCTCTCGCGAACGCTTGTAACCCCTACTACGAGCACCCCCTGGTGCGAGATAACACGAGCTGCATTTCCCTCTTGTGTTCCATCTTGCGCCAACCCATCTAGGCAGGGGCACGCAGCGACAAATTCACTGGTCGGCCCGGTTGAGGGTCCCCCGGGGTCCGAAATGCCGACAAGACACTAATAAACAAACTGACAAGTGACAAGTGATAGTTGCGGTAGTTTGGACCGAGCCTCGAGCCGACTCGTCTCGGCTCATTAGTGTAGCGAGCCACGGAATTAGGCTCGGCTCGGGCTCGTTTAGGCTCGTGAGCCTCACCGAACTGAGCCGAGCCAAGCCTGATCGAGCCCGAGCCGGCTCGCGAGCCTCGAGCTTTTTTCCATCCCTAGCCGCCACCCCAGGGGCAGTAGCAGCATCAACAGCAGCAGCAGCAGGGCAGCGAACGTCCCGCTTCCAGGGTCGCTGGAAGGTCTAGGGCCCCAAGTAAGTGTAGCCCTTTTTATTTCTTCATTGGTCTAGTTATCATGTCAACGGGTATTAACCCATCCTTTGCTCATCAGGGCCTCTTCTCCTTCTGCATCCAAAGTCATGCCTCCCCCGCCTCCGGCTGCTACCACCGAGACAGTGCCACCGGGCCCCCAGGCTCCAGTTGTGGATCCGGCTGCAGCGGCGCCAACATCAAGCGGTGCCACAGCGGCGGAGGGGGTCCCCACTGCCCCGACAGCTGCCACAGCCTCAGCGACGGCGATACCGTCGAGTACACCGTTGGCAGCGGCAGAAGAGGCCCCAGCCGCGCCCGTCGCCACTGTCGAGGCCGACGCAGGGGGCGCATCCAGCTCCAACCCGCCGCCCACTCCGGAGGAGACAGAGGTGATTTTCGGGCGGCGGCTCCGATCCGGCGCTGAGCCAGAAGCGGCGCCGATTCCCCTCTCTCGGGTGCTGTCTCGTGCCCATCAGGCCCTCCAAGAGACTGGGGCAGCGATCCTGCGGGAGTGGGAGGCGCTTGAGGCTGAACACCAGCGCCTCAGCGACTGGCGTACCCAGCTGGAGGAGCGCACCAAGGCAACGTCCCGCCAGTTCGCCTTCGAGCGGTCCGAGCTTGAGCGGGACCGCAAGGACTACCAGAAGGACCTCCAGAAGGTGTTCGCCCGGGAGCTGGAGGTGACCCGGAAGGAGAAGAGGCTGGCCAAGAAAGAGGTGCACTTGGGCCAGAGGGAGGAGGTCGCCATGGAGCTCCAGGAGAAGTTGAATGCCTACAACAAGATGCTGGAGGAGCAGCGGGACCAGCAGGCCGCGACTGTGGAGAACCTACAAAAGGTGCAGCAGGGGATTGATGACAGGGCCAGCAGCCTTGCCCTGGCCGAAGAGAACCTCAAGGAGAAGGATGCCTCCCTGGATAAGCGGGCGGCGGATCTCGCCTGGCGGGAGAAGGACCTCGCCTTCGGGGAGGAAATGCTTGAGAGGCGGGATAAGCTGCTGGCCGATTATGAGCTCGAGGTGGAGGAGAAGGATCGGGCGCTAGAGGAGAAGGAGCGGACGCTAGGGGAGCGGGTCCGCCAGTTTGAGGCGGCGCAGGCAGCGCAGGTGGCCCTAGGCTCCCAGGCTGTGGAGGCGATGAGGAAGACACTTGAAGATCTCCGGGCGGAGCATTGTGCCGAGGTCCAATGTATCGCCGCCTGGGCCGGCAAGGCGAGCTCGGCACTGGTGCCACTGGGGGTGAGCCCCATCCTAGTGTCAGAGCAGCCACCGTCCATCTCCGACGCGCTCCTGGTGCTAGATTCCGCCGCCGACCGCCTCCGACGCCTGGACCAGATCATTGGCGCCCGCCTGGAGGTCGAGGGCAGCAGACTCTATAGGTCGCTAATAGAGTACATCCTGACGTGCTTCTGGAGCCACGACCCGGCCATCTCCTTGGTGCCGGTGATCGCAGGTCCGGTAGCCGACACCGAAGACGTCGCCCGGGAAGGCGTACAAAATGTTGTGGATGCGGTGGCCGAGCGCTTCCAGCGGGATCCCGCCGATGATGAGTAGCTAGGTCTGCACGGAGAAAGCAAGGGTGCCGCTGGGAAGCGGCTTGTAATATATTTTGATTTTGTAAGATACTTTTAAGTACTACTTATCAAGCAATATTACAACTTATCTGCATGCTACTTTTCCTTTGCTATGTGCGTCGTTACCAACTTCTTCCCTGGTACTTGGCCCCCCTGGGATGTGGGCTCGACGTGTCGAGGCTGGATGCCAGTATTCTTAAGAAGGAATTGGTGACGTGGCCCCTAGGAGGTAATCTCGACTGGGACCCGGACCTGCACACAACCTTGGCTAGGAAGTTTTAGTAGCGCACCCATAGGGCCCACTAACTGGTATCTTTTATCCTTTGATTTACGCAACAGGACCGGCAGGACTTGGCCTGGAAGCCAAGCCGTGTGTCCGGACCCCCTGAATCACAGTTCTAGATACTAGGACACCCATCACAGAGTGGTGGAGCGTGTAGGCTTACGGTACGGGACTCGGCTAAGCGGCTTCACGGCTCCGGACCACCCCAGGGGGTGTGCGTCCACTCTCTAGAACCGGACCCCAGGTTCCCGAACCCATAGAGCTATAGTTCCAAATACTAGGATACCCATCGCAGAGTGGTGGATCGTGCAGGCTTAGGGTGTGAAACCAAGCTAAGCGGCTACACAGCTCTGGACCACCCCAGGAGGCGAGTACCCATTCTCTAGAACTGGCCCCCAGGCTGCCGGACCTGGCTACTCAATGCGGATGTCACTATACTAGTAAGGGAGGGAAACCGTATGGGGGGGTTAGATAAAAATAATGGTTGTAAACTTAAGTAGAATAAAACCATCACAAAGCAAATCTGGGGGGTGAATCTTCTCTTTATAACTTGATATTCATGAGCGTAAACCAATAGATCTGGTTTATGAGGGCGGACCTTACCGGGCTGGCGTACATATATGCGCTACCTAGTTACAAAGGAAGAAAACTGAATTCCCCAGCTTTGCTTTTATGGGAAAAACTTACGGAGGTGCTCTATGTTCCAGGGATTGGGCAGAGGCTCTCCTTCAGCTGTGGCAAGGCGGACACACCCGGGTCGGCACACTTCCGTCACCTTGAAGGGTCCTTCCCAGCTGGGGGAGAGTTTATGGAGCCCTTCTCGGTTCAGTACTCGCCTCAGGACTAGGTCCCCGACCCTGAGCTTCCTACTATGCACTAACCGTTGGTGGTAGCGCCTGAGCGCTTGGTTGTACCGTTGAAAGGGAAATAGGCTCACACCTTTTCCTAAATGATTTTGGTGGTTGAATTGCCCAACACAAACAATTGGACTAACTAGTTTGCTCTAGATTATAAGTTCTACAGGTGCCAAAGGTTCAACACAAACCAATAAAAAGTCCAAGAAAGGGTTCAAATAAAAAGAGCAAAAGACAACCGAAGGCTGCCCTGGTCTGGCGCACCGGACTGTCCGGTGGGCCACCGGACAGTGTCCGGTGCACCACCGGACAGTTTCCGGTGCACCAGGGAGATCCACTCCAAACTTGCCACCTTCGGGAATTTGGGAAGCCACTCTGCTATAATTCACCGGACTGTCCGGTGTAGCACCAGACTGTCCGGTGTGCCAAGTGGAGCAACGGTCGCCAGCGCAACGGTCGCCAGCGCAACGGTCGAGTTCAACGGTCGGCTGACAATGCTACAGTGCGCGGACTACGCGCGCAGAAGTCAGAGCAGGCGCAGATGGCGCACCGGACAGTGAACAGGACCTGTACAGTGCACCAACGGACTGTCCGGTGGCCCACATGTCAGAAGCTCCAACGATCGAACCCCAACGGTTGGGTGACGTGGCTGGCGCACCGGACTGTCTGGTGCGCTCGTCAACAGCAGTGTTCCCCAATGACCATTTTGGTGGTTGGGGCTATAAATACCCCCAACCACCACTCTTCAAGGCACCCAAGCATTCACTACTCCTCATTCAATACAAGAGCAATACACAACACTCTAAGACACAAATCAAAGCCTTCGATCAAATCAAAGTCCACAATTCAACTCTAGTTTTTAGGACATGTGAGAAGATCGGCTTGTGTTCTTTTGTTGTTCTTGTTGCTTGGTTGGCTTTCTTCTTTCTCTCATTCTTACTCTCAAAGCCTTGTAAGCAAAGCAAGAGACACCAATTATGTGGTGGTCCTTGCGGGGTCTAAGTGACCCGTGAAATCAAGGAAGGAAGCTCACTCGGTCTAGGTGACCGTTTGAGAGAGGGAAAGGGTTGAAAGAGACTCGGTCTTTGTGACCACCTCAACGGGGAGTAGGTTTGCAAGAATCGAACCTCGGTAAAACAAATCACTGTGTCATCTGCTCTTATTCGCTTGTGATTTGTTTTTCGCTCTCTCTTTCGGACTCGATTATATTTCTAACACTAACCCCGGCTTGTAGTTGTGCTTAAACTTTATAAATTTCATATTTGCCTATTCACCCCCCTCTAGGCGACTTTCAATTGGTATCGAAGCCGGTACTTCATTAGAGCCTAACCGCTCGAAGTGATGTCGGGAGATCATGCCAAGAACGAGATGGTGACCGGTGAGAAGCCCGCCATAAGCCGCGAGAAGGCGCCATCGGGAGAGTCCGGCAACAAGATGAAGGGATCCCCTTCACACAACAAGTCGCATCGGAGCGGCGACAAGAAAAAGAAAATGAAGAAGGTGGTCTACTATGAGACTGATTCTTCATCACCTTCTACATCCTGCTCCGACACGTCGTCCATCACTTCTAAGCGCCATAAGTGCAAGAAGTTTAGTAAGATCCCCCTACGCTACCCTCGCATTTCTAAACGCACTCCTTTACTTTCCGTCCCACTAGGCAAACCACCGGTTTTTGACGGTGAAGATTATTGTATGTGGAGTGATAAAATGAGGCACCATCTAACCTCACTCCACGCTAGCATTTGGGACATTGTTGAGTTTGGTGTGCAGGAACCATCCATGGGGGATGAAGGCTATGATTCGAACGAGGTAGCCCAAATCCGGCACTTCAACTCCCAAGACTACTATACTCCTCGCCTCTCTAAGTCGAGAGGAGTATAATAAGGTGCAAGGGTTGAAGAGTGCCAAGGAGATTTGGGACGTGCTAAAGACCGCGCACGAAGGAGACGAGGTGACCAAGATCACCAAGAGGGAAACGATCGAGGGGGAGCTCGGTCGCTTCATGCTTCACCAAGGGGAGGAGCCACAAGCCATGTACAACCGGCTCAAGACCTTGGTGAACCAAGTGCGCAACCTCAGGAGCACCAAATGGGATGACCATGAAATGGTCAAGGTTATTCTTAGATCACTCATTTTTCTTAACCCTACTCAAGTTCAATTAATTCGTGGTGATCCTAGATATAAGCTAATGTCTCCCGAGGAGGTTATAGGGAAGTTTATGAGCTTTGAATTGATGATCAAAGGCTCCAAACAAATCATTGAGCGAGGCGCCACCTCTACACCCGAGGTGCAACACGTTGCCTTCAAAGCAACGGAGGAGAAGAAAGAAGAGTCTACATCAAGTAGGCTCCCCATACGCCTCCAAGCTCGATAATAAGGAGATGGCTTTAATCACTAAAAGCTTTCGCCAAATCCTCAAGCAAAGGAAGGGGAAAGATTACAAGTCCCGTTCCAAGAAGGTGTGCTACAAGTGTGGTAAGCCCGGTCATTTTATTGCAAAATGTCCATTATCTAGTGATAGTGACAGGGGCGACGACAAGAAGGGAAAGAGGAGAGAAAAGAAGAAGTATTTCAAGAAGAAGGGCGACAATGCCCATGTTTGCCGGGAGTGGGACTCCGATGAGAGCTCCACCGACTCCTCCTCCGACGAGGATGCCGCAAACATCGCCGTCAACAAGGGCCTTCTCTTCCCCAGCGTCGGCCACAAGTGCCTCATGGCAAAAGATGACAAAAAGAAGGTAAAATCTAGAGCTTCCACTAAATATGCAACATCTAGTGATGAGGCTAGCTCTAGTGATGATGAGGATGATTTGCTCACCCTTTTTGCCAACTTAAACATGCAACAAAAAGAAAAATTAAATGAATTGATTAGTGCTATTCATGAGAAGGATGAACTCTTGGATAGCCAAGAGGACTTCCTTATTAAAGAAAATAAGAAACATGTTAAAGTTAAAAATGCCTATGCTCAGGAGATAGAAAAATGTGAAAAATTAACTAGTGAGCTAAGCACTTGCCATGACACTATTTCCAACCTTAGATTTGAGAATGATAAATTGATTGCTAAGGTTGAGAAATTAAATGTTAGTGATGACTCTCTTGTCAATCTTAAAAATGATAATGCTAGTTTACTTGCTAAGATTGACAAATTAAATGAATCAATTTCTAGCCTTAAAACTGAGAATGAAAAATTAATTGCTAAGGCTAAAGATTTAAATGTTTGCAATGTTTCTATTTCCAATCTTAGAGATGAGAATGCTATTTTACATGCTAAGATTGTTGAATTAAATACTTGCAAACCCTCTACATCTACCGTTGAGCATGTTACTATTTGCACTAGATGTAGAGATGTTAATATCGATGCTATTCATGATCACATTGCTACGATTAAACAACAAAATGATCATATAGCAAAATTAGATGCTAAAATTGCCGAGCATGAATTAGAGAATGAAAAATTTAAATTTGCTCGTAGCATGCTTTATAGTGGGAGACGCCCTGGCATTAAGGATGGCATTGGCTTCCAACAGGGAGGCAATGTCAAGCTCAATGCCCCTAAGAAATTGTCTAATTTTGTTAAGGGCAAAGCTCCCATGGCTCAGGATAACGAGGGTTACATTTTATACCCTTCCGGTTATCCCGAGCACAAAATTAGGAGAATTCACTCTAGGAAGTCTCACTCTGGCTCTAATCATGCTTTTATGTATAAGAGTGAGGCATCTAGCTCTAGGCAATCAACCCATGTTAAATTGCCTAAAAATAAATCTCCTATAGCATCAAATGAACCTAATATTTCATTTAAGACTTTTGATGCTTCTTATGTGCTCACTAACAAATCAGGCAAAGTAGTTGCCAAATATGTTGGGGCCAAACACAAGGGATCAAAGACTTGTGTTTGGGTACCCAAGGTGCTTGTTTCTAATGTAAAAGGACCAAAGACCGTTTGGGTACCTAAGAACAAGGCCTAAAATTGTTTTGTAGGTTTATGCATCCGGGGCTCAAGTTGGATTATTGATAGCGGGTGCACAAACCACATGATTGGGGAGAAAAGGATGTTCTCCTCCTACGAGAAAAACCATGATCCCCAATGAGCTATCACATTCGGGGATGGAAATCAAGGTTTGGTCAAAGGATTTGGTAAAATTGCTATATCTCCTGACCATTCTATTTCCAATGTTTTTCTTGTAGATTCTTTAGATTACAATTTGCTTTCTGTCTCTCAATTATGCAAAATGGGTTACAACTGTCTTTTTACGAATATAGGTGTTATTGTCTTTAGAAGAAGTGATGATTCAGTAGCATTTAAGGGAGTGCTAGAGGGTCAGCTATACTTAGTTGATTTTCATAGAGCTGAACTTGACACTTGCTTAATTGCTAAGACTAACATGGGTTGGCTCTGGCACCGCCGACTAGCCCACGTTGGGATGAAGAATCTTCATAAGCTTCTAAAGGGAGAGCACATTTTGGGACTAACAAATGTTCATTTTGAGAAAGACAGGATTTGTAGCGCATGTCAAGCAGGGAAGCAAGTTGGTGTTCATCATCCACACAAGAACATCATGACGACTGACAGGCCGCTTGAGCTACTCCACATGGACCTATTCGGCTCGATAGCTTACATAAGCCTCGGCGGGAGTAAGTACAGTCTAGTTATTGTGGATGATTATTCTCGCTTCACTTGGGTGTTCTTTTGCAGGATAAATCTCAAACCCAAGAGACCTTAAAGGTATTCTTGAGACGGGCTCAAAATGAGTTCGGCTTAAGGATAAAAAAGATTAGAAGCGACAACGGGACGGAGTTCAAGAACTCTCAAATTGAAGGCTTTCTTGAGGATGAGGGCATCAAGCATGAGTTCTCTTCTCCCTACACGCCACAACAAAATGGTGTAGTGGAGAGGAAGAATAGAACTCTACTTGACATGGCGAGGACCATGCTTGATGAGTACAAGACTTCAGACCGGTTTTGGGCGGAAGCAGCTAACACCGCTTGCTACGCCATCAAACGTCTCTACCTTCACCGAATCCTCAAGAAGACATCGCATGAACTCCTAACCGGTAAAAAGCCCAATGTTTCATATTTTAGAGTCTTTGGTAGCAAATGCTTTATTCTCGTTAAAAGAGGTAGAAAATCTAAATTTGCTCCTAAGGCTGTAGAAGGCTTTTTACTAGGATATGATTCAAACACAAGGGCATATAGAGTCTTTAACAAGTCCACTGGACTAGTTGAAGTTTCTTGTGACATTGTGTTTGATGAGACTAACGGCTCTCAAGTAGAGCAAGTTGATCTTGATGAGCTAGATGATGAAGAGGCTCCATGCGTCGTGCTAAGGAACATGTCCATTGGGGATGTGTGTCCTAAGGAATCCGAAGAGCCTCCACATGGACAAGATTAACCATCTTCTTCCATACAAGCATCTCCACCAACCAAAGATGAGGATCAAGCTCAAGATGGTGTAATGAATATCAAGGGGAGCCACCTCAAGAGGAGGACAATGATCAAGGGGGAGATGCTAATGATCAAGACAAGGAAGATGATGAGGGTCCAAGACCGCCACACCCAAGAGTCCACCAAGCAATACAACGAGATCACCCCGTGAACTCCATCCTCGGTGAAATTCATAAGGGGGTAACCACTCGATCTCGTGTTGCTCATTTTTGTGAACATTACTCCTTCGTGTCTTCTATTGAGCCATACAGAGTGGAAGACGCATTAAGGGATTCGGATTGGGTGTTGGCGATGCAAGAGGAACTCAACAACTTCACGAGGAATGAGGTATGGCATTTAGTTCCACGTCCTAATCAAAATGTTGTAGGAACCAAGTGGGTCTTCCGCAACAAGCAAGATGAGCATGGTGTGGTGACAAGGAACAAAGCCTGACTTGTGGCCAAGGGCTATTCACAAGTCAAAGGTTTGGATTTCGGTGAAACTTATGCACCCGTAGCTAGGCTTGAGTCAATTCGTATATTACTTGCCTATGCTACTTACCATGGCTTCAAGCTTTATCAAATGGACGTGAAGAGTGCCTTCCTCAATGGACCAATCAAGGAGGAGGTCTATGTTGAGCAACCTCCCGGCTTTGAAGATAGTGAGTATCCTAACCATGTTTATAAACTCTCTAAGGCGCTTTATGGGCTCAAGCAAGCCCTAAGAGCATGGTATGAATGCTTAAGAGATTTTCTTATTGCTAATGGCTTCAAGGTCGGAAAAGCCGATCCTACTCTCTTTACTAAAACAATTGCAAATGATTTGTTTGTATGTCAAATTTATGTTGATGATATCATCTTTGGGTCTACTAACAAATCTACTTGTGAAGAGTTTAGTAGGATTATGGTTCAAAAATTCGAGATGTCTATGATGGGGGAGTTGAAGTATTTCTTAGGATTTCAAGTGAAGCAACTCCAAGAGGGCACCTTCATCAGCCAAACGAAGTACATTCAAGACATACTCACCAAGTTTGGGATGCAGGATGCCAAGCCCATCAAGACACCCATGGGAACCAATGGGCATCTCGACCTCGACACGGGAGGTAAATCCGTAGATCAAAAGGTATACCGGTCGATGATAGGATCTTTACTCTATTTATGTGCATCTCGACCGGATATTATGCTTTACGTATGCATGTGTGCATGATTCCAAGCCGATCTTAAGGAAGTTCACCTTAGGGCCGTGAAACGAATCTTGAGATATTTAGTTCATACTCCTAAGTTTGGCCTTTGGTACCCCAGGGGATCCACATTTGATTTAATAGGATATTCAGATGCTGATTGAGCAGGGTGTAAAATTGATAGAAAGAGCACATCAGGGACTTGTCAGTTCTTGGGAAGATCCCTCGTGTCTTAGGCTTCAAAGAAGCAAAATTTTGTAGCTCTTTCTACCGCCGAAGCCGAGTACATTGCCGCAGGCCATTGTTGCGCGCAATTGCTTTGGATGAGGCAAGCCCTTAGGGACTATGGTTACAAATTAACCAAAGTTCCTCTCCTATGTGATATTGAGAGTGCAATCCGCATGGCAGATAATCCCATTGAGCACAGCCGCACTAAGCACATAGCCATTCGGTATCACTTTTTGAGGGATCACCAACAACGGGGGGATATCGAGATTGCTTAGGGTCTGTTTGGTTGGGTCATGGCTGTGAAAAAAGCTGTTGTGGGCTGTGAGCTGTGGAAAAAGCTGTTGTGGCCTGTGAGGTGTTAAAAAGCTAAAAACTGTTTGGTAGAAACCACTAAAACCCGTTAAAAGTTCTTCGATATATGTTTTCATAGTTCCATTTAAAAGCCACTAAAAGTAGGTCCAGAGGTGCTTTCAGTTTTGCATTGCGAGAAAGTCAGCTTTTAGAAAAAAACTGCTTTCTGGATCCAGCCCTTTGGTTTGGCTTTTGGCTTTTAGGGGAAAAAGGCAAAGCCAAAAGCCAAACCAAACACACCCTTATATTAACACCAAAGAACAATTAGCCGATATCTTTACCAAGCCACTAGATGAGAAAACTTTTACCAAACTTAGGCATGAGCTAAACATTCTAGCCGAATTTTTTTGTATTTTAGCCCTTAAAAAGAAGTAATATCACGTTTAGACCTAAAAAAATTTTAAATGCAGTTTTGGACCCTTAGCTCGGCGCCATAGCCTGTGGCGCCGAGCTAACACAGCTCGGCGCCATAGCCTATGGCGCCGAGCTCTGACGTGGCCGCAACGGCTAGTTACGGTCAGGGCTGACCTGGCTATGACGTGGCGGCGGCGCGGCCTCGTAGCTCGGCGCCACAGATCTTGGCGCCGAGCTACGAATTCCTATAAAAACGCCCGCGCGGCTGGCCGAGAGCAGCTCATTTCATCCCATTTCCAAACTTCGTCAAAATTTCCTGGATTCAAAGATTTGAGTTGGTTCACTTCGTAGACCAAGGTATGATTTCGAACTGATTCCTTTTGTATATTAGGTTGTTAGTTTAATAATTTGTATACACCTATTATATTATCATTTCGATTATTAGTTTGTGTAAACTTATTATAAAGCATAATAGGTATTAGTGATAATTATAATCGTTTATTAGATGAAAGACATGTACCGAGAAGCGTTGTGGCAGAAGAGAGGTCGTCCTCGGGAGTTATATCCGGACGTATCTAGTAAGGATGCTCCTGTTCCTCCTGAACTCCCCGTGCCTAACTGTGACTGTGGCAGACTGGCTTGGGTACATCAATCACAACATCCAGACACGGCTGCTCGCTGCTACTACCTTTGTGGCACTTTGGACGTACGTAGCTTATGACTTGTCACTTAATTTTGTTCGCGTTCATTATTTTGTAGATATGTAATAGTGCATCTTTCCATTATTTTAGGGACATCAGAAGTGTTTCTTTTTCCAGTGGATCGATGGTCCTGATAAATTTGACCCTCGATATCTTCTTTTCGTTAATTGGTTGAGTGGAAAGACCAGTCATGAGCGTTTTAAGCGTTGGGTACCTCCTCCCCCGAATCCTCCACCAATGACGGATGCGGAGAAGGAGGTTGCAACAGAAAGACGGATGGACTCACCGCCTCGATGCGATTGTGGAGACCGTGCTGTCATCGACGAAGACTGTGACAAGCAGTTCTGTTGTCCGAAAATTGATTATGTGAGCCCATTGATACGCTAAATGTATGAACTAGTTTTTATTTACAATAAATTACTAATTTTTTCTCTTGCAGCCATACGGGTGGCGTAAGTGTCGTTTCAGAGAGTGGTTGTATGGTCCTTTGTCCCATTGGCCAGAGCCAGAGGTAAAGGAAAAGAGATACATGGGGTGGGCGGCAGAAGAGGTCAAATTTGATCTAGTACTTTGCAAATGTGGTATTGAAGCTAAGTATGGATTAGTTCCTTCGGAGCTTGGTGTTGGATATTTTTGTGGACATATGGTCGATTACGATGAGGTTGGTATTTTTTTGCACCAGATGTAATGTTATAGCGGTACTTACTAATTTTTTTGTAGGAGACGAGGAAATGCAGTTGGGAGAGTTACGACGACAAAGGAGAGGTGATGCGCACAATAGAGTCCAAGAGAATAATGGGACAGAAGATGCGTTGTGGATCTCGGCTCGTTGATTCGTACATTAACGATCGCATACGTGACATGCGTAGGGAAGCAAAATCTGCCTTTTATGATAGCCCGAAGCGTGCAGAGTATAGGAGGTTGAAGGCGGCAGATGAGAAGAGAGCACAGGATGCAAGGGAATGGGAAGCGGCTCAAGCCGAGAAAAAGATGTTGGATAATCTTGCTGATCGCCTCAAGGGAAGTAAGTGAGATAAATCATATTATAATTATGTTAGTACAATTTATTTATCCTGACTTTGCTAACTTAATTTTCTCATTATATTTGCAGAGATTGGAAGCGGCGTAAACTATTTGGCCGATGAGGCGCATGCGAGATATGTTCAGGATAAAATGGCAACGGTTGAGCTAATGGAGCAGGAGGACGACGACACATCTAGATTGAGTGAGCTTATCGCCCTCGCAGAGGCAGGATTACATGAAGAAGAGGAGGACGACATGTCAAGGTTGAGTGAGCTCATAGCACTAGCTGAGGTAGGATTACGTGCTCAAGAGGAAGAGGATGAGTTTATGTCACAGGCCGCCGCAGAGGTAGAGGCAGCTTATTACAAGAAGAAGTCTGATGAGGCTGAGGCTGAGGATGAGCTATTCTCCCAAGCTGCAGATGAAGCAGAAGCCAATTATTACAAAAGAACTGGTGACAAGTGTGATGCAGGACAATGCAGCAAGTGGAATGAGGTTGTTGTTGAGGATTGCGCGACGGATGACTCCGAAGATGAGTTACTCATAGATTGTGATTCAGACTGAAGAATTGTAGCCTATTATGTAGTATTGACGTATCAAAAATAATTTAGAACTCTAAAGATGTGTTACTTATTGCTTATTATGTTTTTTACAGTTCACAAAATTTTTTTGCAAGAGTTCCCCATGTTTTATTAACAACCACAGTTCAAATAATCACATATTATAAGCATTTCAACATATAATACATCACAAAATAACATCTAATATAAAAACATCCACAGAACATAGTTCTTCATATAATGTCCACAAACAAAGTCCAAAATACAAGTTCCCCAACACATAGTCCAAAACACATAACATAGTTCATATTACAACGTCTCCAGCATAAGTCCAAATCACACAGTCCATATCACAAAAGTATTCATTTCCTCCTAGTCTTACCCTTGCCCTTGGCCCCAAGAGCGTCGGTGCCTGGAGTGTAAGGGTCTCGTGGACGCCTTCTACGTGGTGTCAGCTGTGATGGCTGAGTTGTAGGAGCATCCTGCAACTGAGACGGTCCAATCTCCACCTGACCTGCGGCGCCAGCGCCAGCGCCAGCGCCAGCGTCGTCGTCGTCGTTGTCGTCATCGTCGTCGTTGTCCTGGGCCACGTTCTCAAACGTGTCCCGCGTCGATCGCGACGAGCTGAGTCCTGCTGTAGATGGTCCAACTGCACAAATGGGATGCTGAATGTCCTGCTGCATACGAGGCACAGGCAGCTGCACGTCAACGCCCGCTAGAGATTGGCATCCACACCGAGCCGCTGCTCGACGAAGACGACGTGATACCCTCTGTAATCGAAATGTTAGTAAAAGACATATGTTACAACATACAAATAAACAAGTTTTCTATTAGACATTGATACTCACTGATAGTAACGATAGCGTAGTAGTATCTGAAGTTCTCTGTGAGATACGCTCGAGTTCAACAACAGATACGAGCATAGAGTTTCCCTATCACAAGTTAAGACATTAGGATGCTCAAAACTAGACATATCCCATTCAATTGAAATCTCTAATTTTAGTAAAGAAATAGTTACCACTCTATCAAGGATTGGAGCAGCCTCAATTTGGGACCCGTGCCGAGCAGCTATGTCGAAAGTTGTGTCTTCGTCGTCTGACGATTCTTGCTCGGCGTAGTCTGCAGTTGTCCACTGTCCCTTCAACTTGCACCTAGTCACACCAGAATACCAAATCAAATACCTCCGGAAGTTGCAGTTTGTGTGCGCCTGGTCATTCTCATAGTTCAGATCCCCCTGCTGGTCCCATTCATCAATGTAATCACGATGGTGCGTCTCGAAGTCCATGACCTTCTTCTGTCTCTGTCTGTCGAACCTGCAAAAGTTAGAACCATATATTAGCGACTAACTGATATTTCAATTATTAGTTAGAATAACAAGTGCATGTAGTAACTCACTTATGAAGTTCTATTGAAGTCGAGAATGGCTCCACCGGAAACTCCTGGCGCAATCCGAACTGTCGAGCAACTCTGTGGGGCAAGTGGTACTCAACAGCATAAAAACAGATGAGGGGACACCTCATGAGGTAGAGGTTCTCGTCTATTGAGCACATGCTGCTCAACTGTATGCTGGCGAAATATGGATCAAGATACGGTTGCCAAGTCACCTGCAAAAGTTTTAGAAAGCCCATGTAAGCACGCTGGTGTCGTGTGATAAAAGTAGAAAGGACATGTAAAAAGAAAAAAGGAGACAACTCACCATCGAAGGAGTAAGTGCGTCGAGCTCGTTTGAGTACTCCACGTAAGCACGCTGGTGTCGTGCGAATGGCTCCTCGACCTGGTCCCAGCGGTAAGCAGCCGTGGGCTTAAGCCGATGTCCGGCTACCACGAACCACTCACGAGGAGGAAACTCTCTGGGTCGCCCGACTGGTATGTGTGCCCACATCCACAGCTGTAGTAAGTAGACACATCCACCTAAGCTGGCGGTCCTCGACGAACGACGACAAGCCTCGCAAAGTTGCCTGTACAGGAAGGCCAACACTGCTGAAGCCCAGCTGTAACCTTCGGTCGTATCCCAGTCAGTCAGGCAGGGCAGAAACATCCATGACGCGCTGTCGCCTGTCGCGTCTGGAAAAAGAACTGAACCAAAGAGATGGAGAATCCAAGCTCGACAATGGTATCCAACCGTCTGCTCATCTGCACCAGGTGGACACTGCCCAAAGCTCTGCCTAAGCCAGGTCAGTGGGACTCCGGTGTTGTGGCTACCTCGTAGCTCATCCGGAAGCAGTCTCCCAAGAAAGGCCTCCACCCTCTGCCTCCAACCGCCTGGTGATGCCTGACCGGTCACTGGACGACCCATAATGCTGAGACCAAGAATCTTCTGGCAATCTTCAAGCGTCACAGTCATCTCACCGCAGGGAAGGTGGAAAGTGTGAGTCTCTGGCCGCCACCTATTGGAAGACAAAAGAATACAAAATCATTAGTATGCAAAGTAGATTTGATAATTGTAAATATTAAACAACTAGAGAAGTCTTTACCTGTCGACCAGAGCCGTCAACGCCGCTGGGTTGAAAGTGGGCAGCCCACGGCGGACCTGGTACGATAAGACGTCCAAGCCAGCCCTCTGTAGGAGAGGAGTGTACCTCTCATCGTACCTCATCTCCTCCAGAAACCGGTCGTGGGTCCGGACCCGCAGAACGGGCAACACCTAGCAATCAAAAGAATTTTCATTAGTCAAATATAGGTCGCACATATTAATTCGAAAATTTAATTTATGTACAAAATGTTACCTCTCCCTCTGCGGTGAGACGGCCCCTGTGGTGCTCGTCGTAGTGAGGGTCCAGCAAGTGGAACTGCGCCATCCTGCAAATTAAGATATCAACATATTAGAATATAAGTTGTGTACAAAGTGTAACAAAAAAATCGACATATTAGAATAAAATTTGTGTATAAAAAAATATATCACACCTGACTAAGTGTCCAAATGCATGTACGTGAGTTGTGGCCAAGTCTACCGCATTTTCCGCATTCATTCTGCTCTGGGTCCACGAGAAAGGGGGACGCTCGTCCTCTCCTACTGTGACCGGAAACCTGATCCATAACCATGTTGCACCGGCTCCTTTTCCTACTACCACGTTTGTCCCATCGATGCGCTGGATCAGCAACGTATACCGGACCGGTGTACGGTGGCCATTGTGACTCATCAAGAAATGGCTCAAAACGAGGGCTCCAGGTACGTACTAAGCTCTCTACACTGAACTCAGAAGGTATTCTGCTCTCAAATGCAAAGTTACGATGACGTGCGGCCGCAACATAATGAGAACATGGAAAATGGTATTGTCTAGGTTTACCACATCCACACCAGAATGCATCAAGTAACACGACATGTGTCCTCGAAGGTCGCACCTCACCGTCGGAAGTTATGCCGCCTAGTGTTGTTACCTCGTATTTACCCAGCTCCTCATCAAAGCATTGTACCTCATGTCTATGGGCACGTTCCTTTGCATTATTAAGGTGTGATGTTGGTTTAGGTGCCCATCTCTGCCCTCGGGTCTGCATTGCCTTGGCCTGCGTGTGTCTATCATTAAACCAAGCCACTAGCCTATAAAAAGTGAATGTTACTATAGCATTGACTGGCATGCCCCGTATACCCTTGAGCACACTGTTAAATGACTCGGCCATGTTGCTAGTCTGAAACTCGAACCGCCAGCCACCTTCGTCGTAGGCCCTTGTCCATTTGTGCGGTTCCCTCAGCAATCCAGCAATCCAGTTCTTACCTTCAGCATTTGTTGCATCTTTTAGTTCCTTCAACTTATCCTCGAAAAACGAAACCTCCAACTGACGACATACCTCCTCAAAAAGGGGGAAGTTAGCCTTGCTATGATCCTTTCGAAGAAGATTTTCTGCTAGATGTCGAGTGCACCATCTGTGGTGCATGGGTGCGTAGCCAGGAATCTGCTCTTGCACTGCATTAAGAATACCTTGGTGTCTGTCAGATATGACACCAACCTCGCGTCCAGGGCCTACGACATGGATGCGTACAAGCCGCAAGAACCAAGACCAACTATCTCTGTTCTCCCTCTCCACCAAAGCAAATGCCAAAGGAACCAGTGAGTTGTCTGCGTCGCATGATATGGCAACCAACAATGTGCCCTTATACTTCCCAAGCAGAAAAGTACCATCAATAGAGAGCACGGGACGACAATGCCTGAAGGCCTCTACGCACTGTGAGAAACACCAGAAAGCACGATAAAATATCTCTTTGCCGTTCCTCCATTCATTAGGTTTGGGGATGTACTCGTAATGCATGCCTGGGTTTTTTGCTTTCATTGCATTGAACAATGCTGGTAACTTCTCATAACCCTCCAACCAATCCCCGTATATCATCTTCCATGCCCGATGCTTTGCCCTCCATGCTTTCCCATATTTGATCCTGTAACCAAACAGCTCCGAAGTCATGGTCATAATTGACTTCACCTTCAAGTTTGGCTGACCCTTCAATATCCCCAATATCCTTTTCACAATCAGGGTAGATGTCAACTGACGATGCTTAGAGCTCAGCTCTGTCTGGGCACAAGTGTGTGGACCTACAATTTTGGTGATCTTAAACTTTCTGGTGTCCTTCTGCCTTCGGGCACATACCCTCCAATTACATTCTGGCACCTCGCACACAACAGTGTAACGACGTTGTGCATACGAATGTCTCACCTTGAACGGCCTCTTCCGGTTCACAGAATATTCCTGTAGCCATCGTCTCAGTGTAGGCAGATCCTTGAAAAGTAAGCCAACCTTAATCTCAATGCTGTCGGCGTTATCCGGAGCCTCTAGCAGTTCATCGTCACGTCCTTCAGCATACGCACGGGTGGATTGACTTAAACTGCTAAATTCATGTACTGCAGGGTCTCGCTCCGGACACAAACGTCTTATGAGTTCAATTTCTTGCTCGGTCATTTCTTGAACCGGACGGTCATCATCAGAATCTACGGCCCGTGCAGCCTCATATGGCTCCTCCTCATCCTCAATCTGAACATCAACACTATTGGATGCCCTGCATATGTTGTCCATATTATATGACACAGGCACATCAATCTGAACATCAGCATTATCGATATGTGGAGATCCTGCATCGGGTCGGAGCAAGAAAACCCACATTAAAAAGTCTAATCAAACGAAATAATGATGGATACGAACAATGTGTCGAAGACACTTACTAGGATGATCGTGAACTGGATCCTGGGTCAATGGGATCTCTTGGGGGGGTACCACCGCATTAGAAGCCCCACAAACGCCGGGAATAGGACGAGAAATCCCATACTCGTGCGGACCCGATTGAGCATCGGGCACAACAACGACTTCTTCATGAAGCTCTACCAAAGGAGCTTCAATACGAGATGCATTTGGCATTTGTGGAGACAACCCGACTGGACCTCCGCAATGACTAACAGGTAACTTTTGAACAACCACATCCAAACATGGTGGAACCATCGTCTTCACAATTCTTAAATATATCACCCAATCATCTTCTGAGGTAATGGAGATCAACCGTCGGACAACTGTTCCATATGTAATATGGGACAACAAACCCTGAATTGATATTCTAGGGTCGTTTATGTCGCAACTAATCTCCTCACAAGCTCGAGCCAAAAGCTGGTCAAAAGTTGGTCTTTCAACGAACAACGTGGTCACGATCTTCATACCATCAAAAGTAACACTCCCATAAGCATCTATCTCCACCCTTCCTCCATGGTATAGTGTTACTAGGCTGTCCATCTATTACAAAAATGGATTACTAACTCAATAATGGCTATATACTTAAGCCTACTAACTTTCTAAGTAATAAATATATATTAACTAATAACTATATAGTAAATATTAAATAAACACATCAAACGAAATTACATAATCTATAAATAATGTACGAAAACATTGTATACCTGAGAACGCGTACGAGTCCAGCTAAAGGTGGAGAAGGTCAAGTCGGACGAACACCTACGTACAAAAAAACCTATTGTCAGTAAAAATTTTGGCAGCACCTCCCCTGTAAAGTGATGTTTATAGAACCTGCGAATAAACGACAACACGATGGTTGCCAACACAGAAAACATGTAATATCAATGCGCTAAACAAAATGATAACTATATAAACACTAAGAATTTACTAAACACTAACAATATGCTAACAATTTACTAAACACGAACAAGAGCTAACAATTTACTAAACAATAAAAAAATACCTAACAATAGCTAACAATTTACTAACTAATACCTAACAATAGGTAACAATTTACTAACTAAGTAAATACCTAACAATACCTAACAATAGCTAACAATATAGTAACTAAAAAATAAAAAAATACCTAGCGGCGCAGGCGCTCCGGGGCGGTCGCCGGGACGGGGAGGTGGCGCGGCGGCGAGGGAGGTGGCCGGGAAGGGGAGGGAGCTCGGCGGCGAGGGAGGTGGCCGGGACGGGGAGGGAGCTCGGCGGCGATGGAGGTGGCCGGGACGGGGAGGGAGCTCGGCGGCGATGGAGGTGGCCGAGACGGGGAGGGAGCTCGGCGGCGGGCGGCGGGCGGGCGGCGAGCTCGGCGGGCGAGCTCGGCGGGCGGCGGGCGGGCGGCGAGCTCGGCTGGCGGCGGGCGGGCGGCGAGCTCGGCTGGCGGCGGCGGCGGCGGTATGCGCGGCGGCGGGCGTAGGAAACGGAAACGGTCGAGCGAAACAGAGAACAAACGAAGAGGAAAGGGGGTTTCAGTTAAGTTTCCTAGCTCGGCGCCAAGATCTGTGGCGCCGAGCTAGGTGTGCCACGCGGGCTGCCACGTCATGAAGCTCGGCGCCATAGGCTGTGGCGCCGAGCTGTGTTAGCTCGGCGCCACAGGCTATGGCGCCGAGCTAAGGGTCCAAAACTGCATTTAAAATTTTTTTAGGTCTAAACGTGATTTTACTTCTGTTTAGGGGCTAAAATACAAAAAATTCGGACATTCTAGATTCTAGGAATTTTGATGGATATATTGCACACATAGCTCATTCATGTACCTTTGATCATATCTCTTTCAATTGCTATGACTAATGTGTTTGTCAAGTATATTTCATACCAAGTCATAGATTGAAAGGGAAATGGGGTCTTCGGCGAAGACAAGGCTTCCACTCAACTCCATCAAATTAATTATCCTTCGCCATCACTCCGCATCGTTCTTCACTTTGGTATAATCCTTCACTCATATAGTATTCACCAAAGGGGGAGAAATTTTGTCAAAAGGGCTTATATTTCACTCACAAGTATCCGTTTTTTGCGATTCCCGCCAAAGGGGGAGCAAGTATTAGCCCAAAGCAAAAGGACCGCACCACCACCAATTTCAAAAAAAAATGTGTGCTCTTTCAATTTATATTAAAAAAAGTGTTTCAAAAGGTTTTCAAATTGGTATCTTATATTTGATATAATTTCAAATTGGTATAACCCTTTTCAAAATTAATATCTAAAACCCTCTTGAACACTAGGAGGAGAATTTCATTGAGGGGGAGTTTTGTTTAGTCAAAGGAAAAGCATTTGAAATAGAGGGAGAAAATTTCAAATCTTGAACATGCTTCTCAAAATCTTATTCATTTACCTTTGACTATTTGCAAAAAGTCTTTGAAAATAATTTCCAAAAGAGTTTGCAAAAACAAAACAAGTGGTGCAAGCGTGGTCCAAAATGTTAAAATTAGAAGAAAGCATCCATGTATATCTCATTAAATGTATATTGGTTTAAATTCCAAGTAACCTTTGTACTTACCTTATCCAAACTAGTTCAATTCTGCACTTATATATTTGCTTTGGTTTGTGTTGGCATCAATCACCAAAAAGGGGAGATTGAAAGGGAAATAGGCCCACACCTTTTCTTAAATGATTTTGGTGGTTGAATTGCCCAACATAAACAATTGGACTAACTAGTTTGCTCTAGATTATAAGTTCTACAGGTGCCAAAGGTTCAATACAAACCAATAAAAAGTCCAAGAAAGGGTTCAAATAAAAAGAGCAAAAGACAACCGAAGGCTGCCGTGGTCTGGCACACCGGACTGTCCGGTGCACCAGGGAGATCCACTCCAAACTTGCCAGGGAATTTGGGAAGCCACTCCGCTATAATTCACCGGACTGTCCGGTGTAGCACCGGACTGTCCGGTGTGCCAAGTGGAGCAACGGTCGCCAGCGCAACGGTCGAGTTCAACGGTCGGCTGACAACGCTACAGTGCGCGGACTGCGCGCGCAGAAGTCAGAGCAGGCGCAGATGGCGCACCGGACAGTGAACAGGACCTGTCCGGTGCACCACCGGACTGTCCGGTGGCCCACATGTCAGAAGCTCCAACGGTCGAACCCCAATGGTTGGGTGACGTGGCTGGCGCACCGGACTGTCCGGTGCGCTCGTCGACAGCAGTGTTCCCCAATGGCCATTTTGGTGGTTGGGGCTATAAATACCCCCAACCACCACTCTTCAAGGCACCCAAGCATTCACTACTCCTCATTCAATACAAGAGCAATACACAACACTCTAAGACACAAATCAAAGCCTCCGATCAAATCAAAGTCTACAATTCAACTCTAGTTTTTAGGACTTGTGAGAAGATCGGCTTGTGTTCTTTTGTTGTTCTTGTTGCTTGGTTGGCTTTCTTCTTTCTCTCATTCTTACTCTCAAAGCCTTGTAAGCAAAGCAAGAGACACTAATTGTGTGGTGGTCCTTGCGGGGTCTAAGTGACCCGAGAAATCAATGAAGGAAGCTCACTCGATCTAGGTGACCATTTGAGAGAGGGAAAGGGTTGAAAGAGACCCGGTCTTTGTGACCACCTCAACGGGGAGTAGGTTTGCAAGAACCGAACCTCGGTAAAACAAATCATTGTGTCATCCGCTCTTATTCACTTGTGATTTGTTTTTCGCTCTCTCTTTCGGACTCGATTATATTTCTAACGCTAACCCCGGCTTGTAGTTGTGCTTAAACTTTATAAATTCCAGATTTGCCTATTCACCCCCCTCTAGGCGACTTTCAATCGTGCATTTCGGATTACTGCTTGCCATCTGCGCTCCTTGATGAAGTCCATGTCTTCACGCCGCAACTATTCCTGCATAGACTCATCGAAAGCCTGGACCCATGGTGAGCCCATGATGATTTCCGGGGGAAGGCATGCTTCGACCTCGTAGACCAGGAAGAACGGGGTCTCCCCGGTAGCTCGACTGGGTGTTGTCCGGTTCCCCCATAGCACAGACAGAAGCTCACTGACCCAATTTGCACCATGATTCTTCAAGCAGTCGTAGCTGCGTGTCTTGAGTCCCCTAAGGATCTCTGCATTTGCCCTTTCCACTTGGCCGTTACTCCGAGGATGAGCCACGGACTCGAAGCAGAGCTAGGTGTCGATGCCCTCGCAATACTCCTGGAAGATCCGACTTGTAAACTGGGTTCCGTTGTTCGTAATGATATGGCTTGGGACCCCAAATCTACAGACGATGGACTTGAGGAAGGCGACAACGGCACCCTGGGTGATGCTGACTACAGGGGTGGCCTCTGGCCACTTGGTGAACTTGTCGACGGCGATGAAGAGGTACCGGTACCCGCCGACGGCCCTGGGAAATGGTCCCAGGATATCCACCCCGCATACGGCGAATGGCCAGGAGGGCGGAATCATCTGCAGAGCCTGAGCTGGTGTGTGTATCTGCTTTGCGTGGAATTGACACGCCTCGCAGGACTTTACCATCTCAGCTGCATCCTGGAGAGCGGTTGGCCAGTAGAAGCCATGCCGGAAGGCCTTACCGACTAGTGTGCGGGATGATGAATGGCTTCCGCACTCTCCTCCATGGATCTCTGTGATCAACTCACGGCCCTCCTCCTGGGTAATGCACCGCATGTGAATGCCATTGGCGCCGCAGCGATAGAGATCCCCTTCTACCACCGCGTAGCGTTTAGCCAACCGCACTATGTGCTCTGTGGACACATGGTCTTTAGGAAGGATATTCTCCTTCAAGTAGTCTCGGATCTCGGAGATCCATGCATCGGGACCACTCTGAGATATTGGCTGCGGCGCTAAGGGGCTGGCAGGGCCCCCTGTAGCACACACAGCCTTTGGTGGGTTCTGGGATGCCACCAGGATCACTAGCTTCAAGGTACTAGTCTCGCCCCTTCGCCCAGTTCGGCAGGCTGGGCGGTGGGTCTCAGCAGCCGTCTTTCGAAGATGTCCTCGGACACGGGTGCCCAAGTTGATGCCTTCACGTAGAGGTCATCTACCGCCGAGTTGTCAGCCCGTGGGACATGCTGCAGTTCCAGGGCTGTGAAGTCTTTCTCCAGTTTTCTCATGTGGAGAAGGTAGGCTGCGAGCCTAGGCTCGTTGTAGCTACACTCCCCGCGGACTTGCTTGATGATCAGCTGGGAGTCTCCCTTCACCAGGAGTTGTCGGATCCCCAGAGATAGGGCCGCCGACAAGCCGAAGATCAGTGCCTCGTACTCCTCCATGTTGTTGGTGGCCTTGAACTCAAGGTGCACCATGTACTTCACTTGATCTCTGCTTGGGTCAATGAGGACCACCCAGGCTCCGCTAACTTGTTGGTGGGCGGATCCGTCAAAGTAGAGCGTCCAGTGGGGCTCGGTGAAGACCGGACCCCTGGGCTCCGCAGGTGCAGGGTCCGGACCCCCAGAGACACTTGGGGGAGGCGTCCATTCCACGATGAAGTCAGCCAGGACCTGGCTCTTTATGGCGTGGCAAGGTTGGAAGTCTAGCTGGAACTCAGCGAGTTCCACAGCCCACTTGGCGATGTTGCCTGTGGCATTAGAGTTATGGAGGATGGCCCTTAACGGAAAGGAGGTCACCACCACAACCCTGTGCGCCTGGAAATAGTGGTGTAGCTTCCTGGATGCGACAAGCACATCATAGAGGAGCTTATGCGTCTCAAGGTACCTGGTTTTTGCCTCATGAAGGACCTCACTGACGTAGTAGACCGACCTCTGGACTGTCCGGACTCCTGTAGCCAGTCCCGAGTACTCTGGTTCTTGGCCTTCTGGTGTCGTTCTTTCGACAACTAGCACCATGCTTACCGCTTCTGCGGCCGCCGTGATGTATAAATACAGCGACTCCCCTGGCTCCGGAGCTACTAGTATTGGTAGGGACACCAGGTGCTGCTTCAACTCCTGGAAGGCTTGTTCTGCCTCTTCGCTCCAAGAGAAGGGCCCGGACTTCCGCAACAGCTTGAAGAAAGGCAGCGCCCTCTCAGCCAGCCTTGAAATGAAGCGGCTAAGGGCGGCTAATGACCCTATAAGCTTCTGGACGTCCTTGATATGGCCCGGAGGCCTCATTGCCTCAATCGCTTTGATCTTCTCTAGGTTTGCTTCAATGCCCCGGTACGAAACCAGGAACCCCAGCAACTTCCTAGCGAAGACACCAAAGATGCATTTGTCCGAGTTCAGCTTTGTGCGGGTTGCCCGCAGCTTGTCGAAGACCAGAGTTAAGTCTTCCACTAGGGTCGACCCTCTCTTAGTATTGACCACAATGCCATCGACGTAGACTTCCACTTTGTCCCTAATTAGGTCCCCGAAAGTCTTACTCATCGCCCACACGAATGTCGGCAAGGCGTTTTCAGACCGTAAGGCATAACAACATAACAGTAAAGCCCGTCCACTGTTACAAAAGCGGTATGCTTCCTATCTTCCCTAGACATATGGATTTGATGGAAACCAGAGTAAGCATGTAGGAACAACAATAGGTCGCACCCGGAGGTAGAATCCACGATTTGATCTATACATGGAAGTGGATACGGGTCCTTGGGACAGGCCTTGTTCAGGCTGGTGTAGTCGATGCACATCCGAAGCTTCCCATTCGCTTTGGGGACAATGACTGGGTTGGCCAGCCACACTGGGTGATGAACCTCTTCAATGAAGCCAGCGTCTAGCAGCTTCCGGACCTCCTTTTGAATGAAGTCCTGCCGCTCGACGGACTGTCTGTGAGGCTTCTGACTCACCGGCCTGGCGTCGGGGTTGATCTTCAGATGGTGCTCGATCACCTCCCTGGGGATCCCAGGCATCTGCGACGGCTCCCATGCGAACACGTCGGCATTTGCCTGGAGGAAGGCGACGAGCGCGAGTTCCTATTTTTCACCCAGATCACCCACAATGCGAGTGGTCTGGGTGGAATCCGCAGTAAGCTGGATGGCTTTAACGGGGATGTCGTCTACCCTGGATGGTTGCACCTTTGGCACCTTGGGGAGCGCCTTGGTACCGGAGGTTGAGGGGTTCCCTCCTCCGTCGTCCGGGCGAGCAGTCTCTATCGCCAGGGCGTGCAGCTTCTTTACGGCCGCAAGCGCGGCGGCGCGGTCGCCCCGCACGGTGAGGACCCCGGTTGGAGAGGGCATCTTGAGGACCAAATACCCGTAATGGGCAATGGCCATAAACCGATACAGGGCCGACCTACCGATGATGGCGTTGAAGGGGAGGTTAACCTCCGCGACGTCGAACACGATGTTCTCCGTGCGGAAGTTCTCCTCAGTCCCGAATGTAACCGGGAGTGCGATGCTTCCAAGGGGATACACCGGCTGTGGGCCCACTCTAGAGAATGGGAGAGAGGGTCCCAGACGGGACCCCGAGATCTGCAACTGTTTGAATGCAGCATGGCTGATGACGTTGAGGCCTGCCCCGTCGTTAATCAACACATGGTGTAACCGCATATTGGCGATGACAGGGGCGGTGATGAGTGGTAGCACACCGGCCCCTGCCATGTTGTCGGGGCAGTCGGATGCCCCGAAGGAGATGGTGGTGCTCCTCCATCGTTGATGTGGAGCAACCTTCGGGACCCCTGGAGTCGCCGACAGGACCTTGCGGCGCAGGGACTTGACGTTCCTGTGGGAGGTGAGCTCCCAGCTCCCACCGTACATGACGTACAATTTCTTGCGGCGGTCATTGTCGTCCTCGGAGTCGGAATCTCCGGTGAAGACATCCTTGAGGTCCCCCTCGGGTGACTGATACCCAAGTTCTCGTTCTCCCGCGGCTACCTCGCCGTCGTCGACCCCCTCCTTACCAAGCCGGCGATGGGATGGGGAGCCATCCTTGGACGACTGCTCGCGTCGCTCGCTGACACGCTTCGTGAGCTTGATGATCTCGCGGCACTCCGAGGCGCTGTGGCAAGCGTTGGGGTGCACAGGGCATGAGCCGCTGTTGCCTCCCTGTGGCCAGGGGCGCTTGTTGCGCTCGCTCCGGCCCCCAGTCACAGCTGCGACAATCGGAGCAGCAGACTGCGGCTTCTCATGGTCGCGGTTTTTCTTCTTCTTTTTGCCATCCTGGGTGACGGCACCGGAGCTTCTCGTTTGGGTGACTCTGGTCTGTGGCACCAAGTGAAGAGAGTGGAGACAATTTCCACGTCGTGCGTGGCTAACTTCTCTAACATCTTTTCATCACGTACCCCCTGGCGGAAAGCAGTGATGATGGAAGCATTTGATATACGAGGTATGGTGCCTCGTACCTTGGTGAAGCGGGAGATGAAGGCCCAGAGAGTTTCTCCGGGCTCCTGCTCACTGCGTGGAGGTGAGCCTCCACGCCATGCTGCTGGTAAGCACTGGCGAAGTTTGCCGTGAACCGCGCGCAGAGCTCTTCCCAGGAGTAGATCGATCCTGGGGAAAGGTTCATGAGCCAAGTCCAGGCTGGCCCAGACAAGGAAACATGGAAGTATGTTGCCATTACGGTGGTGTCTCCACCGGCTGCCGTAATGGCGGTGACGTAAACCTGCAAGAATTCCGATAAATTTGTCGTACCATCGTACTTCTCTGGCAGGTGTAGCCGAAACTTGGATGGCCAGGTCGCCACGCGGAGATGATCCGCCAGCGCGGCGCAGCCCACGCCGGCCAATGGGACACCCGCTTGGATCCAGGCTCCTGTTGGGGTCTGCGATGCAACCGCAGCGAAGTCATAGTCGAGGTTGCGACCCTCGACATTTTGTCGGCGCTCACGCGCCCTCTCCAGAGAGACGCGGGCATCCTCACCCGCATGCCTGCGGTTGAGTTCCGCCCGCAGGTCATTAGACCTCTCCATATAGACTGGGGCGTCCTTGCCCGCTCGCCGGCGGTTGAGCTCCGCCCGCAGGTCCTCAGTCGGCGCGGCCCTCACCGAGGGAGAGCGCACTGATGCTAACGCCTCATGTTGGCGCCGGGACGACCGAGGCCTTGGCCTGGTTGAGGCAGAGTGCGCCATGCCAAGCAGGCGGTCGACATCATCGCGCCACTGCTTCATGGCCTTCGGGGAGGCCGTGGAGCTAGGAGGGTGGCACAGCAACTCTCTGGCCACTGACAGCGCCCCAGGCGCAGCCCTAGACGTCCTGGACGTTTGCGCGGGAGTGTGCTACAGTTGTGGACTCCACTGCTGGGTGCGAAACCCTGTCATTCCTCGACGCCTATTCAGGTTATCACCAAATCAAGATGAAAGAGTCCGACCAGCTCGCGACTTCTTTCATCACACCTTTTGGCATATACTGCTATACTACTATGCCATTTGGCTTGAGGAATGCAGGTGCAACATACCAAAGGTGCATGAACCACGTGTTCGAAGAGCACATCGGCCGAACGGTCGAGGCTTACGTCGATGACATCGTTGTCAAGATGAGGAAAGCCACCGACTTCTTCTCCGACCTTGAAACGACATTCAAGTGTCTGAGAGCGAAGGGCGTGAAGCTCAATCCCGAGAAGTGTGTCTTCGGAGTCCCTCGAGGCATGCTCCTGGGTTTCATCGTCTCCGAGCGGGGCATCGAGGCCAACCCGAAGAAAATCGCGGCCATCACCAACATGGGGCCTATCAAAGATTTGTAAGGAGTACAAAGGGTCATGGGATGCCTTGCGGCTCTGAGCCACTTCATCTCGCGCCTCGGCAAAAAAGACCTACCCTTGTACCGCCTCTTAAGGAAGACCGAGCGCTTCACTTGGACCCTCGAGGCCGAGGAAGCCCTCGGAAACTTAAAGGCACTCCTTACAAATGCGCCCATCTTGGTGCCCCCCGCTGCGGGAGAAGCCATCTTGATCTACGTAGCCGCAACCACTCAGGTGGTCAGCGCCACGATCGTAGTCGAGAGACAAGAAGAAGGGCATGCACTACTCGTCCAGAGGCCGGTCTACTTCATCAGTGAAGTGCTATCCGAGACCAAGATCCGCTACCCGCAAATTCAGAAGCTACTATACGCAGTAATTCTGACGCGGCGAAAGTTGCGACACTACTTCGAGTCTCATCCGGTGACTGTGGTGTCATCCTTCCCCCTGGGGGAGATCATCCAGTGCCGAGAGGCCTCGGGTAGGATAGCAAAGTGGGCAGTGGAGCTCATGGGCGAGACAATCTCGTTCGCTCCTCGGAAGGCCATCAAGTCCCAAGTCTTGGCGGACTTCGTGGCTGAATGGGTCGACACCCAATTGCCAACAGCTCCGATCCAACCCGAGCTTTGGACCATGTACTTCGATGGGTCACTGATGAAAACAGGAGCAGGTGCTGGCCTGCTCTTCGTCTCACCCCTCGGGAAACATCTCCGCTACGTGTTGCGCCTCCATTTCCCGGCGTCAAACAATGTGGCCGAGTACGAAGCTCTGGTTAATGGGTTGCGCATCACCATCGAGCTAGGGGTTCGGCGCCTCGACGCTCGTGGCGACTCGCAGCTTGTCATTGACCAAGTCATGAAGAACTCCCACTGCAGTGACCGGAAGATGGAGGCCTATGCGACGAAGTTCGGCGCCTGGAAGACAAGTTCTATGGACTGGAGCTCAACCACATCGCTCGACGGTACAACGAGACTGCGGATGAGCTGGCAAAAATAGCCTCGGGCGGATAACGGTTCCCCCGGACGTCTTCTCCAGAGACATACATCAACCCTCCGTCAAGATCGATGACACACCCGAGCCTGAGGAGGCCTCGGCCTAGCTCGAGGTATCCTCGGCCGCCGAGGGTGAGGCCCTGCGCGTCGAGGGAGAGCGGAATGGGGTCACGCCTAACCCAAACTGGCAGGCCCCATACCTGGAATATCTCCTCCGAGGAGAGCTACCCCTCGACAAGGCCGAAGCTCGGCGACTGGCGCGGCGCGCCAAGTTGTTCGTCTTACTGGGGGATGAAAAGGAGCTCTACCACCGCAGCCCCTCGGGCATTCTCCAACGATGCATATCCGTCGCCGAAGGACAGGAGCTATTGCAAGAAATACACTCGGGGGCTTTCGGTCACCGTGCAGCACCTCGAGCCCTCATGGGGAACGCCTTCCGATAAGGCTTCTACTGGCCGACTGCGGTGGCCGACGCCACTAGTATTGTACGCTCCTGCCAAGGGTGTCAATTCTACGCGAGACAGACGCACCTGCCCGCTCAGGCCCTACAGACAATACCCATCACCTGGCCGTTTGCTGTGTGGGGTCTGGACCTCGTCGGTCCCTTGCAGAAGGCACCCAGGGGCTTCTCACACATGCTGGTCGCCATCGACAAATTCTCCAAGTGGATCGAGGTCCGACCCCTAACCAGCATCAGGTCCAAGCAGGCGGTGGCGTTTTTCACAAACATCATCCATCGCTTTGGGGTCCTGAACTCCATCATCACCGACAATGGCACACAGTTCATTGGGAAGAAGTTCCTGGACTTCTGCGAGGACCACCACATCCGTGTGGACTGGGCCGCCGTAGCTCACCCCATGACGAATGGGCAGGTGGAGCGTGCCAACGGTACGATTTTGCGGGGACTTAAACCGAGGATCTACAACGACCTCAACAAGTTCGGCAAGCGGTGGATGAAAGAGCTACCCTCGGTGGTCTGGAGTCTGAGGACGACGCCAAGCCGAGCCACGGGTTTCTCGTCGTTCTTTCTAGTCTATGGGGCCGAGGCTATCTTATCTACACACTTAGAATACGGTTCCCCGAGGACAAAGGCGTACGATGACCGAAGCAACCAGGCCAGCCGAGAAGACTCATTGGACAAGCTCGAAGAGGCTCGGGACGTGGCCTTACTACACTCGGCGCGGTATCAGCAGTCTCTGCGACGCTACCACGCCCGAGGGGTTCGGCCCCGAGGCTTCCAGGTGGGAGACTTGGTACTTCGGCTGCGGCAGGACGCCCGAGGGCGCCACAAGCTTACTCCTCCCTAGGAAGGCCCATTCATCATCGCCAAGATTTTGAAGCCCAGAACATACAAGCTGGCCAACGATCAAGGCGAGGTCTACAGCAACGCTTGGAACATCCAACAGCTACGTCGCTTCTACCCTTAAGATGTTTCAAGTCGTTCATATACCTCGTTTTCTCTTTACATACATAAATAAAGTCTAACCGTCAAGGAAGGGTCAGCCTTGCCTCGACAAAAGCCCGACCCTCCCTCGGGGGCTAGAAGGGGGGAACCCCCTCTGCGTCAAAAATTTCCTCGGAAAAAGTCTTTTGCCAGAACGTCTTTCGCGCCTTTCGACTGCTTCGATAGCGGGATCCTGAAAACGACGATAGTACACGTAAGCGGCAAGGCCGACCGAGCCGAGGGAACTCCTATGCCTCCGGGATACGGATACCTCACTCATCATCTTCCATGATAAGTAACTCACGCTCGGATAAGCGATTCTGCTACCGAACAAGTCCTAACGCTCTTTTCTGCTAGAACGATTTTCGTGCCCTCACGACTATATTGATAACAGAATCCTGCAAACGAGTGAGAGTGCACGTAAGCGGCAAGGCCGACCGAGCTGAGGGACTCCTACGCCTCCAGGATACGGATACCTCACTCATCACCTTCCGCGAAAAGTAACTCTCGCTCGGATAAGCGATTCTGCTATCGACGAACAAGTCCTGATACTCGAAACAAGAGGAAAGGAAACGCATCTTTATAACACGACAATAAGATGTTTAGGCCTCGGCGGCCGCAAAAAACATATGCATACTACATACAAACTGTTCCTGCAGGTTCAGACATCGACAGAGGGAGCAGCAACACCCTCGGCGTCGTTTCCACCTTCGGCGGAATCTGGCCCGGCCTCGGACGGCGACACGGGCGGAAGGATCTCCACCTCGAAGGAGGACGCCAGCACCACGCTTGGGCCATTGCAGCCAGGGTCTCCTCCAGGGTCCCGACCTAAGCAGAAACCTCGGCTGACCGCTCCGCAGCCACAGCCAGATGTCCCCCGAGGACCTCAGCCCGGCTCACGGCCTTGGCAGCGTGACTCCGGGGTAGGTCCCGCTCACGGATGACCCGGCCAAGCTCCAGCCGCCGCTGTTGCACCTCCTCGGCCTGGGAAGCCACCTGCTCCTGGGCCGACGAAGCCTCTTTTCAAGCCGACTCCGCCTCTGTCCACGCCGACACCGCTGCCTCCGGCTCCAGCTCATCGCAGAGCAGCCGAAGGTTTCTAAACTGAGCAAGAGAGGCCTTGAGTGGCAAGGCCGACCGAGCCGAGGGACTCCTACGCCTCCGGGATACGGATACCTCACTCGTCACCTTCCACACAGGGCAACTCATGCTCGGTTAAGCGGTTCAGCTAGCCGACAGACGAGTCCTAGTGCTCGAAATGACGGAGAAACACGGTATTACACTCAAATACCCAGATGTTCAGGCCTCGACAGCCACAATGAACAGACACCCATACTCAGGGTGCCATTACAAACGGAACTCTGGTTCCACTCCCGCGGGTATGAACAACCTCCACACCAGAGGGCCTGCGGGACAACAAACTCCAGGTGGCTCGCCGGCAACCACTGCACCAGCAGTGACAACGACCTCCGCCTCGTGCGGCTAAACAGCATCAACGATGACCTCAGGGCAAACGCTACTGTGAGAAGGCCCTCGCCCACGTCCCTACTCGAGGGGCGAGGACAAACCATCAAAGCCAAAGAGCCGGAGGCCTGACCGCGGGTGGCGCCACCGGTCTCGTCGGCGGAGAAACCTCCTCTGGCGACCACCACCTCAGCACCGACGACAGCGACCACCTGCGCGCCAGCGCTACGCCAACGAATGGCGGCCGCCCCAGCCTGCACCGGCAGATCCCCACTCAAGTCCTCGCGGACGGGCAGGCACCGACCTTCGCGCGGAGGCGTCGTGCCGGAGTGAGGACAAGACAATCCAAGAACACGAACGCCGCCCATACGGCGTACGACGTCTTGGACGATCCCCCGGTGCGCACGGCGCAACAGTCGCCCGTGTGGTGGACGGACGGCCACGCCCGGATCAAGCGGCAGGAGGCAGCGTCGGAGGCCGCGACAGAGCCAGCTGAGCCAGCGAGCCAGGCACGCTGGAGCTGACGACGCTTACGTCCGACCGGTCCCGCGTTGTCGAAGTTCGCCCCCTCCGCAAGGCCGGTGAGCGCCCTCTCCCCTGAATGCTGAAGGAAGAGGCGGCCTGTCGGCCCATGCGGGAGGTAGAACCCCAGCTCAGCTCGCCCTCCACCACAACAAGGATGATGAAGATCCTTGAAGCTGAGGGCGGGGTTGAGGCCGCAGCCCGGCTTGCTTCTCCCCACCACCGAACTGGTGGTCATCATCCTGGATGACCATTGGTGAGGGAATGCAGCCGGGCTGCATGATGAAAATCCTTGAAGCCGAGCGATGGCTGAAGGGTGCCAACCCCCGCGAGGTCGCTCTCCTCCAACGGCAGCAAGACGAAGGCAACATGGGTGCTCCCCATCCGGGGGATCGGAAGGTGGAAGAGCGCGATGCATGAGGGGAGTGCGAAGGCATGGCTACCGACTGGGGGATCGATCCCTTTTTAAAGGCGGCTCTCCCCACTCGCATCATCAAGCGTCACGGGCAAAGTCTTCATCGACGTGCTCCGGGGTCCTCCCCCTACGACACGGGGGCTAGGTCCCACACGTCATGCAAGCTGACCCGAAATAGAAGAAGCCAAACCGCCGCACGCGGAGCGTGTAACCGCCCCGCGGTTACAAGCACTCCTCCATCCTCGCCGAAACCAGCGGTCGAAAGGGCAGACTGCCATGCAGGTGGCGTGCAACCGCACCGCAGTGACGCACCCCTTCGGCTTCGTTGCATCCGGCATGGAGGCCCAGGTCCACACGTCATGTAACCGGCGCACCGGTTACTACGTGCAAGAAACCGCACCGCCACTTGCGCCAATGCCGCGCCTTCTCGACTGCGGAACCGGTGTCGCGACTCGAGGCAACCCTGCGCATGTCCAACAGTGCCAATCGAGCACAACGATCATGGGCCAGTCAGCCGTGGGAGGAGGCGCGACGGTTGATATGGCCAAAAGTGGACCGATAGTAATGGCGGCAGCAGACGAGCGGAAGCAGCGGTCAAATCGCCTGCAGGCTCGCGTCCCCTCCTGGAGCGGCAGGGGAGCCCTCTCCCACGGCGTGAAGACGACACGCCCGTGTTCCGTTCCTCGAACAACTCGAGCACGCGCAACGGCCGCCCAGCGAACCGCCCGTCCCGTCGCATTAACTCCTCGGCAGGGCAAGCGACACCTTTGGCAGGCGAAGCGGGCGTCGTTTCACCTCCGCCATGATGACCGCGTCAAAAAAGGTGTGCCACACCGTTTTAATTCATATCCTTTTCCTCTTCCCCTTTCTCTCTCTTGCTACAGGGACCGGGAAATAGGATATTTCGAAAGGGATCCTTCTCCACGAAGGAAGCGGGCCCCGAGCCCTCCTACTGATCAGGGGTTCGAAGGCTGGCCCCTCGGAAGGGTTCGACAGCCGCCCCAGAGCACTCGGGCTTCAAGCTCATTACTGATCAGAGGTTCGAAGGCTAGCCCCTCGAAAGGGTTCGACAGCCGCCCTAGAGCACTCGGGCTCCGCGCCCACTACTGATCAGGGGTTCGAAGGTTGGCACCTCGGAAGGGTTCGACAGTCGCCCCAGAGCACGCAGAGCGAGGGATGACTCTGGGTACGTCCGTTACATGGCCGAGGCTCGGGCTACGCTCCCGAGGTACCCTAGGACATTTCTGAGACCAGCAGGAGCGATTTTGTAACGGAATCCCACCAGAGGGAGGCATCGAGCCCTCGGACCCTATCGAACGGGTCCGGGTCTGGCAAATCACCTGCAGGTACTTTTGGAGCGCGCCTCTAGGCCACTAGCCGACCCTTATCGAACGGGGCACGGGCGTCCACTTGGATCACCCGTTAGCAACTCACTAGAGACACCATGTTCGGCGCCCTCCGAGGGCAACATGGCGCTTTCCCCCCTTCCTCCTTGCAGAAAGGCGATGAAGGGGCGTATAATAAAAGTCAAGACAGTCCTTGATCGTCCTCTCGCTCCGTGCAGAGGCTCGGGGGCTGCTCTCGCAAACCCGACTACGGCCAAACCGTTGACAGCGTCAACAAACCAGCCTAAAAACTCGAAACCTGACCATGCACCCGGGCTACGGCCAGGCCGCATGAGGGAACAACCAGACCAGCCAGGGCATCACGAAAGGCATTAAGACCTCAGAGGAGTCAAACCACTCCTCCAAGGCCTCGGGGCTACACCTGGCGGGTGCGATCGTGCGCACCCACCGGAACAAAGTATAACCGAGAAAGGTCGGTCCCCTCGCAAAAAAAAAAGTGCGGCAAAGCCTCCAAGCGAGTACCAACACTCCCTTCGAGGCTCGGGAGCTAATGTCGGGTACCGTAATTAGGGGTACCCCCAACACTCCTAAACACGGCTGGTAACCACCATCAGCACAAGCTGCAGATGGGCACGATTCAGGTCAAGGCTTTGTCTACCCAAGGGGCGCAATCTCGCCTCGCCCAAGCCCAGCCTCGGGCGAGAACTGTAGTCCCGGACGAAGTTACGTCTCGCCCGAGGGCCTCCTCAGGCAGTGGGCGCACCCTCGGCACGCCCGAGGCCCAACTCGGGCAGGCTTCGTCGAGAAGCAACCTTGGCCAAATCACCTCTCCAACCGACCGTATCGCAGGCGCATTCAATGTGAGGATCGCCTGACACCTTATCCTGACATGCGCGCCTCAGTCGGCAAGGTCGAAGTGACCGCAGTCACTTCGCCCTTTCGCTGACCGACCTGACAGGAAAACAGCGCCGCTCACCCCGCTCCGACTGCTGTGCCAGTCACCCGGGCAAGGCTGACAACAGCAAGTTCAGCCTCAGGCGCAACAGGAAGCTCCGCCTCGCCCGACCTTAGGCCTCGGCCTCGGGAGTAGGTCTCCGCCTCGCCCGACCCCAGGGCTCGGCCTCAGAAGGTGGTCTCCGCCTTGCCCGACCCCAGGGCTCGGCCTAAACCTCGGCCTCAGGAGGAATCGCGTCCTCGCCCGACCCCGACCTCGACCTCAGGAGAAGTCTCCGCCTCGCCCGACCTTGGGCTCGGACCGACCGTGCCATGGGGGATACATCATTACCCTACCCCTAGCTAGCTCAGGCTACGGGGAACAAGACCGGCGTCCCATCTGGCTCGCCCCGGTAACAAGTAATGATGGCTCCCCGCGTGCGTCCATGACGACGGTGGTTCTCAGCCCCCCTACGGAAGCAAGGAGACGTCAGCAAGATCCCAGCAGCACCGACAACTGTGCTTCTACAGGGCTCCGGCACTTCTCCGACGGCCACGTTACTGCGTATACAGGGCTCTAGCACCTCTCCAGCAGCCACGTTGGCATGTACACAGGGCTCAGGCACCTCTCTGCCAGACACGTTAGCGCCTAACTACACCCCCCATTGTACACCTGGACCCTCTCCTTGTATCTATAAAAGGAAGGTCCAGGGCCTTCATGCGGGAGGGTCGCGCGGGGGAACGAGCTGACGAACAGGCTCACTCTCTCTCTCGCGAACGCTTGTAACCCCTACTACGAGCACACCCCCTGGCGCGGGATAACACGAGCCGCATTTTCCCCCTTGTGTTCCATCTCGCGCCAACCCATCTGGGCTGGGACGCGCAGCGACAAATTTACTCGTCGGTCCAGAGACCCCCCGGGGTCGAAACGCCGACAAGAAGACTGATGAGGGAGAAAAATAGTGCGTCAAGACCCTTCGTCTGGAAGAATTAAAGAAAATCTGTAAGATCAACTCTAAGAGATCATAAAAAAATGTTCCCCAAAACTTGGTATTGAGGGTTGTTGAAAAACAAATGATGCTAAAAAAAATATGAACGCACATCAGAATGTTAAATACCGATCCCTCAAATATTTAAATCGCCAACTTGGGCCACAGATTCACGTAATTGGACCCAATACCAAGGTTTCGCGCTATTCAGCAGTGCCGCCACATGGAGCAGCCGGCGAGGAGCTGAAGAAAAATCCGTGTTACAAGTTCCAGCTGAAGAAAGAAGCTGCTGCACAGTCAGACCTGTACAAATGAATCTGTACATGCGTCACACCCAATCCATTTACAAATAAAATTGCAGCTGAAGAAAGACACAATCCATTACATTACATTCATTTCGAACAACAAGCCACCAATTCATGGACAGCGAAGTTTTATTCTTATTGGCAATCCTCATTAATAAATATAGAAAGCAGTCTAGTACTAGTGCCACTTATCAGCCTGAGATAAACTTGGCGATAATTTTTATTTAAGAACAACAAACAGTCTAGCACACTAGAAAACAAACACTGAAATTCAGTTCATTTCGCTCAACAAAACCCAAATTGACGACAAACTGAAATTTAATTCATTGCATTAAAGAAAAACAAATATTGACCCCAAGCTGATCAAAAGTTCCTTTCACTAAACAAAACAGACTCTCAGCAAGAACACTTTCATATCATCCCCAATTGTTGAAGCCTATAAATGTCATTTGCAATCACTCTAGATGAACATACTTGTTGTTGTAAGAGTATGCATGTCACTTGTACCACAACTGACTATCTGCGAAGCAAAGTGGTACTTGTCCAGAATATATAGATTGGTGACTGATCACTGAAAATACAATACTATGATTGATAGAAGTTATGTCTTGAAAATTATACAAGACTACATGTGTTTTGTGTATATATTTAGACTTGCCTTTTTTCAAAGAAAAGAAAGTGAGATCCAACAAAGTCAATATATAGTTCTTTTTAAGCAAATATTTATGCTGCCAGTTTCTTGCTTTATTCCCTGCTTAATCATCTCGGTTTCTCTTCAATTACATGAATGTTGATCAACGAATCATATGGACAGTCCTTTGTTTGTCGGTAAACTACTTGGAGCTCATGTAGCCCATGCCGGATTAATCGTATTCTGGGCCGGAGCAATGAACCTATTTAAAGTGGCCCATTTCGTACCAGAAAAGCCCATGTATGAACAAGGGTTGATTTTACTTCCGCACTTAGCTACTCTAGGTTGGGGAGTAGGGCCGGGGGAGAAGTTCTAGATACTTTGCTAAATCAATTTGTTAAATGTGATTTAATATATTATTCCTACGAAACATAATTTAAATTTCTTTTGTTTAGCCCAAAATACAACGTTTAGAGAATCCGTTCAGCTCATCAACCAATGATTAGCCAGGTTTCTTTATCATTGTCTTGGATGCAATGAGCAAGATGTTTTGAAGACAATTTAGTCACACAGATGGAGCTGACGAACTGGTCAGGAATTCTCACAAGACTTTCGTCAGATACGAGACTTTTATCTTTAGCGAACAAATACAGTGCTATTGCATACCACTTGATGGATTGACGAACGAAGTAGGGAGGTCGTCACTGTCTCCAAAGGAGGATGCAGTTGGATCGATTTCTCCATTATCGGCCATCTGCCTATGGGGGACCTAGCTACCGATGTATTGTGTTGGCCGATTCAGAGTAGTGCTGCGAGCAGAGAGCATCTCGCGCTGTCGGAAGTCGATGCCGCCTCCGTCTCTGCCTCCTCCGCTCATCTGTATCCCATCGCCTCCACCGCTGGAGCATATCCCGCCACCACTGACGCTTCCCGCTATTGGAAACAACAAAGCTGCGCGCGGGGGCCAGAAATAGCACGCGCTAGAGCGATTGGGGAAGGATTTGGCTCACGAAAATATGCTGGAGGGAGAGCCACGGATTCGGGATGTGAAGCTTTTGGGAAGAAGATAAACATGATGTTGGAGGGCATAAAAATGCCCCCTAGCCTGATAAATGCTTTTGGGGTTCTTTTACACCTTCTGTTGGAGGTGCTCTGACAACCTAACTCTGCAATGGCTACTCTCGTGGAGGATGGCTACTCTCGTGGAGGATGAAAAGAGAGAGAGAAAGTGCTTAATTAATAGTATACTGTAATTATTAGGCCGGAAGATTTCCTCAAATATTGCCAGTGCCAGATTTTGAAAAACGGCCCGTAAAGGCCCAAATAGAAAGCCGATTCTCCTTTCTTGCCCGCCTCACTTCTGAGTTCCGACTCTGGAGCGGAGCGGCAGCCAAATCTCGACCACGTCCGGCAACCGCGCCCCCTCGGCTTTGCGCCCACACCAAGCCACCCTCTGTTCTCCTCTTCCGTGGCGGACTAGCGGCGCACTGGTGTGGTGCTCCTCCAAGCTCTGGTCTGCTCCGCGCCCCGCCTCCCCGTCGACCGGCGACTTTGGCCCCGGCCCCCGGGCTAGGAAGCGAGTTCACCGGTGGATCCGCGCGTGTCCCTCCCTGTTACCTGCGGGTCGCCCCAGCCGGCCACCCGCGCCCCCGCACCCTACTGACTTGGGCTTGCTGTATAGCACGGACCAGATCAAGGGTCGTCGTCGACCACGGTGAGTGACTGGTTTGTGAGTAATGGACTATTTATTGATTTCTAGTTTCCATCCACTGTATATTCGCATTCTGAAATTCTCTTCAAAAAATGCCAAAGTGCCAATGTCTAGTTTTTATTTGGACTCGACGAATGCGACAGAACTAATGTTCACGTTTGAGGCATTGGGCTAGACATACAAAACTATGTCTGCAATCCCAGATATTTTCTCCCAGTCACAAACCTGATTGCGTTTCACCTCGTGCATTATCACTTAAAACCACTTTTGTGTGGAACTATGTTTTTTTTAAAATAATGTAGAATTATATATGGTCACCAAACTTATGTGAAATTATGAAGGCATGTGAATATGTGATCTTTTAGTCATAAGATGTTCTTGTTATTTTCCTATCCACAACGTTCTATATATTCTTTAAGCATTTTGAATTGATATCACTGTTAGTGTTCTTGGTTATATCTATTATAGGTTATAGTGCATCACCAGTAAAATTTCTAGGCTTCAATTATCAGCCCCCTTGCAGCCTTGCCTCGTTTCTGGGTCCATCACTTAGGGAGTATCTGTTCATCACCTAGATACACAACTTGTGGGTGGGGTGTTCTACTGTAGGGTGCTGCTAATCCCTTGGTATCCATCAGGAAGCCACCACAGGCTCATAGCATAAGTTCTGTCAGCGTTCAGCGCCCCCTCCTGTCCTTCCCTTGTGATTCTCCAGCAATTGGTCCCTGATCCCTGTCCATCATTTGTTCAGATACTGAACAACTATTGCCATGTTAAGTTAGTCAACACAAGGATTTTGCGTAGTGTTGTCACCATGGCGCTCTTAGGTTGGTGGTTGTTAAAATTGCTTTATTTATTTACATCTCCATTGCACGCTGCTGGTTGTTGGTGATTTCTTGTTTTTATCTCCAATCGACTGAACTTTAGTTTTCTTATACAGTTTGAGGCTTGGCCATGCCTTTAAATATAGATATTGATCTGTTCAAGCTGGATATTGATGAGCTGATAGCTGATTATTCCAAGGTAGTTTTTCAAATTCTCTCCATGCGTGCACATATTAACTTTAGATGAATGATAACATCTCTGTGTTCCTGATTGGTAGGAGAACTGTACATCACTCTTCGAATTCAAACGAGTATGGATGGGCAAGAAATTTTCTTATATCTATGAAGGCAGACCTAAGACAAACTCAGGTTTATTCATGCAGTCCCTCTTTCTGCATTGTATTGGTAGGTGCTGGCTTCCTGAAAGAGCATATTCCTGAACTGAATCCACACTTACCGATAATCCTTTTTGTGGTCACAGCTGAACTATTTTCCACTTAATTTTGTGTCCAGGTCATTTGACTTCTCAAAGTTCACTGCACCAAAGATTGGCTGGGCTATACTGCCTTTACTGTCTGTATGAGTGCCAGCCATACAAGCCGCAGTTCAAGATTTACTTGTCTCTTGGTAAGGCACATATTTGAGCCAATATCTGGTGCATGCTGGAACTGTTCTTTAACACATTAAATATTTTCTCCTTTTGGAAACAGAGGAGTGCAGGCAACTGAAGGATATCGTTGTTATGGCGAAGCAAAATGGACTGCAGCTCGTGCCTGCACTTGTCAAAAGGATGCTGGATAAAGACATGTTTTTGTTTGGCTACATGAATTTGATCAACGACAACGGGGACAAGCAGGTCGAGGAATTGACCGCATTGCAGAACAAGCAAGTAAAATTTGCATGTGACAAGTATGTCTGACTTTTGCTACTGGGATCTTCAGCATTAGTATTTTGTTTTGAGTAAATTGCACCAATATATGTCTAAATAAGATATAGCATTACTGTTTACTTTAATATGATGTTCATGTGAGTGTTTTCTTTAATATTCACTAAGTTCCTTTGCCTTGCTACAGCCTTGCATGTTGTTCCAAAGTGCAGTTTATTACTCATGTTTCTTGCTTTGAAAACAAGGCTATAATTTGGTCAACAAAAAAAAACAAGGTTAAATCTGTTGCCTGCTGATATTTTCCATGTAACCTCTATGTTTGCAGGTTATTTGCAAATAGCCAAGCAGAAAGATATATGCACATGGACTTGGTAAGTTCAATGCTTTTATTATAGTTCTACTACTATCATGCTGGCATGGCGGGGACACGGTGCCGTGGTTGGCACACATCCGAGAACGTGATCCTTATAGTTTATGTTTTAGTACAAGCTGTGTAAAGTGGACCTGTGCTTGCGACTTATTTTCACAAGATCTTATTAAAGAATTATCATGCTGTCTTGGGTTGGAAATATATCATAAAAAAGGCAGCCTGCCAATCCTTTGTTTTTTATATATACTACAAACATTACGCAGGGTATGCTTCTGTTACTGATTTATTCATCTTCCTGTAGGGTGCTGAGTTCGAGCTTGATACCATCAAAAAATTGTCAAAGGAGTATGCAGAAGCAAAGGAACTGGCCCTTGCAGGTGCCTGTCCATTGCCATTGTGGGATATGTGCATTTTCCTTCTCCTTTACGTAAGACTCCGGACACAACGCCATTCCTAATCCAACTGCTATCTGTTTGCCCCTATCACCTGGACAGAGGCAAGCCAAACTGTCGAAGTTGAAGATGCTAAGCACCTCCTTCAGAGTGAGAGGCTGTTGGGCGACAAGATAGATGAAGTCGTCAAAGAATGGGATGTCCAGAAGGAGGGGTTCTACGAGAGAACTGGATTATCCTCATCCCCTGGTGACCAGCTCATGGCGGTCGACAACGATGAATCAGGAGCTCAATGTCACAAGGATGGATCCTGTGGCGATCAGCTCATGGCGGTCGACAATGATGAATCGGGAGTACAGGATCACGAGGACCTCGACGACGACGACGATGGCTTTGCCGAGTTAGAACTGCTGCTAGAGTGAAGAACATATACAAGTCTGTAAACTCTTACTACCGCCGTATAACCGTGTAATCAGAACACCGAGAGATGTAATCCTCGCTCGTCTTTACTAGGCTCTCCTTTTTAGTTGCCAGACCTTCTGTTCATCTACACTGGCTGCAGTAACTGTACATTGAAATAATCCAGTTCGCCAGCCTATGCGGGGGAGAGAAAAAAGAGGTGACCTTGAGTAAAAATGTACATGAACAGTGACGAGAAAAAACGCTGGCTGCAGTAACTGTACATTGAAACGGTAGTGTGCCAGAGTAAAAAAATTAGATGGACAGTGATGAAAAAACGCAAAAAATAGGGAAATAAGATAAAAATTTCCATTGCCGGGATTTGAACCCGGGTCGTCTGGGTGAAAGCCAGATATCCTAACCGGACTAGACGACAATGGAATCGTTGATGAAATGCCTAACTCATTCTAATTGTGTTTCATCTCAACCAGACGACCCATCTGCATAGAAAATGCAATGCCGTATTTTGTTAGAAACGGCCAGAGTCCGCACCAGAGCTCAACTTTGCGAGAGGTGGTGGGGTCTTGTTTGGTAGAGCTCCTCCGAAGAAGAAGATCAGCCAGAAAAAAAAAGAGAAGCAATTTGCAAGTGGGTAGGTGCACTGGTTCACCTCCTTCTCTGCGCTGAAACTACCGTGCCATGGTTGAAGCTAGGCACGGCATGAACCACGATGCGCCCTTTCCTTAATTTTCATTTATTTTTCTGCTTCTTTTCAGGGAAAAAAAGGAGAGAGAGAGGAAGGAACAGCCTCCCTGGCTTTTTCGTTCTTGTTATTCTATCTAATGAAAAGCGAGAGAGAGAGAGAGAGAGAGAGAGAGAGAGAGAGAGAGAGAGAGAGAGAGAGAGAGAGAGAGAGAGAGAGAGAGGTAGGAACAACCTCACTGGCTTTTTCGTTCTTGTTATTCTATCTAATGAAAAGCGAGAGAGAAGGCAAAACAGCACGCATGCATGGTCTGGGTCTGTTGAGAAGCCCAAGCTGGGCGTGGCCGCTGCCGAAGAGGAGAGGAGAGGTCTCCTGCACCGGGGCGAACGACTGGGAAGGAAGCCAGACAGACAGACAGGCTAGGGCAACGCGAGAGCTAGCTCGACACGGTTCAAGATTTCCTCAGATTCAATGATACGATCCTCCTCCATGCACACTTGCACAGGGCCACAGGCGGCACAGCTAGCACAGCGGTTGGTGGTAGCTGGTAGTGGTAGTAGTTCATCCGTGCTCCTTGCTGTCTGCTGTGGTGGCCTCGCTGAGTCGCAGGACCTCCATGGCCCCTTGCCCCGCCTGCACTGCAACGGCCAACGGCAACCTCATGTGATGACTGATGATTAACTATACTACTGAGTACTGACAGTGGCCCCACGCATGCTCCCTCCCTCTATCCACCTGCTTTCCATGCGAAGGCTGACGCTCCCACATCTTTTTTCCATTTCCACACTGAACGCTGAGCGACGGGCGCTCTTTCTTGGCCTCTGAGGTTTCTGGCTGTATGTAGGAGTACGCGGTATACACGCCCCAAGAAAGATGTTTCTTCTTCCATGGCGTCGGTGATCGGTCTCCGTCCGCTCTCCCCAACCTCCCATGCTTTCAGTTTCAGGCGGCATGCCCCATGGTGACTCGGTGAGCAGGACGATTCGTTTTCGTCCACGAGTCACAACGTACGTCTTGGTAAACGTCCTGGAACAGTGTGCGCACACAAAGACCCACGCGTGCTCGCCTCTGGTTCTGGGTTCTTCACCCAAACAGCAAGGACAACAGGCATTGGATTCGGGGCAACGATAGCCTGCTACTTCTTCCTCTGCCATGGGCAATTGGGGCATGGCATGGCAGCTCGCTTCTGCGCCACTTTACACTCCACTGACCACTGCCTCTCGCCTTTGAAGCATACAAAGGAGTAAACAGCTTCACCTACCGGAATGTACTCCTATCCTAATTCTTGGTAAAGTAGAGTACAGTACTCTAGTAGCCTGGTACTGGTAGACCAGCAGCTCGGGCGGTGAGCCGGCGAGTCCGTTTCGCGGCCAGTCTGGGTCGTTGAGCGGCAAGTCGCTGTCGAGAAGTGAGCAATTGCAGGAGTCTTGCAGGTGTTCTCGCTCGACTGAACTCTTCTTCTTTCCGATGCAATGCAATCATGGACCTGCCACCTTTCGACGTTGCGGTTGTTCAATTCCTTCTTGAGTGTCTCTGATCCTGCAACCCGTTCACTCACTCGCCCGCGCAGGTTCTTCCGGCGGGGTCGGACGTGAATCCGGGCTCCGGCCAGCACGGGGAGGATGATGGACGGATCGAGGCAGCAGCGGCAGAGGAGGGGATCGCCAGCGCCGGGGAGGCCGCGCACCGTGCCGATCGCCGTCACGCCGGAGGGCTTCTGGTGCTGCCCGTCCCCCGCCGCGCTGCACAAGAGCCTGCTCAAGAACCCGCACCACCACCACCACCACAACGCCAAGCAGGCGCCGACGCCTAAAACCCCCTCGGCCCCTCCGTCCAGAGCCCCCTCGGTCCAGACCGCGACGTCCGTGACCGACGACGTCGACGACCCCGCGCCCGCCGTGGCCGACCACCACCACAGCCAAGCGGCCGCCGAGGCTCCGGCGCCGGCCACGCCACCACAGCACAAGGTCTGCGTCGGGTTCGGGCGGCCGGAGACCAGCGACCTGACGGTGGTGCTGTACGGGAAGGAGGGCGTCGCGGTCAGCATGAGCGTGCACAGGGACGTGCTCGCCCAGAGCAGCGCCTTCTTCGCGCGGCGCCTCGCCGCCGACGGCCAGCCCTGCGTGGAGATCCACGACTGCGAGGACGCGGAGATCTACGTGGAGACGGTCGGCCTCATGTACTGCGACGACGGGGCCAACAAGCACCGGCTGCTCAAGCAGAGCGTCCCGCGCGTGCTCCGCGTCATGAAGGCCGCCGACGCGCTCGGCTTCCCCGCCTGCGTCAGGTCCTGCCTCGACTACCTGGAGGCCGTCCCGTGGGCCGGGGAGGAGGAGGAGCGCCGCGTCGTGTCCTCGGTCCGCCGTCTCCAGTGCACGGACGGCGCCGGAGTCAGCCCGCTGCTGAGGAGGGTCGCCTCCTCCGACTCCGGCTGTCTGAGACCGCCCGCCGACACGTTCGCGCACATAACGGAGATGGTGCTGGCGAGCACCGACGAGCGGGGCCGGCGCGAGACGAAAGCCCTGGTCTTGAGCCTCCTGAAAGACAGCACTCGCGGCCACGTCGGCGGCGGCGCCGACGGATCACCACCAACACCGGGCATCTCCTCTTCCGAGACGTTGTACGGCTCGTGCCGGGGCTGCCTGGACCGGCTCCGGCGGCTGCTCGCGGAAGCTTCGTCCGAGCCGGCGTACTCCGCCGCCGTCGCGCGGCGGATCGCGCTGGAGGCCGACAACCTCGTGTGGCTGGTGGAGATGCTGGTGGCGAGCCAGCGCGCCTGCGACGGCTTCGTGGCGCTGTGGTCGGGCCAGGCCGAGCTGGCCGCGTCGCACGCCGGAGCGCCGGCGGCGTCCCGCCACGCTGTGAGCCGCGTCACGGCGCGCCTGTTCGTCGGCGTCGGGAGAGGGGAGATGCTCCCGCCTAGGGACGCCCGCCTGCGGCTCCTCCAGGTCTGGCTGCAGCCGCTCATCGACGACTACGCGTGGCTGCAGCGCGCCGGCGGATCCCGGCCGGCGGCGTTCGACAGGAGGCTCGTGGAGGACGGCATCGGGCAGACGATCCTGACGCTGCCGCTGGAGGACCAGAGGTCCTTGCTGCTGGCGTGGTTCGGCAGGTTCTTGAAGCTCGGCGACGATTGCCCGAATTTGCAGAGGGCGTTCGAGGTGTGGTGGAGGAGGACTTTCGTCAGGCTGATTCTGACGCGGGTGATATTTTGACATCAGATCAGATAGAAGCTCAGCCTGAAATGCTAGCGGCACTAGCTTAGCTGTTGATCATAGATTGTTTGGGAGAAACCCTTTCTGAATGTTGAGTGTATTGTCTTCGTTAGTCCATCTGACATGAAAGTTGGCAAGAATTTGGCTGTGTGTTTTTGTTCTCAGCAGCATTAACATTAGGTGGGTCTACTCGGATAGTAATGAATTCTTGAATGGAAAAAGATATTACTTGCTCATGTTTAAGGTCCTAAGGTCCTGTTTGTTTCCTCGCTAGATTAAATAAGTTGAATTATAGAAAAAATAGAAAGGCAAAATATTATTTTGTGATTACAAATATTGAAATAAAATATTCAATACTAACTTATTTCAGCTTATTTATAGTATCAAAGTGATATTGTATGGTATGTTTGGTTCATAGCTAAATATGTCATATTTTACCTAAGTTTAGTCAATCAACTAATTTAGACAGAAAAGTTAGACAAAATATATAAGTTAGGCAGTGAACCAAACCGGCCTTTAGTCTCCTATCTTTCCAGCATCGTCCAACTTATATAATCTAGAAGGGAAACAAACACATCCTAAATCTTGTAGGTTTGACTGGGGTTGTTTGGGGTTTAGGGACTAATTTTTAGTCCCTCTATTTTATTTATTTTTAGTCTCTAGTTTGCCCAATACAGAAACTAAAACTCTATTTTAGTTTTCGTGTTTAGCAATTTATGAACTAAAATAGGAATAAAATAGATAGACTAAACATTAATCCATAAACCCAAACAACCCCACAGCTGCAAGGAAAAACTCTATCCTGCATGCTAATGTTCATATCTCCAGGCAAAAATGTTTCACTACCGGTTGCTTTCAGGTACAACCATATCAAACCACACCCTCAGCAACCCGTGGCCCGGTCCGCTGCATGTGACTTCGCACACCAGGTAACTGTGATAATCTCATTGACTTTCCTCATGAATTCATCTTCTCCTTGTTTGCTGTGATGCATAATCTGCAGTGAAGAAGACAGCACCCAAACGTTTGCGTCCAGTGTCTTGAGGGCCTCTGGATCACGGTCATAATCCTGCATGCCCAAACAAAGGGCAGTTTGGAATTACAATTACAATGGATGACCACGCAAAAGATTAGACATTAAGGACCCAAAAGGCGCTACCTTCTCAGTAACTAAGACTATGGTATCTTTGCTGTGCTCGTCCATGAGATTCCTCGCTGTTTCTTGAATTTTCTCTAGGTCCTATTGGAGGTAAACAAGAATAAGAGGAAGGCAACCATCACATGGTGAATGGAAAATAGTCACCCCTAATCAAATACACAACCACATAAACTACGAGTATTATGTTGCTTTAGCAGAGAACAGAAGTAGCTGGCTGCATTGTTGCGAGTAGTGGTTCATATATTTTGCAGAGAATTAGGCAGTGCACAGGTTTCATGTACATGCTGGACTACGTATCGCCGTATCGTATCGCATATCGGTGTGGTTTCTGATTCATGACTTGTTAGGCGTCTTGATTTGTTCGTGCAGAATTTAGCAGTGGTGAGAAAAATAAAAAGAGATGGCTGCACTTACATGAGCACTGAAGAAATGATGGTCACTGAAATCCAACCTGGCGATTTTGAGTGGACCAATCTGCAGCAGCAAGGATGGATGTTACAATTGAACAAGGATAGTGTTAAAGCTAGCCGTACAACCTTATTGGGCCTTGTAGCTGTAGTTGGGCTAGGCTCTTTTCTTGCCGCTCAGACTACTCAAAACTACCCAGTGCTGCATATACGTAGATATGAATTGTACCGTATTATCTACTAACATAGTGTTAGTCCTATGCACTGTATATAATCAGCTCATGGGGCTCAATATATTACAACTATAATTTACATGGCATACCTTCTCTAACATGGTATCTATCGCCTTCTCGGTCCTTTGACATATACTGCTTTTGCTCCTACGGCAGCAGCAGCCATTATGCCTTCCTCCGACTCGAAGCTCACCGCCACCTCTACCTCCAAGCAGGAAGCTGCTGGCCTGCTGCAGTGCTGCCAAGCAACGCGCGGAAGATGCCGTCCGGCTCCAAGCTTGATGTGAAGAATATCTTTCTTCGTGGCACCCTGTCTAAGATGGTGTACTCCCATCCACAAGGTTTCGTTGATCTAGCTCACCCCGACTACATCTGCCGGCTCACGAAGTCCCCCTATGCTCTCAAACTGTGTTTGATACGCCACATAATGTCTAGTCCATCGGCTTTGTTGAGGCTCGGTATGGCACTTCGTTGTTCATCTATAGTTGAGATTACAACAAGGCTTACTTGCTCCTTCATGTTGATGACATTGTCCTGACAACTTACTCCATGTTGTTGCATCATATCATCAATGCTGTTAGACTACCCGTCTAGGGTTTGTGCTATTCCCTGTGTAATGTCCATTATACCCCTGTGTAATGGGCCTTGGCCCAGTTACTCTCCCTATTTAATACCACTCCCAACCCCTGATTAGGGTATGGGTTCCTATTCTAACATGGTATCTTCAGTCTAGGTTAGGTCTCTTTTTCCTCTCAGCCGCCAGGGGCTCCCTCAGCCGCCGCCGCCAGGGGGGTCTTCCCTCCCTGCCGCCGCCGCCGGCCAGCCCCAACCTCCACCCGCCGCCGGCACCACCCCCCACCCCTCCCTCCCTCTCTTCCCTCTGCTCCGTCCCGGCGGTGCTCCCGCCCGCGCTGGTCCAGCGCCCGGTCCTGGACGCCGCCGCCATCCTGCACCACGTGCCCACCTCGTCCGCGTCGACCCGCGCCCCGGCCAGGCCGTCGTCGTCGTCGGGGACGTCCACGGGCAGCTCCTCGTCGTCTTCTTCCTGCTCCGCGCCGCCAGGTTCCCGTCCGAGGACCGCTACTTCGTCTTCATCGGCGACGCTCCCTTGTGGTCGGGAGAGCTGCCGTGCGGACCGCGTCGCTTCCCTTCGCCGGATCCGCGCCCCCCCCCCCGACCTGCTGCTCCATGGACGCCGGCCGCCTCCCCTGCGCGGATCCCGCCGCCGTCGTCGCTCCCAGCGCGGATCCGGCCGCCGCTGCTGCGCCCGGCGCGGGCCTGGCCGCCGGGGCCACCCGCCGGGCCGCCGTCCCTGCTGGCGCAGGCCTGGCCGCCGGAGCCACTCGGCTGGCCTTCACCGCCGCCCCTCTGAGCGACGCCGGATCCCTGCACGCCGGCCTTGCCTCTCCCTCGGCCGTCGGACCTCCCCTGCCCGGTCTCACTGCCCCCTGCAGCGAGCCCGCTGGTGGCCGTGCCCCATACATCGACGGCCTCGGGCCCCTCCGTGATGCCACTCCCATGGCCCTGCGCCGTGGCTCTCCGCCGGGGTTTCCCACCATACCGGCACCCGCCGAGCACAACCCCGCACTCGTCGCCGCCCTCGCTACGATCCAGGCCGCTGTGGCTGCCTCGCGGGAGCGTGAGCGTGCCACGTCCCTCGCCCTGGAGCACGAACGTGCCCTGGGCGCCGCTCTGACCACCCAGATGGCCACCGCGCAGCGCCTCCTCCTCGGCCGCCCGCCGGTCGCTCGTGAGGACCCCCCGGCGATTCCTGCGGCCATCCCCGCCACTGGCCTCGACGTCGACCACATCGGTGCTCTCCACGCTCAAGCCGCCGGACTTCACAACATCCGGGCCCTCGTGTCCGTGGTGTTGGACCCGGCGTCCTCCCACTACCCCCGTTGGCGAGGACAGGTCCTCCTCACTCTGCGGCGGTATACCCTCGCCGAGCACGTCCTCGACGACCTCGACGCTCCGCCGACTCCCTCCTGGTGCCTCATGGACAGTGTCGTCCTCTCGTGGCTCCACGGCACCATCACCGTTGAGCTACAGGACATCATCCGCGACCAGGCGGACACGGCTCGTCAGGCGTGGCTCGCTCTCGAGGACCAGTTCCTCGGGAATCGGGACGCGCGGGCACTCCACCTCGACGCCCAGTTTCACCTGTTCTCTCAGGGGGACCTCTCCGTGGGCGAGTACTGCCGCCAGATGAAGGGCCTGGCTGACTCTCTCCGCGATCTCGGCGAGCCCGTTGCCGATCGTACCCTGGTGCTGAACCTCCTGCGTGGCCTCAGCCCCCGCTACGGCCACCTGAAGGCTCTCATCAAGAGGAGCGTGCCCTTCCCCACCTTCCACGCCGTGCGTAACGAGCTTCTCCTCGAGGAGCTCACCATGGCGAATGAGGCACCCACTCCTGCCTCGGCCCTCTACAGCGCTCCCACCAGTGGTCAGCCGCCTTCAGGGGGCCAGGCCACCCGTCCTCCGTCGACCGGGGCTCCCACCCGCCCCCCACCTGCCGTCCCGGCGGCCCCTCGTCCGACTTCCACGACCGACGGGGGTCGTCGCTCCCGCAAGGGCGGCCGTGGGAGCGGCGGCTCCTCTCGTGGTGGTCCCTCCGGCCGGGGTGGCGGCCACGCGTGGCCGTCCTTCTACAACCCCTGGACCGGGACCATCGCCATGTGGCCAGGCCAGGCACCGAGTACCCCCCGTCCTCCGGCGCCTGCCCTCCTGACTACACCCCACTACGGCGCACCTCCTTATGGTGTTCCCGTCGTGCCCCAGGCTCCGCCCGCGCTCCCGCCCCCGGGGACCCACACCTCGCCGCCTTGGTCCCCGCCGGCTGGTGGTTGGGACAGCACCTCCCTCGCCGCTGCCTTCAGCACCATGGCGATGACCCCACCCCCCTCCGACTGGGTGATCGACTCCGGTGCCTCGTACCACACCACCCCCACGGCAGGCACGCTTTCTCGCTCTCATCCCCCACTCCCCTCTCACCCATCCTCGATCGTCGTTGGAAACGGTTCCACTCTGCCAGTCACCTCAGTAGGTGCCTCGGTTCTCCCTGGGCCGTTTTACCTCAACGATGTTCTCGTAGCTCCCCACATCACCCACAATCTTCTCTCTGTTCGTCGATTCACTACTGACAACTCCTGTTCCATTGAGTTTGACCCCTCTGGTTTTTCTGTGAAGGATCTGGCCACCAGGACCCTTCTCGCCCGCTGTGACAGCTCGGGGCCTCTCTACACGCTCCAGCCCTCCACCGCCGGCGTGTCTCCACCTCCTGCCTTGGTCTCCACCACCTCCTCCACCACATGGCATCGACGTCTCGGCCATCCTGGACCCGACGTCATGACCAAGATTACCAGTAGTCTCGATCTTTCATGTAGTAGGGGACATTTTGAGGGTCTCTGTCATGCTTGTCAGTTAGGCCGACATACTCGTCTCCCATTTACTACTTCTTCTTCTCGGGCTGAGCGGGCTTTTGATCTGGTTCATTGTGACCTTTGGACCTCCCCTGTACTCAGTCTTTCTGGTTATAAATATTATCTGGTGATTTTGGATGATTTTTCCCATTTTCTCTGGACCTTCCCGCTTCGGTTGAAGTCGGACACATTCACCACCCTCACACATTTCTTCACCTGGGTCTCCACTCAGTTTCGTCGCCCGGTCCGTGCTCTGCAGTGTGACAATGGCCGCGAGTTCGATAACAACGCCTCTCGCTCCTTCTTCCTCACTCATGGCGTCCAGTTGCGTCTCTCGTGCCCCTACACTTCTGCCCAGAACGGCCGAGCCGAACGCATGATCCGCACCACCACTAATATGCTCCGTTGTCTCCTCTTCCAGGCGTCTCTCCCTGCCAGCTACTGGGCAGAGGCCCTGCATACTGCCACCCACCTCCTCAACCGTCTTCCCTCGAAGGCGGTACGCCACCCTACCCCCCACTTCGCCCTTTACGGCACAGCCCCTTCCTATGACCACCTTCGCGTGTTCGGCTGTGCCTGCTACCCTAACACTTCCGCTACCGCTCCACATAAGCTTTCTCCTCGCTCCACCCGCTGTCTATTCCTTGGCTACTCCCCTGACCACAAGGGGTACCGGTGTCTGGACCTCACCTCTCACCGCATCATCATCTCTCGTCATGTCGTCTTTGACGAAGATGTGTTTCCCCTTGCTGGCTCCACCCCACCCACCGATCTTGACTCCCTCCTCGAGTCCGATCCGATTCCTCCCCCACCTTCGGCTCCCCGTCTTGCGCCGTTACCTGCTCCTCGTGCGGCCCCCACAACCTCTTCCACGCCCCGCGCGGCCCCGTCGACCCCGCCTGCGCCACGCGCGGCCCCGTCGACCCCGCCTGCGCCACGCGCGGCCCCGTCGACCCCGCCTGCGCCACGCGCGGCCCCGTCGGTCCTGCCTGCACCACGCACGGCCCCGGCGATCCCGCCTGCGCCACGCGCGGCCCCGTCGACCCCGCCTGCGCCACGCGCGGCCCCGTCGACCCCGCCTGCGCCACGCGCGGCCCCGTCGACTCCGGCCCGATTCACCAACCCCGCCCTCGTCTACCATCGCCGCGGCCACGCCACTACCTCGGCACCCCCCGACGCGTGCCCATCGACGAGCGCGGCCCGCTTCGCCGACCCCGCCGTCGTCTATCACCGCCGTGAGTCGGCCCCTCCTGCCGCTCCCGACGTTCCGGTGGCTCACTCCGAGTCATCCGTATACCACCCGATCGCCATCCATCGCGACCCCGGGCACGTCCACCCGATGGTGACTCGACGCGCTGCTGGCGTTCTTCGCCCCGTCGACCGGCTCATCCTGGCAGCCACTACGACCAGCACTCCACCCGACGCTTCCCCGGTACCCTCCTCCGTTCGCACTGCCCTCGCCGACCCACACTGGCGTCGCGCTATGGAGGAGGAGTACGCGGCCCTCTTGGCCAACCACACTTGGGACCTGGTGCCGCGTCCACCAGACACCAACGTGGTCACCGGCAAGTGGCTATTTCGCCACAAGCTAACCTCAGACGGCTCCCTCGACCGCTACAAGGCCCGTTGGGTCCTTCGGGGCTTCACCCAGCGCCCCGGAGTGGACTACGACGAGACCTTCAGCCCTGTCGTCAAGTTCGCCACTGTTCGCGCCGTCCTCTCCCTCGCCCTCTCCCGCGACTGGGCGATCCATCAGCTCGATGTCAAGAATGCCTTCCTCCATGGCACTCTGACGGAGACTGTCTACTGCAGCCAACCCACCGGCTTCGTCGACGCTGACCGTCCGGACCTGGTTTGCCGGCTGAACCGATCCCTGTACGGCCTCAAGCAGGCGCCACGGGCTTGGTACAGCCGCTTCGCCTCCTACCTGGCCTCTGTCGGCTTCGTCGAGGCCAAGTCGGACACGTCCCTGTTCATCTACCGGCGCGGCGACGACACCGTCTACCTCCTGCTCTACGTCGACGACATTGTGCTCACGGCATCCACCGCCGACCTCCTTCAGCGCACGATCGTCGCCCTTCAGCGGGAGTTCGCGATGAAGGACCTGGGGCCCCTCCACCACTTCCTCGGCGTCACCGCCGAACGTCGGCCCCAGGGTCTCTTCCTCCACCAGCGCCAGTACGCCATCGACATCCTGGAGCGGGCTGGCATGTCTGACTGCAAGCCCTGCTCCACGCCTGTCCACACGTCATGTAACCGGCGCACCGGTTACTACGTGCAAGAAACCGCACCGCCACTTGCGCCAATGCCGCGCCTTCTCGACTGCGGAACCGGTGTCGCGACTCGAGGCAACCCTGCGCATGTCCAACAGTGCCAATCGAGCACAACGATCATGGGCCAGTCAGCCGTGGGAGGAGGCGCGACGGTTGATATGGCCAAAAGTGGACCGATAGTAATGGCGGCAGCAGACGAGCGGAAGCAGCGGTCAAATCGCCTGCAGGCTCGCGTCCCCTCCTGGAGCGGCAGGGGAGCCCTCTCCCACGGCGTGAAGACGACACGCCCGTGTTCCGTTCCTCGAACAACTCGAGCACGCGCAACGGCCGCCCAGCGAACCGCCCGTCCCGTCGCATTAACTCCTCGGCAGGGCAAGCGACACCTTTGGCAGGCGAAGCGGGCGTCGTTTCACCTCCGCCATGATGACCGCGTCAAAAAAGGTGTGCCACACCGTTTTAATTCATATCCTTTTCCTCTTCCCCTTTCTCTCTCTTGCTACAGGGACCGGGAAATAGGATATTTCGAAAGGGATCCTTCTCCACGAAGGAAGCGGGCCCCGAGCCCTCCTACTGATCAGGGGTTCGAAGGCTGGCCCCTCGGAAGGGTTCGACAGCCGCCCCAGAGCACTCGGGCTTCAAGCTCATTACTGATCAGAGGTTCGAAGGCTAGCCCCTCGAAAGGGTTCGACAGCCGCCCTAGAGCACTCGGGCTCCGCGCCCACTACTGATCAGGGGTTCGAAGGTTGGCACCTCGGAAGGGTTCGACAGTCGCCCCAGAGCACGCAGAGCGAGGGATGACTCTGGGTACGTCCGTTACATGGCCGAGGCTCGGGCTACGCTCCCGAGGTACCCTAGGACATTTCTGAGACCAGCAGGAGCGATTTTGTAACGGAATCCCACCAGAGGGAGGCATCGAGCCCTCGGACCCTATCGAACGGGTCCGGGTCTGGCAAATCACCTGCAGGTACTTTTGGAGCGCGCCTCTAGGCCACTAGCCGACCCTTATCGAACGGGGCACGGGCGTCCACTTGGATCACCCGTTAGCAACTCACTAGAGACACCATGTTCGGCGCCCTCCGAGGGCAACATGGCGCTTTCCCCCCTTCCTCCTTGCAGAAAGGCGATGAAGGGGCGTATAATAAAAGTCAAGACAGTCCTTGATCGTCCTCTCGCTCCGTGCAGAGGCTCGGGGGCTGCTCTCGCAAACCCGACTACGGCCAAACCGTTGACAGCGTCAACAAACCAGCCTAAAAACTCGAAACCTGACCATGCACCCGGGCTACGGCCAGGCCGCATGAGGGAACAACCAGACCAGCCAGGGCATCACGAAAGGCATTAAGACCTCAGAGGAGTCAAACCACTCCTCCAAGGCCTCGGGGCTACACCTGGCGGGTGCGATCGTGCGCACCCACCGGAACAAAGTATAACCGAGAAAGGTCGGTCCCCTCGCAAAAAAAAAAGTGCGGCAAAGCCTCCAAGCGAGTACCAACACTCCCTTCGAGGCTCGGGGGCTAATGTCGGGTACCGTAATTAGGGTACCCCCAACACTCCTAAACACGGCTGGTAACCACCATCAGCACAAGCTGCAGATGGGCACGATTCAGGTCAAGGCTTTGTCTACCCAAGGGGCGCAATCTCGCCTCGCCCAAGCCCAGCCTCGGGCGAGAACTGTAGTCCCGGACGAAGTTACGTCTCGCCCGAGGGCCTCCTCAGGCAGTGGGCGCACCCTCGGCACGCCCGAGGCCCAACTCGGGCAGGCTTCGTCGAGAAGCAACCTTGGCCAAATCACCTCTCCAACCGACCGTATCGCAGGCGCATTCAATGTGAGGATCGCCTGACACCTTATCCTGACATGCGCGCCTCAGTCGGCAAGGTCGAAGTGACCGCAGTCACTTCGCCCTTTCGCTGACCGACCTGACAGGAAAACAGCGCCGCTCACCCCGCTCCGACTGCTGTGCCAGTCACCCGGGCAAGGCTGACAACAGCAAGTTCAGCCTCAGGCGCAACAGGAAGCTCCGCCTCGCCCGACCTTAGGCCTCGGCCTCGGGAGTAGGTCTCCGCCTCGCCCGACCCCAGGGCTCGGCCTCAGAAGGTGGTCTCCGCCTTGCCCGACCCCAGGGCTCGGCCTAAACCTCGGCCTCAGGAGGAATCGCGTCCTCGCCCGACCCCGACCTCGACCTCAGGAGAAGTCTCCGCCTCGCCCGACCTTGGGCTCGGACCGACCGTGCCATGGGGGATACATCATTACCCTACCCCTAGCTAGCTCAGGCTACGGGGAACAAGACCGGCGTCCCATCTGGCTCGCCCCGGTAACAAGTAATGATGGCTCCCCGCGTGCGTCCATGACGACGGTGGTTCTCAGCCCCCCTACGGAAGCAAGGAGACGTCAGCAAGATCCCAGCAGCACCGACAACTGTGCTTCTACAGGGCTCCGGCACTTCTCCGACGGCCACGTTACTGCGTATACAGGGCTCTAGCACCTCTCCAGCAGCCACGTTGGCATGTACACAGGGCTCAGGCACCTCTCTGCCAGACACGTTAGCGCCTAACTACACCCCCCATTGTACACCTGGACCCTCTCCTTGTATCTATAAAAGGAAGGTCCAGGGCCTTCATGCGGGAGGGTCGCGCGGGGGAACGAGCTGACGAACAGGCTCACTCTCTCTCTCGCGAACGCTTGTAACCCCTACTACGAGCACACCCCCTGGCGCGGGATAACACGAGCCGCATTTTCCCCCTTGTGTTCCATCTCGCGCCAACCCATCTGGGCTGGGACGCGCAGCGACAAATTTACTCGTCGGTCCAGAGACCCCCCGGGGTCGAAACGCCGACAAGAAGACTGATGAGGGAGAAAAATAGTGCGTCAAGACCCTTCGTCTGGAAGAATTAAAGAAAATCTGTAAGATCAACTCTAAGAGATCATAAAAAAATGTTCCCCAAAACTTGGTATTGAGGGTTGTTGAAAAACAAATGATGCTAAAAAAAATATGAACGCACATCAGAATGTTAAATACCGATCCCTCAAATATTTAAATCGCCAACTTGGGCCACAGATTCACGTAATTGGACCCAATACCAAGGTTTCGCGCTATTCAGCAGTGCCGCCACATGGAGCAGCCGGCGAGGAGCTGAAGAAAAATCCGTGTTACAAGTTCCAGCTGAAGAAAGAAGCTGCTGCACAGTCAGACCTGTACAAATGAATCTGTACATGCGTCACACCCAATCCATTTACAAATAAAATTGCAGCTGAAGAAAGACACAATCCATTACATTACATTCATTTCGAACAACAAGCCACCAATTCATGGACAGCGAAGTTTTATTCTTATTGGCAATCCTCATTAATAAATATAGAAAGCAGTCTAGTACTAGTGCCACTTATCAGCCTGAGATAAACTTGGCGATAATTTTTATTTAAGAACAACAAACAGTCTAGCACACTAGAAAACAAACACTGAAATTCAGTTCATTTCGCTCAACAAAACCCAAATTGACGACAAACTGAAATTTAATTCATTGCATTAAAGAAAAACAAATATTGACCCCAAGCTGATCAAAAGTTCCTTTCACTAAACAAAACAGACTCTCAGCAAGAACACTTTCATATCATCCCCAATTGTTGAAGCCTATAAATGTCATTTGCAATCACTCTAGATGAACATACTTGTTGTTGTAAGAGTATGCATGTCACTTGTACCACAACTGACTATCTGCGAAGCAAAGTGGTACTTGTCCAGAATATATAGATTGGTGACTGATCACTGAAAATACAATACTATGATTGATAGAAGTTATGTCTTGAAAATTATACAAGACTACATGTGTTTTGTGTATATATTTAGACTTGCCTTTTTTCAAAGAAAAGAAAGTGAGATCCAACAAAGTCAATATATAGTTCTTTTTAAGCAAATATTTATGCTGCCAGTTTCTTGCTTTATTCCCTGCTTAATCATCTCGGTTTCTCTTCAATTACATGAATGTTGATCAACGAATCATATGGACAGTCCTTTGTTTGTCGGTAAACTACTTGGAGCTCATGTAGCCCATGCCGGATTAATCGTATTCTGGGCCGGAGCAATGAACCTATTTGAAGTGGCCCATTTCGTACCAGAAAAGCCCATGTATGAACAAGGGTTGATTTTACTTCCGCACTTAGCTACTCTAGGTTGGGGAGTAGGGCCGGGGGAGAAGTTCTAGATACTTTGCTAAATCAATTTGTTAAATGTGATTTAATATATTATTCCTACGAAACATAATTTAAATTTCTTTTGTTTAGCCCAAAATACAACGTTTAGAGAATCCGTTCAGCTCATCAACCAATGATTAGCCAGGTTTCTTTATCATTGTCTTGGATGCAATGAGCAAGATGTTTTGAAGACAATTTAGTCACACAGATGGAGCTGACGAACTGGTCAGGAATTCTCACAAGACTTTCGTCAGATACGAGACTTTTATCTTTAGCGAACAAATACAGTGCTATTGCATACCACTTGATGGATTGACGAACGAAGTAGGGAGGTCGTCACTGTCTCCAAAGGAGGATGCAGTTGGATCGATTTCTCCATTATCGGCCATCTGCCTATGGGGGACCTAGCTACCGATGTATTGTGTTGGCCGATTCAGAGTAGTGCTGCGAGCAGAGAGCATCTCGCGCTGTCGGAAGTCGATGCCGCCTCCGTCTCTGCCTCCTCCGCTCATCTGTATCCCATCGCCTCCACCGCTGGAGCATATCCCGCCACCACTGACGCTTCCCGCTATTGGAAACAACAAAGCTGCGCGCGGGGGCCAGAAATAGCACGCGCTAGAGCGATTGGGGAAGGATTTGGCTCACGAAAATATGCTGGAGGGAGAGCCACGGATTCGGGATGTGAAGCTTTTGGGAAGAAGATAAACATGATGTTGGAGGGCATAAAAATGCCCCCTAGCCTGATAAATGCTTTTGGGGTTCTTTTACACCTTCTGTTGGAGGTGCTCTGACAACCTAACTCTGCAATGGCTACTCTCGTGGAGGATGGCTACTCTCGTGGAGGATGAAAAGAGAGAGAGAAAGTGCTTAATTAATAGTATACTGTAATTATTAGGCCGGAAGATTTCCTCAAATATTGCCAGTGCCAGATTTTGAAAAACGGCCCGTAAAGGCCCAAATAGAAAGCCGATTCTCCTTTCTTGCCCGCCTCACTTCTGAGTTCCGACTCTGGAGCGGAGCGGCAGCCAAATCTCGACCACGTCCGGCAACCGCGCCCCCTCGGCTTTGCGCCCACACCAAGCCACCCTCTGTTCTCCTCTTCCGTGGCGGACTAGCGGCGCACTGGTGTGGTGCTCCTCCAAGCTCTGGTCTGCTCCGCGCCCCGCCTCCCCGTCGACCGGCGACTTTGGCCCCGGCCCCCGGGCTAGGAAGCGAGTTCACCGGTGGATCCGCGCGTGTCCCTCCCTGTTACCTGCGGGTCGCCCCAGCCGGCCACCCGCGCCCCCGCACCCTACTGACTTGGGCTTGCTGTATAGCACGGACCAGATCAAGGGTCGTCGTCGACCACGGTGAGTGACTGGTTTGTGAGTAATGGACTATTTATTGATTTCTAGTTTCCATCCACTGTATATTCGCATTCTGAAATTCTCTTCAAAAAATGCCAAAGTGCCAATGTCTAGTTTTTATTTGGACTCGACGAATGCGACAGAACTAATGTTCACGTTTGAGGCATTGGGCTAGACATACAAAACTATGTCTGCAATCCCAGATATTTTCTCCCAGTCACAAACCTGATTGCGTTTCACCTCGTGCATTATCACTTAAAACCACTTTTGTGTGGAACTATGTTTTTTTTAAAATAATGTAGAATTATATATGGTCACCAAACTTATGTGAAATTATGAAGGCATGTGAATATGTGATCTTTTAGTCATAAGATGTTCTTGTTATTTTCCTATCCACAACGTTCTATATATTCTTTAAGCATTTTGAATTGATATCACTGTTAGTGTTCTTGGTTATATCTATTATAGGTTATAGTGCATCACCAGTAAAATTTCTAGGCTTCAATTATCAGCCCCCTTGCAGCCTTGCCTCGTTTCTGGGTCCATCACTTAGGGAGTATCTGTTCATCACCTAGATACACAACTTGTGGGTGGGGTGTTCTACTGTAGGGTGCTGCTAATCCCTTGGTATCCATCAGGAAGCCACCACAGGCTCATAGCATAAGTTCTGTCAGCGTTCAGCGCCCCCTCCTGTCCTTCCCTTGTGATTCTCCAGCAATTGGTCCCTGATCCCTGTCCATCATTTGTTCAGATACTGAACAACTATTGCCATGTTAAGTTAGTCAACACAAGGATTTTGCGTAGTGTTGTCACCATGGCGCTCTTAGGTTGGTGGTTGTTAAAATTGCTTTATTTATTTACATCTCCATTGCACGCTGCTGGTTGTTGGTGATTTCTTGTTTTTATCTCCAATCGACTGAACTTTAGTTTTCTTATACAGTTTGAGGCTTGGCCATGCCTTTAAATATAGATATTGATCTGTTCAAGCTGGATATTGATGAGCTGATAGCTGATTATTCCAAGGTAGTTTTTCAAATTCTCTCCATGCGTGCACATATTAACTTTAGATGAATGATAACATCTCTGTGTTCCTGATTGGTAGGAGAACTGTACATCACTCTTCGAATTCAAACGAGTATGGATGGGCAAGAAATTTTCTTATATCTATGAAGGCAGACCTAAGACAAACTCAGGTTTATTCATGCAGTCCCTCTTTCTGCATTGTATTGGTAGGTGCTGGCTTCCTGAAAGAGCATATTCCTGAACTGAATCCACACTTACCGATAATCCTTTTTGTGGTCACAGCTGAACTATTTTCCACTTAATTTTGTGTCCAGGTCATTTGACTTCTCAAAGTTCACTGCACCAAAGATTGGCTGGGCTATACTGCCTTTACTGTCTGTATGAGTGCCAGCCATACAAGCCGCAGTTCAAGATTTACTTGTCTCTTGGTAAGGCACATATTTGAGCCAATATCTGGTGCATGCTGGAACTGTTCTTTAACACATTAAATATTTTCTCCTTTTGGAAACAGAGGAGTGCAGGCAACTGAAGGATATCGTTGTTATGGCGAAGCAAAATGGACTGCAGCTCGTGCCTGCACTTGTCAAAAGGATGCTGGATAAAGACATGTTTTTGTTTGGCTACATGAATTTGATCAACGACAACGGGGACAAGCAGGTCGAGGAATTGACCGCATTGCAGAACAAGCAAGTAAAATTTGCATGTGACAAGTATGTCTGACTTTTGCTACTGGGATCTTCAGCATTAGTATTTTGTTTTGAGTAAATTGCACCAATATATGTCTAAATAAGATATAGCATTACTGTTTACTTTAATATGATGTTCATGTGAGTGTTTTCTTTAATATTCACTAAGTTCCTTTGCCTTGCTACAGCCTTGCATGTTGTTCCAAAGTGCAGTTTATTACTCATGTTTCTTGCTTTGAAAACAAGGCTATAATTTGGTCAACAAAAAAAAACAAGGTTAAATCTGTTGCCTGCTGATATTTTCCATGTAACCTCTATGTTTGCAGGTTATTTGCAAATAGCCAAGCAGAAAGATATATGCACATGGACTTGGTAAGTTCAATGCTTTTATTATAGTTCTACTACTATCATGCTGGCATGGCGGGGACACGGTGCCGTGGTTGGCACACATCCGAGAACGTGATCCTTATAGTTTATGTTTTAGTACAAGCTGTGTAAAGTGGACCTGTGCTTGCGACTTATTTTCACAAGATCTTATTAAAGAATTATCATGCTGTCTTGGGTTGGAAATATATCATAAAAAAGGCAGCCTGCCAATCCTTTGTTTTTTATATATACTACAAACATTACGCAGGGTATGCTTCTGTTACTGATTTATTCATCTTCCTGTAGGGTGCTGAGTTCGAGCTTGATACCATCAAAAAATTGTCAAAGGAGTATGCAGAAGCAAAGGAACTGGCCCTTGCAGGTGCCTGTCCATTGCCATTGTGGGATATGTGCATTTTCCTTCTCCTTTACGTAAGACTCCGGACACAACGCCATTCCTAATCCAACTGCTATCTGTTTGCCCCTATCACCTGGACAGAGGCAAGCCAAACTGTCGAAGTTGAAGATGCTAAGCACCTCCTTCAGAGTGAGAGGCTGTTGGGCGACAAGATAGATGAAGTCGTCAAAGAATGGGATGTCCAGAAGGAGGGGTTCTACGAGAGAACTGGATTATCCTCATCCCCTGGTGACCAGCTCATGGCGGTCGACAACGATGAATCAGGAGCTCAATGTCACAAGGATGGATCCTGTGGCGATCAGCTCATGGCGGTCGACAATGATGAATCGGGAGTACAGGATCACGAGGACCTCGACGACGACGACGATGGCTTTGCCGAGTTAGAACTGCTGCTAGAGTGAAGAACATATACAAGTCTGTAAACTCTTACTACCGCCGTATAACCGTGTAATCAGAACACCGAGAGATGTAATCCTCGCTCGTCTTTACTAGGCTCTCCTTTTTAGTTGCCAGACCTTCTGTTCATCTACACTGGCTGCAGTAACTGTACATTGAAATAATCCAGTTCGCCAGCCTATGCGGGGGAGAGAAAAAAGAGGTGACCTTGAGTAAAAATGTACATGAACAGTGACGAGAAAAAACGCTGGCTGCAGTAACTGTACATTGAAACGGTAGTGTGCCAGAGTAAAAAAATTAGATGGACAGTGATGAAAAAACGCAAAAAATAGGGAAATAAGATAAAAATTTCCATTGCCGGGATTTGAACCCGGGTCGTCTGGGTGAAAGCCAGATATCCTAACCGGACTAGACGACAATGGAATCGTTGATGAAATGCCTAACTCATTCTAATTGTGTTTCATCTCAACCAGACGACCCATCTGCATAGAAAATGCAATGCCGTATTTTGTTAGAAACGGCCAGAGTCCGCACCAGAGCTCAACTTTGCGAGAGGTGGTGGGGTCTTGTTTGGTAGAGCTCCTCCGAAGAAGAAGATCAGCCAGAAAAAAAAAGAGAAGCAATTTGCAAGTGGGTAGGTGCACTGGTTCACCTCCTTCTCTGCGCTGAAACTACCGTGCCATGGTTGAAGCTAGGCACGGCATGAACCACGATGCGCCCTTTCCTTAATTTTCATTTATTTTTCTGCTTCTTTTCAGGGAAAAAAAGGAGAGAGAGAGGAAGGAACAGCCTCCCTGGCTTTTTCGTTCTTGTTATTCTATCTAATGAAAAGCGAGAGAGAGAGAGAGAGAGAGAGAGAGAGAGAGAGAGAGAGAGAGAGAGAGAGAGAGAGAGAGAGAGAGAGAGAGGTAGGAACAACCTCACTGGCTTTTTCGTTCTTGTTATTCTATCTAATGAAAAGCGAGAGAGAAGGCAAAACAGCACGCATGCATGGTCTGGGTCTGTTGAGAAGCCCAAGCTGGGCGTGGCCGCTGCCGAAGAGGAGAGGAGAGGTCTCCTGCACCGGGGCGAACGACTGGGAAGGAAGCCAGACAGACAGACAGGCTAGGGCAACGCGAGAGCTAGCTCGACACGGTTCAAGATTTCCTCAGATTCAATGATACGATCCTCCTCCATGCACACTTGCACAGGGCCACAGGCGGCACAGCTAGCACAGCGGTTGGTGGTAGCTGGTAGTGGTAGTAGTTCATCCGTGCTCCTTGCTGTCTGCTGTGGTGGCCTCGCTGAGTCGCAGGACCTCCATGGCCCCTTGCCCCGCCTGCACTGCAACGGCCAACGGCAACCTCATGTGATGACTGATGATTAACTATACTACTGAGTACTGACAGTGGCCCCACGCATGCTCCCTCCCTCTATCCACCTGCTTTCCATGCGAAGGCTGACGCTCCCACATCTTTTTTCCATTTCCACACTGAACGCTGAGCGACGGGCGCTCTTTCTTGGCCTCTGAGGTTTCTGGCTGTATGTAGGAGTACGCGGTATACACGCCCCAAGAAAGATGTTTCTTCTTCCATGGCGTCGGTGATCGGTCTCCGTCCGCTCTCCCCAACCTCCCATGCTTTCAGTTTCAGGCGGCATGCCCCATGGTGACTCGGTGAGCAGGACGATTCGTTTTCGTCCACGAGTCACAACGTACGTCTTGGTAAACGTCCTGGAACAGTGTGCGCACACAAAGACCCACGCGTGCTCGCCTCTGGTTCTGGGTTCTTCACCCAAACAGCAAGGACAACAGGCATTGGATTCGGGGCAACGATAGCCTGCTACTTCTTCCTCTGCCATGGGCAATTGGGGCATGGCATGGCAGCTCGCTTCTGCGCCACTTTACACTCCACTGACCACTGCCTCTCGCCTTTGAAGCATACAAAGGAGTAAACAGCTTCACCTACCGGAATGTACTCCTATCCTAATTCTTGGTAAAGTAGAGTACAGTACTCTAGTAGCCTGGTACTGGTAGACCAGCAGCTCGGGCGGTGAGCCGGCGAGTCCGTTTCGCGGCCAGTCTGGGTCGTTGAGCGGCAAGTCGCTGTCGAGAAGTGAGCAATTGCAGGAGTCTTGCAGGTGTTCTCGCTCGACTGAACTCTTCTTCTTTCCGATGCAATGCAATCATGGACCTGCCACCTTTCGACGTTGCGGTTGTTCAATTCCTTCTTGAGTGTCTCTGATCCTGCAACCCGTTCACTCACTCGCCCGCGCAGGTTCTTCCGGCGGGGTCGGACGTGAATCCGGGCTCCGGCCAGCACGGGGAGGATGATGGACGGATCGAGGCAGCAGCGGCAGAGGAGGGGATCGCCAGCGCCGGGGAGGCCGCGCACCGTGCCGATCGCCGTCACGCCGGAGGGCTTCTGGTGCTGCCCGTCCCCCGCCGCGCTGCACAAGAGCCTGCTCAAGAACCCGCACCACCACCACCACCACAACGCCAAGCAGGCGCCGACGCCTAAAACCCCCTCGGCCCCTCCGTCCAGAGCCCCCTCGGTCCAGACCGCGACGTCCGTGACCGACGACGTCGACGACCCCGCGCCCGCCGTGGCCGACCACCACCACAGCCAAGCGGCCGCCGAGGCTCCGGCGCCGGCCACGCCACCACAGCACAAGGTCTGCGTCGGGTTCGGGCGGCCGGAGACCAGCGACCTGACGGTGGTGCTGTACGGGAAGGAGGGCGTCGCGGTCAGCATGAGCGTGCACAGGGACGTGCTCGCCCAGAGCAGCGCCTTCTTCGCGCGGCGCCTCGCCGCCGACGGCCAGCCCTGCGTGGAGATCCACGACTGCGAGGACGCGGAGATCTACGTGGAGACGGTCGGCCTCATGTACTGCGACGACGGGGCCAACAAGCACCGGCTGCTCAAGCAGAGCGTCCCGCGCGTGCTCCGCGTCATGAAGGCCGCCGACGCGCTCGGCTTCCCCGCCTGCGTCAGGTCCTGCCTCGACTACCTGGAGGCCGTCCCGTGGGCCGGGGAGGAGGAGGAGCGCCGCGTCGTGTCCTCGGTCCGCCGTCTCCAGTGCACGGACGGCGCCGGAGTCAGCCCGCTGCTGAGGAGGGTCGCCTCCTCCGACTCCGGCTGTCTGAGACCGCCCGCCGACACGTTCGCGCACATAACGGAGATGGTGCTGGCGAGCACCGACGAGCGGGGCCGGCGCGAGACGAAAGCCCTGGTCTTGAGCCTCCTGAAAGACAGCACTCGCGGCCACGTCGGCGGCGGCGCCGACGGATCACCACCAACACCGGGCATCTCCTCTTCCGAGACGTTGTACGGCTCGTGCCGGGGCTGCCTGGACCGGCTCCGGCGGCTGCTCGCGGAAGCTTCGTCCGAGCCGGCGTACTCCGCCGCCGTCGCGCGGCGGATCGCGCTGGAGGCCGACAACCTCGTGTGGCTGGTGGAGATGCTGGTGGCGAGCCAGCGCGCCTGCGACGGCTTCGTGGCGCTGTGGTCGGGCCAGGCCGAGCTGGCCGCGTCGCACGCCGGAGCGCCGGCGGCGTCCCGCCACGCTGTGAGCCGCGTCACGGCGCGCCTGTTCGTCGGCGTCGGGAGAGGGGAGATGCTCCCGCCTAGGGACGCCCGCCTGCGGCTCCTCCAGGTCTGGCTGCAGCCGCTCATCGACGACTACGCGTGGCTGCAGCGCGCCGGCGGATCCCGGCCGGCGGCGTTCGACAGGAGGCTCGTGGAGGACGGCATCGGGCAGACGATCCTGACGCTGCCGCTGGAGGACCAGAGGTCCTTGCTGCTGGCGTGGTTCGGCAGGTTCTTGAAGCTCGGCGACGATTGCCCGAATTTGCAGAGGGCGTTCGAGGTGTGGTGGAGGAGGACTTTCGTCAGGCCGTATGCATGTTCTTCGTCAGGCTGATTCTGACGCGGGTGATATTTTGACATCAGATCAGATAGAAGCTCAGCCTGAAATGCTAGCGGCACTAGCTTAGCTGTTGATCATAGATTGTTTGGGAGAAACCCTTTCTGAATGTTGAGTGTATTGTCTTCGTTAGTCCATCTGACATGAAAGTTGGCAAGAATTTGGCTGTGTGTTTTTGTTCTCAGCAGCATTAACATTAGGTGGGTCTACTCGGATAGTAATGAATTCTTGAATGGAAAAAGATATTACTTGCTCATGTTTAAGGTCCTAAGGTCCTGTTTGTTTCCTCGCTAGATTAAATAAGTTGAATTATAGAAAAAATAGAAAGGCAAAATATTATTTTGTGATTACAAATATTGAAATAAAATATTCAATACTAACTTATTTCAGCTTATTTATAGTATCAAAGTGATATTGTATGGTATGTTTGGTTCATAGCTAAATATGTCATATTTTACCTAAGTTTAGTCAATCAACTAATTTAGACAGAAAAGTTAGACAAAATATATAAGTTAGGCAGTGAACCAAACCGGCCTTTAGTCTCCTATCTTTCCAGCATCGTCCAACTTATATAATCTAGAAGGGAAACAAACACATCCTAAATCTTGTAGGTTTGACTGGGGTTGTTTGGGGTTTAGGGACTAATTTTTAGTCCCTCTATTTTATTTATTTTTAGTCTCTAGTTTGCCCAATACAGAAACTAAAACTCTATTTTAGTTTTCGTGTTTAGCAATTTATGAACTAAAATAGGAATAAAATAGATAGACTAAACATTAATCCATAAACCCAAACAACCCCACAGCTGCAAGGAAAAACTCTATCCTGCATGCTAATGTTCATATCTCCAGGCAAAAATGTTTCACTACCGGTTGCTTTCAGGTACAACCATATCAAACCACACCCTCAGCAACCCGTGGCCCGGTCCGCTGCATGTGACTTCGCACACCAGGTAACTGTGATAATCTCATTGACTTTCCTCATGAATTCATCTTCTCCTTGTTTGCTGTGATGCATAATCTGCAGTGAAGAAGACAGCACCCAAACGTTTGCGTCCAGTGTCTTGAGGGCCTCTGGATCACGGTCATAATCCTGCATGCCCAAACAAAGGGCAGTTTGGAATTACAATTACAATGGATGACCACGCAAAAGATTAGACATTAAGGACCCAAAAGGCGCTACCTTCTCAGTAACTAAGACTATGGTATCTTTGCTGTGCTCGTCCATGAGATTCCTCGCTGTTTCTTGAATTTTCTCTAGGTCCTATTGGAGGTAAACAAGAATAAGAGGAAGGCAACCATCACATGGTGAATGGAAAATAGTCACCCCTAATCAAATACACAACCACATAAACTACGAGTATTATGTTGCTTTAGCAGAGAACAGAAGTAGCTGGCTGCATTGTTGCGAGTAGTGGTTCATATATTTTGCAGAGAATTAGGCAGTGCACAGGTTTCATGTACATGCTGGACTACGTATCGCCGTATCGTATCGCATATCGGTGTGGTTTCTGATTCATGACTTGTTAGGCGTCTTGATTTGTTCGTGCAGAATTTAGCAGTGGTGAGAAAAATAAAAAGAGATGGCTGCACTTACATGAGCACTGAAGAAATGATGGTCACTGAAATCCAACCTGGCGATTTTGAGTGGACCAATCTGCAGCAGCAAGGATGGATGTTACAATTGAACAAGGATAGTGTTAAAGCTAGCCGTACAACCTTATTGGGCCTTGTAGCTGTAGTTGGGCTAGGCTCTTTTCTTGCCGCTCAGACTACTCAAAACTACCCAGTGCTGCATATACGTAGATATGAATTGTACCGTATTATCTACTAACATAGTGTTAGTCCTATGCACTGTATATAATCAGCTCATGGGGCTCAATATATTACAACTATAATTTACATGGCATACCTTCTCTAACATGGTATCTATCGCCTTCTCGGTCCTTTGACATATACTGCTTTTGCTCCTACGGCAGCAGCAGCCATTATGCCTTCCTCCGACTCGAAGCTCACCGCCACCTCTACCTCCAAGCAGGAAGCTGCTGGCCTGCTGCAGTGCTGCCAAGCAACGCGCGGAAGATGCCGTCCGGCTCCAAGCTTGATGTGAAGAATATCTTTCTTCGTGGCACCCTGTCTAAGATGGTGTACTCCCATCCACAAGGTTTCGTTGATCTAGCTCACCCCGACTACATCTGCCGGCTCACGAAGTCCCCCTATGCTCTCAAACTGTGTTTGATACGCCACATAATGTCTAGTCCATCGGCTTTGTTGAGGCTCGGTATGGCACTTCGTTGTTCATCTATAGTTGAGATTACAACAAGGCTTACTTGCTCCTTCATGTTGATGACATTGTCCTGACAACTTACTCCATGTTGTTGCATCATATCATCAATGCTGTTAGACTACCCGTCTAGGGTTTGTGCTATTCCCTGTGTAATGTCCATTATACCCCTGTGTAATGGGCCTTGGCCCAGTTACTCTCCCTATTTAATACCACTCCCAACCCCTGATTAGGGTATGGGTTCCTATTCTAACATGGTATCTTCAGTCTAGGTTAGGTCTCTTTTTCCTCTCAGCCGCCAGGGGCTCCCTCAGCCGCCGCCGCCAGGGGGGTCTTCCCTCCCTGCCGCCGCCGCCGGCCAGCCCCAACCTCCACCCGCCGCCGGCACCACCCCCCACCCCTCCCTCCCTCTCTTCCCTCTGCTCCGTCCCGGCGGTGCTCCCGCCCGCGCTGGTCCAGCGCCCGGTCCTGGACGCCGCCGCCATCCTGCACCACGTGCCCACCTCGTCCGCGTCGACCCGCGCCCCGGCCAGGCCGTCGTCGTCGTCGGGGACGTCCACGGGCAGCTCCTCGTCGTCTTCTTCCTGCTCCGCGCCGCCAGGTTCCCGTCCGAGGACCGCTACTTCGTCTTCATCGGCGACGCTCCCTTGTGGTCGGGAGAGCTGCCGTGCGGACCGCGTCGCTTCCCTTCGCCGGATCCGCGCCCCCCCCGACCTGCTGCTCCATGGACGCCGGCCGCCTCCCCTGCGCGGATCCCGCCGCCGTCGTCGCTCCCAGCGCGGATCCGGCCGCCGCTGCTGCGCCCGGCGCGGGCCTGGCCGCCGGGGCCACCCGCCGGGCCGCCGTCCCTGCTGGCGCAGGCCTGGCCGCCGGAGCCACTCGGCTGGCCTTCACCGCCGCCCCTCTGAGCGACGCCGGATCCCTGCACGCCGGCCTTGCCTCTCCCTCGGCCGTCGGACCTCCCCTGCCCGGTCTCACTGCCCCCTGCAGCGAGCCCGCTGGTGGCCGTGCCCCATACATCGACGGCCTCGGGCCCCTCCGTGATGCCACTCCCATGGCCCTGCGCCGTGGCTCTCCGCCGGGGTTTCCCACCATACCGGCACCCGCCGAGCACAACCCCGCACTCGTCGCCGCCCTCGCTACGATCCAGGCCGCTGTGGCTGCCTCGCGGGAGCGTGAGCGTGCCACGTCCCTCGCCCTGGAGCACGAACGTGCCCTGGGCGCCGCTCTGACCACCCAGATGGCCACCGCGCAGCGCCTCCTCCTCGGCCGCCCGCCGGTCGCTCGTGAGGACCCCCCGGCGATTCCTGCGGCCATCCCCGCCACTGGCCTCGACGTCGACCACATCGGTGCTCTCCACGCTCAAGCCGCCGGACTTCACAACATCCGGGCCCTCGTGTCCGTGGTGTTGGACCCGGCGTCCTCCCACTACCCCCGTTGGCGAGGACAGGTCCTCCTCACTCTGCGGCGGTATGCCCTCGCCGAGCACGTCCTCGACGACCTCGACGCTCCGCCGACTCCCTCCTGGTGCCTCATGGACAGTGTCGTCCTCTCGTGGCTCCACGGCACCATCACCGTTGAGCTACAGGACATCATCCGCGACCAGGCGGACACGGCTCGTCAGGCGTGGCTCGCTCTCGAGGACCAGTTCCTCGGGAATCGGGACGCGCGGGCACTCCACCTCGACGCCCAGTTTCACCTGTTCTCTCAGGGGGACCTCTCCGTGGGCGAGTACTGCCGCCAGATGAAGGGCCTGGCTGACTCTCTCCGCGATCTCGGCGAGCCCGTTGCCGATCGTACCCTGGTGCTGAACCTCCTGCGTGGCCTCAGCCCCCGCTACGGCCACCTGAAGGCTCTCATCAAGAGGAGCGTGCCCTTCCCCACCTTCCACGCCGTGCGTAACGAGCTTCTCCTCGAGGAGCTCACCATGGCGAATGAGGCACCCACTCCTGCCTCGGCCCTCTACAGCGCTCCCACCAGTGGTCAGCCGCCTTCAGGGGGCCAGGCCACCCGTCCTCCATCGACCGGGGCTCCCACCCGCCCCCCACCTGCCGTCCCGGCGGCCCCTCGTCCGACTTCCACGACCGACGGGGGTCGTCGCTCCCGCAAGGGCGGCCGTGGGAGCGGCGGCTCCTCTCGTGGTGGTCCCTCCGGCCGGGGTGGCGGCCACGCGTGGCCGTCCTTCTACAACCCCTGGACCGGGACCATCGCCATGTGGCCAGGCCAGGCACCGAGTACCCCCCGTCCTCCGGCGCCTGCCCTCCTGACTACACCCCACTACGGCGCACCTCCTTATGGTGTTCCCGTCGTGCCCCAGGCTCCGCCCGCGCTCCCGCCCCCGGGGACCCACACCTCGCCGCCTTGGTCCCCGCCGGCTGGTGGTTGGGACAGCACCTCCCTCGCCGCTGCCTTCAGCACCATGGCGATGACCCCACCCCCCTCCGACTGGGTGATCGACTCCGGTGCCTCGTACCACACCACCCCCACGGCAGGCACGCTTTCTCGCTCTCATCCCCCACTCCCCTCTCACCCATCCTCGATCGTCGTTGGAAACGGTTCCACTCTGCCAGTCACCTCAGTAGGTGCCTCGGTTCTCCCTGGGCCGTTTTACCTCAACGATGTTCTCGTAGCTCCCCACATCACCCACAATCTTCTCTCTGTTCGTCGATTCACTACTGACAACTCCTGTTCCATTGAGTTTGACCCCTCTGGTTTTTCTGTGAAGGATCTGGCCACCAGGACCCTTCTCGCCCGCTGTGACAGCTCGGGGCCTCTCTACACGCTCCAGCCCTCCACCGCCGGCGTGTCTCCACCTCCTGCCTTGGTCTCCACCACCTCCTCCACCACATGGCATCGACGTCTCGGCCATCCTGGACCCGACGTCATGACCAAGATTACCAGTAGTCTCGATCTTTCATGTAGTAGGGGACATTTTGAGGGTCTCTGTCATGCTTGTCAGTTAGGCCGACATACTCGTCTCCCATTTACTACTTCTTCTTCTCGGGCTGAGCGGGCTTTTGATCTGGTTCATTGTGACCTTTGGACCTCCCCTGTACTCAGTCTTTCTGGTTATAAATATTATCTGGTGATTTTGGATGATTTTTCCCATTTTCTCTGGACCTTCCCGCTTCGGTTGAAGTCGGACACATTCACCACCCTCACACATTTCTTCACCTGGGTCTCCACTCAGTTTCGTCGCCCGGTCCGTGCTCTGCAGTGTGACAATGGCCGCGAGTTCGATAACAACGCCTCTCGCTCCTTCTTCCTCACTCATGGCGTCCAGTTGCGTCTCTCGTGCCCCTACACTTCTGCCCAGAACGGCCGAGCCGAACGCATGATCCGCACCACCACTAATATGCTCCGTTGTCTCCTCTTCCAGGCGTCTCTCCCTGCCAGCTACTGGGCAGAGGCCCTGCATACTGCCACCCACCTCCTCAACCGTCTTCCCTCGAAGGCGGTACGCCACCCTACCCCCCACTTCGCCCTTTACGGCACAGCCCCTTCCTATGACCACCTTCGCGTGTTCGGCTGTGCCTGCTACCCTAACACTTCCGCTACCGCTCCACATAAGCTTTCTCCTCGCTCCACCCGCTGTCTATTCCTTGGCTACTCCCCTGACCACAAGGGGTACCGGTGTCTGGACCTCACCTCTCACCGCATCATCATCTCTCGTCATGTCGTCTTTGACGAAGATGTGTTTCCCCTTGCTGGCTCCACCCCACCCACCGATCTTGACTCCCTCCTCGAGTCCGATCCGATTCCTCCCCCACCTTCGGCTCCCCGTCTTGCGCCGTTACCTGCTCCTCGTGCGGCCCCCACAACCTCTTCCACGCCCCGCGCGGCCCCGTCGACCCCGCCTGCGCCACGCGCGGCCCCGTCGACCCCGCCTGCGCCACGCGCGGCCCCGTCGGTCCTGCCTGCACCACGCACGGCCCCGGCGATCCCGCCTGCGCCACGCGCGGCCCCGTCGACCCCGCCTGCGCCACGCGCGGCCCCGTCGACCCCGCCTGCGCCACGCGCGGCCCCGTCGACTCCGGCCCGATTCACCAACCCCGCCCTCGTCTACCATCGCCGCGGCCACGCCACTACCTCGGCACCCCCCGACGCGTGCCCATCGACGAGCGCGGCCCGCTTCGCCGACCCCGCCGTCGTCTATCACCGCCGTGAGTCGGCCCCTCCTGCCGCTCCCGACGTTCCGGTGGCTCACTCCGAGTCATCCGTATACCACCCGGTCGCCATCCATCGCGACCCCGGGCACGTCCACCCGATGGTGACTCGACGCGCTGCTGGCGTTCTCGCCCCGTCGACCGGCTCATCCTGGCAGCACTACGACCAGCACTCCACCCGACGCTTCCCCGGTACCCTCCTCCGTTCGCACTGCCCTCGCCGACCCACACTGGCGTCGCGCTATGGAGGAGGAGTACGCGGCCCTCTTGGCCAACCACACTTGGGACCTGGTGCCGCGTCCACCAGGCACCAACGTGGTCACCGGCAAGTTTGGCGATATCTTCACCAAAGGTCTTCCATGTCGGGTCTTCTTAGACTTTACATCCAGTCTGAATCTCCTTCTTGTGGCTAGTTATGATCAGACTGCGGGTTGGGAGGGGTATAATTAGCCATACAGCCCTATTGGACCTTATAGTTGTAGCTGAGCTGGGATCTTTTCTTGCCGCCCAAGCTACCCAGCGCAGCATATATGTGATTTGAATTGTACTGTGTTAGCTATTAACATAGGGTGTTAGTCCTATGCACGACATATAATCAGCCCATGGGGCTCAATGCAATACAACTACAATTTGTGTGGCATACCTTCTCTAATAGATACAATGGACTTGGATTTTATGCTTTCAATAAATTACTACAGTTTATTTTTAGTATAGAAAAGGATCAAACACTTCTGATCGATTAAGGAAATAGATGTCATAACTAGTGCAGGCTACAACAAACTTCTAAGCACGGCATTCACGGGTCTAGCCTTGCTAACAATAACATGTTGCCAACAGTGCATATTGTATTCCCACCACAAACAGGATTACAACAGAGGATATGTAATGCCAAGAGGTTCTGCACCATGGTTTTTAAAGCGGTAAGGCGGTCCAAGGCGTTGGAGCACCGCCTGGACGCCTAGGCGGCGCATAGGCGACGCCTAGGCGAGGTAGGCGGGCAAGGTGCCTAGGCGTTAGACCACCGCCCGGACGCCTAGGCGACGCCTTAAGAACAGAGTTCTGCACAATGGAAGGAAACACAAGTAAAATAAAAAAATGGTACCTCTCTGGCTGTATGAATGAAAGCATTTGGGCAGCCAATTGCAGAAACACATAGCACGATCTTATCATTCAACACATTAAGAGGGAGTCTCTGTGATGGTTGCTTAACTTCAAAAAAATGTGATGGAGCCAATCTGCTGTAGAACACTGAACATGTTGCATTATTATCCTCTATTGCGGACCTTATTGCTTTAAGTTGCATTTCAGAAGCCTGTTAGGTAGAACATGGTAATTCAGAGAACAATTCAAGTAACGATCAATTATTCTGGTCTAGTAAACATATTCTAATCTACAACAGTCCCTCATATATTAACAACAATATTCTTTGTAGAGAGGAAAATCTCAAAGGGAAGGTGGCAGTTACTTTGCATATTGATTCAGTTCAAACAGGTAATCCACAGAAAGGGAAAATAAGACGGGAAACCTTTCTCCTTTCTTTAGGTCTTCGTCTCCTTTCTTTAGGTCTTCTTATCTCTCAAACTACTTTAACTTAGCTGGTCCCTCAAGGTAATTATTATTTATTGTATGGAGATTTAATTTTCAATTGAGGAGGATGCAGTTTAGAATTTTGGAACAATTCTATGCTCTTCCATACTAATTGAAAACAAAGAAGCACAATAAAAAATAAGAATCAGTAACATGTCCCTCAAATTTCTTGTCAAGGTCAACTACACACTTCAACAACATATTTTTATTAACCATCTGCCAGAGTTGTGACCCACACCATGAGTGTTACACAGTTACAGTAAACGTTATAACAGTAAGCTGTAAAGTG